>NC_057810.1:638432825-639137825 GCF_018294505.1 Triticum aestivum
ATTCTATGGACACCTCAAGCCGATGATACCTCCACTCTCTTCTCGTGGATCGCCCCCTCTATATATATGTTATATCCAGGACTCTATTTCACACACATTGCATATGTTACATTTTTTGATTGACCCCCCCCCCCAAAAAAACTCTCAAGAACCCACACACTATATCTCTCTAGGTTTGTATCTCTCTCACACAACCCCACGTAGGTGGTGTACGTATACAAGAAGAGAATAGGTGCACCGTGCACGTACTCACGCTTCATGCCCACCCACACCCGTGCGGGTACACGGTGGAGCTCATTTCTTTACAAAATGGCAGCCCACGTGCTAATTTGAACGCCTGTAGCGGTTGTTTACCTACGGAGGTCGTGTACCACGCCTGCATGAAACAAAGTTCGACTTGAGGCGTTATCGCATTATTTTTAAATAAAGTTATAGCGCTCAATGGCACGTACATAGAATATAAAACAATTATTATGGAGAAAAAGGTAGTCCGCTCACTATATACAATGGAGCCTTGCGTGCCTGATTTGTCGCTCGTCAGAGTATCTCACACAAGGCTGCAGTGGCCTCTCTCTCTCTCACCGTTAGTCACTGATCCGGCCGCATCCCGTCCGCCGGGGGAAACAGAGTGTCGTGGCCTCTCTCTCTCTCACCGTTGGTCACTGATCTGGCCGCATCCCATCCGTCGGGGGAAAGGGAGGAAGTGCATTGTTTCTCCGTTTGACGGCGCCGAGGCAGCATGTCCTGATTTGTGGTACACGCCGTTCTCTCTGACCAAGCTCCGGCGCGGCAGGGCCTACGCCACCTGCTCGCAGATTCCGGCCGCCACCGCTCACCTAGTTACATCCCGACGACCACCAGGTATCCCCTCCGGCCTTGCTCCACTGCCCGTCTTCCCACGTCGCTGCATGTGGATCTTCCATAGTTCTTTGCCCAAAACGTAGCTCATCCAGCGTACTTTCCATATTGCATTCTCGTCCTCACACCGTTTTAGACAAACACAACCATGTTGTTATCTTCCCTTAGGACAAGGAATATGCTTCTTTTTTGTCGTCACATGTGTCATCAACTGTTATTGGCCAGTAATTGTTTCCTTTCTACCTCTTTTTTGCAAACAGGGCTATCCATTTCACCTTGTTGCTATTGCGACCTTTTGGTGAACTGCACAAATCACTTTTTTCTTAAGAGTGTTTTGTGCAGTTGTACTAAAATGTCACATGGGCAACGTCTCTACATTTCAGTGCGATTGCGCAAAGGGAGATTGGTTTTGCTCTATCCTCGTCATCCAACTCTGAGCCTAATCTTCTCCAACTAGTTAGTCTTAAAAGAGTCAGCAAAGGCGACCGGCTTCTATTTATGTGTTTATTGTTTCATCAGCAGTCCTATATTATCGTAATCACACTTAATATCTTTGGAACAGGGACGCTCAACACTATTTTTGTGGAACTATGCAAAATGATCGAAATGTTGCATGCTCCAGACAGCTACTTTTTTTACCAACATGCCTTGTTGATTTAGACAGAGCTGCGGGGACGTTGTTGCCAATGAAAGCATGGATCAATTTTAATTTAACACCTTCTCACAATTCTGTCTTCAGTTGTGATGTAATTATTAGCTCTGATCTGCTAATAATGGACATGCATTAGCAAGGAAGTTAGTTTTTTTATTTTTTCCGAAAGAGCATCGATGGCAAGACACGCGAAACAGAAGCTGAAAGCTCACACCATTGTACAATTTCATGTCTCGCTGGAAAATTATTTGTATAGTACGTCAATTATGCAAACAAATGATGGAAGCTTGATAGCATTGCCAGAAGCCTCTTCATCATCCGGGTCCATGTGCCATGCACAAAATTATACTCCTTCGTTCCTAAATATTTGTCTTTTTACAAATTTCAAACGGGCATATTTTAGAGTGTAGATTCACTCATTTTGCTTTGTATGTGTACTCCCTCCATTCCTAAATATTCTATTCGTCTTTCTAGAGATTTCAATAAGTGACTAATACGGAGCAAAATGAGAGAATCTACACTCTAAAATATGTATATACATCCGTATGTGCCAGTCCATTTGAAATATCTAAAAAGACAAATATTTGAGTAGTCACTCGTTGAAATCTCTAGAAAGACAAATATACTCCGGAGTATATTTAAGAACCGAGGGGGTAGTGCACAACCGCATGGGAGACTCAGCCCGGTCGTTGCGCCACATTAATAGTGAGTAATGAGCAGTCAAATTGTAAGTCCCACCTTTCCCACTATAAGTTGCTCTGAAGAGGCAACCATCAGTACGCTCTTCTTTGAATCCGCTCATACTACTCCATCCATCACTGTTTATACAGCGTGCTTCAGAAAAAAGAAAAAAGATCTGTGGGACCAAGGCGACTAGGGATCGGCCTGAAAAATAGCATTGATAGTTATAGCACGGCGTTTATTACTAGTAGAGGGAATAATGCGTAAACACATGCATGCAGTGCTTCCACCCCGGGTACACACATGCATGCACTTACTCCATTCCGTAGTTACATGGAGAGAAAATTGTGGACTTGATTACGGTTACCACGCCCTAATTAATTGAGCATTAAACCAAACGCGTCTAAAGTCTCTCTGGTGGTGGAAATGCATTGAAAGAAATGCATCATAATGAAGCGCGCCCTGTAAACTATGACGGAGGGAGGAGTAGTATGAAGGTTCAAAACCAAGTACGCGTATGGCCAGTCGGTCAACGCACCTCCTCTTGGCATATCACTGACATGTGGGACAGGAGTGTGAGCAAACCGATCTCAATTGACGGCAAAGAGCCAACCCGCCGTTCCTTGAGAGAGATGAGGAGCGAGAACACACAGACGGGTTCACATGTAGGCCAAGATATATTTGAGCATGGTTGGTTGATCGATATCATTCATTACATGTTGATGTTGGGCTGCCGTTTTCCGCCCTTCTCCGGAATAAACATGTACTTTATCAGAGATAAAAATAAATAAGAGTACAAACGCTCCACCATGCGGTTCTAGTAGTAGTACTACTCGTACTGTTGCGCTTGGCTCTTCGCCTCTTCGTTAAGTCGAACAATGATGGTACTCCGCATGTTGGGTACTACAGTGTATGCCTCGGACAATCTGACACCGAATGGACTGATGCATGTCCACCGAGGGTAGGTTGCATTAGTCAAAAGGCGTAAGCGAGCTTCACCTTGTCCTGCAAGCTTCTCCTTGTTCTGCGAGTTGACGGGACACACCAAAAAGTAGTGCTAGTCCATACTCCCTCCTTTCTGGTTAATATGGCTCAATCCATTTTGCGGGTAAATGAGAGAGCTTTATTCATATATAGGCATTCTTAGGACGATCAGCCAAGACACTGGTCACTAGGAAGCAAGGTACCCCGCAAAAAAAGAAGTAGGAAGCAAGGTGTTTCATCAAGCCAGCTGTCGGCCACATTCAAAGTGCAGCAAGCATGGTTCGCACGAAGATGCGCCGCAAGGTTTGCTGACCTGTTTACATGCTGAATAACAAAAAAGAGGAAATATTACTGAGCGCTACTATTTGTAACAGGATATGAGCCAGAATTAAACGAGAATTGTGGCGAGTGTTCCATGCAATCAACTTCCATTATCACATGCGAGAACCCTCGAAGATAACCAAATGTGTTGAAGATTGCTTTATCACATTTTAAAATTATAATAAGAGTGCAGACGCTCCTCCATCCGGTTCCTAGTACTAGTATAGTATGTACCTTTATAGACTATATTAGTAAACTTTGCGCTTGGTTGTTCGCCTATTCGGGAAGTCGAACAATAGTAGAACTAATAGTATAGTGTATGCTTCTGGCATTCTGACACCAAATTAACTGTTGCACGTCCACCGCCTGAGCGAGGGAGAGCTTGCATTAGTCAAAAGTTTCTCCTTGTCGTGCGTGCCACCGCGTGCAAGTAATGCTAGTCCATACTGCCTCCTCTCCGGTTAATATGGATTAATTTCAAACGAGATAAATACACTGTCTATCACTGTATATTTGTAAAAATATGGTCAGTGGACTTCATAATATGCTCATTGCGCTCAATATATATATATTCCGGTGTTTATATGGTCACTAGCTCACCTTGACTGAGTATGTGTGTGCATGCACATGTAGGTTGAGCACTTTGTGTGACCGTGTGTGTTCCGTCGTGTGCTCAGACATGCATGCATCAAGGCGTCGCGCACGTTTTTTGCGTCCATGTGTAGGTGTGACTGTTGCATACACGTAGGGGGAGTACGTGTAGGGGCCACTAAGGAGCAGTCAAATCGCACAGTAAATCACGTCTGTCGTGTTCCTGTCTCACCCTCCTCCACGGCTCGACCCCACACGGTCGCTCGGCATGCCACTCACCGCAAACCGAGTATACGATAACTTTCCCGCCTGCTTGTCGATGGATCGCGCCATGGAGTACTACTAGCACTACTGGAAGAGATTGACGAGTTGGGGGAGGAAAGCTAGCTGTAGCACGGACTCCCAATTTTTTTTACATGCATGTAGTAGCCGGCTATTGCGACCTTTGAACGGGGAGCAGCCGTGTGCACCCGGAAGCGGCGCAAGCGACGCTCTCTCGGCCGGCCCGCCGCTTCAATGCTGGCGCCAGTGAGAGGTCGCGTCCACTCTGCCCGGGCATGAATGCGGCACTGACCGTTTCGGGCGGGAAGCACGCGCGGGTGATGAAGAGGGTTCGTGTTGGTCAGGACCGGCCATGGCAGCGGTCCGGACATGCGCAAACAAGAGATGCTGTACATTAATATTGCTGCGTATATAATTAACAACGTGAATAATGTGCCAGTTGGACAAATATGATTGGAGATGGAGATGGAAATGGAATTTTACGAAAACATGGATATGCATGTCTATGTCTATGTATGTGTGCGTGACGACTCTCGCAACCTGGAAGCGGGGCGTGTTTTTGATCGAGTTTTCTTTCTTGGTACGTTAGAAAATCAGTTTGTCCAATTCACATCTAGATGTTATTTAAGGATATCACATCTATGCTCCCACAAGTATATAATGTAGCAACAAGAAACAAAAAAAACTAGGACAAAAAAATAGACCACAAACTATCGATGCTCATGGTTGCGCCTCATGGTTGCGTCAGCTGGTGAAGCTGATCAATTTTCAATGAAAAACAAGCTATCTTCCATCAGTGCTCTTTGCTTGTTACGCACAAAGATGATATCCTTCGTCAGTTCACCTTGGTTGCGTTGGAGACGCAGTCGTCTTTCATGTTGGTGCAATTTTATCACACAATTGGCTATGAACCAAATGTTTCCTCGAAGAAGGATCGACGTTGGTACTAAGAGCATAAGTTTTGTATTGATTTCTAAGCCTTCTCCCAACTTTGTCTCCAGCTCCCCTGTAATTTTATTTGTCCAGCTATTAACTTTGATTTAAAAAATGGTGTGGACTAAAAACCCGGAAGGACGTAGTAGCCCTCCATTTTTATTTACTCCGCATATTAGATTTGACTGAAGTCAAACTTTGTAATACTCTCAAACCTTTCCGATAATTGAAATTAAAATTCTTTATTTGTACACACTCTCACACGTTTCTGATAATTTGGCGCATGTGTGGTTGTTCACTTAAGGGATGGTAGTGTACCACACGTGAAGGACAGGAAGTGCGACCAGGATGCATGGGCGTGGATCGTTAGTTCATCGGAAGTATTACTCCCTCTGTACATTAAATAAAGAGTTTCGTTTCGTACTGACACAATTTAAAACGATTGTTATGGAGAGAATAAGAAAACCACTCCACTATATATTAGTCGTATACACACGAGAGTACTATATGGACGCAACTTCATTGAGTTAGTGCACCTGCCTTTGGGTTGATGACAGGTGGGCCCAAAATGTGGCTGGCTCACCTGTCATACATCCAAAAACAGATGGAGTGAAGGCACCGGAGCTCAGTCCGTGCTACATTAGTATATATATAAAAGGGAGCCTCAGCGCTTGTTCGCTAGGGTTTGCACTCTCCACACGCTCGCCGCAATACATATATGTTACATGCTGGAGCCTCCGCGTTCATTTGCTCGGGTTTGCTATATTCACAGTCTCTCACCCTCTCTTCACCAGATCTAAACAAGATTGCGTTGGCCTCTTGTCTCTCTCCCCCCTCACAGCTGGTGAAGGAGGCGTCTGTATCCCGTCGCACCGGGAAGGGGAGGAGGTGCAGCGTTAACTCTATCGCATTCGACGAGGGAGGCAATCCACTGCCTGCTGCGCTATTCTCTTTCACCCAGCTCCTGTGCGGGAGGGCCACTGACCCCTTCTTCCTCGCTGTTGTACGTAGTGTGGGCAGATCCGGCCTCCCGCCGCATGCCTTGCCACATTCAGACGACCCTAAGGTATAAGTTTCTTTGAAACCGTCGTTGCTCTAGCTGCATGTGAATCTTTTTCGATCTGTAGTCAAATCTAGGTCTTGGTTCAAAGAGGAAAGAAAGGTGCGGTGGGGTGGAGCATGAATCTAGGACATGGTTCAATGAGGAAAGGAGGGAGGAAAAGTAGTATAGACTGGCTATCCAGCCGCTTTGTTGGTCGAAAAGGGAAAAAGGCGGTAACCCAGTACACACATATGTAAGGAACCGATGTCATTGTTGAAAAGGGAAAGAAACTGGGGGGGGGGGGGCGGGTAGTTTGTGCAGGACTAGATTTGCTGCCCTCACATAGGAAAAAAGTTCAAAGAGAACAAATATGGGATCAACACAGATATGCTGCTTGGCTACATACTCTACATCACCCATTTATACGTGTGGACGCACATGGTGCTAGCATGTCCCATACAGCTATTTTGCCTGTTTGGTTCCAAATAAGTCACCAACTTATAAGTCGAAAAGTGAAAAAAGTGACTTATTTTGCCAAACAGACCCGACTTGTAAGTCACCCCAACTTATAAGTCATAAGTTGCTCCACCCCAACTTAAAACTTATAAGTCACCCCCTTTTACGTGTGTCCCACCACCTACATGATGTTGATTGGTGTGGGAAGGTGTTTCAGATGACTTATAAGTCAGGTGACAACCAAACAGGCGTAACTTATAAGTCACTTGTTTTAAGTCACCTGACTTATAAGTGAGGTGACTTATTGGAACCAAACAGGCCCTAAGTGGTGAACAAAAATGGGACCAACCCAGACATGATGCTTGTTGCTTTGTTACAACAAACTCTGCATCACCCCCTTTATAAGTAGATGGAAGCACATATTGTTGTTGCGCCCACTCTCCCCTGGAACTTTTTATGCTTTTCGTTAATCTAATGCCGCTGGTAAAATTAAGCAATGCCACTCTCAGAATTAATTAACTACTGAATCTTAGTTCAAAACTGCAACACTTGTTAGGAATGGTACTATCCTGCTTTGTAGTTCTTTCTACATGTTTAACCAAGGTATTGTTAAGATAATGTCTCTTTAAAAATGAATCAGTTGCATTGTTTTAGGAATGGTACTTTTCTGCTTTGTTGTTCTTTATACATGTTGAACCAAGGCATTGTTAAGATAATGTCTCAGTCAATATGAATGAATCACACTGATGGAGAATTGCTCCTCTCCTGCTTTGTTTCCCATCAAGACAAGTCATCAACCATTATTTCTCAGTAATTGTTTCCCTTATACCTATTGTTGCTTACAGGGATATCAAAATTAAATCTCGGTTTTATTCCGACTTCGATTTTAGTTGAACTGCACAAAAGGAGCCAATGTGTCCAAGGCAAACTGCTGCGTTACTGGGTCCAGTTGGTCATTCCACTTTGCAGAAAGAAGCAGTCACTGGATGCGGTACATTACAGAAGGAACGACCGAGAAGCTTTACAGATTATTATTAGACACCGATGACATGACTAGTCTGCACAGACCATTGGCAATTTAACAACACGTGGAGTGCCCTGGGCAAAAAGTGCCCAAACAAGTACAAGAAGCTAAGACAGGACACGATCATAGGCATTACATATTTTGAATGGGAAAAGCTTGTCAAAGTTTAATCATTGATGTTAGCAAGAATACGTTAGTTTAATATATTGGAATTAGAAAACCTTGTCAAAATTTGCTCATTGATGTTAGCAAGAAGACGTTAGTTTAATATATTGGAGTTGGAAAACCTTGTCAAAATTTGCTCATTGATGTTAGCCAGAAGATATGCATTTGATACTTTTGAGTGGGACGCCCTTGCTGTGAGCAGCGTCGAGTGTTTTTTCCTATTCTTGTGTTCAGTTTAGAAGTAAATAGTTACTCTACTGAGATATTCCTGTGTTAAGAGTTTGTTCTGAATATTGTCTATGTAATACCAGGCCTTGTGTTTGATTGCAAAGTTGAGCTTGGAATGTTGTGGCATGCGGCATCACGAGCTGTTCACTGTGCCTCCTGAGAATAATGCTTCGTATTGTTTTGCATGTCGATCTAATGCCAGTGATTTGCTTGTTAAGAAGATCATCCTCTTCTGTTGTTTCCGTGCGTAAGAAGTTCATCGTCTGATGTTTCATTCATAGCCTATACGACATTTCGGGTAGGTTAGACGTGAAACCATATGATCTTCCGACCAACTCATGATATTAGGCCATGATTGGATCGTCGTTTTCCAACCAAAACCGCTTGTAAAACTGACGCTTGTAAATTAAAGCAGAAGGTCTCGGGCGAAGGCGCTTGGTTGGTCGAATTCGACTAGTAAAATATCGGAAGTACTTCACACACGATAAAAACGCTGAACGACACTCGGACGATTGCTAATCCAGCCGTTAGCTGATGTTTCAGCCTTGCCCATGGATGGCATGAAATGCACGTCGTGGATGTATCATTTGGTAATGTCGTCCATATAGCAATGCTCGTAAAATATACACTGGTCTCTCAAATTACACGCGTAACCCACCGGTTTTACTTACAAACATCGGGCCTTCTGATGACGAGTAAATTACACTTGTATGTTAATACAGGTTTGAAATAAACCAGAGCTCCCAAGCGCGGCCTTACCGTTTCATGCCGTCTCAGTTTCTCGAAGGTGCTTATAGGTGTCCGATGATCCTGGCTTCCTGAATGAGCAGCGGGCGATGTATCAGACCTCCGTAGGGCCCGCGAGGCCCTCTCCGTTGTCCTTCGAGTTGTTGCGCTCGCCGTGGCACCGATCATTGTTAACATGGTCAACGAATATGAGGATTCAGGAGATGACTTTATTTTGACTGGATGACACTACGGACCCACTAGGGCCATAGCCGGACGTACGCAAGTGCCTCCTTATTATGTACAACTTTTTTTGGTTTCTCCTGGTTTCCTGACATCACGGTCCCACACCATTGTCAACCTATGTAGTCAATATAAACGAGAGAATTGCACAAGGTGCGGCCGGCAGCTGGGACCAACCAGCTCGAGCAGTATTTGTGTTTTTTAGGTGTGAGCACTGCAGAGTTTTCTTGGCGATGATTTCGTTGTTGTTCAGAGGAGAGCCGGGTATTAACTGGGCAAGCTGTGGCCCGTCTAGCCCTGGCCAGATATCCAGCCCAGATACTAGTTTTTTTCAAGATGAAAATGGCTAGCCCAGCTATACGTCTTTTTGAGGAATACCCAGGCAAGGTCAACTTTTTATTCTCCGCCCCGCTGTGCTGCAAATCTTTCCTAGGAGGGATGCATTAGGCTTAACAAGAAAATGGGCTTTAAAAATAATAAATGGGATGTAATTATAAAAACTGGGCAGTAACTATAAAATAATGCACCCAACATGAAATTAGTTTATAAAATATTATTTATGGATTTTGAAAATCTTAAATTTTCATTGTTGCACGTGCAATGTTTCGTTGTATTTTTACGTAATACAAATTTATATTTAATCTGAATAGAAATTTTGGGATAAAAATATTTCGGATCCCATCAAAATGTGCGAAATTTTATTGAATTCTGTCTTCAAAGGTTGGTTGAAATTATTAATCGTTGTCCTAGCTAGAAAACGGGATGTACTTTTAACAAACTGTAAATGGGCTGTTGTAAATTCCTTTAGAATTCAAAAATGGGCTGTACATTCTTACAAAACGCAAATGGGCTATAAGTTCTCTACCACACACTTGTGGGCCTACTAAGTGACGGGTCCCCTAAAAAAACAAGTTGACGCGTATGCAAGGCTTTGTCAACTTATTAAGTCAACACACAGTTCTAGCAGCAGTGGCCGTTGGATGTCTATCCAACGGATGTCGTGCTTCTTCTTTAATTTCGGATATTCTTAGCTTCGGCCGCCCAAAAAATGATTCCTCCCCCTAACATCTGGGGCGCACCATTTCGGAGGCTGACCTATGGGCCTACTAAGTTGGAGCGTACAAAGGGCTTTGTCAACCTAGTCAATATAAACGATTCTAGCTTCAGTGACCGTACAATGTCCATCCAATGGCCGTAGTGCTTCTTCAACCTCTGGTCTTCTTGGTCCAGCCGCCCAAAGCAGCGCCGGTCGTGTCGCCTGCTCCTGCCTCCCGTGGCCGGCTGTGCTGCCGCGGAGGCCTCACCGCCCCCATACTACTCCCACCGCTGGCCAGGCCATCCCTCCACTCACCCAACACCCCCTGTTATTCTCCAGCGATGGCAGCCTCACACCGCATCCGAACCAGTGAACCCTCGTACTCGTCTCCGCGTGGGCATCCACTGCCACGTCTTCCCCGGCTCCACGTTGTCCCCTTCCTAGGCCTCGCCGTCATCCACCGCTGTGGTGCTTTCGGCGCGGCGTGGTCAATGTGGTCAACGACCGAATTCCATCGGAAGAATACTGTACGTGAAGAGGCTGACAGCTGGGTCCACGGCAGCCACAAGGAAGTGCCTCCTTATTATGCGGAAAATAATTATTCCTCCACCTGACAGCAGGGACCCACCGGACGGGTCACTTGTATTTCGTGAAAAAACGTTTGCCCCTGACTGCTGGGACCCACCCGTCAGGCCACGGTATTTCGCCAAAAAACATTCCCCCTGTTGTCAACTCGGACCCACCGGAAGTGCCTCCTTATTACGCACAAAAAAATGAATACCCGCTGCTAGCTAGGACCCACATTGGTGGGAGGCTGACTTGTGGGCCTACTAAGTTGACGGGGACGAAGTGCTTTGTCAACTTAGTCAATATAAACGATTCTAGCTCCAGTGACTGTACGATGTCCATCCAACGGCCGTAGTGCTTCTTCAACCTCTGGTCTTCTTGCTCCAGCCGCCCAAAGCAGCGCCGGTCGTGCCGCATGCTCCTGCTTCCCGTGGCCGGATGTGCTACCGCGGAGGCCTCACCGCCCCCTACTATTCCCACCGCTAGCCAGGCCGTGCGGCAATGGCAGCCTCACACCACAGCCAAACCAGTGAACCCTCGTACTCCTCTCCGCGCGGGCTTCCACTGCCACGTCTTCCCCGCTCCCCGTCATCCCCTTCCTAGGCATCGCCGTCGTCCACCGCCCTGGTGCTCTCGGCATGGCGTGGTCAAAGTGGTCAAGGAACGACTTCCACCGGACGTGGACTGTATGTGGAGAGGCTGACAGCAGGGTCCACGGCCGAAGCAAGGAAGTGCCTCCTTGTTACGCGGAAAATAATTATTTCTCCACCTGACAATGGGGACCCACCGGACGGGCCACAGTATTTCACAAAAAAAAACGTTTCCCCCCTGACTGCTGGGACCCACTAGCTGCACCTTCACACGCAAGGAAGTGTGTCCGGGAAAAAAAAATGATTCCCCCCCTGACTGCTGGGACCCACCAGCTACATCTTCGCACGCAAGGAAGTGCGTCCGGGCAAAAAAAAAACGATTCGCCCCCTGACTACTGGGACCTACCAGCTACATCTTCGCAGGCAAGGAAGTGCCTGACAATCGGGACCCACCTGGTCGAAGCGTATGTACCGTTGTCATTCTGGTCGCGATCGTGTACGTACATATATACTGGTGGATGTAGAGGCGCGCACGTGTCATAGTAGAGGCGCGCACGTAGCATGTACACATACGTACAACGGTGAGGGTGCAAGAAAGAAAATACGGCCACGTACGTACATACGGGCAGGGTCTCTAACGCCTATCGCGCATACGTACATGGCTGGGTCGGAACGGAGAAACAACATCGTCGTCGTGTTCATGGGGAGCCAACCGGCTGGGTCAGAATGGAATGCATCGTCGTGTTCATCTGGAGGGCTTGGACGGAACAAGCGATGGAAACGAGGCCTGGCGTACCGCACAACGGAGGAAATGGCCTTGTGTTTGACCGGCCACGTTCGAAACGGGGTCCTGTTGATCGGGAGGGGCCTGGCGTACCGGCAAAAGGAGAAAACGGACCTCCTACGGTCGAACCGGGGGTCCTGTTGATCGGGAGGGTGTGGCGTACTGCAAAATGGACGAAATGGACTTGTGTTGGAACACTACGATCGAAACAGTCGGGGAGGAGTGTCGCGTACCGCAAAACGGGACTCCACGGGATACTGTTCATCTCCACCGTCGACCTCCTCTAGCCTCCACGGGCTACCGTCGACCTCCTCCAGCCTCCACGGGCTCCTGTTCATCCAGCCTCCATCATGCGCTACTCCACCGACTACTGTTCAACCACCCCTCCACCGACACCCCTCCACCTTCTACTGTTTATCCAGCCCTCCACACCACGCGGTCCTGTTCAACCACCCCTCCACGGCCACCCCTCCACTGTCTACTGTTCATCCAGCCCTCCACACCACGGGTTCCTGTTCATCTAGAGGCAACGCCACCACTCACTGTTCATCCACCCCCCCCCCCTATGCTCACTGTTCATCCCAGAGGAAGCATCGATCAGCTTCAGTTAGCACCAGTAGCGAAGGAATCGCTCCATCTGGTTCAGTTAACAGCCATCGATCGATCGCTCGGCTTCAGTAACGCGTAGCCTACAATGCAATCGCTCGGGTTCAGTTAGAGCCCAACGCCTCGCTCGGGTTCAGTTAGAGCCAACGCCTTGCACACACACGCGTACGTACGGGAGAAACGCGCATCACTCTCCTCCGACCTCCCACCGTAAGCGGCAACTCCCCAAAATTTTCGTCCCCCTCGCTTCTACCATGGTTTTTTCGTCATGGACGGCCCAAAGAATGTCATGCAGCTGCGTCTTCGGCCCGCCCAGGATGAAAATCCCATTTTCTGTCATGATTTTTTGTCATAGAAGGAGGAGCCCACCACATCTATGATGATACCGGGTTTTGTCACAATTATCGTCATAGAAGTGTCATATGTATGACAGAAAAAAAAATTCGTTCGGCCCAAAATGTCACGAATGTGTCTTTTTTTGTAGTGTGATAGGCTCCATGCTGATGACGGTGACGACGTGCTCTTGGAAGTACTGCTTCAGCTTCTTGGCGGTGAGGTACACGCCGTAACACATCTTCTGGTAATGCGGGTAGTTCTGCTTGGAAATGGAAAGCACCTCGCTCAGGTAGTAGACTGGCCGTTGGACGTCTTGGATCTTGCCCTTCTCTGGTAGCTCGACCACCAACACCGTGCTAACCACTCGCGAGGTCGCGGCTATGTAGAGCAACAACGACTCCTTGTCGGTCGGCGCGGCCAGGACTGGTGCAGTGGAGAGCATGCACTTGAGGTCTTGGAAGGCCTCGTCTGCCTTGCCGTTCCATTCGAACGGGCTTGTCTTCTTCATCAGCTGGTATAGGGGGAGCGCCCTCTCGCCCAGCCGGCTTAGGAACCGGCTGACCGAGGCTAAGCACCCGGTGAACTTCTAGACGTCGCGCAGCCGGGCCGGCTTATGCATGCGTTTGATGGCCTTGATCTTCTCCGGGTTTGCATCAATGTCGCGTTTCGAGACGACGAAGCCGAGTAGCTTGCCGGCCGGGACGCCGAAAATGCACTTTTCCGGATTGAGCTTGACCTTGTATTCACGGAGGTTGGCGAATGTTTCCTTCAAATCGTTGAGGACCGTGAGGTGCTGCTTGGTCTTTACCACGATGTCGTCCACGTACACGTGGATGTTGCGGCCGAGTTGCGGCAGCATGCATTTCTGCATGCAGCGTTGGAAGGTGGCGCCGGCGTTCTTCAATCTGAACGACATGGTGATGTAGCAGTACACCCCAAAGGGCGTGATGAAGGACTTCTTGAGGGCATCGGCTGGGTCCAGCTTGATCTGGTGGTAGCCGGAGTAAGCGTCCAGGAAGGACAGGAGCTCGCACCCGGCGGTCGAGTCGATGACTTGGTCGATCCGTGGGAGAGCGAATGGATCCTTGGGACAGGCCTTGTTGAGGCTGGTGTAGTCGATACACATGTGTCAGGTCTTGTTCTTCTTCAGGATGAGGACTGGATTGGCCAGCCACTCGGGGTGAAACACTTCCATTATGAAGCTGGCCGCCAAGAGCTTAGTGACCTCTTCACCAATGGTTCTTCTCTTCTCTTCAGAAAATCATCGAAGGGGTTGACAAACAGGCTTGGCATCCTTGCGGACCTGAAGTTTGTGCTCGGCGTACTTCCTCGGGATACCCGGCATGTCCTTGGGGATGCATGCGAAGATATCCCGATTCTCATGGAGGAAGTCGACGAGCTCGCCTTCCTATTTGCTGTCGAGGCGGACGCCTACGACAACATACTTGCTGCAGCTTGGGTCTTCAGGGTTGAGCTTCACTTTCTTGGTCTCCTTGGAGGGTTTGAAGGCAGCCTCGTCGGCCGGGTCCGAGGTCGGGATCAACGCATCGGAGGCCTCGCCTGCCAGGGCGACGATCTGGTCGAGCTGGCACCGCTCCTCGGCAATGCCCAGCGACTCGGCCAGCTTGGCGCCGTCTCGGGTGCACTCTAGAGACTTGCGGTAGTCGCCGGTGATGGTAATGTGGCCCTTGGGACCCGGCATTTTCATCTTCAGGTACACGTAGTGGGGAACCGCCCTGAACTTGGCGAGCGCAGGCCGACCCAGCAAAGCATGATATGCGTTGGATAGGTCCACCACCTCAAACCAGATTGGTTCGCGCCGGAAGTGGCTGCTGTCGCCGAACAGGACATCAAGCCGGACCCGGCAAATGGGCGAGCAGGAAAGGTCGGGCACGATGTCGTGGAAGACTGTCCGGGTTGGCTCCAAGTCCTCGGCCTTGAGGCCGAGCTTGCTCATCGTGTCGTGGTAGAGGATGTTGATGCTGCTGCCGCCGTCGATGAGGACTCGAGAGAACTTGCATGTGCGCCGCGTGACGATGGTGGGGTTGAGGACGAGGGTGTATCCACCCAGACTCGGCATGATCGCCGGCTGATCCTCGCGGGTCCAGGTGATCGGGCGATCTGACCAGTGCATGAAATCCGGCTTGGCCGGGACGACGGTGTTCACCTCCTGCCGAAGAAGGCACTCGCTGCGTTTGTCGTCACCGAGGCTGGTGAAGACGACGTAGGCCGCGTTCTAGTCTGGCTAGTCGTTCTTCCGCATCACGCCGCCGGTGGGAGGCGGTGGCGGAGGCGGAGGCGGCTGCCCTGCGCCTGGAGCTGGAGCCGAAGCCGGAGGAGGCGGAACGTCTCCCCTCATGATGCGCTTGGTGATGGCGCACTGTCGAAGCGTGTGCACGGAGGGTCTTGCGCCACTGTGGTGCTTGCATGTGGCATCGAGCATCTCTTCGAAACTCATGGCGGGTTGCCACGCCATCTTGCTGGTCTGCCGGCGCTTCGATGTCGGGTCCAACGCGGGCTCGGTGGCCACGATGAGCTATTTGTTGTGACATTGTGCCAGCTGGTCGGCCTTACGCTTGTTGTTCTGGTGATGCTGCTGCCAGCTGCTTTCGCCGGCCGGCTTGGGAGGTGGAACCGGCTTTGCTTTGCCGGCTTCGTCCAGCGCCACCTAGATCTTCATGGCGGAGTTGGCGTTGGCGTACTTGTCCGCCGTCACCATGAGCGCGGCCATGGTGGCCGGCTTGGAGCGTAAGAGGTTGTGCTTGAGGAGGGTGCTGTCTCGACACCCGCTGAAGAAGTATTGGATCGCCTAGACTTCATGGACGCCCTCGCAGCTGTTTCGGAGCTCGGTCCAGCGTGCGAGGTACTCGCGACCCGTCTCTGTCGGCCCCTGCACGCACATGGCGAGCTGGCTAGGACGACCGGGTCGCTTGTAGGTCCCCGTGGAGTTGCGGACAAAGGCCTCCTCGAAATCGACCCACGCGTTGATGTTGCCCATCGGTAGACTGTTCAACCAGGTGCGGGCTGACCCCTGGAGCATGCGAGGTGCGTAACGCACGGCTAGACGATGATTGGCACCGGTGATGCCAATGGCCGTGGTGTAGTCGGTGAGCCAGTCTTCTGGCTTCACGGTCCCATTGTACTTGGGGTGTCGCGGGGGAGCCCGAACCCTTTCAGAAAGGGCCCCTCCGGGATGCGTGGGCCGAAGAACACCGGCCTGATAGCGCCGCTCTCCTCCACCTCCAGGGATCGAGCAAGTTGATCGAGGAAGTGGCGCGCGTCGGCGTCATCGATGGCGCGCTGGCCGAGTAGGCTGGTGGCAAGGCCCCAAGGGGCCGGGTCGGTGGGAGCCGGACGCCGGCCAAGATAGTCGGGTCCGTGCTGGGTCTCTGGGGCGGGCTCATTGCCCAGAGCGTCGGTGGCGGTGGCAGCCGGGTTGCGTCGAGTCCGGGCTAGGCCGGAGTGCCCGTCGCCGGGTGGCGAGGAAGTCGTGTATAGAAGTTTGCCGGGTCCGCCAAGACGGGCAGAGCCGGATCCCGCCGGCTTGGCGAGCTGGTTGAGCCGATCCTGCTGGGTGTTGGCGGTGCGGAGGAGCTCACGCATCTGCCCGATGCGCTCCTTGAGCTCCTCGCCCGCGAGTTGGTCGAGGCCGACCGCGGCTGCCTTGGCAGTGTGCATGTTCTTCACTGGGGTTTCGTAGACGGTCCGGACGACACCGAAGGCTCGAACAATCGCTCCTGCACGGGCGCGCGCCTTGGCGACCCGGCTTGGCTCGGCCGTCGCTGGCGTAACTCCGTGAGCAGCGTCGTGCTCCATCTGAGCGGCCTCCAGGCGGCGCCTGGTGGCGGCCAGCATCTCGGACAGGTCCAGCATCTGCTGGCGCCTATCCTCGAGCTGGGGATGTTGGTGGCGTCGATGTCGGTGCCGATGGGGATGCGGAGGCTCTGCATCACAGCACGCAGCGGGTCGGACGGCTCGGTCCGTTTCGCGGTGGCCCTGGCCTCTACGGCCTTCCTCGTTTTGCTCGACGAGGAAGAGGCGCCATCGCCCGTGGCGTAAACCTCCACATGGACGTCCATACCCCCGACGGTAATGCCACCGCCAACGGAAAGGGAAGAGTCGGAGTAGCTGAGCACCTTGCTGGGGTACTCATCAGCCGCGAGCGCATCGGAGATGCGGAGCACGTTGAATGAGGCGGCGAGCGAGCTGACGACGTTGTCCGCCAGCGCGATGGACTCGTGGGTGTAGGAGAAGGGCCCCGTCTGAAGCATGCTCCCAGCCAGCTCCTCGAATCGCCCCACGGCGGGCACCAACTATCGTGGTGGGCGCACGGTAGATGCCAAGGGACGACTAAAGAGAGGAGGAGGCTCAAGGATGCTGGTGGGCTCGAGAGGCGAGGTTGGCATGCGCGGGCGCGGGACACTGGACATACCCAGGTTCGGGGCTCTCCGGAGAGATAACACCCCTAGTCCTGCCGAGTTTGGTTGGATGATTGTTAGTACAATGTTGCTCCTGGAGCTGTATGGAGGAGGAAGGAAGCTGGCCAAGGCTTGGGCTGCTCCTTCTCTCCGGTACCGCTGTTGGGTGGCTAATCTTATGCTTCTGTTTCTTACTTTTCATCTCTGTGTGTCATGCCCCTGTGGGCGTGGGTTCCTAGGGGGGTTTACAGATCAACCCACCCGGGGTTACAATGGTAATATGCCGAGTCACTGGGTCCGTATTGTCGGTGTCTGGGACTCCGAGCTGGGTCCCGCTTGTGGGCTTGTGTTTCGCCGGGTTCCCCTAGGCTCGGGCCCCGTGTGCCTAGGGGGACTGTGCGCTGTCTTGTCGATCGTTAGGGCGTGGCCAACTCGAGTCGTGTACAGCGCTCTCCGTCAGGCCGCCGCTTGTTGTCGTCAGCGGTGAGGGCGGGAGCACTGTTGCCATGCCAGCCTTGGTCAGCGGGTAGGTGAGGGGCACTGTTGGCACACCCCGGCTGACCACGGGTATGGGTGGCAACACTGTTGTCTTGGTCATCGGTGGTTTAGGTCTCGTTCCATCGTATGGCCTGGATGGGACGGGAGCTGACCCGTGGCTGGGTTGCCGTGGACGCCATGGGTGGGGCTGGCTTGCTGGGGAAGCCTTGGTTACGCCGGGTTGAGTTGTCTGGCGCCAGTTGCTGTGGCCAGGTTGACGTACCTTGCCGTATCGGAGAGTTTGGTCGGGTTGCGGGCCCTGCCGGGTCGAGCGACCCGGCCAGGGGCGATGCGGGCCCTGCTGTTTTTGAAAAGGATCCGGGTTCCGTTGCCTGTTGGGGTTCATCCCTCTGACAGTAGTCCCCGAAGCTGTGAAGGTCCGCCGTCTTCTGATGAGTGGGCCTTCGCAGTTTCCCCCTTGATCAAGGCGGATTCTGCGAACGGCGGGTCCGGCAACACCCACTGTGTGCCGGTTTTCTTCGGAAACTGAAAGCGTATATAGACAGTCTATTCGGCTAATATTAGCAGAATAGCTATTCTGATAACACTTCCACACTTCAAGCTCAACGCAAGCGCACTGCATCTTCTTGACGCCGGGCACTGCAATGCTTTCACGGGAGAACTGCTTCATTTTCTGGTGCTCCGCCCGCGTTTTCTGTGTGGAATCGGGTGTTGCGGGATGATTCAGTTTGTGTCTGCATGTCATTTTTGCTTTATTCTTTCAAATTTACAGGAAAATCTACTAAAGTGCTTGCAAATCGAGGGATTTGGCGGACAAGCTTTTCTCTCTTCGTTCGTGCTCGCGTCAAATGCGATTTTTTTGTGGTCGGATGTTATTTTTTAGTAGGAATTCTTTGGTTGTGTTCGTTTTAATTGGTCCGTTCACTCTATAATTTGTAAAGTTTTAAGAGATAGTTTTCAATTCGTTGTTATTTTGATTGTCGCGGTGGGTGAGCTTCGTCCGCTCCTCTGTTCTTGTCGATTTTTTTGATTTTGCTCGTCCATGCGTGTTTGAATATTGTAATTACTGTTGCTATAGGTTTGAATTCATTGTATTGCGGGTATAATTGTCAATTTTTGAATCGCATTCTTGAAATGAAAGTTGATGCTGTTTGTCCCGTTACCGTGTCTTCTATGTAAATTTTTCTGGGGTATTTTTCTATAGTTTAGTGGTTAAACAATTTTTAGGCGAGTTATGGAATTGCGAGTGAAATTGGCACCTCTGTTAGTCTATCACATGTCCGTAGTTTTACTAGTTTAATTTTATTTTTTGTAGTCGTGGCATACGTTGTAGTGCACTGCATTTTCTTTGGTAGTGTACTTCTTTGTAGCTGCATTACAGTGGTTATGGCTGCTTATGAGATTTCACCTTTTCTTAGACTGCATTCTGTGTTCTAGATGACTGCATAATATGCATTTTTGTACTGTATTAGCAGTGTTGTTAATGTTGAATTCTGCTATTAGGATGGATGGTATATTATACACTTTTGTTAGCTGAATGGTAATTATAAGAATTTTTTTAAACTGCATACTATGAGAATTGTTCTTGAACATGATATGTTAACTGCAAAGTTTCGACCATTTTGCATTTCATTTGTTACTGTTCAGAGGGCTGCTTTTTTTATGTAAAAATGTCTGATGGACATTAAATAGGCATCGCTCAAATTGTCTGATGGACATAGTTTTAAAAGCATACACCATAACCAAAGCATTAGAAATATTGGTTGCTTCATATTAGACAGCCTAGAGTGCAAATATTGTAAACTTGATGGAGTCTTCTTCTTTGTAGAAAAACACCATGGCCACTTCTCCGACCTCAAAGCCATTCTGGGAGAAAAAATGTTTCCAACCAGTAGTTATGTTGATGCAGTCTTCAGAGTCGATGTGGTAGTTAGCTTGCATGTCTGCATACCCATTCTTGTGTTCTGTCTCCAAAGTAACCTTCCTTGAACTCGGAGCATGAAATTTTATTGTGGATGGCAGTTTCTACATATTGGAATCGGTGGAAAAAGAATTTTATAAGTAAACAACAAATGTTTTTCTTTTATACTTAGTATGATCTATTTATGTTGACTTAAATAGTTACATATATATGACTGCTATTTTCTAAAGTAGTTCCAATGTATGAACAAACTTATATACGCAATTGACCCCTAGTTTTACTGGGATGTATATTATACTGCAACATGCTTGCACTGCAATGTCAGTAATAGTGTATTTCTCCAGCATGTTAAGATAACTCCAATGCTTATCTACTCACCTTTTTTTTGTTCGTCTGTTGGGAATCTGATCTAACTAGTGTCGATACCTGGTGTGGTACTGATAAAAGATAAGTGGAAGCATCTAGTCTTAATAGCTAACAAATCTGAACAACAATACAAATTCTGTTTTCTTTTTTTGCTGACACTACTGAACAATTTGATTGAACTATATATGCAGATGTGTATTTGCAGGCTAGATTATGTCCAAAATTGTGAGGGAAAAAACATACCCTACTTTCCTGGAGATCTGCGGTTGTGAGGCGATGAAGAAATGGCGCACGGAACCCCCTGTTGGGTATCATCAGGCACCCGAGCATGTTGCGCCACTCGGTGTTTGTGAGTTCTAGACCTTCTGCGTACACGCATGTGTCCACTACCGGCGCCATCCTTGCCAAGCACACGCACTTATAGTCCATGGCGAGTTCACTGGAATTCCAGAGAAGAGCTGTGGATGGGATGAACCCTAGATCTACTATTTGAAGAAAATGAGGAACGGGGGGAGGAGTTGTGTTAGTATGTAGCACGAATGGATAAGTTTTTATGCAACCAATTGAGCAATTGAAGTAATAAATGGTGTGGTTGGTGTTAGGTGGTGGATTGGTTCTGATTCAGTGTACACGAAAGCATTTAAGAAGCAACAGGACTGCTTACTTGAAAATAGCAAACTGCATTGTCATATCATGACGAACTGCGAAGCGTGGCTGGGCCTATGTTTGTATGGTATGTAGGGTTTTTTTTAATTTTCAATGGCCTCTCTTTTTTTGTTGGCCCTATGTTCGGGTAGTGAAGACGCTGTTGGGCCCAAGTCGGCCTATGAGCACGTCTGGTTCCCAGTGCGCTGGGTGCGGTCTAATGTTTAGTCCCACGTTGCCCGTGGAAGGCGTGCCCGACATGTTTATAAGCACTGGCGAGGCCGCTGTATCGAACTCCTCTTGTTACTTATTTGGGCTCTTATACACAACGCTCGCAGCTCTATGCTCCCTGACCTGTGGGCCATGTGTGGCCGGCCCCATGCATTGTGACTCAGACCGACTCGCCTTCTATGGGCGCAGACCTATTATGAGACTGGCTGGGGCCGGTAGCACCTGGGTGGTCAATTTTTTTCTTTGTATTTTTTTGTCTTATGTGTTTTTTTCAATGCCGGGGCGTGCACTGCATTGATCAGGGTTCTGTACTGCATGTCCACGCATTCCGTACTGCATGTACAGTTCTCATTTTTTTTGTTTCCGTGTTTTTGGTATTATGTTATCTTTGTTTCCAATGTATGGGAGTGCACTACTTAGTAAATCATACGCGTGATGCATTGATTATGGTTCTTTACTGCACGTTCATATATTTCTGCACTGCATTGATTATTTACGTGTTTGCGTTTTTATGTTTGTGTTTTTTGCTCTTATGTATTCCTTTTTCAAATTTAGGTTCGTGCACTGCTTTGTTGGTTATGTTAAAACTTCATTCGACATAGTGTGTACTGCATTCGTACACAATTTGCACTGCATGCGTCCTGTTTGCACACTGCAACTTATTTTTCGTTTGGTGCACTGCTCGAATCTAATGATACATTAGCAGACAACAGAAAACAAATTATCACAGGTATTCTGTACGACAACTTCATCACCAGCAAACTAAGTTTAACAGAAAGCAAACTACCGTAATCAAACTTCATCATTACAAGCGATTCTGCATGACAAGCAAACTAGGTTCAGCACACAAGCAAACTAATGATACATAAGGAAACAACATTAAGCAAATTTGATGATAATTCTAAATGAACGTTGGCATTGTTGGCTCCTGGCCGACACCATCTTCTTCTTCACCAGTTAGGTTCTTCCCATCCCCAGCTGCTCCTAGCGCGCTTCTTGGGGGGCACCTCCTTCTCCAGCTTTGCACGGTGAAGGCTGTCCTGGGTGAGGGTGATACGGTTCCATATCTCGTACGCTGTGTAGGCGTCCTTTGCCACGTACTCGATGTGCCTCATGGACAGAGGCAGGGTGTCCCAGCGCTTGTGCTCCTCGTCGGTGATCTTCTTCTTCTTGTTGTTGTAGTAGTCGTCGATGAGCACGCCGGAGACGTCTCCAAGGGAGTCCAACGCCTTGGTTGCCTCGGGCACCCTCCACTCCTTCTGGATGTCGACGAAGTTGGCGACCTCCAGTTTGACGTGCTCCAGCCTGGTTTTGTCGTCGTCGATGGAGAAGCCTGCAAAGGTGTACCTGGGGTCGGCGAGGAAGTTGTCGAAGACGGTGCACCTTTCAGAGGCGCTCATTTGGAACAGCAGCACCGGGTGATTCTTGCCGATGGAGAGCTAGCAGAGGGAGGGTTTCTGCGTCGCTTCAGGATCATTATCGTACTCGAGATCAATGCCGATGATCTTGTGGCGCTGGAGGCTGAGGTGGCGCTTGTACTGCGTGAGGGAGATCGCCATCTGCTTCTTGTCGTTGGTGTGGATGACGTGCAACTTGGTGTTGCCGTGCGCCTCCACGGCCTTGTCGCCCTTGTACTCGTCGGTGAACGTCATCGC
Organism: Triticum aestivum; assembly: GCF_018294505.1. Classification (NCBI taxonomy): domain Eukaryota; kingdom Viridiplantae; phylum Streptophyta; class Magnoliopsida; order Poales; family Poaceae; genus Triticum; species Triticum aestivum. The sequence goes on from NC_057810.1 coordinate 638,455,665, forward strand.
CGGTAGCAGGGCTTGGCGCTTTTGCGTTGTTATGGGGCGATTTGGTGGCAGCGCAATGGATACTTGTGTTGTTGTGGATGACAAGGCCTTTGGAAATGGTCTGAATTTAAGGGGAGGGCGTGGGGTAGGATGGCCGCGTTGGATGAACTTCACGATCACGCTGACGATGCGGTTGTGCAGATCGTGGGTTCTTTTTGCATCTGTGATTGTGGGCTTGTGGCGATGGAACTGCTCCGATTGGGTGGTTGTATGCGAAAGTGGTTTTTTTAAGGTGGTTTTATTTTATTTTTCATCAGTAATTTTTTTTAACCACCACTTTTCTGTGCGAACGGGCATGTTGTCATATTTTATATATGTATACTATGTGACACCATAACTGCATTGCTTATACTTCCACACTGCATCTTCTACAATATAGAACTGCACTTTGTGTCTACATGTGTGTACTTCATCATTTTTTGCGTGTCCTTGCTAAAGGCTTTTATGTTTTTCGTTGTGTTCTATGCCGTGTATTTAATCATGTAGGTAATCTGGAACTAGATTGCCATACCACACTGCATCGCATAACATAACGCACTGATTTTTCTACCACCACGCATTTTGCACTGCATTCCTACGGCGAACTGCATTGCATAACAGAATGTAGTGCATGCTTCTACCGCCACGTACTGCATCTTGTTTTGCCTGTACTTACTGCAGTCCCTAGTACGGGAGGGGTAGGGGAAGGTGGGGGGTGCCCCTCCCCACATTTTTTTTGAACTTATTGTTTTTTCTTAGTTGGCCTTGTTGGGCCTGTGTTCGGGTAGTTTAGAGACGCATTTGGGCCCAAGTCGGCCTGTGAGCACGGCTGGTTCCCGGTTTGCTGTCTGTGCACTCTAATGTTTAGTCCCACCTCGCTCGCGGAAGGCGCGCTCGACCTGTTTATAAGCGCTAGCTAGGCATACCGGTCGAACTCCTCTGGCTACTTATTTGGGCGCTTATACACGGCGCTCACAGCTATATCCTCTCTGACCTTTGGGCCCATGTGTGGCCGGCCCCATGCATTGTGACTCAGAACGACTCGCCTTCTTTAGGCGCAGACCTACTACGAGATTGGCTCGGGCCGGCTCACCTGGGTGGTCAATTTTTTTCCTTTTTGTATCTTTTTCAATGCTGGGGCATGCACTGCTTTTTAGTAAATCATCCTTTCACTGCATTGATTTAGTTTCAGTACTGCATGTGCATGCATTTCGTACTGCACGTGTTTTGCGCTACATTTTTTGTGCACTGCATGGATATCATTTTTATTTATTGTTTTTCCTCTTACGTATCTTTTTTTCTTAGTTTACGGGTGTGCACTACTTTTGTGCCCCTATGCGCACTACATTCGTCATAGTCCTGTGCTGTAGGTGTACACATTTTGCACTGCATGCATCCTTCTTTGTGCCGAAAAGTTGTGACTGGCTATGCCAATGCTGCGGACATATAGTTCACTTCATGCACACATATAGTGAACTTCCTGGTAGGAATTTGGAGAACTGCACACATAAAATGGTCTGTGGATTATAATTTTTTAGAGTATTATTATGTAATGATCTGCGGTTTTGTTCGTGGGAATTGCTACAGTCAAAGTACACCTTCTTTTTTGGTTCTTTTTTCTTTGGTAACATAAGCCTTTATTGATTGTCCTTTATTCTTGGGAACATAATTTTCATTAAGTCCCCTTTAATTTTCAGTTTTGACCTTTTTGCATTCCTCTTATATAAATGAAGGCAAACTTATACGCTTCCTTTGCATACCATTTCTCCTCTAGCCGGAAGTTCTCTCCTTTCTCCAGCCTATAATTATTTTTTTGCTTTTCTAGGTTTTTGTTGCTATGTCTCTAGGCCCCTACGCGTATCTCTTCTGTTGCGGCCATGGTTGTGGTGTGCCGACGCACTGCAATTGTCCAGCTTGCTCGCAGGCCCATCGTGCTCGTCGTGGTGGGAAGGTATTGTGCCGAATTGGGCGAGCCGAGCAACTTGCATATGGTACAGTATTCACAGAAGGATTGGATATGGGCCAGATCAATGTTTCTGCATTCTATTCTGCGCTGCTTCGCCGTGGCCTTGACTGCACAAGTCCTTTTGTCCATCAGCTTATGCCAACAGATGTGGAGACTCACTACAAGATGGTATGTTTCGTTATATATGATTTTTTCTGTCTTTTTTTGTATAATTCCATTCTATTCTGAACTTTTAGTATTTTAGGGACGCACTTTTTTTTTGAAGTTACTGCAATGTGTTCTTATTTCTTGTTTTTATTTTTTTGCTTGTGTGCATGCAGCTTGTGTTTCAGTTTACATGATTACAATATGTGAACTGCTTATATATTAGTTGAACACTACATGTTTACACATCTTTTCCCAATTTGTATGGTGTGTACTACATGTAGCTAGTGTCCAGTACTGCATGATAGTTCGAAGCGTACTGCATATTTGCAAGTTCCATACTGCATATTGAAATGCGTTTTATCTGTACTGCTTGTTGTACTATTGTGCACTTTATCTAGATGTGTGCACGGTATGAGAATTGTACTACTAGTATCGTTCTCAAACAGTTTTATTATTTTTTGTAGAAAGTTCCTCAACGAGCTGTTAGGTATGTCTGGCTCAAGAAGAAAGGAATTCTTCAAGTTGTTCTTGGTAATGGATACCTTAAACCAGCCAAGTACAATGTAGGCGTTGACGGGCGGCTGTATGTACAGAAAGGGTGGAAGGAATTTGTCATTGATAGTGGCCTGAAGTCTGAGCATGTTGTTGACCTCAACTTCTTTGAACTCGAGGATCGTACGGTTAGAATCACGTTTGACGTGATTGGCTAAGGCTATGAGGTTGATTTGTAATAAGTACTTTTGCGTGTTGAACGCTTCATCTTTTTGATGTGTTTTGTAATAAGCACTTTTGTGATATGAACCGCTTCAATTATTATTCTGAACTTCGTGCTACCAGTGAATAACTCATAGTCAACGGGAAATTTGTGTTTACATGGTTACAATATGTGAACTTCTTATATACTAGCTGAGCACTAGATGTTTCCACATTTTTTCCCAATTTGTATGGTGTGTACTACATGTAGCTAGTCTCTAGTACTGCTTGATAGATCGAAGCGTACTGCATATTTCAATATTTTGAATATTGAAATGCGTTTTATCTGTACTACTTGTTGGACTACAGTGAGCTAACAACATTTTTTACATGGTTTTTGAATGAAAATGTGTCAATATTTAACTCTAGACTGCTATATATATATGGTATACTCTATATACCATTTTCTCTTTACATGGTTTAGTTGAATAACTCATAGTCAACGGGAAATTTGTGTCTACACAAAATTTAAACTGATACATAAGTCATAGAGATAAGAAAACTGCTATGCATATGATCAATTTATAGAAGTTCATCTATTTTGGTCGTTTAACCCGCTGCTTCTGCGCGGTGACTGGAACGTGTCTAACATTGCACTTCCTTTTGTTTTCCATGGTGGTGTTGCTGGTTCTTGTCTCTACACCTTTGTGTTTGTAGCCCCTCGCGTGCTGGTTGATGGCTGCTTTCATTCTTCAACGCTGCGAACTTCATCCTTCTTTGCTCCCCGCGTGCTGGTTGATGCGTGCTTTGGTTTTTCAGCGCTGTGGACTGCATCCTTCTTTGCTCCCCGCGTGCTGGTGTTGGCTGCTTTCGTTTTCCAGTGCTGAGAACTGCATCCTTCTTTAATCCCCGCGTGCTGGTTGATGGTGGTTTTCGTTTTCCAGCGCTGTGAACTGCATCCTTCTTTGCTCCTACCTTGTTTTTTGAAAGTTGTGTTGTTCTTTGTTTTTTCTGTACAGCAGCATTTCCTTGGGGTGGTCTTGTTGGCATTGTTTCTTCATGTTCTTCGTCCTCTTCACTCTCTTCAGTCTCTTCACTATCTTCTTCCTCTCCATCATCTTCATCATCTGTTTCTTCATAAGCCACTGTTTCTTCAGTTTCTTCACGTTCTTCGTCCTCTTCACTCTCTTCTTCTTCCTCCTCTTCTCCATCTGCTTCTTGATAAGCCATTTCTTCTTCAGTTGTGTCACCATATTCTTCTTTGACCTCACCTTCTTCGTCTTCCTCATTTTTTGAACTTTTTCTTTTTCTTTTGGGGCAGGTTCTTCAATTGTGTCTCTTCCTCTTTTTGCAGATGCTACAATGTCTCGGTTTCGTCCATTTCTTAGTGTTGTGAGTGGAATTTCTGTTTGGTTGTGCACCACCATGTCCTTGTGTTTCTTATTCATCTATTTTTGTGCATGTCCTGGAATTGTGGCTGCTGTTTTCATTACATGTTCTGCACATTCTTACTCCAAGTGGTTGACCATCACTATCCAGCTCAGGCTGTGGCTTACTGTTTTTTTCATCATTTTTTTCCTTGCATGACACTTTTTTCTGGGTTGCGTCGCCCCCTTTCTTCCTCCCTCTTGTGTTTGAAACAGGAGGTGGAAGAATTGAGATAGCACCAGTTCCGTTGTGTTCAATACTTTCTACTTGCTCGGCATTATTGTCATGCTGGGATTTCTCTGCTTGCTTTAGTTTTGCTGCTTCTTCTTCTTCTTCGTTGAGCACGTCAACTTCCTCGATCAGTGCCCTGTGGCACCCAGCGTCGGACCTTGTCGCTCTTTTTGCAAGGTCCACTGTTGTTTCTGTCAACAATTTTCTACGATAAAAAAGTGAGGTTCCATTTGGTGTTGTTTGTTCGTAGTCTCTTCTGTCAAACGTTGCATCTGATCTTGCGTTACGGGTGTATCTTTTCATGATGTACACCTCAGGAATCTTGAGTACTCTCAAATGAGAAAGCATGCATAACACATGGACGCAAAAGAGCCCTGCAGACAAACACATGATTTTTTTTTGTAAGTGAACTGCATGAAATTAGTAAACACTTATTTTTTTTGTTATTTGTTCATTTTTAAATAAGTGAACTTCATTTGGTTTTGTGAATTACTCATGCATGTGGACTTTTAAAGTTCAGTAAGTGAGCTTTCGTGCATGACTATCAGAATCTAGAATTTTTTCTGCTAGGAGTCTCACCTGTGTGTGTCCAGAGTTTGCACTCACATTCGTAGACACCTTTCTCTTCATCGTGGACCACTTGGAAATTATTCCTTGCCCGGTCAAATGCATCTGATCTATTGTAGTGGTGTACGAGATACTTTGTTGGGTTCTCAGGGCACCGTTCTGCTCTGAATGCAGTGCTACAGTAGAGTGCTTCTTTGAAATCTGCAAACACTACCCTTGTATACACTTTTGATAGCTGAACTTCGAACCCAAACTTTGTTGTTGTTTTTACCTCTGACTGCATGATTACAAATGCACTGTTATGAACCAGAGAAATGAAAATATTGTTTGTTTTTGTAGTCATATTTTAGCAGCTTTTGATTGACATTTTGTTTACCTCATTTGCTACTATCTCTGCGTGCTCGATGGCCTTCCTGGTCTGAATGCACTTATCCACCTGCTGAGCAAACAGATGGAGATCATGCTTCTCCCTGACAAAATTTTTCTTTAGTATGCGGTTCATGCTCTCGCTTCTCTGTGTGGAAGTGATACATGCACAGAATATTTCCTTGTAGTAAGCCGAGATCCACTCGTGCCTGTCATCCCACAGCGAATTCATAACTTTGTTGTCTTGCAAGTTGTACCTCTGAATGAGGTTCTTCCATGCTTGTTCAAATTCTGACGGCATTAGTGGGTGGTTCAGCACCACATTGAGTTCATCCTTGAGTTTCTCGTGTGCCTTATACAGCAAGGCAAGGTGGTCTTTGTACTTCTTCATAATATGCCACCGACACAGCTTATGCAGAGTTTGTGGGAGGATAGTTTTTAATGCTGCCTTCATTGAAGAACACTGGTCTGAGAAGTCAGAAATAGTGTTTTTTTATTAAGTTGTTTGCGTGTGTGCAAGATAGATTGAAGAAATATAAGTGCACCAAACAAACGTAAGTATGCAGGTGTTGTTTTTTTATACCTATTAGCATGCTGATTGGCGGCTTGTAGTTCATACACCTTAGAAAGGTTTTGAAGACCCACTCAAATGATGGTATTGTTTAATCTCGCACGAGTGCAACAGCAAATATGGTGCTCTATAGATGATGGTTCACCCCCACAAACACTCCCAGCGGCATGTGGAATTTGTTAGTCTTATACATCGTGTCAAATGTAACGTAGTCTCCAAAATCTTCATACAATCCTTTGCAACTTGCGTTCTCCCAAAAGTCATTTCTTACACGGTTATCTGCATCAACGTCATAATCATAGAAGAACTCTGTAACAGCCTGGATTTTGGCCCTTTTCTTTTTCTTCTGATTTATTTGGTTTTGCTCTGTTTCTCTTTTTGGAGTGGTTCAGTGGCCTTGCCACCAGGGAAATCATCCTCAATTCCCCTCCCTAGTGTCTCATCATTCTCAAAACCTTGCCGAGATCATGTCACTTCACTCCTTGGCCTAACCCTAAAAACTTTTTCTAGGGAAAATTCCTTTTTCATTAAAGGAATAACCGTATCTGCCCTAGGTTCTGAAGCAACCTATATTTCTGTCCATCCAAAAATCCCCATATAATTCCCATAATTCCTTTGGGTCATATATAGCTCAAATATGCCCAAACATTGCCTTTTGGCTAGTTCAAAAATAATTCCCCAATATTCCTTCTCCTATTCTGTCCTGAATGGCACTTTGTGAAGGAAGTGTCATTTATATTTTTCCTAGTGCCTCCTAACCTTTTTGGGCATGATTATAAGTCCAAATAATTGCCCCATGCGCAAGTTCAAATTTATTTGCCTAGCCAATCTTCCTCAGTGAACTTTCAAAGTTTCTGTCAGACAGAAGGCTTTGTGAAGGAAGTACTAGATAGGAGTACCCAAATGAGTTTAACTTTTGCAGGTGCTCATATTAAACCCCTTCACCCATTTGCAGCCTCATCCAATCATCTATGTGAGCACAGGAGCAAATCTTTGTTTCTGGAAATATTTCCAGGTTGTGAAGCAAGTGCATTTTATATTGCTTCAAACATCCTAATAAATTACCAGATTGTTCTTCTACCCAAATAACATCTCTCCACCCAATTTGGCATCATTTCATCAAGCCATTTGATCACCATAATTATTCCAAGTTTCTGGACAGAAATGATGTTTGTGAAGCAAGTGCCATTTTGACTTGTCCATTTGGCATGAGCTTTTTACAGCATCATCATATGCCCAAATAACCCAGCTTTGCCCAATCTTAGCCCAAGTTGTAAACCAACTACTTTAAATATTGATCCAAATCTCCTCCAACTTACCAGGATGTAAGTCCTTCTTTACCTCAACCTAGCAGACAAACTCTTTGTCCTCAAGGAGTTCCCTGTTGATCACCAGTGCACTGCTAAGTTTACTACAGTAAACTTCAGCAGTTGATAACCATTTAACCATAGCCATTTTCACCCATTTACCACCTCAGTTGAAACCACCCTACGAAGGACTACGTGGTAGACATGGTTTTACCTTAGTAAAATCTCTACAGCGTGCTATGCCAGTGGTGACCACGAGTGCAGACAGCCAAAACGGTGGTCTAGCCACTGTTGGCCTCGGCATCGTTGCTCCAACTGGATTTGGCTCATCCCCGCATGTCCAGTAGCTCCGTCTCGTCGTCGCTGTTTGCCTGGACCCCTCTCCCCCTCCGTCCTCTTCCGCACCGACGCTCGCCGACGCTCGCCCATGGGAGCACTATGGCCGACAGCACATTAATGTCGCTCGGCTTCTTCCTCTGCCCCTCCAGCGTCCTCTAACCCTCCGTGACCCCTGTGCCTCGTCCGTGTCCTCCCTCGTCGTGATCCCTCGCCCTCCTGTGCTCGCTGGCCGCGCCAGAGCCTCGGCCGGATGCGCACGGTGGCACCCGAGCCCATATCCTTCGCCACGGCTATATATAGCCATCCCCGAGCCTTCCCGAGCACCTCATCATCTCAGCCACTCTCCACTATCCCTCCCCAGCCTCTCCGCTGAGCTCCAGGAGCTCCCGAGCCCCCAATGGCCGCCATGGCCGCTGCCCCTACCCTCCTAAATCCGAGCAAGGCCGAGCCCCATTCTCCTTTCCACCACCACTAGAGACCTTCCTACTCCACCTCAAGCCTCCCCCACCCCTCCTTTTTCCGCCGGAGCCGCCGTGGCCTCGTGCCCAAGTTCACCCGAAGCCATCGTCCGCCGCGGCCAAAACCCCACCATGTCCCGCACTCTTCGGTGGCTGAGACCTATCTGAACGAGACCACCCCATTCCCCTGATCACGCCGGTGGTTCGGGCGCTCCGAACGGTGGCCGGAGCCGCCGGAACCATCGCCGGAGCCCCGCCTCTGTCCTATGTTGTGGCGGGTGCCACGGCCTTTCCCCGCGGTCCCTGCTGGACCCCTCGGGTGCGGCGTCCCACGGAGATCCCTCCTATGGTCTGAGCTCCGCCGGAGATGTCCCGAGCAGGCCAGGTCGTCGCCGGCGCCGCGCTTCCCCTGCTCCTCCTCTGTCTCGATCGGGACAGAGGGAAGAGGAAGAAGACAGGAGCCAGGTGGGCCCCCTGCGCGTGGGACCCCCTGGTCAGCCCCTCAGCCGTTGACCAGCCCCGGCCCCACCTTGCCACATCATTTAAGTGGAAACGTATTCCCCAGAATACGCTTTCCATTTTTTTGTTTGGGCCCAAACTGTAAAATAAATTTTTACACATAGGTCCCTGACAGAAAATCGTCCACAACTTTTTATCCGTAACTCCAAATGAGGTGATTCCAAATCCTACTTCTTCGCTTCGTCGAACCCGTTCTGTTGGTGTCACTTTAATTATGTTTTGGCATACTTAAAATGACCATTTTGCCCCTGCCCTTAATCAGCCCCCTCGGAGAGAGAATGTTTTCCGGCGATTATTTCCGTGAGCTTCTCGCACTTTCTTCTGGTGATTTCTTCCACCCCAGGCAAGCCACATCCTCCATTTGCATGATTGCAATGCAGTGACATGGTTTATTTCATTTTGAACTTTTTTAAAATATTGCTTTAGCAACATGACTATGTGCATGGCACTTTCTCGGACTATCGTTTTGATCTTGTTGTTGCCATGCTATTGTTTGGATTACTAGGTGTTATGTTTGTGGTTGATGAGTATCGTGTTGCCATTGGAATATTAGTGGCTGGTATTATGTTTATTTCCATGATGATATATGAGATTATGTTTGGAATATTACTTAGGATTTCATGCTACCTTTGGATTATTAGTGGTTAGTATGAATATGTTCATGATGCTAGTGAAATTTTGTGCTTGGAGTATTGTTTCGGAGATGATGTTTACATGTGGATCTTAGTTGGATAGCTTGCTCTTGCATATTGGAGTAGTAGTGTTATTGTTCATCATGATAGTAGTGTTGTGCTATCCTCGGAGTATTTTGGTATGATGATATTATGTTGGATTATTGTTGGATATTGCTATGACTTGGATTATAGTTTGATGGTTGACATCGGAGTATCAGTTATCATGGTGATAGTTTTGTGGATAAATTCCGTCAGTAAGTTGGCCAGGTGCCGCCGAATCGAACTTTTCCAGTGCAACCACATTTGCCGGTATGGGACGGCCCTAATGCTGTCTATTGTCATCCCTCTCACCGGTGCCTCTAATGAGGGAAGGTTATGGGTGCGCGCTACCCTGATCAGGTAGGCGGCCATAAGCCTTGTGTGCTCGGTTTTGATTTGATTTTGCGCGAGGGTCCCAGAGTGGATCCGGCCACGACGGTGGTCGTTGTGTCTGGAGGTAGACATGGGGCCACCCATGACTACCCCTATGGGGAGTGAGTTGGAGTGGACGGGAGATTGTCATGGCAGTAGATCGGTTTTGTCGGAACGCCGTTGGTCCAACCGAATGGGAGTGCGAGGCCATGGGTTCTGTGGTGTGGGTACAGTGCACTACCTCTGCAGAGTGTATATTAAGTCTATCGATAGCCGTGTCCTTGGTCATGGGCATGGGTTCGTACTAGGGTACACCATTCGATCAACACTCACCTGACGGAATGACGTATAGTTGATGGATATGTGGATATTTGGAGCAATACAGATTGGCCATTTATTGGTCAGGTTGTGATCGCCATAAGGATCACGGGCGATGTATTGGTCGGGTTGTGATCGCCGTAAGGATCACGGGCCATTTATTGGTCAGGTTGTGATCGCTGTAAGGATCACGGGCCATTTATTGGTCGGATGGTGATCGACGTAAGGATCAAAGTTACAATTTGGTTTTGATCACGAGGTGATCGAGATGGTATATTGCTTGGCCGGTTAGCCAAGAGAGATATGGTTATGGAGATCGGAGATGGTGATTTATCAGTATTGTAGTAGTTTCATATTATGCTTAGGAGTTGTTGTTATGTCATGGTAGCTATTAATTTAATTAACCTTCTTAATGCTATGTTGTTGTCTTGCCTTGATGTTTTTGGTTGTTGTGAGCTTGCAAGTACATTCAATGTACTGACCTGGCGTGTCATGCCAGATTGCAGGTGATGCCGTGATTGCTTGATTGCTTGTCGTGGTTTCCGTTCGTGCGAGCTAGATCGTGTCCCAACCAGAGTCCCTGCTGAGTGGAGTTTCACCACCTTCGTCGTTGTTCGGCTGCTAGAAGATTTCCGCTGCTACGAGTTGTTCCGCTGCTAGCATAGAGCAAGTGTAGTATCGCAGGCATAGTGTCACCGTGCTGGTGTACTTCCTTGTAATATCAGACCTTTGTATTTATTCTTGTAATAAGAGCTGATTTGTTCTATGTCAAGTAGTGTCGTATTCCAGAAGACTTCTCCTCGATCTCTGGGCTGGAATACGGGGCGTTCCGGTTTCTCTGAGCCGGGGTGCCATAGCTCTTGGTATCAGAGCCAGGTCTGGATGTAGGACGCCCTAGTTAGCGCGAGCGGTAGAAACCGGTAGAAATCGGTAGTATGGAGTCTGGCTTGTTTATTGCATTTGGTTGCTGCATTTGTTTGTTGCATAGCATGCATATAACATTATTATTAGTCGCTGATGGTTTATCTGGTGAGTGTAGCTGGCGTCGGTTCGGATCCACTACAGCTCAACCTTTGCATTTCTCCAATTCCTTTTTCTTTCTATGTTTTGTGTCAATTCTGTCCCAGCAGAGTGATGCCAAGTGATCCCGACACTGTTTGCAAAAATGGTGCTCGGGTATCGCAGCGATGTCCTTCTTCCAGTCCCGTCTGTCGTTTCGGTGATGGACATGCTTCTATCCCGGATCGTTCTTTTTATTTTGTCGTGTTGGCAACCCTTAATGATCTTAGTTATCAAGAAAGGGCAATGTCAGCAGCCTCAGCTTTTCCCTGCTATCCTATTTCCTGGACGAATACGGATCTTTTTCCGTCTGCTTGATAATAATGTGGTTGCGACCTTCGTGTCCCACTGCATGATTAACGAGTACGTCCTCGCCTCCGAGCTTGTCCAGGTTGCTATCTGGCTAAGCTAGCACTTGGTGTAGCGATGTTTACACCAAATATTCCACACATTTATTTGTCCTCGTGCACATCGTCACAGCATGCTAGATCGTAGAACCGGAGCTCCCGCGAGATTTGTGTGCTTAAGTAGGCATGCATATTGTGTGACTAGCAGTAATATGTGACATTGTTTGTGTGAATTGCTTGTTGTTGTGTGCTTTTTGTTTAGTTGAGTTCTCTTTTGGTTCTTTCTTTTTTGGGCCCCGGTGTTACATTATTTTCCCCTATAAGGAATTGCTCATCAACCGACACCGGACTCGAAGAAGCCATAAGGATTTCAAATATTTGGAAGAAGCTCAGCTAAATATTTTGGTCTACCCAGTCTACTGCACTATAGCATTAATATCTGCTCAGAAAACCACTTGTGTATTGGATTGATTATCAGCATCGAGTCCCCATCAGTGCAAAATCCTCACAGCAGTTATGATCCAGCCAGCAGAAAGACAAGTCAGGTACAAGACCAACAATATATTTTCAGACAGAGGTATGGATTATATACAAAGTTTTGGCTCAGCAATGTAGGATGCTTGAAATATGTTATCATCCGAAATAAAGTCAAAACGTGACATGCTCAAGGAAGACAGTCAAACTATTTTTCTCATGCAAATAATTAGCCCCAGAATATTATGGGTATGTTTATGGATTTTAGTCAGCATATCAGTACAAAGTTTTGGATATAGGAAACCCAGTATTCTTCCACACGCTATTGGAAGAAATGTATGATATAAGGCTCCTCCATTTTCCTCCGCATGTTATATATGTGAACAATTTCCGGCCCATGATACCCGGTCTTTCACAGCAAGACACCTCTGTAAAATCTTCTGACAAACAAAAATAAATTTTTCTCAACAAGCAAACCCGAGGAGAAGCTACTCACATATGGAACTCAGGCTTCTCCAGCACAATAATCAGACCAAGCTTCATGTGTAAGCTATAGAGCCTTCTTCTGCATGATACCCAGACAAAAGCTTTGAGAAGAATTTAACAAGTCTTCCTTAGCAAGCTACTCGGATGGTTTCTCTCGTAAGCTACCCAGTCCGTGTCAGTACCACAATATTGTACCCTCCTCAGAGAATATATGATGAGTTCCCGATGTACGGCGGTACCGCTCAAGGCCTAGATTTGCAATAATTTTGTCAGAGGTAAAATTCAGACAAAACAGATGCCTACCGCAAGGATCGAGTGATCGGTGGCATGTCCTTCTTATATATGGTGAGCATGCATCCCTAGTCATATCAGTCACTTATACGTGATGCGGCAAAGATCCAACAGATATACCTAAGAAAAGTAAGGACCCCACAACCTTGAGAGTCAGGTAAAGGAAGATGAGCAGAATTACAAGGAGCGATAATATTTGGAGATGACATCACAAAATCCACAGTCTTGACAATGGTCATCAAGATCATTTTTCCCGCAATTGACAAGGAGATTATAAAACCTTGTCACCTTCTTGTATGATTGGCCTCAGCAATGAGCACTGTACAGCCACAAACCCCGGGTATATGGCATATGTGTGCGGACTCGGGTCAGAAAACAAGCACAAGCAATAATGTCGAAAATATTAATCACCTCCACGGTCATACGAAGAATCAAGGACATGTGTGGCCAAGAAATTTCAATACGGCATCCTAACAAAGAAAATCATGACCGTAGAAATGATGAGACTGACAGCAAAGCATGATGATTTTTGCACGACCATCAGGGTCCGGATACCCAAGTCAGTTGAAAGCCATAATTCCACATGGATCCACAAAGGCATCCTCTCAGCGACCTAATCAATTTACAAGGATTTTTCATATCCCGCTGATCCTCTTGACATGGTTAGTGTGGAATATCCAAGCCTGTTCTGTCAGATCCAAGATTCCCTGGCAACCTCAGCAGTTTAACTACAGCGGCAGTGTTAAAGCCTATCATAGCCTATTACTACAGATGAGTATATCGACCTCATGAGAAAAAATCAAAAGCCGAACAATCAGCTCAGACCTGGTATACTCACCGACCGAATCAAGTACCTGGTCAGTGTGTCAGAAAAAGCATTTGCCCGTTAGCCCCTGTCGGGCCAGTCTCAAGATGTAAATATTTGAAGTATGGCATAGCTATAACTCCATACCCCGTTATATTGCCCATGATAGAAGGCAGTCAAATCCTTGGTACATATCTCATGCTCGAGCCAAGGAAATAAATCAAGATAAATCAGTGCCACCTGTGAGCAGTCAGATCCCGTCAGAATATGGTCATGATAATTCTCAGCATTTATTGAAACTAGAAGGCCTGTATTTAATTGAAGCAACCACATGACAGAAGCAAAAAGGTTTTCATGACCAAGGGAAAATTTATGCTCAGATCCATTGGATACCACCGCAGATATGAGAAAATTCACGTCAACAAAAAGATATGGTATATGAGCAAAGACCTGTCAGAATTTGGGAAAGGTGAAACAAACCACCCTAGATCAAGGTATGTGATCATCTGAAATTCTTGTGGGAACAATAAATAAAGGAAAAAGGATACCCAAGTTGGAGACGGTGTCCTCAAGTAATACTTGTTCCCTGAGAAACCAAATCTTGAGGACGAGATTTCTTTAAGGGGGGAAGGTTTGTAACAGCCTGGATTCTTGCCCTTTTCTTTTTCTTCTAATTTATTTTGTTTTTGCTCTGTTTTTCTTTTTGGAGTGGTTCAGTGGCCTTGCCACCTGGGAAATCATCCTCAATTCCCCTCCCTAGTGGCTCATCATTCTTAAAACCTTTCCAAGATCATTTCACTTCACTCCTTGACCTAACCCTAAAAACTTTTTCTAGGGAAAATTCCTTTTTCATTAAAGGAATAACCCTATCTGCCCTAGGTTGTGAAGCAACCTATATTTCTGTCCATCCAAAAATCCCCATATAATTCCCATAATCCCTTCGGCTCATATATAGCTCAAATATGCCCAAACATTGCCTTTTGGCCAGTTCAAAAATTATTCCCCAATATTCCTTCTCCTATTCTGTCCAAAATGGCACTTTGTGAAGGAAGTGTCATTTATATTTTTCCTAGTGCCTCCTAACCGTTTTGGGCATGATTATATGTCCAAATAATTGCCCCATGCACAAGTTCAAATTTATTTGCCTAGCCAATCTTCCTGAGTGAATTTTCAAAGTTTCTGTCAAACAGAAGGCTTTGTGAAGGAAGTACTAGATAGGAGTACCCAAATGAGTTTAACTTTTGCACACTCCTTAATGTGCTCATATTAAACCCCTTCTCCCATTTGAAGCCTCATACAATCATCTATGTGAGCACAGGAGCAAATCTTTGTTTCTGGAAATATTTTCAGGTTGTGAAGCAAGTGCATTTTATATTGCTTCAAAAATCCTGATAAATTACCAGATTGTTCTTGTACCCAAATAACATATCTCCACCCAATTTGGCATCATTTCATCAAGCCATTTGATCACCATAATTATTACAAGTTTCTGGACAGAAACGATGTTTGTGAAGCAAGTGCCATTTTGACTTGTCCATTTGGCATGAGCTTTTTACAGCATCATCATATGCCCAAATAACCCAGCTTTGCCCAATCTTATCCCAAGTTGACACTCCATGTGAGTGCTTCTTCCTGTTTCTGTTTCTGGACCAGTTTATGTGGTTGTAAAGCAACTACTTTAAATATTGATCCAAATCTCCTCCAACTTACCAGGATGTAATTTCTTCTTTACCTCAACCTAGCAGACAAACTCTTTGGCCTCAAGAAGTTCCCTGTTGATCACCAGTGCACTGCTAAGTTTACTGCAGTAAACTTCAGCACTTGATAACCGTTTAACGACTAGCCGTTTTCACCCATTTACCACCTCAGTTGAAACCACCCTACGAAGGACTATGCGGTAGACATGGTTTGACTTCATTAAAATATCTAGAGCGCGCTATGCCAGTGGTGACCACGAGTGCAGACAACCAAAACGGTGGTCTAGCCACTGTTGGCCTCGGCATCGTTGCTCCAGCTAGATTTGGCTCGTCCCCGCAGGTCTAGTAGCTCCGTCTCGTCGTCACCGTTTGCGTGGAACCCTCTCCCCCTCCATCCTCTTCCTCACCGACGCTCGTCGACGCTCGCCCACGGGAGCACTGTGGCCGACAGCGCATTAATGTCCCTCGGCTTCTTCCTCTGCCCCTCCCGTGTCGTCTAACCCTCCGTGACCCCTGTGCCTCGTCCGCGTCCTCCCTCGTCGTGATCCCGCGCCCTCCAGTGCTTGCTGGCCGCACCAGAGCCTCGGCTGGATGCGCATGGCGGCACCCGAGCCCATCTCCTTCGCCCCGGCTATATATAGCCATCCCCGAGCCTTCCCGAGCACCTTATCATCTCATCCACTCTCCACTGTCCCTCCCCAGCCTCTCCACTGAGCTCCAGGAGCTCCCGAGCCCCCAATGGCCGCCATGGCCGCCGCCCCTGCCCTCCTAAATCCGAGCAAGGCCGAGCCCCATTCTCCTTTCCACCACCGCCAGAGACCTTCCTGCTCCACCTCAAGCCTCCCCCACCCCTCCTTTTGCCGCCGAAGCCACCGTGACCGCGTGCCCAAGTTTGCCTGTAGCCATCGCCCGCCGCGGCCAAAACTCCGCCCTGTCCCATGCTCTTCGGTGGCCGAGACCTATCTGAACGAGACCACCCCGTTTCCCTGATCACGCCGGTGGTTCGAGCGCTCCGAACGGTGGGCGGAGCCACCGGAACCATCGCCGGAGCCCCGCCTCTATCCTCTGGTGTGGCGGGTGCCACGGCCTTTCCCCGCGATCCCTGCTGGTCCCCTCGAGTGCAGCGTCCCACAGTGATCCCTCCGGTGGTCCGAGCTCCGCCGGAGATGGCCGAAGTAGGCCATGCCGTCGCCGGCGCCGCGCTTCCCCTGCTCCTCCTCTATCTCGATCGGGACAGAGGGAGGAGGAAGAAGACAGGAGCCAGGTGGGCCCCCCTGCGCGTGGGACCCCCTGGTTAGCCCCTTAGCCGTTGACAAGCGTCGGCCCCGCCTTGCCACGCCATTTAAGTGGAAACGTATTCCCCAGAATACGCTTTCCATTTTTCTATTATGGCCCAGACTGTAAAATAAATTTTTATAGATAGGTCCCTGGCAGAAAATCATCCACAACTTTTTATCCGTAACTCCAAATGAGGTGATTCCAAAGCCTACTTATTCGTTTCGTCGAGCCTATTCTGTTATTGTCTCTTTCATTATGTTTTGGCATACTGAAAATGACCATTTTGCCATTGCCCTTAATCAGACCCCTCCGAGAGAGAACGTTTTCCGGCGATTATTTCCGCGAGCTTCTCGCACTTTCTTCCGGTGATTTCTTCCACCCCAGGCAAGCCACACCCTCCTCAATTTGCATGATTGCAATGCAGTGACATGGTTTATTTCATTTTGAACTTGTTTAAAATATTGCTTTAGCAACATGACTCTGTGCATGGCATTTTCTCGGAGTATCGTTTTGATCTTGTTGTTGCCATGCTATTGTTTGGATTACTAGGAGTTATGTTTGTGGTTGATGAGTATCATGTTGCCATTGGAATATTAGTGGCTGGTATTATGTTTATTTCCATGATGATATCTGTGATTATGTTTGGAATATTACTTGGGATATCATGCTACCTTTTGATTATTAGTGGCTAGTATGAATATGTTCATGATGCTAGTGATGTTCTGTGCTTGGAGTATTGTTTTGGAGATGATGTTTACATGTGGATCTTAGTTGGATAGCTTGTTCTTGCATATTGGAGTAGTAGTGTTATTATTCATCATGATAGTAGTGTTGTGCTATCCCCGGAGTATTTTGGTATGATGATATCATGTTGGATTATTGTTGGATATTGGTATGACTTGGATTATAGTTTGATGGTTGACATTGGAGTATCAGTTATCATGGTGATAGTTTTGTGGATAAATTCCATCAGTAAGTTGGTCAGGTGCCGCCGAATCGAACTTTTCTAGTGCAACCACATTTGCCAGTATGGGATGGACCTAATGCGGTCTATTGTCATGCCTCTCGCCGGTGCCTCTAACGAGGGAAGGTTATGGGCGCGCGCTACCCTGATCAGGTAGGCGGACATAAGCCTTGTGTGCCCGGTTTTGATTTGGTTTTACGCGAGGGTCCCAGAGTGGATCGGGCCACGACGGTGGTCGTTGTGTCTGGAGGTAGACACGGGGCCACCCATGACTAGCCCAGTGGGGAGTGAGTCGGAGAGGCCGGGAGAGTGTCATGGCAGTAGATCGGTTTTGTCAGAACGCCGTTGGTCCACACGAATGGGAGTGCGAGGCCATGGGTTCTTTGGTGTGGGTACTATGCGCTACCTCTGCAGAGTGTATAATAAGTCTATCGATAGCCGCGTCCTTGGTCATGGGCATGGGTTTGTACTAGGGTACACTGTTTGATCAACACACACCTGATAGAATGATGTATAGTTGATGGATATGTGGATATTTGGAGCAGTACAGATTGGCCATTTATTGGACGGGTTGTGATCGACATAAGGATCACGGGCCATGTATTGGTCGGGTTGTGATCATGTAAGGATCACGGGCCATTTATTGGTCGGGTTTTGATCGTCGTAAGGATCACGGGTCATTTATTGGTCGGGTGATGATCGCCGTAAGGATCACAGTTACAATTTGGTTTTGATCACGAGGTGATAGAGATGGTATATTGCTTGGCCGGTTAGCCAAGAGAGATATGGTTATGGAGATCGGAGATGGTGATTTATCAGTATTGTAGTAGTTTCATATTATGCTTAGGAGTTGCTATTATATAATGGTAGCTGTTAATTTAATTAACCTGCTTAATGCTATGTTGTTGTCTTGCCTTGATGTTTTTGGTTGTTGTGAGCTTGCAAGTACATTCAATGTACTCACCTGGCGTGTCATGCCAGATTGCAGGTGATGCCGTGATTGCTTGATTGCTTGTCGTGGTTTCCGTTCGTGCGAGCTAGATCGTGTCCCAGCCAGAGTCCCTGCGGAGTGGAGTTGCACCACCTTCATCGTTGTTCCGTTGCTAGAAGATTTCCGCTGCTTCGAGTTGTTCTGCTGCTAGCATAGAGCAAGTGTAGTATCGCTGGCGTAGTGTCGCCGTGCTAATGTACTTCCTTGTAACATCAAACCTTTGTATTTATTCCTGTTATAAGAGCTGATTTGTTCTATGTGAAGCAGTGCCGTATTCCAGAAGACTTCTCCTCGATCTCTGGGCTGGAATACAGGGCATTCTAGTTTCTCTGAGCCGGGGTGCCACAAACCCTGGGTTTATCTTCTGCATTTTCTCGAAGAAATCCAGAAGTTTCTTGACATCATCTTCAGACTCTTCTCTGGCAAACTTTTGTTTCCTGCAATTTTCAGACACAATGCAAACTCATCTCATCAAACAGGAAATAATTACCGACAGAATACTCAAGGGATATGCTCTGTTATGTGCTTACTTGTTTACCCAGTCGCGACTAGTATGTCCCACGTACTGCAAACCACCGGAAATACGCGACAGCGTCGACATCATCTGAGCATGGGTGTGGTTGTCCAGTTGCATGTCTTTCACTAACTGGTCTATCAAAGGATCGTCTTTTTTGTGCGATCGCATGCGCAAAAGCATCCCGGGGCTTTCGAGCATCTTCTGATTGTGGTTGACTTGAACCATTTCTATCACAAATTTGCCATCCTTCCTCTTTTTGACTCTAATCTTTGCCTTGCAACCAATCCTTTTTGATGTCTTCTAATGTACCCGGTGATAATCTGACATAGTCTGCTTGTGCGTCCCTTCTCTTGAGCGGACAATGTAGGCATTTGTCCTGTGTTTCGCCCTCTTGCATATGACAAACCCTGCACATCTTGCATAATTGTTGTAAAAGTCCCATGCCTTGTCGTACGTGGTGAACTTCATTCCAACAGCAGGTACGAGGTTCGGCGGCATGTTTTTATCCTGTATTAATTGCAATGCTCTATGAGATAATTTGTTCTGTTCTGTTTTTAAATACGAGGAGTGCATACGAGTTTAATAAAGCATTGCAATGTTCCTAAGTTTTTAGAAGAATCCAATGTATTAGATGCTAGGTCAAACCTCATAAGAACTATCAGTGTGCACTGCAATGTTATCTGAATGGACTGCAACTATTTTTTTTTCAGAACATGAACTTACATGTGTGTAGAGTCGCCCGATGGTGTTTGCAGCTGCCGGGATGTATTGGACATGGCGGGGTTATAGCAGATCTGTATAGTTGAGGATCTCACGACGATAATAGTGAGGAGGATTTGTACCTGCTGTTTACTTTTGACTGAGGTATCATTGGTGGTCGCAGCGTCGAAGTTGATGCAGCAGGTCTGCTTGGAGCTCTTTATTTCGGTGTAGCAGGTGGACGCTGAGCTCTGTTTTGGGGTTCAACAGGTGGATGCGGTGGTAATCTAGTGTTGTGACGATGTCTCAGTGGATTGGTTTGAAAATTTTGGAGCAGTGGCACATCATCATAGACATAATCATCATCTGTAGCAACATCATGTTCAACTGCATCATCATTGTTTGTTCGGACATGTTGTCCAAACATAGTGAACTCGTGCTTATACTTTGGGTTGAGAACTGTTATTGTCTCATCTTCATCGTCATCGTCTTCATCATCCCGTTGGTGAGTGCCTTCCCAGACGAATGTGACATCATCGTCATCTTCGACTACATCTTCTTCCTGGAAAAAATCTTCTTCCGGA
Organism: Triticum aestivum; assembly: GCF_018294505.1. Lineage (NCBI taxonomy): Eukaryota > Viridiplantae > Streptophyta > Magnoliopsida > Poales > Poaceae > Triticum > Triticum aestivum. The sequence goes on from NC_057810.1 coordinate 638,475,870, forward strand.
GAGTACTGCACCCTGTTTGTCATCGTGAAGAATCCTCGAGGAATCTCAGGGGTAACCCAGCTAGTATCTCTTTCAGAAGAAGCTCCACTCTTCTGAAAGTTGTTGTTCTCAGTGCTGTCAATTATGCGCAGCATTCTATATCTGCTGAACGTCATTTCCTGCACACAAAATGACCGAGCTGCATTATCAGGTTAAATGAACTGAATCATGCGAACTGCAATGTGTTCAAAATGGTATTGCCGAAGCATTGCATGCTGACTGCATCACCCCGCAAGGTGAACTGAAGCAACTGCACTGCATCGTTATCCGTAATGAACCTATACAAACGTACTGCATAACTGAGTAAGTGCATTGCATTTTCCCCCACAATGAACCGAAGCAACCGCACTGCATAGGTTTTGTAAGTGCATTGTACTGCTTGTACTGCTTTGTCTAGGATAAGTACACTGAGATGGTTGAGGAAGTGTACTGCTTACCTCGTGTTGCAGTGATTTCTTGCGTTTACAGGAGGAAGTTCCCTTCTCGTCCGTCTGCACAACTTTGACATTCGCCCGTGCAGTCCACTTTCCCTTCAGAAGTTTATGAGCGGTCTGGACGTTGCTCAAGGTGAACGGGGAAGGAGGATTTGCTCTGAAGGTCGATGCAGACTTATTCCAAGAAGCTACCGAGGATGAAGCAACCTTGCACACACTCCTCCTTGCTCGAATTGGTTTGATGTCGAGGCAGCACCAATCCACATCTGATGAAGTACAGCTAATTGCAGGCCGGAGGAGTTCGGTGGCGGCGCTACCGAGCTGCTGCCGTGGAAGAAGGCTGATTGGCTTGTGTTGCTCAGTGCCTGCCACGGAAGAAGGCCGAGAGGCGACGGGCGGCGTTGCTGCCTGGCCGCCGCCGCGGAAGAAGGCCGGGAGGGGAGGGGCAGCATCACTGTCGGCCGCCACCGTGGAAGAAGGCTGGGATGGTAGGGGCGGCGGCGCTCCCAGGCCACCGCCGCGGGAGAAAGCGGGGAGGGGAGGGGCAGCATCTCTCCCAGGCCGCCGCCACGGAAGAAGGCTGGGAGGGGAGGGGCAGCGGCGCTCCCTGGCCGCTGCCGTGGTAGAAGGCCTGTAGGGAAGGGGTGGCGGCGCTCCCAGGTCGCTGCCACGGAAGAAGTCCAGGAGGGGAGGGGTGGTGGCGCGATCTGTTGGTGGTGTGCAGAATAAGCCTGGTGTTATTAGAATAAGAGTCTTAAGGGGTGTTATCATAATAGACCCACCTTATATATATATATATATATGTGTGTGTGTGTGTGTGTGTGTGTGTGTGTGTGTGTGTGTGTGTGTGTGTGTGTGTATGTATATATCCGACTGTCTCTTTGGCTTTTTGAGTAATGAAAATTCAGGTGCACAATCGCCCTCAGCCAACATATGTGATGTTAATTAACATGCCATTTTAGCAAATGATCGAACATCCATATCCAAAAATGTGATACCATGGACATAGGATGTTGAAATGCTATCGTATATGAATTGACTGCTTGATAAAGGTTTCCTTCGCAGAATATTTTTTTTGCTTCAACTGGACTACTATCCCTAGGTTTGCATGTCAAAATTCTTCTAAGTTTATATACCCTTACACATACTGACCATTGCTATATACAGTTTTAAACTATAAGTTTGCTACATTCTAAATTTAATTCAGATAGAATCAGAGCCAGGTGAGCTATTAGGCATGGCTTCATAAGCTGTTAGTGTCAATGGTGCACCTATGTTCACTAGCTTCAGCTATTTTCCACTTTGCAAGGCATATTGTATGGACTCCTTTTCCCAAGGAAATAAGAGATTATCAGAATTATTTTTTACCGTCACTTTGTGTGGTCAAGGAAAGAATATAGATCACTGTATCTAAAGTTATATATTGTATTTTCACAGCACAAGTTTATGTTATTCATTTTTATTAGTTAAACCCCGTTATGTTTATTTTGAAGACTTCCCATTGTAGGCCACAAGCAGGATAATATATGTTCTGCTGAAGCCAGAAGGGGAAGAGGAGCAGGTTGTGAGCATAGCTGGGTCAAAGATGATTAGAGGAAGGTCGATGTTGAGCAAGAAAAAAACATATGTGGACAACCTTAAAGGTATACTTGATGGCTGGTACTATAACATACCCTTTATCTAATACATTATCCTTACAACACAAAAATATGTGTATTGCTGCACTTCTACTCTGATTTACAATTTATTCAAACATACATGTGCAAGAAGGTTTGTGCCCCTTCAAGAAAGGCTGCAGCAAAAATATTGGTACATATTTTCACTTGTAGCAACCTTATGCTTTGAAGTTGTCATTTTTTCTAGAATATTAACTCTTTGTTGCATAGTCTTGTTCTCAAAACCATAGAAATGATTTCAATGATCAGAAAGATGTAGTTGAACTTAAATGGTGTGTTTGACGTTCCTAGCACACTGCGCTTTGTAATTGCCAGATTTAACTTATTGTAGTGCAAGCTTCACCTCACGCGCTGACCTCCCAAATGATCACTTCTTCGTCCGTCGACGTGAAGACGTGGGCCACACCAGTGTGCTGCAAGTCCTCTAGTTCACCTGGCGGTGTGACACCAAGTTCCCTCATGGCACAACTTAGGATGCATGACGACCATGGGATATAAGAAGAAATGAGTGGATTTGACTGGCATCGGGGATGGGACCTCAAGCTCGTAGGCATAAAAAATTCCTAGCAGTATAACACCCAAGCGATTCACCTATGATAATAAAGCTTAGAAATGAGAGCACGACCCAGTAGTTGGTTGTGCAGCAGGAGATGGTATGACTTCAGTTCTTCTTCACATAAACATCTTGATCCTTATTTTTATTCATACGACCAACCATTGGCCAGGTTCTACTATTATGAAGTAATTGGATTTATCTTATTTCATTTTATTAGTATTGTTGGGCTGCTGGCAGTTATTGTTCAGAAGCCTGATTTTATATTGATGGTGAACTTTGGTTGTCTTTATCCATATTTAAGATGTTATGGTGCTGCACAACTATATATAGGCATGTTCTAATAGCCTGATTGTTCAGTATTGAATAGTAATTGCTGTCATTTTAAATTTTCTTTATACATCTAATTTTTCCAATGGGATATGTTCATTGCAAGGTGATATGGAGGAACCAAAAGTGCCGAAAGCATCACTTCATTAAACATTCAGGGATGAAACTTTTTTGGCATGTGACAACATTTTCTTAAAGGTAAGTTGACTCTTTCACTCGCTTACCTTGTTCTTTTGGTCTGGATTACTACTTACATTTAAAAAATCACTACTGTCAGGTTTTAGCTATCCTATTGATTAAATCCCAATCAGTATTTCCATACATGGCTGGGATCAACATTATCATAAATAGGTTCATATCTAGATGTGAGAGAGCCAAGTTTCTATAGTATCGTAAAATGAAAGCTTGAAAAGCAATTTTTTTCACATGCGATATTAGTTTCATCACTTGAAAAATACTTAATAAGTGACCCAGTCCATTTGTTCAAAATTGGTGAAACAATATGCTCCGGGTAATAATTTACCGTGCAGAGTATTCCATTAATACTTGGAGATCTGGATGCACATGTATAGTGATCACATGTTATCCTCCACAAGGTGCGCTACATGTTAATCTGATGCATGACAAAAGTGCGGGATTGATCTAAAAGTTGTTCTTGCAATTAACATCTACCTTAATGGTAACATATTCTAGAGCTTATCCTTGATTTTTTTTAGATTTTTGTTAGAAGTATCGCCTATTCATTTTGGTCTATCATGTTTGTTAAAGATGGAGATTGAAAGGAAGGATAATTCTTCTAATCATTAGTATCTTCATGGGTTCATTATCTTCATATTCATAACTTTAGATGACCAATTTCTTTCTTTAACGAGTAAGGATTATTAATTATTGTCAATGTATTTTATCTCCCTATACATCAACTCACTATATTATGATGATTTGAGACATAATGGGGTACACATATTCTTATGGTTCATCTAGCAGTATGTGATTTCTTGACATTTTCCCAGCAATTTCACTTTGGTTTTCTTCTTTGCTTTTAGGTATTTGTGTGATTGATCAGAACTACATACATTACAATGCAATAACACACTATAATTTGGCATTTTCAATGCTAGCACATGGAGCGGAAAGAGGGAGGAGAGGACCTACCACGATGGCCAGGTAACTCAAGGATGGAGGGGAATTGATGTAGAATAAGCCTGCACTCTTCAAGAAAATACATAGGATAATTATGAAACAATGTACTAAAAAACAAGAAAATATAGGTGACCAAATACTTGAGGGGATGCAACTCTGCAAGACTGAAATTAACGAAAAGTGCAGGCTCATTAGAATCTTCATGGGTTCATTATCTTCATACTCATAACTTTAGATGACCAATTTCTTTCTTTAACGAGTAAGAATTATTAATTCTTGTCAATGTCTTTTATCTCCCTGTACATCACCTATTACTATATTATGATGATTTGAGACATAATGGGGTCCACATATTCTTATGATTCATCTAGCAGTATGTGATTTCTTCACATTTTCCCAACAATTTCACTTTGGTTTTCTTCTTTGCTTTTACGTATTTGTGTGATTGATCAGAACTACATACATAACAATGCAATGACACAATATAATTTGGCATTTTCAATGCTAGAACATGGAGCGGCAAGAGGGAGGAGAGGACCTACCATGGTGGCCAGGTAACTTGAGGATGGAGGGGAGTTAGTGTAGAATAAGCCTGCACTCTTCAAGAAAATACATAGGATAATTATGAAACAAGGTACTGAAAAAACAAGAAAATATAGCTGACCAAATACTTGAGCGGATGCAACTCTGCAACACTGAAATTAACGAAAAGGTAAGCCTTTTCTCTTTTAGATGAACAAACAGCTAAGCCAGCTGAGGAGCGATCTCCAGCAGCTCCCCGGTCACCTGTGCTCAAAGATTGTCGGCTGAAAGACGAATAAGTGATCATGTTGTTGAAAGGAGTAGTGAATGCTAATGTATGTATATTTTCGTTCAGTGTATCGGAAGTGCAAATTTGTATATACTTTACTGACATTATTTAGTGGCTTTAAACATATTTGATATATTTGATTTTATGTTTTGTTCTAATGGTGCTTCAAATATTTTTACAGAAGAAAGAAGAAAATACCAGAAACAAAATATTTAGCATACTATATGCATGTCTAGCATAGTAACTGAGGTGTAGCATGTCTGCATGTGTTTCTATATCTGGTGGAGTTTGGTCATGGCGAGGTGCGACTTGCAGCGAGGTCTGTGGCCTTTGAGGGAGGCCTCTGAGGGGCGACGACCTACATTGAACCCATGCATGAGGGGAGCATCTTTGACGCAGTGCGGAAGACGTCTCGCAGAGGGAGGGGAGCATGAAAAGTGGCGGATCGCAACCGTTTGGATGTACTCAATCTAACGATTGGTATTACTTATGTTACGTGAGTAATGTATGATAAAGTGAAACATGGTGGACATGGTATCGTGGCGAGCTGGCACATAGATGTAAGGGGTGATGTTGAAGCCGTCAGCAGAAGAGATGGCCAAACGGGGTTCCATACCGCTAGCGAGGAGGCTGATGGGTTCCAAGGACCAACAAAATATCACAGCAACAAAGTATTGGGTTCCATTTTCTGGCGGAGAAGAACCGATGAATGACATGTGCACGATTTGTTTATTCGTTCATTTGATCGATCCTTATTCCACTCAACTCAGATTCATTTACTTTTGCACTTACCCATGGTTTGATGGATCGAGAAATTTAGTGATATTAATTGCATTGAGGAATATCATATATCCATAAACCGTGGTTTTTTTTCCCTGTAGAACATGATCATGATGAACCAGGAAGATTTTTAAAATGCCCATGGCAACGCATGGGCATTCTACTAGTAGCTCTAGTGCATCCATTGCATGGCATCCCTACTCACTCATATTGATATCTATTGATGGGCATCTTCATAGCCCGTTGATATGCCTAGTTGATGTGACACTATCTCCCTCTTTTTGTCTTCTCCACAACCACCATATTCTCTTCCACCATAGTGCTATGTCCATGGCTCACGCTCATGTATTGCGTGGAAGTTGAAAAGCTTTGAGAACATCAAAGCATCAAACAACTGCTTGGCTTGTCATCGGGGTTGTGCATGATTTGAGTATTTTGTGTGATGAAGATGGAGCATAGCCACACTATATGATTTTGTTGGGATAAGCTTTCTTTGGACAAGTTATTTTGAGAAGACATAATTGCCTTGTTAGTATGCTTGAAGTATTATTGTTTTAATGTCAATATTAAACTTTTATTTCGAATCTTTCGGATATGAACATTAATGCCACAATAAAAAGAATTACATGGATAAATATGTTAGGTAGAATTCCACATCAAAAATTCTGTTTTTATCATTTACCTACTCGAGGAGCAGAAAGTAATCTTGGGGGTGCTTGATACGTCTCCAACATATCTATAATTTTTTATTGTTTGATGCAATTATATTATCTGTTTTGGATGTTTTATATGTATTTATATGCTATTTTATATTATTTTTGGGACTAACCTATTAACCTACAGCCTAGTGCCAGTTTCTGTTTTTATTGCCTGTTTTAGAGTTTCGTGGAAAAGGAATACCAAACGGAATCCAAACAGAATAAAACTATCGGGATGATCTTTCTTGGACCAGCAGCAAACCAGGAGACTTGGAGATGAAGTCGGAGATGAAACAAGGCGGCCACAAGGGTGGAGGGCACGTCCAGGGGGTAGGGCCCGCCCACCTACCTCATGGGCCCCTCGGAGCTCTCTTGACCTAATTCTTTCGCCCATATATACTCTTATACTCCAAAACCATCAGGGAGCCACGAAAACACTTTTCACCGCCGCAACCTTCTGTACCCGTGAGATCCCATCTAGGGGCCTTTTCCGGCATCCTGCAAGAGGGGGATTTGATCATAGAGGGCTTCTACATCAACACCATTGCCCTTCCTATGAAGCGTGAGTAGTTTACCATAGACCTACGGGGCCATAGCTAGTAGCTAGATGTCTTGTTCTCTCTCTTTGATTCTCAATACCAGGTTCTCCTCGATGTTCTTGGAGATCTATTCGATGTAATATTCTTTTGCGGTGTGTATGCCGAGATCCCATGAATTGTGGATTTATGATCAGATTATCTATGAATATTATTTGAGTCTTCTCTGAATTCTTATATGCATGATTTGATATCTTTGCTAGTCTGTTTGAATTATCGGTTTAGTTTGGCCAACTACATTGGTTTTTCTTGCAATGGGAGAAGTTCTTAGCTTTGGGTTCAATCTTGCGGTGTCCTTTCCTAGTGACAGTAGGGGCAACCAGGCATGTATTGTATTGTTGCCATCAAGGATAAAAAGATGGGGTTTTCATCATATTGCTTGAGTTAGTTCCTCTACATCATTTCATCTTACCTAATGCGTTACTCTATTCTTTATGAACTTAATACTCTAGATGCAGGCAGGAGTCGGTCGATGTGTTGAGTAATAGTAGTAGATGCGGAATCGTTTCGGTCTACTTGACACGCATGTGATGCGTATGTTCATGGTCATCGCTTTAGATATCGTCATAATTATGCGCTCTTCTATCAATTGCTCGGTAGTAATTTGTTCACCCACCGTATTATTTGCTATCTTGAAAGAAGCCACTAGTGAAACCTATGGCCCCCGGGTCTCTTTTCCATCATATAAGTTCTATTTTCCACCATACTAGTTTCCGATCTACTATTTTGCAATCTTTTACTTTTCGATCTATAAATAGAAAAAAATACTAAAAATATTTACTTTACTGTTTATCTATCTCTATCAGATCTCACTTTTGCAAGTAACTGTGAAGGGATTGACAACCCCTTTATCGCGTTGGGTGCAAGTTGTTGATTGTTTGTGCAGGTATTCGATGACTTGTGTGTTGTCTCCTACTGGATTGATACCTTGGTTCTCAAACGGAGGGAAATAGTTAATCTACTTTGCTGCATCACCCTTTCCTCTTTAAGGGAAAAACCAACGCAAGCTCAAGAGCTAGCATGGATCACTGGACAACGGTCAAAATTATCCTTAGAGGAATAGGGAAATCCTTCTCGATTATGGAGGTGACAAAGAGTCCGACGTAAAGGGTTACGTCGATGCAAGCTTTAACACCAGTCCGGATGACTCTGAGTAGCAAACCAGATACGTATAGTGGAGCACCCATTTGGAATAGCTCCAAGTGGAGCGTGGTTGCAGTATCTAGAATATGACATAGAGATTTGCGAAGAACACACGGATCTGTATGTTGCAGACCTGTTGACTAAAACCTCTCTCACAAGCAAAACATGATCAAACCCCAGAACTCATTGGGTGTTAATCACATGGTGATGTGAACTAGATCATTGACTCTAGTGCAAGTGCGAGACTGTTGGGAATATTCCCTAGAGGCAATAGTAAATTAGTTATTATCATATTTCTTTGTGCATGATAATCGTTTATTATCCATGCTTGATTGTATTGATCGGAAACTCAGAGACATGTGTGGATACATAGACAATAACATGTCCCTAGTGAGCCTCTATAGGACTAGCTCGTTCATCAAATATGGCTATGGTTTCCTAGCCATGGACATGACTTGTCATTTGATAACGGGATCACATCATTAGGAGAATGATGTGATGGACAAGACCCAAACTATAAACGTAGCATATGATTGTGTCAAGTTTATTGCTATTGTTTTCTGCATGTCAAGTATATGTTCCTATTACCATGAGATCATGCAACTCACTGACACCGGTGGAATACCTTGTGTGTACCAAATGTCGCAACGTAACTAGGTGACTATAAAGGTGCTCTATAGGTATCTCCGAGGTTGTCTGTTGAGTTCGCATGGATCAAGATTGGGATTTGTCACTCCATATGACGGACGGGTATCTCAAGGCCCACTCGGTAATACAACATCATAGTAAGCTTGCAAGCAATGTGACTAATGCGTTAGCCATGGGATATTGTATTACGGCATGAGTAAAGAGACTTGCCGGTAACGAGATTGAACTAGGTATGGAGATACCGATGATCGAATTTCGGGCAAGTAACATACCGATGGACAAAGGGAACTGCATACGGGATTTGCAGAATCCTTGACATTGAGGTTCGACCGATAAGATCTTCCTAGAATATTTAGGAACCAATATGGGCATCCGGGTCCCACTATTGGTTATTGACAATAGAGGTGTCTCAGCCATGTCCGCATAGTTCTCGAACTCGTGGGGTCTACACACTTAACATTTGGTAACGATATAAGTATAGGTCAGTCAATATGGTGGTTACCAAAGGTTGTGCGGAGTCCCGGATGAGATCCCGGTCATGGCAAGGAATTCTGAAATGGTCCGGAGGTGAAGATTAGTATATTGGACGAAGGGTATTGGAGTCCGGAATTGTTCCAGGGGTACCGGGTGATGACCAGCATCACTGAAAGGGGTTTCGGGGGGGGGGGGGGGGGGCGACAAGTGTGGGGGGCCCCATGGGCCAAGGAGAGGGGGCAAACCAGCCCACTAAGGGGTTGTGCTCCCCCTCACCCTTTCCTATGTAACTAGAAGGGGTGGGGGTGCTCCCCTATGGCAGCCACTCCCTTTGCCTTGGGGGCCAAGGCTCCCGGGGGGGAGGCGCACCAAAACCCATCTAGGGTTTTCCCCTGGTGGCTACCGGCCCTCCCTAGGGAACCCTAGGGTGCCCCTCCTCTTCCCTTCCCCCTATATAGAGAGGGGTAGAGGGAGGGCAGCCGCACCCATCTATGCCACAGTGCTGCCCTCCTTCTCCCTCGTAGTCCTTCTTTTCTGTGAGGCTTGGCGAAGCCCTACTGAGATTTCTCCACCACCACCGCCATCATGCCATCGTGCTGCCGGAGGAAACGAGCTAGTAATTCACCATCGCTCACTGGATCAAGGAGGTGAAGGTGTCATTAAGCCGTACGTGTGTTGAACGCGGAGGTGCCGTCCGTTCGACACTTGGATCGGGAGTTCGCGGGATGGATCGTGATTGGATCGCGAAGATTTTTGACTACATCAACCATGTTTTTAACGCTTCCGCTTAGCGATCTACAAGGGTATGTAGATGCAATCTCTCCTCTCGTAGATGTTCATCTCCTAGATTGATCTTGGTGAGCGTAGGAAATTTTTTGTTTTCCATGTAACGTTCCCCAAGAAAGGTCTTAAAGGGATAGGCACCAATACAATAGTCGCCGCTGATGAGTGATGATGAAAAACATAGATCAAAAGGGCCGTGCTTGCAAACACAAAAACAACGATAAGCGATGATCAAATTCAGAAGGGTGTGTCAAGGACCAATGCCTACCAGATCAAGTAGATCCACCGGAGAACAGTAACCAATACAAGTAGATTCACCGTAGACAAACGCCGAACGGGTCCAAGCAGATCCACCGGTGACCAACATTGACAGGATCCAAAAAGATCCATCAAAAACATACCTTCACACATTCTTTGTTGGTGCTAGACATTTTGTGGAGGCAGGAGCAGGTCGGCGATGTGACTATTCTAACTCCAAGACGTTGCTGCCTCCATGCCTTTTAACCAGACCACTAAAACTACCTAAACTAAACCAGTTTCAAAATATCAGATATCAGATTCATATCGGTTTGGCTTAGCATAAAAATTAGATGTTGGATATAGCACACGATGTGTAGATATAGCAGTAAAATATAACTAGAATGTTGAATTATATTTTTCAAAACATGTCTTCTTAGTGAAGAAAAATCCATGGTGTTAATGCTTTAGCATAACAGATTCAGCTTCCTAGTTTGTTAACTTATTAATTAAGAAACTATTTATGAAAGATTCACAAAGTCCTTACTTGAAACTTAAGAACAATATGGTATATACGCATTTCTAAAAAGTAGTATACACAAATTTAATAATATGTTGAGGTGTAAATACAAAACTCTTGTTTTCATTGATTTTGGATATAAAATTGTTGTCATCGACGTATCAGTCTATATCAGTGGCCATATCAGGTTAGATATCGGCCACATCGGTTGATATTTCGGTCCATATGGGATGATATGTGTAAAAAAAACATTTACAAAACATTATGTTATGTTTATATGGGTAGAGCCCCAAAACTGATATATCGGTCATATTGACCTAGCTTTAAAAGTTTAAAACTAGATGATGCTCTGCACCATGCTATGGGAACCTTTCCAAAAGAAATGTATAAAAGCTACTACAAAAACATCTACAACTAATGGGAAACACATAGGAGCTTTAAAATAAAAACAAATGAGCATAAAAAGGAAAAAACATTATATTACAGTTACATAATGTCATTTCTAATACAAAATGTGAAGGGTGAACTACATTAGGTACATTACAAACGTCTAACAGATACTATCAATACATAATCTAATGCAAAAAATAGCGTATGACTAACATGCATGAATTGATCATGTGGCGCACAACATGTACAGAGAGTAATGTGAAAATAATGTATTTTATGACTTGCATGCATGACTTGCTTATGTGGCATGGTTGCATCTCTAAATAGAAAAAAGGTAATGAGTTGTATTTATTTAGAAATAGAGAATAAACAATGGGAACTTCCCTCCAATGAGGGAGTAGGGTACGCCACGCCCCAATGAGTTATAGGGACACCGGGGGTCACAGGGGTGGGCTGGACAACCAGCGGTGGTGAGAGGGGCGAAAACCTAATCACCTAAGGAGGCAGAGGGAACACTGCAACCGAAGTTACAAGTATTTGGATGTCAGGTTGAGGTTGCTTGAAGTTACTCTTTTCCCTTAGGGCATCTCCAACGTGGACCCTCAAACCGTACATATTCGCCTAGACCGCGTGTTTTGGACGTGTTTTGTCATCTAATCAAACATAACTTCTGGCTCTCGAGGAGTGTCGGTGTCAAAACTGGCGGATCTCGGGTAGGGGGTCCCGAACTGTGCGTCTAAGGCTAATGGTAATAGGAGGCAGGGGACACAATGTTTACCCAAGTTCGGGCCCTCTCGATGGAGGTAATACCCTACTTCTTGCTTGATTGATCTTGGTGATATGCGTATTACAAGAGTTGATCTACCATGAGATCATAAAGGCTAAACCCTAGAAGCTAGCCTATGATTATGATTGTTCTTGTCCTACAGACTAAACCCTCCGGTTTATATAGACACCGGAAGGGGCTAGGGTTACACAGTCGGTTACAGAGAAGGAGATCTACATATCCGAATTGCCAAGCTTGCCTTCCACGCAAAGGAGAGTCCCACCTGGAAACGGGATGAAGTCTTCAATCTTGTATCTTCATAGTCCAACAGTCTGGGCAAAGTATATAGTCCGGCTGTCTGAGGACCCCCTAATCCAGGACCCCCTTAGTAGCCCCTGAATGAGGCTTCAATGACGATGAGTCCTGCGCGCAGATTGTCTTCGGTATTGCAAGGCGGGTTCCTTCTCCGAATAATCCATAGAAGATTTGAACACAAGGATTGTGTCTGGCTCTGCAAAATAAATTCCACATACCAGCATAGAGAGTATAATATTTCACCAATCTAATCTGCTGACAACTTTTCACAGCGTGACATCACGCCACGGCCCGGTCATTATTTGAACCTTTTTCTTAACCAGCTATTGCACATATTGCGAGGCGGCGGTTTCCTTGGCACGTCTTGTCGAAGCAGAGATTGTGTCCCCTTATCACGTGATTCTCATCAATACAGGTGTGGGTAACCCAACCACGCCATCAATCATGGCGCTTGGGGAATAAGCGATTTTACCGGGCAAGTGGGGAGGTGCACAGTTTCTACCGCCTTTATAAAGGGACAGGGATTCCCCTTTTTCACACACGCCTTCTTCTTCCCTTGCTCATCCATTCTCGCACGCTCGAGCTCCAGTGCCCAAGTTCTAAACTTCTCTATAAAGCCATTCCAAACATGTCTGGAGCGGGACGAAAGTGGATGGTCTCCTCTGTTATGGAGGAGGACATCATGAAGCTCCGGGAGGCTGGATACCTGGCCGCAGACATCGCGCACCGGCTCCCGAACGCAGGGTAGATCATCCCTACTCCGGAACCCCATGAGAGGGTTGTATTCCTTGCCCACTTCGTCCGTGGACTGGGATTTCCCCTCCACCCATTTGTCAGCGGTCTGGATTTTCATGATCTGGCCCCCAATTTCATCCTCAACATCTCGGCGTTTATCGTCGTGTGCAAGGCCTTCCTCCGCATCAAGCCTCACTTCGGCCTGTGGCTGAAGACCTTCAACGTGAAGCCGAAGATAGCGGTCGGCCAGCAAGCGGAGTGCGGAGGCGCCATGGTGGGCAAGATGCCCAATGTCACTTGGCTCGAAGGCTCCTATGTGGAGATCATGAAGGGGTGGCAATCGGGGTGGTCCTACATCACCGAGCCGCGTGACTCCAACTGGGCGGCGGCCCCCGAATTTTGATCTGGCATCCCCATGCGGCTCACCTCTTGGAAAAAGAAGGGTTTAGCCTGGGGTGAGCCGGCGGAGCTGACCGGACTCCAGAACTGTGTCAAGAATATGATAAGCAAGAAAATAAAGCTTGTCAATGTGGTCCAAGTCATGCTCTTCTGCCGGATCCTTCCGTGTCAAAGACAGTCATTCAATATGTGGGAGTTCGACCCGGCCGAACAGCAGACGCTGCGAGAGCTCTTCGAGACGACGCACAAAGACGTCTGGAAGGTGTTGTTCCAGGCTGCCGAGGTACCTCCTCCCATTACCAAGGATCGCGGACTCAGCGCAAAGCGCCGCGTGAATCCAGTAAGCTATCTGTATTTTACAAGATGCTCCTTTCCCAGTATATTCGTGGGAGAGATCTAAGCCACCACACCAATTCCACAGGACTGGGTTGCGACAGCGGAGCGGGTCGACTGTCCAGCCCCACTGCCTGAAGATCCAACAACGGCTCTCTTAACGAAGATGTTGTTTTCGGTGCCCTACGAGGTGCCGGAGAAAAAGTCCAAGAAGAAGGCCACGGGGACCAGGAAAGGTCTCTGGCGCAAGGTTGTGTCGGACTCATCGTCCGAAGACACCGAGGAGCACTCATCCAACAAAAACGAGGAGGAGGAAGAGGAAAACCCTCCCCCCCCCATACCGGGGGGAAGAGAAAAGGAAGGCCGCCCCGTCCGGGGTGGCCGAAGGGTCCAAGAAAGGAAGGACCCTCCCTCCGGACCACTCCACAACAGTCGCCTACAGCGACGAGGAGTGGTTGCCCAGGGACAAGCCCCTGGCGAAGTTGTAAGTATCCGGACACTATAATACTTCCGGTATGTTTTGCTTTATTGCTTCTTATTATGTCAAATATGATCGTGCAGTCCGTCCAAAGCCCACATCGGCACATACTCCTCGGATGGGTCTTTGAGCCAGTCGGTGATGAACAGTGATTCTCTCCCGACGGCCGCCACCCCCCAGCCCGTGGACGTCACCGAGCTGTTGTCCCGGAGGATACCGGACCAGAGGAGACGGTCTTGGAGACGCCCCAAGGCGAAATCCCAGACGCCGGGTACATGGGGGGAAAGACCCCCATGGATTCTGATGACGGGGGCCACAGCAAGTCTGGCCCCTAGCCGGATACTGCGCCGGAACCTCCAGTAGTTCTGGATTCAGGTAGGCAGCCCCTCACTAAGGAGGGCGAGCTGACTGTGCCGATGACTTCTGTCCATCCAGAGTCATCGAACAACTTGCTGGAAGTGCTTCGTCACGCTTCTATTGACGAGGATCACCCCACCATCATGAGTGAGGTGATCGAGAAGGTTCGGTCCGCCAAAAGCAGATTGACCGAAGCCTGCGTCAGCCTCCTAACAGGCTTTGCGGTAAGTAATCAAATTATAACAGTGTAGACAGTAGCCCCTGATGCTCTATTTGGTGTTCGGAAAGAAAGGCCGAACAGAGGATCAAATAATCATCCACCGGAGTCTAATCATAGTATGTCTATGTGAATAAGCAGGCATCACTGCTGGCCGCTGCCGCTCGTACTGCGGAGGTCTCTGGACTGAAGAGGGGCCTGGAGCGGAACGACAAAGAGCTCGGCCTCGTGAAGAGGCAGCTCGAGGAGAACAAAGGTAAGTGATACCCCGTCTGTATATTGATAAAGAAAAATGATTTTAGCTCATAGAATCGTCATGAACTTTAATAGGGGCCACGACCGAAGTGGTAGCCCTAAAAAAGGCGCTGTCCGAGGCCGAAGAAAAAGCGGCCAAGGAGCGCATCGAGCGTGAAAAGCAAGAGGCCCGAGTCGACTAGGTCCAGCAAGAGCTCCAGGATTTCGTTAAGAAATACGAGTCCTTGGACCGTGACTCTAAGATGCAAGAGTCCGAGCTTGCGAAGGCCTTCCAGAGCACACAAGATGCCAAGCCATTAAGCGGCCAGTCTGCATTGAAGGTGCGTGCAGAGCCTTCGCCCATGCGAAAGTGCACTAGGCGAAGATGGATGCCGAGAAGCTGGTGACAGAGGGGCCGCCGAAGGGCAAGGAGCATCGCCACCCCGAAAAGTATTATGATAGTGTCTTGAAGGGTGCCCGCCTTGTGGCGGATGAATGTGCTAAGGATGTAATATTTGAATAAATGTACTCATGTGATCTTGCAATATGAAAACGAGTTCATGTGCGCTATATAATGCTTGTTGATTTAAAATATTACCTTCTGTGCGGCCGTTTATAAAATCTGAGAGTTGGCCAGTCGTCGGCTTCTGCCCCCATGTAACTAGTACTGGGGTGTTCGGGATATATCTAAACACTCTTCATCCAAATTTTTGGTCCTTTAAGGAGGTGTTTAGCGCAGCGAACAAGCCAATCGGACTATACGGCTTTATCACCGTCACTTAGCCATAGAAGTCTACAATTTTAAATTTCGGCGAAGCCCCTAGTATTCAGAAGGCCGAACTTGGGGCGCTATACACGCCTAAATCGGTCAAGGTCGATTCCTCGCTAGAAGTGGAAAAAATCTTTAAGGATTTGAGACCTATAGAATAGCGACCAGCTCTCGCCGCATCATGACAGTCAGTTTTCGGCTTTCTCTACTGAGGTGCTCGTCCGGAAGAACCAGGACACAATCGCAGTAGTTCTCCCTGTGCTACCTTAGCCGATATATCGGAACATAAGGTACCAAAACATGGAAGCTGGGCAAACCCAACTATTGACCCAAGACATGATTCAGAGTTGATGCATATAATGCTATAAGTTCGGGGTGCCGCACTGTCAAAAGTGTTCGGACTTTTCTTGCCATGTTATGGGGTACACTGAAGCCCCTGGCGAGCTGAACGTACCAAAGTGTATGGGTGCAATATGTAATAAATAAGAAGTCAAGGGGGAAAAGGTAAAGGAATGTAATAATAAGCTGACATTGTACATTATTTTCCATTGTTTATTTCAATAATACGTCAAAGCGTATGTGTACAAGTAGTGCGATAAGCAAAATAGGACTATTTTACATGTCCTAGCTAAGGGCCAGCTTCGTGTGGGTATGTAAAACACATATAACGATCGATATCAAAGACCACCTGGGGATTCCCTTGTGTGCCGAAGCTTCTTGTCTCCTTGGTGATTCCATCCCGTTATGGGTCCGATAGTCGGACTACGGGAATAGCCTCCCAAAAATAGGGACCTGAAAAGAAAAGGTGTGAGGATATACGGAACCTGCGGTGGTTGAGCCGCATTGTGGACCGCTTCGTAGTCGTGCCTCTGCCTATGCCCTTGGTATTTTGAGTGCGTAATTATGTACGTGCGGGACAAATTTCGCCGCTTGATTGAGACTAGGACAGAGGCCGAATTGCTAGTCGAGCTCTGGACGTGCCGGACGATCCTGTTGCAGGGTACTCGGACTCGCTTGACGGTGTCCGGGGGCTTTATCGCCGAATTGGTGGTCTGCCTAAGAAGGCTGCTTTGTAGTTCTGCTGCGAGGGCCGCAGTGTGCTCCTCCGTACGGAGCGAGCGCTCTGTGTTTCCATTAACTATTATAACCCCGGGAGGTCCTGGCATTTTGTGCTTGAGGTATGCATAATGCGGTACCACATTGAATCTGGCAAATGCGGTTCGTCCGAGCAGTGTGTGATAGCCACTACGGAAGGGGACAATATCAAAGATTAACTCCTCACTTCAGAAGTTGTCCGGAGATCCGAAGACTACTTCCAGTGTGATTGAGCCCGTACAACAAGCCTCTCTACCTGGTATGACACCTTTAAAGGTAGTTTTGGTGGGTTTGATCCTGGAGGGATCGATGCCCATTTTGTGCACTGTATCCTGATAAAGCAGGTTCAGGCTGCTGCCACCGGTCCATAAGGACTCGTATGAGGTGGAATCCATCCATGATGGGGTCGAGGACCAATGCAGCTGAACTGCCATGACGGATACTGGCAGGATGGTCCCTGTGATCAAAAGTGATCGGAAAAGAAGACCATGGGTTGAACTTTGGGGCGACTGGCTCCATCGCATAGACGTCCCTTAGTGCACGCTTCCGTTCCCGCTTGGGAATATGGGTGGCGTATATCATGTTTACCGTTTTCACTTGGGGAGGAAATTTCTTCTGTCCTCTTGTGTTTGGCGGCCAGGGCTCCTCGTCATCATTGCTATGCAGCCCCTTTTCCTTGTTTTTGGCATTCAACTTGCCGGCCTGTTTGAACACCCAGCATTCTCTGTTGGTGTGGTTGGCTGGTTTATCGGGGGTGCCGTGAATTTGACACGAGCGATCGAGTATGCGGTCCAGACTTGACGGGCCCGGATTGTTTCTTTTGAATGGCCTTTTCCGCTGACCAGACTTAGAGACACTGAATCCGGCATTGACTACCGTGTCTTCGGCCTTTTCGCCATTGTTGCGACGCTTGTGTCTGTTGTGTCGTGGCTTGCCGTTGCTATCTCTAGCATCTGAAGTGCTAGGATTTCTTGATGTGTTGTTGCTACGAGCCAGCCAGCTGTCCTCGCCCGCACAAAAGCGGGTCATGAGTGTCGTGAGGGCTGCTATGGACTTCGGCTTCTCTTGGACGAGGTGTCGGGCGAGCCACTCGTCGCGCATGTTATGCTTAAAGGACGCTAGGGCTTCGGCGTCTGGACAGTCGACAATTTGGTTCTTTTTAGTTAGGAACCCACTCCAGAATTTCCGGGCTGACTCTCCGCGTTGTTGGGTTATGTGACTTAAGTCATCAGCGTCCGGTGGTCGCACATAAGTGCCCTGGAAGCTGTCAAAGAATGTGTCTTCCAGGTTCTCCCAACTGCCAATGGAGATTGCCGGCAAGCTATTCAGCCAATGCTGAGCCGGTCCTTTGAGATTAAGTGGGAGGTACTTGATGGCATGTAGGTCATCACCGCGGGCCATGTGAATGTGGAGAAGGAAATCTTCAATCCATACTGCAGGGTCTGTTGTACCATCATATGATTCAATGTTCACGGGTTTAAACCCTTCTGGGAATTCATGATCCATTACTTCATCAGTGAAGCATAGGGGATGTGTGGCGCCTCTATGCCGGGCTACATCACGACGCAGTTCAAATGAGTCTGGTCTGTTGTGTTCGGCCCGGCCGGACTTGTTTTTAGTCTATCCGGTGTGACGGTCATCGTCACACGTTGTGGCCCGCCCCCGTGTTCCGTAGATCGATCTTGACTGTCCTGCTTTGTTTTCCAATACGTCTCGCAAGTCCTCCATGTAGCCCCGGGCCTTAGAGTTTTTGTTTGATTGGTGATGGGGTGTGGGCTGGTGTTCGGGCTGATACGCCGCTTTGTCTCGGCCACGAAGTGGCCGCTCAGCCGCATCGTGCGCTGGTAGTGTGGGTTTTGATGCCTCCTCCTCGAGTTGAGGTAGTAACCTGCGCTTGGGGTAACTTTTGGTTCGGCGCTCGAGTTCGTATTCCTCGGCTGCCCGGACCTCAGTCCATCTATCAGTTAGCAGATCTTGATCAGCTTGAAGCTGCTATTGCTTCTCCTTCAGGCTTTTTGCAGTGTCTATAAGCCGGCGCTTGAAGCGCTCCTGCTCAACGGGATGCTCAGGCACGATGAATTCTTCGTCGCCAAGGCTCACTTCATCTTCGGAGAGGGGCATGTAATTGCCATCCTCTACTTCTTCATCTATTGCTTGTTCCTTAGGGCTAGCTTGCCCATCCTCCCGTTCGGCCTGCTCAAAGCCTGGCTGGGCGGGATTGTTTTCGTCTTTGGCACCATCCGGATAGCTATCATCTCTTGTGTTGGTATCGCTATTTTTGCTATGGCGGGGCTTAGAGCGGCGCCTATGACGCCAGTGCTTAGATTGCTTTTCGGGGGGATTATCCTCCATTGTCTCGTCGCCATCGCCTTCTTTGGGGGTGTCCACCATGTATATATCGTATGATGAGGTGGTTGTCCAGCGCCCTGTGGGCGGTGGTTCCTGTTCTTCTCCTGCATCATCATCCATACCGTCGATGTCTTCAGAGTCGTAGTCGAGCATGTCGGTTAAGTCATCGACAGTGGCTATTAAGTGGGGAACAAATTTCTTCATTGTCCGCTTCCCACTCAAGCCGGACATAGTTCGGCCAGGAGTCCCCTGACAGAGAGAGAGAGACCTTAATGAATTTAGCACGTTGCTCAAGGGCGAGTGCTGAAAGATATCCACGGAGGTAAACTCCATGATCGGTGCCCAATCGGATTTGACAGACACAGACATGCGCGGTTCGGAGCCTATGATCGGAGGTGAGTCCGAGGGTCCGATGGCACAGCTTTCTTTGGATGTGAAGTCTGTGTTCGGCTCTAGCGCCGATGAGTATACGCCTCCGTGGCGGGGTCTATCCACCCGTCCTCGGATGGCGTGATCTGCTCCGGATCTAAGGTCGGGGTAGCTATAGGTGCGAATCCCTAAACACCGTCCGATGGCAGATCTAAGTCATGCTCGTCGTGACTGTTCGATGCTCCTGACATGGGCTCGAATCCATTGAAGATCAAGTCTCTGCGGATGTCGGCAGTGTAGTTCAAGTTTCCGAACCTGACCTGATGGCCAGGGGCGTAGCTATCTATCTGCTCCAGATGGCCAAGCAAGTTGGCCCATAGTATGAAGCCGCCGAATACAAAGATTTGTAAGGGAAGGAAAACCTCACCCTCGCATCGTTGCAAACGATTGAAGGAGCCATCAAGCCTTATCGTGACGGCACAGTGGAACTCTCAATGAAAGCACCAATGTCGGTGTCAAAACCGGCAGATCTCGGGTAGGGGGTCCCGAACTGTGCGTCTAAGGATAATGGTAACAGGAGGCGGGGGACACAATGTTTACCCAGGTTCGGGCCCTCTCGGTGGAGGTAATACCCTACTTCCTGTTTGATTGATCTTGATGATATGAGTATTACAAGAGTTGATCTACCACGAGATCGTAGAGTCTAAACCCTAGAAGCTAGCCTATGATTATGATTGTTCTTGTCCTACATACTAAACCCTCCGGTTTATATAGACACCGGAGGGGGCTAGGGTTACACAGAGTCGGTTACAGAGAAGGAGATCTACATATCCGAATTGCCAAGCTTGCCTTCCACGCAAAGGAGAGTCCCACCCGGACATGCGACGAAGTCTTCAATCTTGTATCTTCATAGTCCAATAGTCCAGGCAAAGTATATAGTACGGCTGTCCTAGGACCCCCTAATCCAGGACTCCCTCAAGGAGCACCGACCCATGGAGCAACAAGCCGCCGATAACTAGGAGAACAACAACGCCGTCATGGCCATGGTGGTGGACTATCGAGCTTCTTGGCTAAGCAGGAGGCATTGCTCCTGTCCTACCAGAGTGCTCGCGACATCCGCAGTAAGCGATGGCGGCCACATGTCCTATTGGCGGAGAAAGACGCGGTGGCGGAGAAATGGGAGGAATATGATACTGAGGGCGTCGTCGGCTCTATGTCGGCCATGCCACCACCGCAATTTATGCCCCGCCTCCATGACGACGAGGCCGAGTCGTCCACGTCCACTGTCGTCAATAGAGAGGAAAAGTAAAACATGGGAGGCCGCGGATGCTTGGAACGATGTCTTGTTAGGCCTCATAGCCACTGAGTTTGCCTGGAGCTTCGTGGAGGCCACTACTCTTACCTTCGCACTGAAGCTTCACTTCCATGGGATCACGACCAGTCGGTGAGCTTGCTGTCAGATATGAGAAAGACATGTCGTGCGAAATGGGTGCCGCCGTGGCCGGCAATCATTATACTAGGTTAGAATAGTCTAGTAGGCTATAGTTTAGCAGAAATATGTTGGAAACATAGAAAAACCATGCAGATTAGATGAAAACCATTTAGTTTACATGTAATTTGCCAGTTTGTTCAAATTCAGTTTGAATATATGCGGGCATGGTCGAATTACGGCTCCCGTATCAGTGTCGTGTCCATGGATGGATATCGGGTCTGTTTTCGGGGTCAAGATTGAATATGCCATTAGAGCATCTCCAGTCGTCCCGCCCCCTCCAAGGGGGCTTGAAACATCGCCGCCTGTGGGAGAACCGGCACTGAAGTCGGCTTGCGGGCTGCTACGTCTTAAGATTGCGTTGGTTTTCCTTGAAGAGGAAAGGGTGATGCAGCAATAGTAGCGTAAGTATTTCCCTCAGTTTTTGAGAACCAAGGTATCAATCCAGTAGGAGGCTCCTCAGAAGTCCCACGCACCTACACAAACAAACAAAGAACTTGCAACCAACGCAATAAAGGGGTTGTTAATCCCTTCACGGCCACTTGCGAAAGTGAGATCTGATAGAGATAGTATGATAAGATAAATATATTTTTGGTATTATATAATATAGATGCAAAAAGTAAAGATGCAAATAGAAGTAGATTGAAAGCTTATATGATAAAAGATAGACCCGGGGGCCATAGGTTTCACTATTGGCTTCTCTAAAGATAGCATAAGTATTACGGTGGGTGAACAAATTATTGTCGAGCAACTGATAGAAAAGCGAATAATTATGAGATTATCTATGCGTGATCATGTGTATATAGGCATCACGTCTGTGACAAGTAGACCGACTCCTACCTGCATCTACTACTATTACTCCACACATCGACCGCTATCCAGCATGCATCTAGAGTATTAAGTTCATGAGAACAGAGTAACGCATTAAGAAAGATGACATGATGTAGAGGGACAAACTCAAGCAATTTAAACCCCATCTTTTTATCCTCGATGGCAACAATACAATACGTGCCTTGCAACCCTTTCTGTCACTGGGTAAGGACACCGCAAGATTGAACCCAAAGCTAAGCACTTATCCCATGGCAAGAAAGATCAATCTAGTAGGCCAAACCAAACTGATAATTCAAAGAGACTTGCAAAGATAACTCAATCATACATAAAAGAATTCAGAGAAGATTCAATTATTACTCATAGATAAACTTGACCATAAACCCACAATTCATCGGATCTCAACAAACACACCACAAAAAGAGTTTATGTCGAATAGATCTCCACAAGAGAGGGGGAGAACATTGTATTGAGATCCAAAAAGAGAGAAGAAGCCATCTAGCTAATAACTATGGACCCGAAGGTCTGTGGTAAACTACTCACAACTCATCGGAGGGGCTATGGTGTTGATGTAGAAGCCTTCCGTGGTCGATTCCCCCTCCGGCGGAGCGCCGGTGAAGGCTCCAATATGGGATCTCGCGGATACAGAAGGTTACGGCGGTGGAATTTTTTTTTCATTGGCTCCCTGGATGTTTTCCGGGTACATAGGTATATATAGGAGGAAGAAGTACGTCGGTGGCCGCTTGAGGGGCCCAGGAGACAGGGGCGCGCCCAGAAGGGGTGGGTGCGCCCTCCTATCTCCTGGCCGCCTCGATTGCTTCTTGACTTGCACTCCAAGTCCTCTGGATCATGTTCGTTCCAAAAATCACGCTCCTGAAGGTTTAATTCGTTTGGACTCCGTTTGATATTCCTTTTCTTCAAAATACTGAAATAGGCAAAAAAAACAGCAATACGGGTTGGGCCTCCGGTTAGTAGGTTAGTCCCAAAAATGATATAAATATGTAAAATAAAGCCCATAAACATCCAAAAGGGGTAATATAATAGCATGGAACAATCAAAAATTATAGATACGTTGGAGACGTATCAAGCATCCCCAAGCTTAATTCCTGCTCATCCTCGAGTAGGTAAATGATAAGAACAGAATTTTTGATGTGGAATGCTACCTAGCATAATTCTCAATGTAATTTTCTTTATTGTGGCATGAATGTTCAAATCCAAATGATTAAAAATAAAAGTTCATAATAATATAATAAATAGTAACACTTCAAGCATACTAATCAAAGCAATCACGTCTTCTCAAAATAACATGGCTAAAGAAAGTTCATCCCTACAAAATCATATAGTTAGGCTATGCTTCATTTTTGTCACACAAAAATGTTCCCAAATTCTACACCCCCGATGACAAGCCAAGCAATTGTTTCGTACTTAAATAATCTCAAACTTTTTCAACTTTCACACAATACATGAGCGTGAGCCATGGATATAGCACTATGGGTGGAATAGAATATGATGATGGGGATTGTGTGGAGAAGACACAAAAGGAGAAAGTCTCACATTGACGAGGAGAATCAATGGGCTATGGAGATGCCCATCAATTGATGTCAACCTGAGGAGTAGGGATTGCCATGCAACGGATGCACTAGAGCTATAAATGAAAGATCAACAAAAGAAAACTAGTCGGTGTGCATCCAACTTGCTTGCTCACGAAGACCTAGGGCATTTGAGGAAGCCCATCGTAAGAATATACAAGCCAAGTTCTATAATGAAAAATTCCCACTAGTATATGAAAGTGATAACACACGAGACTCTCTATATGAAAAACATGGTGCTACTTTGAAGCACAAGTGTGGAAAAGGAGATAGTAACATTGCCCCTTTTTATTTTATTTTTTTCTTTCTTTTTTTTCTTTTTATTTTTTCTGTTTTTTTGGCCTTTCTTTTTTTTGCCTTTCTTTTTTTTCTTTGGGACAATGCTCTAATAATGATGATCATCACACTTTTATTGATTACAACATATGAATTACAACTCAAAACTAGAACAAGGTATGACTCTATATGAATGCCTCCGGCGGTGTACCGGGATGGTGCAATGAATCAAGAGTGACATGTATGAAAATTTATGCATGGTGGCTTTGCCACAAATACGATGTCAACTACATGATCATGCAATGGCAATATGACAAAAGTAATGTATGTCATGATGATAAACAGAACGGTGGAAAGTTGCATGGCAATATATCTCGGAATGGCTATGGAAATGCCATAATAGGTAGGTATGGTGGCTGTTTTGAGGAAGATATAAGGAGGTTTATGTGTGATAGAGCGTATCGTATCACGGGGTTTGGATGCACGGGCGAAGTTTGCACCAACTCTCAAGGTGAGAAAGGGCAATGCACGGTACCGAAGAGGCTAGCAATGATGGAAAGGTAAAAGTGCGTATAATCCATGGACTCAACATTAGTCAAAATGACTCATATAATTATTGCAAAAAATTAGAAGTCATCAAAAACCAAGCACTATGTGCATGCTCCTAGAGGGATAGATTTGTAGTAAAAGACCATCGCTCGTCCCCGACCGCCACTCATAAGGATGCACAAGCCAGGTACACTTCATGTTTCAAATTTGTTACACAACTTTAACCATGCATGCATGCTACGGGACTTGCTAACTTCAACACAAGCATTCTTTAAATTCATAATCACCCAACTAGAATGACTTTAATATCACTACCTCCATATCTCAAAACAATAATCAAGTATCAAATTGATCATAGCATCCAATTCACTTCCTATGATAGTTTTTATTATACACAACTTGGATGCCTACCATTCTAGGACTAATTTTATAACCATAGCAAATACCATGCTGTTCTAAAAGACTCACAAAATAATATAAGTGAAGCATGACAGACTAGCAATTTATACAAAATTAAGCCACCGCCATGCTCTAAAGATATAAGTGAAGCACTAGAGCAAAACCTATCAAGCTCAAAACATATAAGTGAAGCACATAGCATATTCTAATAAATTCTAATCAAGTAGGCTTATCGCAAAAGGTGTGTAAAGCAAGGATGATTGTGGTAAACTAAAAAGCAAATACTAATATCATACACGACGCTCCAAGCAAAACACATATCATGTGGCGAATAAAAATATAACTCCAAGTAAAGTTACCAATGAACGAAGACGAAAGAGGGGATGCCTTCCCGGGGCATCCCCAAGCTTAGGCTTTTGGCTACTCTTTAATATCTTGGGGTGCCATGGGCATCCCCAATATTAGGCTTTTGCCACTCCTTATTCCATAGTCCATCAAATCTTTACCCAAAACTTGAAATCTTCACAACACAAAACTCAACAGGAAATCTTATAAGCTCCGTTAGTGAACAAAAACAAAACCACCAAATAAGGTACTGTAATGAACTCATTCTTTATTTAATTAGGTTTTAAACCTACTGTATTCCAACTTCTCTATGGTTTATAAACTATTTTACTATCCATAGATGCATC
This sequence comes from Triticum aestivum, assembly GCF_018294505.1. Lineage (NCBI taxonomy): Eukaryota > Viridiplantae > Streptophyta > Magnoliopsida > Poales > Poaceae > Triticum > Triticum aestivum. The sequence continues at coordinate 638,501,360 of NC_057810.1, forward strand.
AAAATAAGCAAACAACACACGAAAGTCAGAATCTGTCAAAAACAGAACAGTCTGTAGCAATCTGTAACTAAAGCAAACTTCTGGAACTCTAAAAATACTACCAAAATAGGAAGTCATGGAAAATTTGTCTATTGATCAGCAGCAAAACGAATAAACACAAAATCACATTTCTGTGATTTAAAAAACAAATTTCGTGCGCGCAAAGTTTCTGTTTTTCATCAGAATCAAATCAACTATCATCGTAAGTTATCCTATAGGTTCTACTTGTCACAAACACTAATTAAAACATAAAAACACATCTAAACAGAAGGTAGATGCAAAATTTATTACTAAGTAGAAACAAAAACAAAAAACACAAATAAAATTAGGTTGCCTCCCAACTAGCGCTATCATTTAACGCCCCTAGCTAGGCATAAAAGCGAAGATAGATCTAGGTAGTGCCATCTTTAATTTTCAGTTTTTTAGCAGAGTCATGCTCGAATCCGGGAGGTTCTTTACGTTTTCCTTCATACTCGGAGATTTTTAGATCTAAATAATCCAACCGCTTATTGCAAAGAGTAATCAACATATTCATGCGGTGAAGGTTTCCGCTAACACTTTTAAGAGGCTCAAGAGACTTTTGTAATATTTTTGTTACTTCGCAAATCTTTCCAAACACTTGTGTTTCTTCTTGGGTAGGATGTGGTCCTCCCTTTTGAGGTAGTGTTCCTACTATTCCCTCTATAATATCATGCGCAATACTAGGATCAATTTCAATAAAATTTCCCTTGGCAATGCAATCCAAGAGTTTTCTATGCGTCATATTTAACCCAACATAAAAATTGCGAAGAATAATTCTAAAGTTCACCTCTAGGGTGCACTTGCGATAAGATTCCATCATCCTATACCAAGCATCTTTTAAGTTTTCTTCTTGCCTTTGCTTGAAGTGAAGAACTTCAAACTCGGGAGACATAGGAGCGGATAAGGAACTAGCCATAACGACAAGGTAAACGATCTAGCACACGAGCAAACGGAAAAAGGCAAGCGAAAAAGAGCGGAGAAGCTTGGGAAAGAGAGAGAGAATAAAACGGCAAGGGTGAAGTGGGGGAGAGGAAAACGAGAGGCAAATGGCAAATAATGTAAATGCGAGGGAGATGAGTTTGTTATGGTTATTTGGTATGTCTTGACTTGAGCAAAGACCTCCCCGGCAACGGCGCCAGAAATCCTTCTTGCTACGTCTTGAGCTTGCGTTGGTTTTCCTTGAAGAGGAAAGGGTGATGCAGCAATAGTAGCGTAAGTATTTCCCTCAGTTTTTAAGAACCAGGGTATCAATCCAGTAGGAGGCTCCTCAGAAGTCCCATGCACCTACGCAAACAAACAAAGAACTCGCAACCAACGCAATAAAGGGGTTGTTAATCCCTTCACGGCCACTTGCGAAAGTAAGATCTGATAGAGATAGTATGATAAGATAAATATATTTTTGCTATTTTATAATATAGATGCAAAAAGTAAAGATGCAAATAAAAGTAGATTGAAATCTTAGATGATAAAAGATAGACCCATGGGGCCATAGGTTTCACTATTGGCTTCTCTCAAGATAGCATGAGTATTACGGTGGGTGAACAAATTACTGTCGAGCAATTGATAGAAAAGCGAATAATTATGAGATTATCTAGGCATGATCATGTATATAGGCATCACGTTCGTGACAAGTAGACCTACTCCTGCCTGCATCTACTACTATTACTCCACACATCATCGCTATGCAGCATGCATCTAGAGTATTAAGTTCATAAGAACAGAGTAACGCATTAAGAAAGATGACATGATGTAGAGGGATAAACTCAAGCAATATGATATAAACCCCATATTTTATCCTCGATGGCAACAAGAAAATATGTGCCTTGCAACCCTTTCTGTCACTGGGCAAGGACACCGAAAGATTGAACCCAAAGCTAAGCACTTCTCCCATGGCAAGAAAGATCAATCTAGTAGGACAAACCAAACTAATAATTCGAAGAGACTTGCAAAGGTATCTCAATCATACATAAAAGAATTCAGAGAAGATTCAAATATTACTCATAGATAAACTTGATCATAAACCCACAATTCACCGGATCTCGACAAACACACCGCAAAAAGAGTTTACATCGAATAGATCTCCACAAGAGAGGGGGAGAACATTGTATTGAGATCCAAAAAGAGAGAAGAAGCCATCTAGCTAATAACTATGAACCCGAAGGTCTGTGGTAAACTACTCACAACTCATCGGAGGGGCTATGGTGTTTATATAGAAGCCCTCCATGGTCGATTCCCCCTCCGAGGGAGCGCCTGCGAAGGCTCCAAGATGGGATCTCGCGGATACAGAAGGTTACGGCGGTGGAAATTGTTTTTCGTTGGCTCCCTGGATGTTTTCGGGGTACGTAGGTATATATAGGAGGAAGAAGTACGCCGGTGGCCGCTCGAGGGGCCCAGGAGACAAGGGCGCGCCCAGGAGGGGTGGACGCGCCCTCCTATCTCCTGGCCGCCTTGATTGCTTCTTGACTTGCAGTCCAAGTCCTCTGGATCACGTTCGTTCCAAAAATAACGCTCCTGAAGGTTTCATTCCATTTGGACTCCGTTTGATATTCCTTTTCTTTGAAATACCGAAATAGCCAAAAAATAGCAATACGGACTGGGCCTCCGGTTAGTAGGTTAGTCCCAAAAATGATATAAATATGTAAAATAAAGCCCATAAACATCCAAAAGGGCTAATATAATAGCATGGAACAATCAAAAATTATAGATACGTTGGAGACGTATCAGGGGCGACTGGGTTCCCAGCCGCCGCCCCAAAGTCGCCCCCAGGCGCTGATAACGACCCAATTTTGGCGCAAATTTGACCACTTTCAGCCCACTTTTGGCACAAAAATGGCCCACTGTCGACACAAATCGGCCCATATTCGCCGTGCTTCGGTGCAAAATGAACATAAGCTAGTTTTTATCACATAGTTCATCACAGAAAATCAATAGAAACCAAGTAGTTCAACAACAAACAGTTCAATACAAATTATATAGTTCAACAAATAAAAACTCATATTTCATCACACGTCGAGCTAGGCATTGCCCTTGAGCCTTCATAGGTGCTCCACCAGATCCAGCTGCAGTTGTTGATGCCCCTGTGGGCCTCAGATCTCCTGACGCATATTGAGGAAGCAGTCCAGGTTGCCGGTAGCTGGTGATCAACTTGGGCAAGAGGACCCTGCCTGTAATATGGTTCAGTGTCAAACACTATCTCTTCTGCTCGCTCTTAATGATCATGTTGTGCAAGATGACACAGCAAGTCATGATATCCCACATTTGATCTTTCGACCAGGTTTGAGCGGGGTACCGGACAACAGCAAATCGAGATTAGAGCACACCAAATGCCTGCTCGACATCCTTCCTGCAAGCCTCCTGAACCTTCGCAACGTGGGAGTTCTTGCCTCCTGGCACAGGGTTTGAGATAGTCTTCACAAATGTACACCATCTCGGATAGATGCCATCTGTTGGGTAGTATCCCTTGTTATAGTGCCGCCCATTGACCTCGAAGTTCACCGGAGGAGAATGACCTTCAACCATCTTGGCAAAGACGGGAGAGCACTGCAATACGTTGATGTCATTGTGAGTTCCTGGCATACCAAAGAAGGAGTGCCAAATCTAGAGGTCCTGTGTGGCCACTGCCTCAAGTACCACACTTCAACCACCTTTTGCGCTTTTGTACATCCCCTGCCAAGCAAATGGACAGTTTTTCCATTCCCACTGCATGCAGTCGATGCTTCCAAGCACCCCAGAAAATCCTCTTGTGGCATTACGTGGTAGGATCCAAGCAATGTCTTCAACATTGGGTGATCACAAGTATTGCGGTCCAAACACTACCACTATTGCCCTGCAGAACTTGTACAAATGCTCAATGGTCGTCGACTCTGCCATGCGTCCATAGTCGTCGAGTGAATCACCGGGAGCTCCGTATGCAAGCATCCTCATAGCTGTCGTGCACTTCTAGGTTGAAGTGAATCCAAGTGTGCGGGTGCAATCCTTCTTGCACTTGAAGTAGTTGTCGAACTCTCAAATGGAATTCACAATCCTGAGGAAAAGCTTTCAGCTCATCCAATAACGGTGCCGAAATTCTTCGTCGCCGTGCAGTGGAGCATCGGCAAAGTAGTCAGAGTAGAGCATCCAATAGCCTACTAGTCGATGCCAGTTCTTTGCTTTCAGCCGCCCTAGCGCTGAACCACCTCGCCACGGCTTTGCATTGCTCGCGAGCAGGCCGGACAGGGCAGCGAGGACCATGAGATGCTCTTCGTCCTGGACGTCGGCATTGGCTTCCTCCTCCAGCAGCGCCGCGAGCGCTTCCTCTTCGTCTGAGTCCATCGCTAAGGAGGCAAATCGCCGAAAACCTAGTGGACGTGGTGGGCGCACAACCGCCCACTACTAGGGAAAACCCTAGAAGTAGCTCGTGTTTAAATCATATCAGTAGCGTGGGGGACAATGCTACTAGTAAGGCGCTATAGCTAAAGGTTAGCAGTAGCGTGGGTTGGACCACGCTACTGCCATATCGACATAGTAGCAGCGCTTTCTACTATGAGCACTACTGGTAATTAGTAGCAGCGCTTCTCCTAGCACGCGCTACTACTATTATTCCATATTTCTTTTTATTTCATGTTGTATTCATACACCTTTATACAAGTTTTCATAACGCACCAATTTAGAGAATGATTTTACATCATAATGAGTTATTACATTGATGACCCACAAGTATAGGGGATCTATCATAGTCCTTTTGATAAGTAAGAGTGTCGAACCCAACGAGGAGAAGAAGGAAATGACAAGCGGTTTTCAATAAGGTTTTCTCTGCAAGCACTGAAATTGTAGGTAACGGAATAGTTTTGTGATAAGATAAATTGTAACGAGTAACAAGCAATGAAAGTAAATAAAGTGCAGCAAGGTGGCCCAATACTTTTTGTAGCAAAGGACAAGCCTGGACAATTTCTTATAATGAGAAAAGCGCTCCCGAGGACACATGGGAATTATCATCAAGCTAGTTTTCATCACGCTCATATGATTCGCATTCGGTACTTTTATAATTTGATATGTGGGTGGACCGGTGCTTGGGTACTGCCCTTACTTGGAAAAGCATCCCACTTATGATTAACCCATATTTCAAGCATCCGCAACTACAAAAGAAGTATTAAGGTAAACCTAACCACAACATTAGACATATGGATCTAAATCAGCCCCTTACGAAGCAACGCATAAACTAGGGTCTAAGCTTCTGTCACTCTAGCAACCCATCATCTACTTATTACTTCCCAATGCCTTCCTCTAGGCCCAAATAATGGTGAAGTGTCATGTAGTCGATGTTCACATAACACCACTAGAGGAGAGACAACATACATCTCATCAAAATATCGAACGAATACCAAATTCACATGACTACTAATAGCAAGACTTCTCCCATGTCATCAGGAACAAAAGTAACTACTCATAAAGCATATTCATGTTCATAATCAGAGGAGTATTAATATGCATTAAGGATCTGAACATATGATCTTCCACCAAGTAAACCAATTAGCATCAACTACAAGGAGTAATCAACACTACTAGCAACCCACAGGTACCAATTTGTGGTTTTGATACAAGATTGGATACAAGAGATGAACTAGGGTTTTGAGAGGAGATGGTGTTGGTGAAGATGTTGATGGAGATTGACCCCCTCCTGATGAGAGGATCATTCATGATGACGATGGTGATGATTTCCCCCTCCCGGAGGGAAGTTTCCCCGGCAGAACAGCTATGTCTGAGCCCTAGATTGGTTCCGCCAAGGTTCCACCTCGTGGCAGCGGAGTTTCGTCCCGTAAGCTTGCCTCTGATTTTTTTTCTAGGGTAAAAGCCTTCGTATAGTAGAAGATGGGCACGAGAGGGCCACCAGGGGGCCCAGGAGACAGGGGCATGCCCAATAGGGGTGGGCGTGCCCCCCACCCTCCTGGCCAAGGTGTTGTCCCCCTCTGGTGTTTTCTTCGCTCAGTAATTCTTATTAATTCCAAAACTGACTTCCATGGAATTTTCGGGTTTTTGGAGCAATGCAGAATAGGTTTCCAATATTTGCTCCTTTTCTAGCCAGAATTCTAGCTGCTGGCATTCCCCCTCTTCATGGTTAACCTTGTAAAATAAGAGAGAATAGCCATAATTATTGATACATAGTGTGTAATAACAGCCCATAATGCAATAAATATTGATATAAAAGCATGATGCAAAATGGACGTATCAACTCCCCCAAGCTTAGACCTCGCTTGTCCTCAAGGGGAAGCCGATATCGAAAAATATGTCCACATGTTTAGAGTTAGAGGTGTCGATAAAAATAAAATACAGACATGAGGGCCTCATGATCATTCTTATAATAGTAACATATATAGATTTTGTCATATGATTTCTTATGATCAAGTAACAATCAATTCACAATGTCAAGTATGGTTTAGAAACTTCATTGGGAACTAACAAACTATAATCTCAGTCATTGAAGCAATTGCAATTTGTCATAACATCAGAAAGAGTCAAGAATAGAGCTTTTCAGCAAGTCCACATACTCAACTATCATATAGTCTTCTACAATTTCTAACACTCACGCAGTACTTGTGGTTATAGAGTTTCAACCGGACACTAAGCAAGATAGGGGCTTATTGTGTTTCCTCCCAACGTATTCACCTTTGGGTGATGTCAACAATAATAATTCGTGCTAACTTACATCCAATTGGATATATATATCAAGATCTTTCAAACATGAGGAGCTTGCCAAAGGATAAAATGAAAAAGGGAAAGGTGAAGATAACCTTGACTCAAGCATAAAGTAAAAGATAGGCCCATCGTAGAGGGAAGCAGAGGTTGTCATGTGCTTTTAGGGTTGGATGCACAAAATCTTAATGCAAAAGAACGTCATTTTATATTGCCACTTGTATATGGACCTTTATTAGGCAGTCCGTCGCTTTTATTGCTTCCATAACAAGATCGTATAAAGCTTTTTTTCTCCGCACTAATAATTCATACATATTTAAAGAGAAATTTTTATTGCTTGCAACATGACAATTTACTTGAAGGATCTTACTCAATCCATAGGTAGGTATGGTGGACTCTTATGGCAAAAACTGGGTTTAAGGATATTTGGAAGCACATGTAGTATCTCTACTTGGTGCAAGGAATTTGGCTAGCACGAGAGAGAAAGGCAAGCTCAACATGTTGGAAAGATCAATGACAATATACTTTAACTGAGATGTGAGAAAACATAAACCATTACGTTGTCTTCCTTGTCCAACATCAACTTTTTAGCATGTCATACTTAATGAGTGCTCACAATCATAAAAGATGTCCAAGATAGTATATTTGTATGTGAAAACTCTCTTTCCTTATTACTTCCTATTAATTGCAACGATGACCAAAACTATGTTTGTCAACTCTCAACAACTTTTATGCCTCATACTTTTTATGTGTGAAGTCATTACTATCCATAAGATCAATATGAACACTTTTATTCTTTTTATTCTTTCTACTTCCTCAACATCATAGCAAGATAGCAAAGCCCTTGACTCAACACTAATCTTTATTATAGATAGCTCACGGACTCGATTACATAAAGAGATCACAAAGCAAAACTCAAAAACTACTTCATACTAAAACTTCAATCTACTAAATCAAGATACTACTAAAAGGATCGAACTAAGTAAAACGGTAAAGATAGGAGTGTGATGGTGATACGATACCGGGGCACCTCCCCCAAGCTTGGTAGTTGCCAAGGGGACTGCCTATACCCATGTGATTATGCCCTCGGAGGTGATGGAGGTGGTGATGATGATGGTGGACAATCGCACATCGAGCGTAAAAGCTCGTCCAACTTGCGGATAATGACCTTGAGTCCGGCGATATGATCCTTCAACAAAATATTCTCCTGTGTGAGATACTTACTTTGTATGCAAGCTAACTCAATCATCTTGAAAGTTTCAATCTCAGTTGGAGTAAAGAGGTTAGGTAAAGGTTGGGGGATGTCTTCTTCTTCCACCGCCGGAGCTTGAACCTCCGTGGCCTTCTTGATCCCTTCATCCTTGTTGATCTCTTTCGGTTCTTCTCTTTTCAGCTCTATCTTCAATAGCCAAGCATCCTTATCTTCATTGTTGAAGGAGGGCGACGTCATGGTGCTCTAGATCTATCAAAAAAACAGCTCGAAACGAAAACAGAGGATATTTGTGTGATATAGTGGTCAAAACCTTCGGGAGATTATATAATGAATTTTTACCAACCAAAATACGTAACGTGCAAGAAAACGGAGTCCACGAGGTACACGAGGTGGCCACGAGACAGGGGGCGTGCCCAAGAAGGGTGGGCGCGCCCTCCACCCTTGTGGAGGCCTCGTGTCCTTCCCGGATTACTTCTTTCTTCCTAAAATTCTTAAATATTCCAAAACGTATAAAAATTGCCATTAAAATTGTTTTGGAGTCGGTTTACTTACCGTACCACATACATATTCCTTTTCGGAGTCTGAAATGTTCTGGAAAGTGTCCCTTATGTATTCCTCCGGGGTTATGGTTTCAATAATGTTAGTTTCAACATTGATAGGATTACCTGAGATATAATGTTTGATTCTTTGACCGTTCACCACCCTCGGACTTGTGCCTTCAAGGTTGTTGATTTTTATGGCACTGGAACGATAGACTTCCTCAATAATATAAGGACCTTCCCATTTAGAGAGAAGTTTTCCTGCAAAAAATCTTAAACGAGAGTTGAATAATAACACATAATCACCTACGTTAAATTCTCGCTTTTGTATCCTTTTGTCATGCCATCGTTTAACTTTTTCTTTGAATAGCTTGGCATTCTCATAGGCATGGGTTCTCCATTCATCAAGTGAGCTAATATCAAATAACCTCTTCTCACCGGCAGGTTTGAAGTCATAGTTGAGCTCTTTAATAGCAAATATGCTTTATGTTCAAGTTCAAGAGGTAAGTGACATGCTTTTCCATAAACCATCTTATACGGAGACATATCCATAGGATTTTTGTATGCAGTTCTATAGGCCCATAATGCATCATCAAGTTTCTTGGACCAATTCTTTCTAGATCTATTCACAGCCTTTTGCAAAATTAATTTGAGCTCTCTATTGCTCAACTCTACTTGACCACTAGACTGCAGGTGATAAGGAGATGCAATTCTATGATTAACATCATACTTAGCAAGCATCTTACGGAAAGCGCCATGAATAAAATGTGAACCACCATCAGTCATAACATATCTAGGGACTCCAAACCTCGAAGAAATAACTTCTTTAAGCATTTTAATAGAGGTGTTATGATCAGCACTACTAGTTGGAATAGCTTCTATCCACTTAGTAATGTAATCAGCAGCAACTAAAATATGTGTGTAACCATTAGAGGTAGGAAAAGGTCCCATATAATCAAAGCCCCAAACATAAAATGGTTCAATAACAAGAGATTAATTCATAGGCATTTCTTGACGTCTACTAATATTACCAATTCTTTGACATTCATCAAAAGACAAGACAAACTTACGAGCATCTTTGAAGAGAGTAGGCCAATAAAAACCAGATTGCAATACCTTATGTGCAGTTCTATCTCCAGCGTGGTGTCCTCCATATGATTCAGAGTGACACTTGCGTAGGATCTGTTCCTGTTCATGCTCAGGTACACAACATCTAATAACACCATCTACTCCTTCTTTATAAAGGTGTGGGTCATCCCAGAAGTAATATCTTAAATCATAAAAGTACTTTTTCTTTTGCTAGTATGTGAAACTAGGTGGTATAAATTTAGCAACAATGTAATTAGCCTAATCAGCATACCAAGGGGCAGTACGAGAAGCATTAATGACCGCTAATAGTTCATCAGGAAAGCTATCATCAATAGGTAGTGGGTCATCAAGAACATTCTCTAGCCTAGACAAGTTGTCTGCAACAGGGTTCTCAGCTCCCTTTCTATCAATAATATGCAAATCAAATTCTTGGAGCAAGAGAACCCATCTAATAAGTCTAGGCTTAGCATCTTTCTTTTTCATAAGATATTTAAAAGCTGCATGATCAGTGTGAATAGTAACTTTAGAATCAACAATATAAGGTCTGAACTTATCACAAGCAAATACAACTGCTAAGAACTCTTTTTCAGTGGTAGCATAATTTCTTTGGGCATTATCAAGAGTTTTACTAGCATACTGGATAACATTCAATTTCTTATCAACTATTTGCCCTAGAATAGCACCTACAGCATAATCACTAGCATCACACATAATTTCAAAGGGTAAATTCCAATCAGGTGGCTGAACAATAGGTGTGATGATCAAAGCTTTCTTAAGTATTTCAAATGCTTCTACACAATCATCATCAAAGACAAAAGGAATATCTTTTTGCAATAAATTAGTCAGAGGCCTAGAGATTTTACAAAAGTCCTTAATGAACCTCCTATAAAAACCGGCATGACCAAGGAAACTTCTTATACCTTTTATGTCCTTGGGACATGACATCTTGTAAACAGCATCAACGTTAGCATTATCAACTTCAATACCTCTCTCATAAATCTTATGCCCCAGGACAATGCCTTCATTAACCATAAAGTGGCACTTTTCCCAATTCTATACGGGACTAGTGTCTTCACATCTCTGCAAAACTCGATCAAGGTTGCTCAAGCAATCATCAAAATAGGATCCATAAATGGAGAAATCATCCATGAATACCTCACAAATCTTTTCACAAAACTCAGAGAATATAGCCATCATGCATCTTTGAAAGGTAGCAGGTGCATTACATAAACCAAAAGGCATACGTCTATAAGCAAAAGTACCGAAAGGGCAAGTAAAAGTAGTTTTTGATTGATCCTTTGCTAACATAGGTATTTGAAAGAAACCAGAATAACCATCTAGAAAGCAGAAATGTGTGTGTTTGGATAGTCTTTCTAGCATTTGATCAATAAAAGGTAAAGGGTAATGATCTTTCTTAGTAGCTTTATTTAATTTACGGAAATCAATTACCATCCTATAACCTGTGATAATTCTTTGCGGGATCAATTCATCTTTATCATTAGGAATGACAGTAATACCTCCCTTCTTAGGAACACAATGGACTAGACTTACCCATTCACTATCAGCAACGGGATAAATTATACCTGCCTCAAGGAGCTTTAGTAACTCCTTTCTTACCACTTCTTTCATCTTAGGATTTAATCGTCGTTGAGGATCTCTAACTGGTTTGGCACCTTCCTCCACTTTAATTTTGTGTGGGCATAGAGTGGGACTAATGCCCTTAAGATCATCCAAAGTATATCCAATAGCAGCGCAGTTCTTCTTTAGAGTTTTCAATAATCTTTCTTCTTCTTGATTTGAAAGGTTAGCACTAATAATAATAGGATATATTTTCTTTTCATCAAGATAAGCATACTTAAGATTATCAGGTAATGGTTTGAGCTCAAACACGGGAACACCCTTGGGTGGAGGGGAATCCCCTAGGATTTCAATAGGTAAATTGTGTTTCAGAATAGGACCATGTTGAAGGAACACTTCATTTATTTCCCTTCTTTCATTCATAAACATATCATTTTCATAGTCTAGCAAATATTGTTCTAATGGATCAGTAGGAGGCACGACAATAGAAGCAAGACCAATAATCTCATCCTTACTAGGTGATTCTTTATCACGGGGTTGTCTATGAAACTTAGCAAAATTAAACTCGTGAGACATATCCCCTAAGCCATTGCAACAATATCTTTTTCACAATCAATCCTAGCATTAACAGTATTCATGAAGGGTCTACCAAAAATAATGGGACAAAAGTCATCTTGTGGGGAACAAAGAACAAGAAAATCAGCAGGATATTTAACCTTCCCACACAAGACTTCGACATCTCTAACAATCCCAACTGGTTTAATGGGGTCCCTATTAGCAAGCTTAATGGTAACATCAATATCTTCTATTTCAGTGGGTGCAATATCATGCATAATTTCTTTATATAAGGCATAGGGTAATGCACTAGCACTAGCACCCATATCACATAAGCCATGATAACAATGATCTCCTATTTTAACAGAAATAACATGCATGCCTACAACAGGTCTATGTATCTTAGCATCTGGTCTAACAATATTAGCAGTCTCACCATAGAAATAAATAACATGCCCATCTAAATTATCATCTAAGAGACCTTTAACCATAGCAATACTAGGTTCAACTTTGATTTTCTCAAGAGGTGTATAAGTCCTAGTATTACTCTTACAAACAATACTCGAAGTTTTAGCATGATCCTTTATCCTAACAGGAAAAGGAGGTTTCTCAACATAAGTAGTAGGAACAATAGGATCATTATAAGTGACAGTCTTTTCATCAACTATAATAGGTGAAACTACTTTTACTTCAATGGGAGGATTATATTTAAACCACTTCTCCTTAGGGAGATCAACATGAGTAGCAAAAGATTCACAAAAAGCAGCTACTATCTCAGAGTCAAGTCCATACTTAGCGCTAAATCCACGAAAAGCATCGATATCCATAAAATATTTAACACAATCAAACTTAGGTGTTATACCTGGCTCCTTACCATCGTCGGAACCCCAATCTTCAGAGTTGCGTTTAATTCTTTCCAATAAGTCCCACTTGAATTCAGTAGTCTTCAGCATATAAGAACCATCATAGGAAGTATCAAGCATGGTGCGATCATTGGGAGAAAGCCGAGCATAAAAGTTTTGAATAATCATTTCTCTTGAGAGCTCATGATTGGGGCATGAATATAACATTGACTTAAGCCTCCCCCGAGCTTGAGCGATGCTTTCTCCTTCACGAGGCCAGAAATTATATATGTAAATATGATCATGATGAACAAGATGCATAGGATAGAACTTCTGATGAAATTCCAACTTCAATCGTTTATAATTCCAAGATGTCGTATCATCACATAGCCTATACCATGTCAATGCATCCCCCTTCAAAGATAAAGGGAAGACCTTCCTTTGACAACATCATCAGGAATACTTGCAAGCTTAAATAATCTACAAACTTAATCCACAAAGATAAAGTGTAAATCGGGATGCAAAGTTCCATCTCCTGCAAAGGGATTAGCTAGTAGTTTCTCTATCATACCCGAAGGAATCTCAAAGTAAATATTTTCAGTAGGTTCTGTAGGTTGAGGATCAACTCTTTGCTCTTCTGGTCGTGGTGAAGATACCCCAAACAAGCCCCTCAAAGGATTAGTTTCCATAGTAACAAGTGACAGAAAATTTCAGCACACTATATAAATGTTTCCTTACCAAGTTCAACTCACCAAAGGCGCTTGTAGCGACCAGGCCTCAAACAGTCTGATCTATGTGCTTTAGTGTCATCCCTGGATCAGTAATGCTGACACGCACAGTACTTGAATGATTTATAACAGAGTGGCAATCACACACTTATTACATTGAATGTCTCAAAAGAGAACTTATTACAATAAATATGGCTTAAGGCCATCTATTAACGATAACAGCGGAAGGCTTGGAAGATAAGTGAGTCCATCAACTCCAACGGCATCACTGAGTATAGATCCATGAACTCAAAGCACCTTACTCATCATCTGAATAGTCTGCAACATGAACGCTGCAGCCCGAAAATGGGTCAGCACATGGAATATGCTGGCAATGTAACACATAGAGGGTAATGAAGGAAATAAAGCTATACTACATGCATATATGGCTGGTGGAAAGCTCTATGGTTATAGGTTTTGCGTAAAGCCAATTTTTCCCTACTGCAAAGGAATAAATTTTTATTTAACTATCATGGTGGTTGTCAAACATTGAGAGTGTAGACACCCTCTCAATCCCAATTAAACATCATCATTAAATCCCAACAATATTAATTGAAGTAACATGATGAGATTCGCATGATAATCCAAATACTAGATACTCAAGATGTCCATAACCGGGGACACGACTAACCATGATTAGTTTATACACTCTACAGAGGTTTGCACACTTTTCCCCACAAGACTCGATCTCCTCCGTTGGGATTCTCGCACTACATGGTGTTTGAGAAATGGATGACCGAGACATAGTCTTTCAGAAGCGCTAGCACCTTATGATCGGGTAGACCGTTACACCTACTTTCCCCTACATCTGCTATTCTACCACAGTAAGAGTTCACACGACTTAATCAACTATGCTAGAGCCCATAGTAGCTTGTGGCTGAACATGGAAGTTTCTAGCATGAATAATCTCATGATCCCTTTGAGCCTGGGTGGCGGTCCATAAAGAAAACTGGCAATCGCTGGAATACCCAGGTGCCTCAATCCACCCAGATGTGTATTAACGTTGCCACCTTAGATAAACCATTAACTTAACAATTCTCACATCTGTCATGGATACACTCACCCAATCCACGTCTACTAGCATAGCATGGCATAATAAGCAAACGTAGAGTAACTCCCAAGGGTTTGATAATAAAACAGGTAATAGGTACTACCTCATCTACTTCCCAAAAACCACATATTAATCAGATTCTAATCATGCAATTGTTTGAGGGTTGATCTAATGCAATAAAACTGGGTAGTAAAGAGATATGATCAAAGTGTTTCTTGCCTTGCTGATGATCCGGGAAACCTAGAGATTCATAGTAGCAAGCGGCGCACTCCGGGTACACTATCGCAAACAAACAAGCATACAATAAGTACTCTTCTAATGCACGGGTAAAACTCAAATAAAAGATCTAACCAGAAAGTTCAACTTAAGAACTCCGGTTTGCAAAAAGAATCAAAACAAACCAAAAAAAAGAAAGTCAAACAGCAAAAGAAACAAGCTTCGTTTACTAATTTGGACCTAAGTCAAATTTTATGGAAGCAAAAACTTGTTTGAGTTGATTAATCGGAAAGAGGGTTTCGAGACGAAACTCTAGGCGCTTGAATCGTCTGATTTTGATAGATGAGTGAAAAGATATACTAGAACAAAAATTGGATCGGAAATCGCGATCACAAATAATCGCGGTAAATCCGAGAAAAAGAAAAACTAACGAACAGGCTAACGAACGAATGTTCGCTGTCTGCGGCTAAACGACGAAAACCGTTTGTTAAAACGAACGCATAGACGAACGTCCGCTAAATTAACTAAACTGAAAAAAACAGATCTAGGGTTTTTTTCAAAAAAACGAACGAAAAACCAGCTGAAAACCTAACGGTTTTCTCGAGAAAAAACCGCCGGCGGCGGGGAGGTGGCTACCTCCGGCGAGGGGGCGGCGGGGTCCGGCGGGGCGGCGACGGGGTTCGGCAGGGCGGCGGCGGAGCCGGCGGGCTCCGCCGGCGGTAGCGGCGCCGCTAGGGTTAGGGTTCGGCGCGGGCAGGCTGATGCTCGGGTGGGCTCGGGGCGGCGCCTTATAAAGGCCCGGCCAGGCGGAGTCCTGGCCGAACACGGCCCAAAGTCGGTTTTTTTTTTAAAAAATACTTTGTCGCAGAAAAACAAATAAAAGAAATACTAAACGGACTCCAAAAATCCTGAAATAAATTTTACCCGGCTTCTAAAATCAAGCCGGTCAAGAAGAACATTTACTTGGGGCCTAAATGCAATTTTGAAAAACGTGCATTTTTCCTAAATTCAAATAAAATAGCAATAAACTCCAAAATAAAATCTTATTTGATTTTATTATCAAATCCTCAATATTTATTTATTTTGGGAAAGTCATTTTATTTCTTCTCTCATATTTTTATTATAGAAATGATTGAAGATGAAATAAATAAAATCAAATAATCCTATTTTCAAAATTTGAGAAAACTCGATTATGAAAATAACGAAACTCCCAACTCTCTCCGTGGGTCCTTGAGTTGCGTAGAATTTCTAGGATCGAGCCAAAATGCAATAAAATATGATATGCAATGATGATCTATGTATAACATTCCAAATTGAAAATTTGGGATGTTACAAAGCTACCCCCCTTAAGATGAATCTCGCCCTCGAGATTCCGGTTGGCTAGAAAATAGGTGAGGGTGGTCCTTCAGCAGATCTTCCTCTCGCTCCCAGGTGGCTTCATCCTCGGTGCAGTGGCTCCACTAAACTTTGCAAAACTTGATAACCTTGCTGCGGGTGACTCGGCTGGCATATTCGAGAATCTTGACTGGTTTCTCCTCATAGGTCAAATCACTATCCAACTGAATTGCTTCGAGCGGCAATGTATCTCTCAGCGGTATATCAGCCATCTTTGCGTGGCACTTATTCAACTGGGAAATGTGGAACACGTCGTGAACTCCTGACAATCCTTCGGGCAATTCCAACGTGTAGGCAACTTCTCCCATACGCTCCAAAACTTTGTATGGTCCCACAAAATGTGGTACTAATTTTCCCTTAACTCCAAAATGCTTAACTCCTCGAAGTGGAGATACACAAAGATAAACTCTGTCTCCGACTTCGTAAACTGTCTGCTTGCGTTTAGAATCTGCGTAGCTCTTCTGCCTGGATTGGGCTACCTTGAGCCTATCGCGAATCAACTTCACCTTCTGTTCAGACTCTTTAATCAAATCTGGTCCAAACAACTGACGGTCTCCAACTTCATCCCACGACAATGGCCTTCTGCACCTCCTTCCGTATAAAGCTTCGAAAGGGGCCATTTTCAGGCTGGATTGATAACTGTTGTTGTAGGAGAACTCTGCATATGGCAAATTATCGTCCCAACTAGATCCATAATCTAGCGCACAACCTCTCAGCATATCCTCCAAAATCTGATTGACTCTCTCGGGCTGTCCATCTGTCTGTGGGTGAAAAGCTGTACTAAACTCTAGCCTGGTACCCAAGGTTTCGTGCAATTGATTCCAGAACTTTGAGGTAAATTGAGTTCCTCTATCTGCTACAATGCTCCTCGGAACTCCATGCAAACATTTCTTGGTAATCTATATCTTTGCCAACTTAGCACTGGTGTAGGTGGTCTTCACTGGGATGAAATGAGCTACCTTCGTCAAACGATCGACTACAACCCAAATTGAGTCATAGCCTGAACGAGTCCTAGGCAATCCCGTGATAAAATCCATGCCTAACTTATCCCACTTCCATTCGGGTATTGGCAATGGCTGTAACAATCCTGCTGGCTTCTGATGCTCTGCCTTTACTCTCTGGCATACATCACAAACTTTTACATACTCCGCAATATCCTTCTTCATTCCGGTCCACCAGAAAGTATCCTTCAAATCCAAATACATCTTGGTATTTCCTGGGTGTATCGAATACGGCGAATCATGGGCCTCCTGTAGAATTAACTTCCTGATCTCTGAGTCATTAGGCACATAAACGTGGTCCTCAAACCACAAGGTATCGTGCTCATCCTCACGAAATCCTTTAGCTTTTCCTTTGATCATCTTCTCCTTTATACAGTACTAGGAAAAGGGCTATAGATGGAAATGACACTAATGGCGCACCAGACAAGTGGTGCGCCATTAGTATATACTAATGGCGCACCACCCTCTGATGCGCCATTAGTGTTGAAACTACTAATGGCGCACCCTGACCACGGTGCGCCATTAGTACCAAATTTTTTTTTTGAACTAGTGCGCCTGTCCAAACATACTAATGGCGCATCCCCTGGTGGTGCGCCATTACTAGTTGTAACTAGTAATGGCGCACCATCCAGAAGGTGCGCCACTAATGATATTTTTTTTATTATTGCTTTTATTCCTTTTTTTGCAAAAGTTCTAATGGCACACCGCCAGGGGGTGCGCCATTAGTAACCTGGATTACTAATGGCGCATTTGTTGCTGGTGCGCCATTAGTAAGTGGGCAGCAACAAGATATTTTGGACAGCCTATCCTCCCACACTCACTTTCTCCCCACTTCATTCTCTCCACCGCCTCCTCCTTGTCTCGGGTGCCTCCTCTTTTTCACCTCATTTCCACCATAGATTCATTCAAATTAAGTGGTTAAGTTACCTTGTTTTGCTAGGTAAGTAAGGGGGAAGCTATATTTATGTTGTTCTCCCTACAAACAATGTGCACATGCACTTTTTATGGCCTAGCTAGATCTATGTATGTTCGTGGTGTTGCATATGTTTGTGGTGTTGCATATGTGTTTGTGTTTGGAGGTGTAACGGTATTTGAAATGCGATAGTTGCCAATATTTTGCCGGAATGTTGATTCATTTCCGTTTCGGCGAGAATTTTGGCATTAAGCATTCTTTTTGGTCCTATTTTTAGGGAAAGTCATGCCAAAAATTTTCTTGGTTCTAAAATATCGTTTTGCTCTACCCCGCAGGCGAACATGGTCCGCACGATGACCGAAGGCATCGTGAATAGGTTTTTGAGGTCCGCGAAGGCCGAGATGCTTCAAAAGAACGAGACGGAGATAAGATGTCCGTGTCGAAGATGCAAGCTGAATAGCCTTATTGCGGACCCGGATTCCGGGCAGGTGCGGGACCACCTGCTCTTGCGTGGTTTCATGGATGGCTATCGGTGGCAAGGTGATGAAGATGACTATGAAGTCGTCCATGGGGGCCGGGCAAGAAATGAGGAAGGGCAGCAAGACAACCACCGCGGCTCGGGGGGGCGAGAAGACGAAGAATCCCCAGGAGATGATCACGATGGTGATGCTGTACACAGTCATCATGTAGAAGATGCAGGACATGATGATGATGCCGGCGGAGCAGACGACGTTGGACCATCGATGGGCTGGGTGCAGGACCCTCATATTCAAGAGCTGCTTCTCAAGCAGACGGATAACGCAAGAGCTGCCGCCCGAGAGATAGCCAAGATGGATCAACTTGAGTTAGACGCGGTTACTCCGTTGTATGAAGGATGCAGGCCCGAGGATACCCGCCTGAAAGTAACGCTCATGGCTCTGGAGATGAAGGTAAAACACAAAATGACCGACGCATGCTTCGACGAGAACATGTCATTCTGGCACGAACGTCTTCCCAAGGGGAACAAGTGCCCGACCAGTTTGGAGGAGGCGAAGAAAATCATGTGTCCTCTGGATTTACCGCACGTGAAATACCATGTGTGCATGAACAATTGCATCATTTATCGGGACGAGCACGCGGAGTCTACAATATGTCCGGTGTGCGGTGTCACTCGATACAAGAAGAGGAAGAAAGCTCCTCGAAAAGTGGTGTGGTACTTTCCGATCACTCCTCGTCTGCAGCGGTATTTCGCGGATCCAAAGGTAGCAAAGCTCCTGCGTTGGCACGCGGATAGGGAGGAGAAGAAGCGAGAAGATGACGCAAATGATCCGGAGATAGATAAAAAAGACAAGATGCTGAGTCACCCTAAGGATGCGAGCCAGTGGCAAGCATTGAACTTCGAATACCCAGAATTTGGGAACGATCCAAGGAACATCGTGCTGGGCGCGAGCACCGATGGAGTCAATCCGTTTGGCAGCCAGAGAAGCACACATAGCACCTGGCCTGTGTTTGTGTGGATGTACAACCTTCCCCCCTGGTTGTGCATGAAGAGGAAGTACATTCACATGAGTATGATAATTGAAGGGCCGAAACAACCAGGGAACGACATCAATCTGTATCTGGGGCTGCTGAAAGAGGAGCTTGACACACTTTGGAAAACGCCAGCCAATACGTGGGACGCCGCAGAGAAAGAATATTTCCCTATGAGAGTCGCACTGCTCACGACGGTGCACGACTATCTCGGTTACGGATATCTTGCGGGGCAGGTAGTCCATGGATTTTCTGGATGCGTAAGGTGCATGGATGACACAACGTATCGCCAGCTAGATAGAGATCCCGGGTCTTCGAAAACTGTGTTCATGGGACATCGAAGGTGGCTTCGCGACGATGACCCGTGGAGGAAACGCAAGGATCTGTTCGATGGTGAAACCGAACCCCGAAAACGCCCGTGTACGAGGAGCGGCGAGGAAATAGACAAGCTGTTGAAAAATTGGAAAGACTGCCCACTGCCGGGAAAGAAGCAAAAGGCGCCAGAGCCGGGAAAGAAGCGAAAGGCGCCAGAGCCGCTGCTGAAGGTATGGAAAACGAGGTCTGTTTTCTGGGACTTGCCGTACTGGAAGATCCACCATGTGCCTCACAGCCTTGATGTCATGCATATCACGAAGAACATGTGCGAGAGTCTGCTTGGTACCCTGCTCAACATGCCAGAGAGGACCAAAGATGGGCCGAAAGCAAGGGCAGACTTGAAATCAATGGGCATCAGGCAGGAGCTTCACGCTATATATGATGATGATGATGATGATGATGATGATGATGATGATGAGGCGAAGCAGGACACAGAAAGTCGTCGCAAAGGCAAAAAGGCCAAGAAGACCGGAAATGACTACCCTCCCGCGTGCTTCACTCTAAGTCAGGAGGAGATCGAGCAGTTTTTCACCTGCCTCCTAGGAGTAAAACTTCCTTACAGTTACGCGGGGAAGATAAGCAGATACCTAGACCCAGCGAAGCAGAAGTTCAACGGGATGAAGTCTCGCGACTGTCACGTGCTGATGACGCAGATACTTCCAGTTGCAATCCGTGGGATCATACTATACCGCTGGTGTGCGGAAGGAGAAAAAGACCAGCTCGGAAAGCCAGGCGCGAGAGGTTCAAGAACTCAAGGCACAGGTGGCGCGGATTCCGGAGATTGTCCAAGAGCAAGTGGAACAACGACTCGGAGCGACGATCACCGCCCTTGTGCCTACCTTGATCTCGGGGTTGAGTGCGTGGATTGCGGGCGGCCAACAGGGGCCGCTCCCGATTCCTAGCTTCACGGCCAGCAACTCGCATAATGCGATGGCGGAGCCATTGGTGCCTCCGGCGGAGGCGGCATTGGTGTCTCCGACGCCGGCACGGGAGCTTAATGCACCCGGGTGTACGCCGGCCGGCACCTCTTCAGCAAGCGGCCCCTTCGTCAACTGCACGCCCGCTGTTGGCGGTGCCTCGACATTAGCCGAGCTCGACGCCATCATCACGGTAACTAATTAAGCCTCTCTCAGCCGAGGACTTCATCTCCTTGCCTTTGACTGGGCATCCCTGACGCCCTACATGTTTTCACAGGGCGCCGCCGACGTTCCGTGCACTCTCCTCCACTTCGTGAACAACGAGTTGGTCGATGTCGCCAAGGGCAAAATCGTTCAACCGGGCAACCCCTTGTTCCACGGTACCCAGATGCCACCCAACTTGTTTAGGGTTCAACTGGTTCGGGTGCTGCCAGTCTGCGACGACTTGTTACCTTCGATTCGACCCGTCGGGGCCGACGATGAAGACGTGATGACCCTCAGTGCCTGCCTGAGCTGGCCCCTGCTTTGGCCGAAGAGCCAGATTTGTTTGGGGGCGGGGGACACCACCCCAAAGACAACACCGCCAGTCGTGCCGGCGCCAAGTCGGCCCCATGGCAAGACCGCCGTAACGGTGCCGGACATCCCTATGCCACTGGATCCAAACATGCATATGGCACAGGATCAGAACGACGACGACGACGACGATGATACATTTGGCAACGTCGATCAGTACTTTGCCGAGCAAGGGTACGATGGCGACTTCATGGGGCCTCCTTCTCAAGAACCAAACCCAACAAAAGACATGTGCGATCTAGCTCGTACCATGGAGAAGCCAAGTTGCAACAGGTGCCGTCTGGCGTTCAGGTCTCAGGAGACGCCTCCAGCTGCCGACTTCACCGAGCCTCAGATAAGCGAGGTGCGAAATATTATCAGCCCCAGCACACTCAAGAAGGCGGTCTGTGAGCAGAACTCGGTCCCATTACAGGAGAAGAAGAAGGCACGCAAAAGAAAGACTAAGAAGGGTGCGAGCCAGCCGGCACCGAGTACGATCCGTGCTCAGGACGGGCCACCTTCACCGCAGGATATCTCGAGGAGGGTGCATGTGGCGGGTAGGGCGATGCTACCGACAAATATGCTCAATGCTGCAACCGGTGCTATGCGGAGTCTGCATGACAGTGTTCTTGCTTTGGAGAAGCGGCGTCTCAGGGAGAAGGATGTGGCATACCCGGTTTTCGCGGCCAAGGTGCCAGAGGGCAAGGGCTTTGTGGATAACTCCATCGGGCGTACGATCGTCCTGCGTTTTGATGACATCTACGCTATGTTGAACCTTCATCCGCTGCACTACACCTTCGTTCGGCTATTTTCGCTGAGTATGGAGATGCAGATCATTCGCGACAAGACCCCGGACATCGTGATAGTCGACCCCTTCTACATGCGTGCCAAGATCTTGGGCAGCGCTGGGGACCGGCAAGTCGCGAGTTCTTACCTCGAAGGCGTCATTCTGGCAAACCAAGATAAGGATAAATTCCTCGTGCCTTACTTTCCCGAGTAAGTCCTCCCCTCAACCGGCCCGTAACATATGAATTCTTACATTTCGATCGTTTTTCTTTTAACATTCCGTGTTTTCTGCAGTGACACACGTTGCACGCTCATCCTCCTAAGCCCCAAATATTCCATGGCCACGTATTTCGACCCGGACCGTCAGTCGAACGTAGACTACACAAATGTCAAGAAGGTTCTTGATGATGTTCTCCCCGGCTACGCCCAATCTGGAGGCACCTTCACCAGGCCTATTCGTAAGTACGGCAAGCACGTGTTCTCCCACAATACGACGTTCTGCTGCGTCAAGCAGCCGCCTGGCGGTCAGAAGGGTGCCTACTACGCCATCCATCACATGCGGGCGATCGTACGGGACCATCATCAACTTTTGCTACCGAGTAAACTCAAAGATTGGGCCGCGAGCGTGTCGGCAATCCAGGACGCGGACCTCCGACAAGAATTCTTTCGCATCCAGTCGGAGTTTGCGGAAATCATCCATCAAGATGTCCTTCGTACCTCGGGGCAGTTCTACCTCAGAAATCAACCGTCCAACAGTGACATCGACACAATGCTACAAATGCAGGATGACAACGCCCGTTCTTTCATGACTCCCACGATAGACGGCGGCTTCATCCACGCTCCGGTCCCTTGAGTCGAGTTGTCTAGTTTTGAAACATCGATTGGCTCATGTTGTAATTAAACTTTAATGAACTTGTAGTATGTCTCTTTGGTTTCGAGAGTCGTTCAACTTAGATGTAATCGATGCTATTAATGTCTTGCTTTTCTCTTCCGATCGTTCTGTTGCATAATTATATATTGCTTATGTATTGTCTGTGAATTGGTACTAACGTTTCGTTTGGCTAGTGCATAGCGATGCCGACGTATGTCGTGTACAAGGGTAAGGTTCCCGGAGTCTACGATGACTGGGAGGAGTGTCGGAGACAGGTTCACCGATTCAGCGGTAACAGTTACAAAGGGTACACCACTAGGGCCGAGGCCGAATCTAGATACGCCCGCTATCTAGCGGGAGAGGGGAGGGAGCGTTGGAGGAACCGGATGAAGACGAGTTTCATCGTGATGATGCTCATCGTGATGACCGCAGCTCTCTTCTATGTGATGGTAGTTTAGATGATCGATATCGACTTGTAATGTGAAGACAAACTCGCTACTCGCGGTCTCGAGACTTGTAATATAATGTTCTATCTTTATTCGGTCTTTTTAATTCGGAGACTAATATGATGAATTGTATTCGGAGACTAATATGATGAATTGTATTCAAAGACTAATCTTCTATTGTATTCGATGAATCTGTTATTGATGTGTGCTGTCTATATTTTGTCAAACTATACATTTTGTAACCTGTGCAAAAAACAGAAAATAAAAAGATAAAAAAAACCTAATATTCATACTAATGGCGCATCACAGGACAGTGCGCCATTAGTATGACAGTGCATACTAATGGCGCATCACTGGGTAGTGCGCCATTAGTATGCCGCGGTTACTAATGGCGCATCCAGTGGTGGTGCGCCATTAGTATGCCAAAGCACCTGGGTATACATGGCCCCTGGGAGGCATACTAATGGCGCACGCTGGCCTATACTAATGGCGCACCCGCGGTGCGCCATTAGTATACCAGATACTAATGGCGCACCAGGTGGTGCGCCATTAGTAAAAATTACTAATGGCGTGCTGTTAATGGCGCACCACAGATGCGCCATTAATGGCCATACTAGGTGCGCCATTAGTAGGGGTTTTTCTAGTAGTGATAGAGGCAATCTCCTTGTCAGTCTTCTGAGCTTCTCTGATCTTTTCCATCAGAGTTGACTGAATCTTCAATGCTGCAACGTAGAACTATCTCCAAACATAATTCGCGAAGGTCCTCAGCTAACTCCCTTGGTAATCCTCCGGTCATGACTGTGTTGACATGGCTCTTACAGCTCAATGCATCGGCCACTACGTTAGCCTTTCCGGGTTATAATGTAATCTCATATCATAATCCTTGATGAGTTCCAACCATCTCCTTTGCCTGAGATTTAGCTCCTTCTGCATGAAAATGTACTTCAAACTCTTGTGATCCATGTACACTTTACAATGGTTTCCGATGAGAAAATGTATCCATGTCTTCAATACATGTACTACGGCTACTAACTCCAAATCATGTCTAGCATAATTCAGCTCATTGGGCTTAAGCTGTCGTGAAGCGTATGAAACAACTCTTCCCTCCTGCGTAAGCACTGCTCCTAGTTCTCGACGTGAAGCGTCGCAATACACCTCATAATCCTTACGCTGATCTGGCAAAATCAACATTGGCAATGTAACCAAACGTTTCTTCAATTCTTGGAAACTGGCCTCACATTCCTCAGTCCAATTGAACTTGGTATCCTTCTTTAACAACTCCGTCATAGGCTTCACAATCTTCGAGAAATTCTCAATGAATCTTCGGTAGTCTCCTGCCATCCCAAGAAAACTCCGTATCTCTCCAACTGTTGTTGGTACTACACAATTTGTCACAGTGACAACCTTGGTGGGACCTACTACTATTCCTTCTCCGGGTATAATATGTCCAAGGAATCCAACTTCCTTCAACCAAAACTCACATTTCCTGAACTTGGCGTATAACTGATGTTCTCTGAGCTTCTCTAGTACCAAACGCAAGTGATCCTTATGCTCCTCTTCATTCTTCTAGTAGACCAAAATATCATCAATGAACACCATGATGAACTTATCCAAAAACTCCATAAACACCTTGTTCATCATGTTCATGAAATATGCAGGTGCGTTAGTCAGACCAAATGACATAACGGTATACTCATATAGCCCGTGCCTGGTGGTAAAAGTTGTCTTAGGTATATCATGCTCTTGAATCTTCAACTAATGGTATCCTGATCGCAGATCGATCTTGGAAAATATCTTAGCTCCTTGCAATTGGTCAAACAAATCATTGATCATCGGCAGTGGGTACTTGTTCTTGATGGTCACTTCATTCAGTCCTTGATAATCAACAACCATCCTTAATGATCCATCCTTCTTCTCCACTAGAAGCACTGGTGATCACCAAGGTGAAGAACTTGGGTGAATATAGCCTTTATCCAGTAAATCCTTAATTTTCTTCTTAATTTCCTCCAAATCTTGTGCGGGCATCCTATATGGTCTCTTAGATATTGGCCCTGTGCCTGGCAAGAGCTCGATCAAAAACTCAATGTCTCTATCCGGTGGCATGCCCGACAACTCTTCTAGAAATACATCAGGGAAATCCTTCACCACTGGTACTTCCCCCTGCACAACTCCTGATAAGGAATTTACTTGTGTCCTATTCGGCTCATGCCGTGATACATACTTGATCCTTCTTCCTTTTGGGGTTGTAAGAAAAATCGTCTTACTGGCGCAATTGATGTTTCCTCCATACATCGACAGCCAATCCATACCCAGAATTACATCCAAACCTTGTGATTCCAAAATGATTAAATCCAAGGGGAAAACATGCCTACCTATACTCAATGGCACTTGAAAACATCCTCGACTGGCCATATACTCCGCTCCTGGTGAGCTTACTAACATAGGTGTTCTAAGAACTTTGGTGGGCAATTTATACTTATCGACAAAACCCCTTGATATGTATGAATGTGATGCACCAGTATCAAAAAGAACGATTGCAGTAAATGACTTAACCAAAAACTTACCTATTACTGCATCTGGCTGGGCTTCAACCTCCTCCACATTAACGTGGTTCACCTATCCCCTAATGAAAGGGTTCGGCTTCTTTCCTGAGCTTCCATTGCCATTTCCATTTTGGGCTTCAGGACATTCATTGGCATAATGACCAGTCTTCTGGCACTTAAAGCAAGTGACTTGGCTCAGGTCTCTCTTGGCCGGGGTTGACGGGTTGCTACGGTTCTGGCCGTTGCTTCCTCCATTCCCGTTACCATTCTTGGGGCCATTATGGTTGTGCGAGCTACCTCCTCCATGGGTATGCTGGAAATGTCCTCCCGATTTCGGGGTAAAACGTGGCTTCTGCTGAGCTCCCGAATTGTACTTCCCTTGTCCATACTTCCTCTTGCGGTTCTCAATCTGCTGTTGCTTCCCTTTAATCATAAGAGCACGATCTACCAACTCCTGGTAGTTGTTGAAAGTTGCTACCATCAACTGCATGCTCAGCTCATCATTCAGTCCTTCCAAAAACATCTCCTGCGTAGCTGCATCCGTAGCAACGTCATCTGGGGCATAACATGCTAGCTTACTAAAGTCATCCACATACTGGCCAACTGTCCGTCCTCCTTGGCGCAAGTTGCGAAACTCACGCTTCTTCATGGCCATAGCTCCTGCCGAAGCATGGGCAGTACGGAAAGCCTGCTGAAACTGATCCCATGTGACAGTGTTGATAGGATAAGTGGCTGTGAAATTCTCCCACCATGATGCTACGGGTCCTTCTAGCTGATGTGTGACAAAATGCACCCTCTTCGCATCTGTGCATCCTGCAGTGGTTAACTCCCTTGCTGTCTTGCGGAGCCAATCATCTGCAACAATCGGCTCGGTGCTACTGGAGAATGCCGGCGGATTTATCCTGAGAAAACAGGTTAAGTGATCAACAGGTGGTGACGGTGGTGGGTTGTTGTTGTTGTTCCCCTGATTCTGATTCTGGACTAGCAACTGCATCAATGCATTCTGCTACTGGATCAACTGAGTGAGCTCCGGTGGGAAAGCGAATCCATTGTCGCGTCTCGAAGGCATCTGAGGGTTTTAGAAAAGATGAGAATATAGAATAGAATGAGGTCTAGAGGGAAAACACTACCCATATGCACATGAGACAAATGCAAACAAAATCATTTCATTCAATCAAACAAGGGCATACAACGGTCTAACTAGCGTTATAAAAGTGCTCGGACTATACTAGATACATGGGGGAATACTACTACTATTATGGTGGTCGACTAGAAAAACTGCTCCAATGAAGATTCCATGATATCTGCTCCGACTTCATCAACATAGTCATCATCGCTATCGTCTGGGTCCGAGTCGGTGTCGTCGATGATGATGTAATTCTCTGGACAAGTGCAATCATCTTCTCCTTCAGTTGCGGGAAATCCCATGAACACTTTTAGCTTCTTCTTGAGATCATCATTCTTCTCCACTAGTGTTGCTATTTCCTCCTCATATCCATCGCGTGTAGACTTGAGTTCTTCCTCCAGCTCCGTGATCTTGGTCATGGCCTTCTTCAGGTCTAACATGCCTGTGCACATCTGGTTCTCCTGGCGTCGAATGTGCTGGTTATACTCCTGGATGAAAGCTGCAATTGATCTATCTTTCCTGGTGCTAATCATCTCCCATTGCTCATCTCGGCACCCACAAATCTAGTAGATTGTATCCTTGAGATCCTTGTGGTAAACTTCTCCAATGCGTCCCATGGTGATGTGGGCTGCCATGCTCTTTCCTAGACTCCAGGTTGGTGCATCAAAGGAAAACTCTATGGGCTTAGTGACGGGCATGAACGTCCTTCCTGGGACTTGAACTTGAATCGTCCAGCGCTCCTCTTCAGGTAAAGTGGCGTTGTAGGTTCCGATGAAGCTGGGTACTCTGATGTTCAGGTATCTAGTGACTTCCTTCAGGTGACGTCCAAAGGGTGTATCTTCATCCGGTTGCGTGAACTTGTTCCTTGCATCCGCCATCCTAAAAGAGTAGAAAAGATGAGGAGTCAGAAATGAGAAGAGTGAGTAGTGATCTAGGGCTTTAGCTTAGTGGTCGTGTCCAACAGTCAGCGTGTGCTCGGATACCATCTTGTAGCGACCAGACCTCAAACAGTCTGATCTTTGTGCTTTAGTGTCATCCCTGGATCAGTAATGCTGACACGCACAGTACTTGAAGGATTTATAACAGAGTGGCAATCACACACTTATTACATCTAATGTCTCGAAAGAGAACTTATTACAATAAATATGGCTTAAGGCTATCTATTAACGATAACAGCGGAAGGCTTGGAAGATAAGCGAATCCATCAACTCCAACGGCATCACTGAGTATAGAACCACGACCTAAAAGCACCTTACCTGTCGTCTGAAAAGTCTGCAACATGAACGTTGCAGCCTGAAAACGGGTCAGCACATGGAATATGATGGCAATGTAACACATAGAGGGTAATGAAGGAAATAAAGCTATACTACATGCATATATGGCTGGTGGAAAGCTCTATGGTTACAGTTTTTGCGTACAGCCAATTTTTCCTTACTGCAAAGGAATAAATTTTTATTTAACTATCATGGTGGTTGTTAAACATTGATAACAATATCTTCTATCAATATCTTCTATTTCAGCGGGTGCAATATCATGCATAATTTGTTTATATAAGTCATAGGGTAATGCACTAGCACTAGCAGCCATATCACATAAGCCATGATAACAATGATCTCCTATTTTAACAGAAATAACATGCATGCCTACAACAGGTCTATGTATCTTAGCATCTGGTCTAACAATATTAGCAGTCTCACCACAGAAATAAATAACATGCCCATCTAAATTATCATCTAAGAGATCTTTAACCATAGCAATACTGGGTTCAACTTTGATTTGCTCAGGAGGTGTATAAGTCCTAGTATTACTCTTACGAACAACAGTCGAAGTTTTAGCATGATCCTTTATCCTAACAGGAAAAAGAGGTTTCTCAACATAAGTCGTAGGAACAATAGGATCATTATAAGTGACAGTCTTTTCATCAACTGTAATAGGTGCAACTACTTTTACTTCAATGGGAGGATTATATTTAAACCGCTTCTCCTTAGGGAGATCAACATGAGTAGCAAAAGATTCACAAAAAGCAGCTACTATCTCAGAGTCAAGTCCATACTTAGCGCTAAATCCACGAAAAGCATCGGTATCCATAAAAGATTTAACACAATCAAACTTAGGTGTTATACCTGACTCCTTACCATCGTCGGAACCCCAATCTTCAGAGTTGCGTTTAATTCTTTCCAATAAGTCCCACTTGAATTCAGTAGTCTTCAGCATATAAGAACCAGCACAGGAAGTATCAAGCATGGTGCGATCATTGGGAGAAAGCCGAGCATAAAAGTTTTGAATAATCATTTCTCTTGAGAGCTCATGATTGGGGCATGAATATAACATTGACTTAAGCCTCCCCCAAGCTTGAGCGATGCTTTCTCCTTCATGAGGCTAGAAATTATATATGTAAATTCGATCATGATGAACAAGATGCATAGGATAGAACTTCTGGTGAAATTCCAACTTCAATCGTTTATAATTCCAAGATGTCGTATCATCACATAGCCTATACCATGTCAGTGCATCTCCCTTCAAATATAAAGGGAAGACCTTCCTTTTGACAACATCATAGGGAATACTTGCAAGCTTAAATAATCCACAAACTTCATCCACAAAGATAAGGTGTCAATCGGGATGAAAAGTTCCATCTCCTGCAAAGGGATTAGCTAGCAGTTTCTCTATCATACCCGAAGGAATCTCAAAGTAAATATTTTCAGTAGGTTCTGTAGGTTGAGGAGCAACTCTTTGCTCTTTTGGTCGGGGTGAAGATACCCCGAACAAGCCCCTCAAAGGATTAGTTTCCATAGTAACAAGTGACAGAAATTTCCGCACACTATATAAATGTTTCCTTACCAAGTTCAATTCACCAAAGGCGCTTGTAGCGACCAGGCCTCAAACAGTCTGATCTATGTGCTTTAGTGTCATCCCTGGATCAGTAATGCTGACACGCATAGTACTTGAAGGATTTATAACAAAGTGGCAATCACACACTTATTACATCGAATGTCTCAAAAGAGAACTTATTACAATAAATATGGCTTAAGGCCATCTATTAACGATAATAGCGGAAGGCTTGGAAGATAAGTGAGTCCATCAACTCCAACGGCATCACTGAGTATAGAACCACGACCTAAAAGCACCTTACTCGTCGTCTGAATAGTCTGCAACATGAACGTTGCGGCCCGAAAACAGGTCAGCACATGGAATATGCTAGCAATGTAACACATAGAGGGTAATGAAGGAAATAAAGCTATACTACATGCATAAATGGCTGGTGGAAAGCTCTATGGTTACAGGTTTTGCGTAAAGCCAATTTTTCCCTACTGCAAAGGAATAAATTTTTATTTAACTATCATGGTGGTTGTTAAACATTGAGAGTGTAGACACCCTCTCAATCCCAATTAAACATCATCATTAAATCCAAACAATATTAATTAAAGTAACATGATGAGATTCACAGGATAATCCAAATACTAGATACTCAAGATGTCCATAACTGGGGACACGGCTAACCATGATTAGAGTATACACTCTGTAGAGGTTTGCGCACTTTTCCCCACGAGACTCGATCTCCTCCATTGGGATTCTCGCACTACATGGTGTTTGAGAAACGGATGACCGAGACATAGTCTTTCAGAAGTGCTAGCACCTTACGATCGGGTAGACCGTTACACCTACTTTCCCCTACATCTGCTAGTCTACCACGGTAAGAGTTCGCACGACTTAATCAACTATGCTAGAGCCCATAGTAGCTTGTGGCTGCACACGGAAGTTTCTAGCATGAATAATCTCATGATCCCTTTGAGCCTGGGTGGCGGTCCATAAAGAAAACAGGCAATTGCTGGAATACCCAAGTGCCTCAATCCACCCAGATGTGTATTAAAGTTGCCACCTTAGATAAACCATTAACTTAACAATTCTCACATCTGTCATGGATACACTCACCCAATCCACGTCTACTAGCATAACATGGCATAATAAGAAAACGTAGAGTAACTCCCAAGGGTTTGATAATAAAACAGGTAATACACTACAAGAAATATGTCAACTAGTGATCTTCTGTCAGTGACCCTGGAAGAATTGGTCATAGATCTATGACCATTTGAGACCAATTGGTCAAAAGCTGTTTGGGGGGCTCCAAACCCTAAACCATTACGACCATTTTGGTCAGAAAGGTCGTAATTTCCTTTCACGAAATGGTCATAAAGAAAACAGCGCTAGTCCGCTGCCTTATTTCTAGTTGTTAATGACCAATATAGATGGTCATAGCCTTGTAAATTGTGGTGGGTTGCGATGACTAGGCGCCATCTCATCAGTTTTGCCTATGTGTCATGTCCATGTGTCGATTTTTGCCCTAGGTTGTGAAGCAACCTATATTTCTGTCATTCCCAAAATTCCCAAAAAAATCTCACAAATTTTTTGGATCATATCTTCATCAAATATGTCAAAAACCTTCCTTGCCTAGTTCAAAAATAGTTCAACAATATTCATTTTCCTATTTTGTTCAGAGAAGCACTTTGTGAAGGAAGTACCACTTTGGCATGTCCAAATAGTATCCATTTTCTACAGTGCTTTCCTATGCCCAAATAACCATCCTCCACCAAATTCCAGCTCAATCCATTCATTATTTTGAGCCCAGCTTTAACATTCGTATTTACGTCCAGTGTAGTACTTTGCAAAGCAAGTACCACCTAGGCTCCTCCTTTTGAGCTGAAAATTTGTGAAGACGGTCTTCTTAGTAACTGATCATCCTCAGCCAAAACTCACGCCCATTAGCAATGCACATTTCCCGTACCGCTAATCAAACACTTGGCTGCTAATTCATGTTTGACAATCGATCGGTCTCTCATGAGAATCTTATGTTGTAATTTTATTCCTAGCACCTACCTCGGGAGTGCCCAACCCACTAGACATGCCTAGACCGCCCAGAACACATGGAAACGCCACGGTCACGCGGTGACCACGCGGCGGGCATGCGAGTTTACGCGCTCTAGAGTTGGGACCCTCGGCCACCGCCAAAACCCCGACGTATCACCACCAAAAAATGTATTTATGACTAAATAGGTACTTATGTAACTAGAAATGATTTTTGGAAAAAATAAATAGCAAACTATGAGGCAGTTGCAGTTCAAATTTGACCCGCTTCCAACTAAATCGGTAGAAATTTGTCTTTTTCACGAGAGGTGGATCAAAACTTTTTACACCCAACCATTTTGTCAATTGTGCATTAAATATTTCCTAGTATTTTATAAAATTGATTTGGTCCAATTTTGCAACAATTATTTGGGAGGTCCTTCACAAAAAAAACCTCCTTTTGGGCACTCGAAAAATGGAAAATGGTTTTTTCGTCCAAAGAAAATGAAAACTTCCTTAGGCAACATTGTTTGCCATTCCAATATGCACCCTTGTGCACAATATAAGATCATTTGAACAAACTATGCCATGAATGTGGCCATAAGATTGATCATTTGGCTTGAAAGCCATTGATCTCCACACGTGATAGCTCGTTTCTGAGAACACTTTTTTTTAAATAATTACCGTATTACAATTTTGTTATTTTTCCTGATAACTTAGCCACATATAATGACACAATGCGAAGGTCTCCCAATTTTTTGAATTTTTTATGCCCGTTTCAAAATGCGGTCAAAACGGCGGGAATGACCGTTCCTAGCTAGTGGTTGAATCTTGGATTTTATTGGTGTTTCTCTGATTAAATAGATACTTATGTACCTAGAAATGATTTTTGGAAAAAATAAATAGCAAACTATGAGGCAGCTGCAGTTCAAATTTGACCCGCTTCCAACTAAATCGGCGGAAATTTGTCTTTTTCACTGGAAGTGGATCAAAACTTTTTACACCCAATCATTTGGTCAATTGTGCACTAAATATGGCCTAGTATTTTAGAAAAATGATTTGGTCCAATTTTGCAACAATTATTTGGTAGGTCCTTCACAAAAAAACCTCCTTTTAGGCACTCAAAAAATGGAAAATGATTTTTTCGTCCAAAGAAAATGAAAACTTCCTTAGGCAACATTGTTTGCCATTCCAATATGCACCCTTGTGCACAATATGAGATCATTTGAACAAGCTATGCCATGAATGTGGCCATAAGATTGATCATTTGGCTTCAAAGCCATGAATCTTCAAGCATGATAGCTCATTTCTGAGAACATTTTTTTATAATAATTTCCGTATTACAAGTTTATTATTTTTCCTGGAAACTTGGTCACATATAATGACACAATGCGAAGGTTTACCAATTTTTTGAATTTTTTTTGAAGTTTTTATGCCCGTTTCAAAATACGGTCCAAACGGCGGGCTTGGCCGTTCCTAGCTAGTGGTTGAATCTTGGAAAAATTTTGGTGTTTCTCTAATTAAATAGATACTTATGTACCTAGAAATGATTTTTGGAAAAAATAGAGAGCAAACTATGAGGCAGCTCCAGTTCAAATTTGACCCGCTTCCTACTGAATCGGCAGGAATTTGTCTTTTTCACCAGAGGTAGATCAAAACTTTTGGCACCCAACCATTTTGTCAATTGTGAATCAAATATGGCCTAGTATTTTAGAAAAATGATTTGGTCCAATTTTGCAACAAATATATGGTAGGTCCATCACAAAAAGAACTCAATTCAAGCACTTGGAAAATGGAAAATGAATTTTCCGTGCAAAGAAAATGAAAACTCCCTTAGGCAACATTGTTTGGAATTCCAAGATGCACCCTTGTGCACAATATGAGATCATTTGAATAAACTATGCCATGAATGTGGCCATAAGATTGATCATTTGGCTTGAAAACCCTGAATCTTCACGCGTGATAGCTCATTTTTTAGAACACTTTTTTAAAATAATTGCCGTATTACAAGTTTATTATTTTTCTGGCAACTTGGTCATATATAATGACACAATGCGAAGGTTTTTCAATTTTTTTATTTTTTTGAATTTTTTATGCCCGTTTCAAAATGCAGTCAAAACGGCGGGCATGACCGTTCCTAGCTAGTGGTTGAATCTTGGAAAACTTTTGGTGTTTCTCTGATTAAATAGATACTTTTGTATTTAAAAATGATTTTTGGGAAAATAAATAGCAAACTATGAGGCAGCCGCAGTTTAAATTTGACCCGCTTCCAACTGAATCGGCGGAAATTTGTCTTTTTCACTAGAGGTTGCTCAAATCTTTTGACACCCAATCATTTGTCAATTATGCATTAAATATGGCATAGTATTTTAGAAAAATGATTTGGTCTAATTTTTAACTAATATATGGTAGATCCTTCACAAAAAACCCGATTATTGGCACTCCAAAAATTAAAAAATGATTTTTTGTACAAAAAAATGAAAACCCCTAAAACCAACATTGTTTGTCGTCCCAAGATACACACTTGTGCAAAATATTGGGTAATTTAAAAAAATAGAAGCGGGTAATATGTTGAATGTTTACATAGAATAAGAGGGTACAAAATATAAAAAAACAAAAGAAAAAACAAAATTACACGAGCTGAATGATGATTGGTGGAATCTGGTCTGGCATGGATCAGTGACGTGGCAAACATCCATCCATCGATCAATTCATCCAGCCCACCGCAGAAAGCATCCATCCATCGATCCATTCATCCAGCCTCTCTCCCTCTTGCCCGAACCCTAGAGTTCTGTTCCTCCCTGCCGCCGCCACCTCCACCTCCCTCTCCCCGATCCAGACCCAGCCACCACCATGGCGCCAGCCAGAGCAGCCACTGGCGATGGCAACGGCGAGGCTAGAGGCCGGCGGATCCGAGATCAGGGCGGCCCATAGCGCTTCCTCCCGTGAGATCTGGGACGCAGCCGCCTATCTGGATCGAGCAGCTCCTCTTCCCGCTGCACCGTCTTCCCATCCGATCCAAATCGAGCAGTTCCACCGGGCTCTCCTCTGGCCGCTGCACCATCTCCACCGACAGGACTTGGTGCTCCTCGCGCGACACACCCACAAGCACGCGGCTAAACCTAGCCGCCGCCGCGGATGCCGTCTCTTCCCCGACGTCCTTGGCGAGGTTCGTCTTGTCCCCATCCCCTCCCCCTCCTCATCTGCCTTTCCCTTCCCTCTCCGTCACCTTGCGCCCTCTCTGTCTCACAGGGAATGAATAGGAGCTCCGTCCAAGGCCATGGACACCACCAGCAGAAGCTCCGCCTCGGATCTCGCGACCTCGTCGACCGGATCCAGTCGGTCCCCACCGTTGCGCCAAGATCCTCCCCTCCCTCCCACACACTTTGCATCCGCTACGGCCGTCGTAGCTTCCACCTCCAGAAGCACGTGCTCCTCTTGCGGTTACCCGGTCGCCCGCATTTCAGTATTCTACAACAAACTAATTGCCCCACAATTTTAGGTTGAGTGTCCTGTACCCAATTTTGCCAACATATTCATTTTCTGAACGATAACTGAATGCATGATGCCCACATCCATCTTTTCCCTAGACAAGCTGCAGGCACTGATGTAGAAAGATAACTGAAAGCAGTTTCATACAATGTTGTTTATATGTCCATTGCATGTACTGATGTAGAAAGATAACTGAAAGAAGTTTCATACAGTGATGTTTATATGTCCATTTGTGACAGATGCTTCCATTGCAACATACTGACATTGTTTCGATCGTTCATGTCCAATGTTTTCCATGGCAGCTGAAAGATGATTCCAACTAAACTAAAATGTGTTTCAACCGAACATGAAAATATTGCAGGGATAACATTTGTTTTAGATTAGATGAAATTTTGTCTTAAAAGTAAGAAGAGGATTTACATCCACCTATGTACAACAAAATGGCTATGTATTAAAACTGTTGTAGCTTGGCTTTTGTATGTGGAACACTAGAATCAGGTCTTACTTGTAACTGAATCTTCCACCTTTGCCTGGAAAGCATTAGTGTGGCCATAGAGCAGACGAGCTCTCCTGCTCACGCTACATGTGCAAACCATGGATTCTGTTGACGCTAGCATGCTTTGTTAGAGCCCAACCATGGACTGTACGTACTAAGCTAGCTCAAGCGCACACACACACATCCAGCTTAATTGATATCTGCAGATACTAGCAGTAGCACGTGTGTGTCTCCTATACTCGCTTGCTTAATTTCTGTACTAGATCAACACCACTAGCTTCTAGCTCCTCTCATGTGAGTCCGTCTCCTACCTTCTAGCTCCCTCTCTTGTGCTGCTATAGTAGTACCTTGCTCTGATTCACGTGCATGGGTGTTTTCTTGTACTTTCCGTGCTTGTGTCATGAAAAAGATCATTCCTATTTACAAGTAATGATGATTTGGAGTAGGTGGTATGTTTCCTTGCATCACCAGCAAACATTGCTTGCACCTGTAAGACTGTATGATGAATGAATGATTGATTCTGGCATAACTGCACCACACTACAGTTGGCCATCAAGGGAGTCACCTGGCTACATCTGTTTGTCTATGAGTAGAGTTGTGCATTTGCACTGGTCGTGGTTGTGCTGCCTGCACAGATTGCATTGAAAAAAGTGTTGTTTGGATTTCTAGTCTTTCATTTGCACCGAGTTGTAATTTAACAGATATGCTTCTTGGCCATTAAAACACTTGCTCCTAGATTTGACAACACCATGGTTTAGATTTATGTTCTAGCTGTCAAGAATGTGATACTACACATGGTTTTATCTCCTAGTTTATGGAACTTGGTTGTTAATAGTTGCTACTATCTAGTAGCTGGTATTTGATCTTTGATATTTTTTTACCAATGCATGTTGAAAACAACCCTATCGTTTAAAATGCTATTTCTTTCTTTAGTATAGGCATGTGAACCTCCATGGCCGGCTCCTATGGCTGGGCAGACTACTTCCTCCTCGTCCACTACCTTGGCTTCTCCCTCTGCAAAATGACTGCTGTTTGGCGTTGGTGGCGGCCCCATCCTTGGTTCTGGTGAGTCCCTTACCTCCTATCTCTTCCCCTGTCCTGAGATGGTCTGGACATTGAGCCGTGACTTACTGTGATGCCAGCGATGATTCAATTTTTGCATCTGTGGTGGTGGTCTTCTGGCCACCACAGTCTTGTTAATTGTTATTGCGATCGTCTTTCTTTTCGATGAACTATGCCACAATATGTGTTTTGCAAGGTTCAGTGGCAACTAAGTTTTGATTATTTGCAACTTGTATGTCCTTGTTGGTTTATTGTACGTTCTAAAAAGCCGTGAACAGTCTTCACTTATATAGCCAACACCTTTATTTTGTTTTGTTTTGTTCTGTGCTCACTAGTGATACCTGACTAAGGTTCCCTGAATATAGGAGTAGACTGTAGGTGAAGAAAAATTATAACCTGAAAGTAATCATATGTAGTACTCCCTCCGTCCCATAATATAATTATTGGTACATAATTTTCTTTACTTATACACACAGAATAGATAGAGGTGACGTGTGGTTATATTCTGTTGTAAGATTATTCTATTTTGCTCTTAACTAGCTATTCGTTGTGGTTGTTACTGTTACATGTACATATACTTCAACATTTAGTCCCTATCTGCTTTGTATATTTGTTTTTATTTTGTTTCTAACTCTTTTGGTTTATTATTAGATGCCTTGGTTCAGCCTCTACAAACATACCCTAAAATGGTGTTTCTCATTTACAAGAGCTCCAGCAAAGCGAACTAGGAAGTATATTTGAAGTTCTAAGCCGTGTAGCAAAGAGTTATATGTTCTGTCTTATGTGTCATAGACTAGAAAGATTTGAATAATATTGTAATAGACTATGTATAGATTGTAGTTGACTTATTTATCCTTCTTTGACGAACTACATTTGCTATATTCTGTTTGAAATATTCATTATGTGGTTTCAAAGCGTGTGAAATGGAACCTGAATCATGGAGCCCACTTATGAAATCACTTTTGAATTTTCTGTCACGTGGGTCTAATGTGTGAGATTATGACAAGTGGTATCCATATGATTGGTGGGACCAGCAACAAAATATAATGGCCTAGGGCCAAACAAATGTTAAAAGGCCATGACCAAGAAATAAATAAAAGTATTAATGTGGGCTTGACCCATGTAACTGAACAGAATTCACAGGGAAAAAATAATAGAATGGCCGAATTGTTGGGCTCGGCCCATGTAAAACACCGAATTGGACCGGGCTGATTCTTGTGCCACATCAGCTTGCCACGTTGGATGCCTACGTGGCCTGGGGAGGTTGCTAGTGACAAAAAATTTGGTCAAAGAACCAACGACCTTTTACAGAAGGTCAATAATTTCAGTTTACGACCGCCAGCTTTTGACCTTCTGGTTTTGGTCACAGAAAGGTCGCAAATGAAAAACTATGACCTTTCAGAGACCAATAGTGAGGGTCACAAGTTGACATATTTCTTGTAGTGATAGGTACTACCTCATCTACTTCCCAAAACCCACATATTAATCAGATC
Organism: Triticum aestivum; assembly: GCF_018294505.1. Lineage (NCBI taxonomy): Eukaryota > Viridiplantae > Streptophyta > Magnoliopsida > Poales > Poaceae > Triticum > Triticum aestivum. The sequence continues at coordinate 638,539,758 of NC_057810.1, forward strand.
CTAATCATGCAATTGTTTGAGGGTTGATCTAATGCAATAAAGCTGGGTAGTAAAGAGATATGATCAAAGTGTTACTTGCCTTGCTGATGATCCGGGAAACCTAGAGATTCATAGTAGCAAGCGGCACACTTCGGGTACTCTTTCGCAAACAAACAAGCATACAATAAGTACTCTTCTAATGCACGGGTAAAACTCAAATAAAAGATCTAACCAGAAAGTTCAACTTAAGAACTCCGGTTTGCAAAAAGAATCGAAACAAACGAAACAACGAAAGTCAAACAGCGAAAGAAACAAGCTTTGTTTACTAATCTGGACATAAGTCAAATTTTACAGAAGCAAAAACTTGATTGAGTTGATTAATCGGAAAGAGGGTTTCGAGACGAAACTCTAGGCGCTTGAATCGCCTGATTCCGATACACGAGCGAAAAGATATACTAGAACGAAAATCGGATCGGAAATCGCGATCAGAAATAATCGCAGAAAATCCGAGAAAAAGAAAAACTGACGAACAGGCTAACGAACGAACGTTCGTTGTCTGCGGCTAAACGACGAAAACCGTTCGTTAAAACGAACGCACAAACGAACGTCCGCTAAATAAACTAAACTGAAAAAAAAAACAGATCTAGGGTTTTCTTTTCAAAAAAAACGAACGAAAAACCAGCGGAAAACTGAAGAGTTTTCTCAAGGAAAAACTGCCGGCGGCGGGGCGGTGGCTACCTCCGGAGAGGGAGCGGCGGGGTCCGGCGGGGCGGCGACGGGGTTCGGCAGGGCGGCGGCGGAGGCGGCGTCCGACGTCGGCGGTGCTAGGGTTAGGGTTCGGCGCGGGGCAGGCTGAGGCTCGGGTGGGCTTGGGGCGGCGCCTTATAAAGGCCCGGCCAGGCGGAGTCCTGGCCGAACACGGCCCAAAGTCGGTTCGTTTTTTTATATATTTTCGCATAGAAAAACAAATAAAATAAATTCTAGACGGACTCCAAAAATCCCAAAATAAATTTTTCCCGGCTTCTAAAATCAAGCCGGTCAAGAAGAACATTTATTTGGGGCCTAAATGCAATTTTGACAAACGCGCATTTTTCCTAAATTCAAATAAAATAGAAATAAACTCCAAAATAAAATCTTATTTGATTTTATTATCAAATCCTCAATATTTCTTTATTTTGGGAAAGTCATTTTATTCCCTCTCTCATATTTTTATTATATAAATAATTGAGGATGAAATAAATAAAATCAAATGCTCATATTTTCAAAATTTGAGAAAACTCAATTATGAAAATAATGAAATTCTCAACTCTCTCTGTGGGTCCTTGAGTTGCGTAGAATTTCTAGGATCGAGCCAAAATGCAATAAAATATGATATGCGATGATGATCTATGTATAACGTTCCAAATTGAAAATTTGGGATGTTACAGCGCTTCACTCCCCGGCAACGGTGCCAGAAAAGAGTCTTGATGACCCACTAGTATAGGGGATCTATCGTAGTCCTTTCGATAAGTAAGAGTGTCGAACCCAATGAGGAGAAGAAGGAAATGACAAGCGGTTTTCAATAAGGTTTTCTCTGCATGCACTGAAATTGTAGGTAACAGATGGTTTTGTGATAAGATAATTTGTAAGTGGTAATAAGCAATGAAAGTAAATAAAGTGCAGCAAGGTGGCCCAATCCTTTTTGTAGCAAACGACAAGCCTGGACAATTTCTTATAATGAGAAAAGCGCTCCCGAGGACACATGGGAATTATCATCAAGCTAGTTTTCATCACGCTCATATGATTCGCGTTCGGTACTTTGATAATTTGATATGTGGGTGGACCGGTGCTTGGGTACTGCCTTTACTTGGACAAGCATCCCACTTATGATTAACCCCTATTGCAAGCATCCGCAACTACAAAAGAAGTATTAAGGTAAACCTAACCACTGCATTAGACATATGGATCCAAATCAGCCCCTTACGAAGCAACACATAAACTAGTGTCTAAGCTTCTGTCACTCTAGCAACCCATCATCTACTTATTACTTCCCAATGCCTTCCTCTAGGCCCAAATAATGGTGAAGTGTCATGTAGTCGACGTTCACATAACACCACTAGAGGAGAGACAACATACATCTCATCGAAATATCGAGCGAATACCAAATTCACATGACTACTAATAGCAAGACTTCTCCCATGTCCCCGGGAACAAAAGTAACTACTCACAAAGCATATTCATGTTCATAATTAGAGGAGTATTAATATGCATTAAGGATCTAAACATATGATCTTCCACCAAGTAAACCAATTAGCATCAACTACAAGGAGTAATCAACACTACAAGCAACCCACAGGTACCAATTTGTGGTTTTGATACAAGATTGGATACAAGAGATGAACTAGGGATTTGAGAGGAGATGGTGCTGGTGAAGATGTTGATGGAGATTGACCCCCTCCTGATTAGAGGATCGTTGGTGATGGCGATGGTGATGATTTCCCCTCCCGGAGGGAAGTTTCCCCAACAGAACAGCTCTACCGTAGCCCTAGATTGGTTCCGCCAAGGTTCCGCCTCGTGGCAGCGGAGTTTTGTCCCATAAGCTTGCCTCTACTTTTTTTCCAGAGTAAAAGCCTTCATGTAGCAGAAGATGGGCATCGGAGGGCCACCAGGGGGCCCAGGAGACAGGGGGGCGCGCCCAGTAGGGGTGGGCGCGCCCCCCACCCTCCTGGCCAGGGTGTAGGCCCTCTCTGGTGTTTTCTTCGCTCAATAATTCTTATTAATTCCAAAACTTACTTCCGTGGAGTTTCAGGATTTTTGGAGCTGTGCAGAATAGGTTTCCAATATTTGCTCCTTTTCCAGCCAGAATTCCAGCTGCCGGCATTCCCCCTCTTCATGGTAAACCTTGTAAAATAAGAGAGAATAGTCATAAGTATTGAGACATAGTGTGTAACAACAGCCCATAATGCAATAAATATAGAAACAAAAGAATGATGCAAAATGGACGTATCATACATCACTGGGAGAAAGAACCGTGGACTAGTTTCGAGTGGATGGACATCCCCTTAAAACTAATCCGCGGTTCTTTCACCCAATGATATAATAAATATCATCATCATCATCATCATCATCATCATAATAATAATCATATCATTAACAACTTATCATCATAATACATCACTGTCATATAACACCTCCTCATGATCATCGTTTTCATCAATGAGACATCACATACAAGTTGGTCACTAGACATAATCACAACTACTCATCATCATCAACTCTCGTAAACATATTGTACCTCATAGGACCTACTACATTCTCTTAGGACCTACTACATTCTCTTAGGACCTACTATATTATCTTAGGTAAAATAGCATAAAACAATATATCCCCCGACTCTCCATTATGGAGAATGGAGATTATCTTGTCTCCAATTCTTGCCTTTCACACAATGTTACTTCCAAGAACCTCCTTACGACTGTCCATACATTTTTTCCATTCTTTGATTATCATGTGTTCACCGGTTTTAGAAATTTGGTATGTATAGGTGAGGTTCATAGGACGACCTGGCTGTATGTTCAAAACATCAAGGCGACCATTCTGATACATCAAATGAGGCACACAATCCATCGGGATTTTCTGTTGAAAAACATAGCAATAACTTCATACTTAGCAATGTAGTTTAGTTTTAGAAGTATGCAAAAGATGCACGGATGTCGTAATAGTAAAAAAATCTTACCAGGATATCTCCACGGAAGTTATCGTGGTTCAACACATGCACTAGTGGAACGTATTGACCATAATTTGGAGGAGTTCGATGAAAGGCATTGTAGTTCTCAATTTCAGTACAATATGCAACCAGATGATTTTTCTCATGATAAGTTAACTCAGAGCCATCAGTGTAGTTGGTTCTGTCTACCATCTTTCGCACATTCTTTGAAGAATGAAAGTAAGCTATCGATGGAAAAGTTCTCGACTATTTTGAAATAAATAATATAAATTACTTAATAACTATGTTTGGGGAACTCACATAGCGGTAGAATTGGAAGCATATCAACAAGGACCCAAATGTCCAAATTGTCTTGGTCGATGTCAGGATCACCAAGATCTATGGTGATAAACATACCCTCTTGAAAATCAGACATCTTGCAAAGTGCTTCCCAACCGGGCAACCAAAATGGGATACGCTCTCAGAATTGTAAAGATTTACCTCAAAATCCATACCATGATGGGTCCTTAGGTTAATTTTCTTTGTTTCATTCCTCTCATGATCTTCACAACCCATCGTCTCCAATACATAGCATCTTGCATGGCATGGGATAAGCTAGTCAAATTGTAAAAGACGAAAATTACACGTTGAAGTAGTAGAAGTCGAGCTTAATTGCGAAAAAAACACTTTGCATCGTAGCTTACATATCACAATCGAAGGCCTCCTCGAGCTTAATGTTGAAGCACCGACCTTCGTCCAGGTGAGGCCTGTCACAGAAACCCCGCTTGTCGCCGCACCAGGAGCACTCCCCGGGACCTTCTTCGTCCGACGACATTTCCTATGTTCATAATTCAAAGATTAAGCTTGTACAATTAAATATATATACTACAAAAACTAAATTTGATCATTATTATTCATCACGAGTTGACTATCAGTCTGTCGAGTCTTTTCTTGAAAACTCTCAGCTCACGTGGTGTATATATTCGACCGTCGGTGATGCACTACTAGGAAAAGGCCTACTAATGGCGCACCAGTTTTGCCTACTAATGGCGCACTACTGGTGCGCCATTAGTATCACGCCACTAGTATTTTTTACTAATGGCGCACCACAGGTGCACCATTAGTATCTGGTATACTAATGGCGCACCACGCAGTGCCCCATTAGTATGTAACACCATGCGCCATTAGTATGCCTCCTGGGGGGGCCATACGTAACCATGTGCTTTGTCATACTAATGGCGCACTCTGTAGTGATGCGCCATTAGTATCCTTTGGCATACTAATGGCACACCTTGAGGTGATGCGCCATTAGTATGAATATTAGGTTTTATTTTATTTTTTACTTTTCTGATTTTTGCACAGGTTACAAAATATATTATTGGACAGAATATAGACAGCAGCACACAGCAACAGCAGATTCATCGAATACAATAGAAGATTAGTCTCCGAATACAATTCATCATATTAGTCTCCGAATTCAAAAGACCGAACAAAGATAAAACATTACAAGTCCCAAGACAGCGAGTATCGAGTTTGTCTTCACATTACAAGTCGATATCGATCATCTAAACAACCATCACATAGAAGAGAGCTACGGTCATCACGATGTGCATCATCGCGATCAAACTGGTCTTCATCCGGTTCCGCCAACGCTCCCTCCTCTCTCCCGCTGGATAGCGCGTGTATCTAGATTCGGCCTCCGCCCTAGTGGTGTACCCTTTGTAATTGTTACCGCTGAAACGGTGAACCTGTCTCCGACACTCCTCTCAGTCGTCGTAGACTCCGGGAACCTTACCCTTGTACACGACATACGACGGCATCTCTATGCACAAGCCAAACAATAGACAATACATAAGCAATATGTAAGTATGCAATAAAAGGATCGGAAGAGAAAAGCAAGACATTAATAGCACGATTCATGGTCCTACTAATAAATAGCATCGATTACATCTGAGTTGAACGACTGTCCAAACCAAAGAGACATACGAATTCATTAAAGTTTAATTACAACATGAGCCACTCAATGTTTCAGAACTACACATCACTACTTTCGACTCGACTCATCGAACAGGAGTGTGGATGAAGCCGCCGTCTGTCGTGATGGTCATGAAATCGCGGTCGTTGTCAGCCTGTATTTGTAGCGTTCCATCTATCTCACTATTGGACGGTTGATATCTGAGGAAGAACTGCCCCGAGGTATGAAGGACATCTTGATGGATGATGTCCGCAAACTCCGACAGGATGCGAAAGAATTGTTGTCTGAGGTCCGCATCCTGGATTGCCGACAAGCTCGCAGCCCAATCTTTGAGATTATCTGGTAGCACAAGATGATGATGGTCCCTTACGATCGCCCGCATGTGATGGAGGGCATAGTAGGCATCCTTCTGACCGCCAGGCGGCTGCTTGACGCAGCAGAACTTCGTATTGTGTGAGAACATGTGCTTGCCGTACTTACGAACCACCCTGGTGAAGGTGCCTCCAGATTTGGCATAGTCGGGGAGAACATCATCAAGAACTTTCTTGACATTTGTGTAGTCTATCTTGGAGTTAAGGTTCAGGTCGAAATACGTGGCCATGGAATATTTCGGGCTTAAGAGGATGAGTGTGCAATGTGTGTCACTGCACAGAACACGGAATGTTAGAAAAAAGAAAGAAAAATCGAAATCTAAGAAATCATACATTACGGGACGGTTAAGGGATGACTTACTCGGGAAAGTAAGCCACAAGGAAGTTATCCTTATATGGGTTTGCTAGAATGACACCTTCGAGGTGTGAACTCGCAACTTGGCGGTCCCCAGCGCTGCTCAAGTGCTTGGCACGCATGTAGAAGGGGTCGACTATCACGATATCCAGGGTCATGTCTCTAATGATCCGCATCTCCATACTCAGCGAAAACAGCCGAACGAAGGTGTAGTGCAGCGGATGAAGGTTAAACATAGCAAAGATGTCATCAAACCACAGGACGATCGTACCCCCGATGTCCCCATCCACAAAGCCCTTGCCCTCTGGCACCTTGGCCACGAAAACCGGGTATGCCACATCATTCTCTCTAAGATGCCGCTTCTCCAAAGAAAGAACACTGTCGTGCAGACTCCGCATAGCACCGGTTGCAGCATTGACCATATTTGGCGGTAGCATCGCCCTACCAGCCACATGCACCCTCCTTGAGATATCCTTAGGTGAAGGTGGCCCGTCCTGAGCACGGATCGAACTCGGTGCCGGCTGGCTCGCATCGGCACCCTTGTTAGTATTTCCTTTCCGTCCCTTCTTCTTGATCTCCTGTAATGGGACCAAGTTCTGCTCACAGACCGCCTTCATGAGCGTGTTGGGGCTGATAATATTTCGCAGCTCAGCTATCTGAGGCTCGGTGAAGGCGGGAGCTGGAGGCGTCTCCTGAGAACTGAATGCCAGACGACGCCTGTTGCAATTGGATTTATCCGCCGTACCAGCTAGATCGCGGTCGTCTTGGTTGGGTTCTTGAGAAAGAGGCCCACAGAACTCGTCAGCGTACCCATGTTCGGCAAAGTACTTATCGACTTTGGTAAATGTACCATCGTCGTTGTCGTCGTCATCCGGATCCTGTGCCATAGGGATGTCCGGATCCTGTGCCATAGGGATGTCCGGCATAGGGATGTCCGGCAGGTCCGGTAGCGTTGCGGCGTTCTTGCCATGGCTTGGCGCCGGCACGACTGGCGGTCTTGTCTATGCGGTGGTGTCCCCCGCCCCCAAACGAATCTGGATCTTCGGCCAAAGCAGGGGCCAGTTTACACAGGCGCTAAGGGTCATCTCATCTTATTCGTCGGCCCCAGCGGGTCGAATCGGAGGTAACAGCTCGTCGCAGCCTGGCAGCACCCGAACCACTTCAACCCTATACACTGTGGGTGGCATCGGATTACCGTAGAACATGGGGTTGCCCGGTTGAAAGATTCTGCCCTTGGCGACATCGACCAACTCGCCGCCCACGAAGTGCAGAAGAGTGCAAGGAACGTCGGCGGCGCCCTTCGAAAACATGTAGGGCATCAGGGATGCCCAGTCAAAGGCAAGGAGATGAAGTCATCGGCCGAGAGGCTTAGTTACCATGATGCCATCGAGCTTGGCTAATGTCGAGGCACCGCCAACGGCGGGCGTGCAACTGACGGAGGGGCCGCTTGTTGGCGAGGTGCCGGCCGGCGTACACTCGGTTGCATTAAGCTCCAATGCCCGTGTCAGCGCCGGAGACACGAATACCGCCTCCGCCAGAGACACCAATGGCGCCGCCGGAGACACCAATGGCGCCGCATGTGCGCTGTGCGAGTTGCTGGCCGTGAAGCTGGGAACCGGGGGAGGCCCCTATTGGCCGCCCGCAATCCACGTCGTCAGCCCGAATCAATGTAGGCACCATGGTGTTGAGCTTCGTTCCCAGTTGTTGTTCCACTTGCTCTTGGACAAGCTCCGAAATCCGCGCCACTTGTGCCTTGAGTGCTTCAACCTCGCGCGACTGGCTTTCTGAGCTGGTCTTTTTCTCCTTTCGCCCACCAGCGGTATAGTATGACGACCATTTTGTGGACAAGCCTCTGCCGGCCACACGACCAGCTGACGTCGGCTTACTGAGCTTATCCTTGTTTTTCATTATGTTCAACGCCCTATTTAAAGGGGTGTCGAAAGGGGAGCTCTGAGACGACCCCGTGCTACTACTTTCAGTGTCCTGCGGAAGGAACGTGAACCATTTAGAAATATTGGGGATTAATTAGAATGCAACCATATGGAGCTAATTATGCGGGGGTGTATTCCTTACCAGAACAAGCTCGAGCGCCCTGATCTTCAGATCCGTGGTAAGATCCTTTGTTACCGGGTCCTCCTTGTACCGGGCCCTGAGAAAGTTCCTAGTCTGCTTGTCATGGTATTTCTCGAAGCGGGACGGTAGGCCTTGCTCGACACGCTCCGCGTCCTCCTTGTCCCATATAGGTTCCGCCACTCTGTAACTGCCGGGACCGAGCTGGTGGACCCCTAAGTTCAACTTCCGCATTTCTTTCCCCCACTGACTTGATTCGCAGGTTGCGCTGCTCTCGCACTTGATCTTGAACTCCTTGTACTCATCTTCGCTCATCAAAGGATATTTCGCCTTGATCTTGTCATAACTACCACCTTTGTCAATCATTGCCTTCACCGTGCTTCTCCAAGTAGACAGGGTCGTGTTCATCCTCGTGAGGGCGGTACTGTTCACTTTATTCCCTAAGAGGCGTGTGTTTGCAAACTCAGCGGGGAACTTGTATCGTTCGTGCAGCTTCGTGAAGAGGAGGCTGCGCAAATTCCCGTGGTCCTTATGCCTTAGGTTCTCGGTGTTGATCGAGGGTGCTCCGGAGAATGCACCCGAGATGAACCGAGTACCCCTTGACTACTTGTTTGGGCGCCGTTGGATTCCCATTGGAGTCCACTTCAGTAAATTCCTCCCTGACGGTGCCGAGCACGCTCGGGCGCCGGTCCTTCCGTTGCCTCTTCGGTTGGCTGCCATCTGTGTGTGCGCCGCCATCATCAGTGGTGGCATCCTCGGCGGCGCCATCAGTGGTGTCATCTCCGACGCCACTAGGTGTTGTGTAGTTAGGATCGGTGTCTTCCGCGGCATCCTCATAGCGGTGATGTTCTTTCTCCAACTCCTGGGAAAGCTCCCAGAATTGCTTGCCGCCCGAACCGCCGGCCTCATCGTTTTGGGCCATGTTTCGCTCTAAATAGGAAAAAAGTTTGGTCAAAAAGTTGGTTATTGTCAAGGAACAAGATCATGGTCTCATCATTTAGGGTTTGTCGACACCGAGGCATCCTAAAAGCTAAGCTTTTATCATTTAGGGTTTGTCAACGCCGAGGCACCCTAAAAGCCTAAGCGTACATCATTTAGGTTCTCATCGACACCGAGGCACCCTAAAAGCCAAGGTTTCACCATTTAGGGTTTGTCGACGCCGAGGCACCCTAAATGCTAAGTTAAGTTTTCATCATTAAGGGTTTATCGATGCCGAGGCACCCTAGGTTGGTCCTAATCACTTGGCACTAATCACTTGGCTCTATTGCCACCTATGTTGGGTTTATGATCAAGGGTTTATCGATGCTGAGGAGAATTCTAAGTTGGGTCTAATCACTTGGCTCTATTGCCACCTATGGTTTAATGCAACAAGAATAAAGGGGCAGTTGATCCTACTTAATTAAGTACTAAGATACCCCGGCCCATGCATTAGTAGCAAGTACCCCATATGTCCGATTTTTAGCAAAGTCATGCTAAAATTCACGGAAAATTTCAGCATGACCTTTGCTGAAAATAGGACATATGGAGTACCCGAATTTGCCGGAACGGAAGTTAATCGACATTCCGGCAAACTCAAGGGCCTCTCGGGGTACCTGCAAAATCATCACGACACGAAGGGCCTCTCAAGGGCCTCAAGCAGCAGCGGCGTCTCCCAGCACCCCATTTTTTTGCTAAATTTCTTTGATCAACAATCAGAGCAGAAAATTCAGCATGTTTCTATACAACAACACTGTAAAGATGAAGAACAGTTCTACAGCAGCCCATTTATATACAATAGCATCTTTGGTCATACCAATTTCTGAAACAATTCAAATCTGAACTGTATCTCTGGTCATACAAATTTCTGAAACAATTCAAATCTGAACTGTATCTTTGGTCATACAAATCTCTGAAACTATACAAATCTGAAATATATATTTGGTCATACAAATTTATGGAACTAATCAAATCTGAACTGTATCTTTGGTCATACAAATCTCTGAAACTATACAAATCTGTGGTCATACAAATTTACAGAACTAATCAAATCTGAACTGTATCTTGCGTAGGCACCACTACTGCAAGTGCCATACTACTGCAAGTGCCATACTACTGCAAGTTCTATACTACTGCAGGAAAGGAGGATCATCATACACATATATATGTATAGCAATTGATAGGAGCTTCATCATTTTTAGTAACAACAATACATATATAGCAATTGGAAGCAAACTGATGTACACATAAGATAAAAATGTAGTGTTGAAAGTTTAATGCTTACAAAAGACTTGCTGTAATAGTGAAAAATATGGAGTCACCAAGCTGGCTAAGAAAATAATAAAAACCTAGTCCTAGAAGAAAATAAATCCTAAAAGAAAAGAAATCCTAAAATCTGGAGCAAGTCCTAGCAGTAGTAGTCCAACTAGATGGCCACCACTACTACTCCTATCACTAGAGTAAACAACAGTTGTGTATTCAACATCTTTACTAACAGTAAATTGGCAGTACTCCATTATCTACTCCTGCAACTTCAACTACAATAACATCCTACAACTACTACTATGCATCATCTTCCTACAACTACTCATCTTTAGCAGCAACAACATAAAATTCCTGTTTAGTTAAATTCATGTTAAACATCATTTGGACCAGAGCCCTTGACTGCTGTGCAAGGGGGATGAGATGAGGATATATTTTCTTGACTTGACTTGGCGAAACTCACATGCAGGCAGCTCTCCCTTGGTTACTTTCATATTGCTTCAAGATAAGCAAGATTTTCGGCCCACAACAAGGGGTCCTAGATGTATGGCTGGGCGGACTTGTCCAAATGGTAGCTACATGTATGGCAATTATGAATTTCTTGACCAGTTTTGATAGCAACATGTAGGACCAGGCAAAATAATTTTCCTAGACTTGTCTTAACAACATGTGGGGGCGCGGGGGCGCGAGGGCGGCGGTGGTGGGGGGCGGGGGTGCGGGGGCGGCGGTGGTGGGGGCGCGGGGTCGACGGGGGTGGAGTCCTGCGAGGGTCGGGCGGGTGCGGGGGCGCGGGGGCGGCGGCGGTGGAGTCCAGCGAGGGTCGGGGCGACAGGGGCGGGGGCGCGGGGGCGCGGGGGCAGCGGGGGTGGAGTCCGGCGAGGGTCGGGGCGGCAGCGTCGTTGGTCGGGGCAGTGCGCGGGTGGATCTGGTGGCGAGGGAGAGAGGGTCGAAGGGGATCTGGCGAGGGAGAGGGAGGATAGCTAGGGGGAAGCTTACTAATGGCGCACCACCCGTCGGTGCGCCATTAGAATCTTTTTTTTATAATAGCAATGGTGCACCCCCCGTCGGTGCGCCATTAGAAATCTTTTTTTAGATAGCAATGGCGCACCCCCCCCCCGTCGGTGCGCCATTAGTATGTTTTTTAAATGAATATGAATATGAAACAGTAATATTTTTTTATAAAAACAGTAATAATTGTTGTTTAACAAAAATTGTAGTCTACACTTTATTATTATTATTTTTTAGAAAATGAATATGAATATGAAACAGTAATAATGTTTTATAAAAACAGTAATAATTTTTAAAAAAATATCATCAAATTTGTTACTTGAAAATATCATCGGCGGCGGCGGTGGAGTGAGGGAGGGTTGCGGTGGGTCGGCGGCGGCGGTGGAGCTAGCGGGGGAGGGTGCGGGTGGGATCGAGATGGTGGGGGATCAAGATCGAGATGGAGGGGGCAATCGAGATCGAGATGGAGGGGGATCGAGATCGAGTGTCCTCATGAATTCAAAAAGTGCCCATGAAATTTAAAAATATTCATGATATCAAAAAGTGCCCATGAAATACAATCGAGAAATGAAGACTACGATTTAAATACAATCGATCTTAGCTAGCTATCTGTTCACAATCTTCTTGCCCTTCTTTTTCGCAAATGGAGTTCTTCTGTGGAATTGACGTCCTTTAGGTAGGGTGGTCCTGCTTCTTCTTGTGGTGTGTGCTGCTACTCATCGTCATCGTCATGTTTGATCTTCGGGTCGCCGTACTTGTTGAAGTCTTGCTCATTGGCTACTCCATCCATTCTGATGATCTTCCTTTTGCCTCTCCTCATGACAACACGACTGGGCTTTGACGGGTCGGTAATGAAGAAGCATTGGTCCACTTGGGAAGCCATTACCCATGGCTCATTTTTCGCGGTGACGTTTGCGCCCGCGGTCTTGGATTTGGCTTCGGGTATAACCATGGTGGTGAAATACCGGTCTTCTTTTAGGACGCTCTTGGACCATCTGACACGGAACATCGGGACCTTCTCTCCAGCGTAGCTTAGCTCCCAGATCTCCTCGATCCTTCCGTAGTATCTGTCCTTGTCGTTACCGGTGTAGGATTCCATTGTTACCCCGGAGTTCTGATAACCATCGCTCTTCATGTCCTTGTTCTCGGTGTAGAATGTGTAGCCGTTGATATCGTATGCCTCATAGGTCATCAGGTTATGCTAGGTGCCCTCTAACAAGGCAAATATGAGTTGTTCTTCCGTGGAAGAATCCTCATGTAAAGGGTACGACAGAAGCTTCTGCTTGAACCAACGCGTGAAACATGAGTTGTGCTCTTTGATTATATCTACGTCCGTCCTCTGTTGGCCTCGGTCATTGTACATCTTCTCAATAAAGATTTTGTTCTCTACCACCCAAGGATCGACCACGTCTATGTGTTGTAGTGCGACTAGGTTTGCTCTTTCAAAGTCGGCGAGTCGACCCTCGAAGTCGACATGCATTTCGCGGCGACCCTCACGGTGACCCCATCCAGCGAGCCTGCCGAGGTGCCTGTTGACGGGCAGACCCAACGGGGTTCTCGATGCCTAGATAATTCGTGCAGTAGGAGTTGCACTCTTCGGTCAGAAAGCCCCTGGCTATACTTCCCTCTGGACGTGACATGTTGCGAACGTATCCTTTGATGACACCATTCATCCTTTCGAACGCCATCATGCAGTGCGGGAACGTCGGCCCGAGTTGGATGACATCCTCCTCGATATGGACCAGAAGATGCACCATAACGTCGAAGAATGCGGGTGGGAAGTACATCTCAAGCTCGCATAGTATCACCATGATCTCTTCCTGTAGCCTTCTGAGTTGCCTCACGCCAATCGACTTTCGAGAGATGACGTCGAAAAAGTTGCATAGGCCAAATAGCGTTTCACGGACGTGGGTGTCCATGATCCCATGGATTGCAACTGGAAGTATCTGCGTCATCAGCACGTGACAGTCGTGAGACTTCATCCCGCTGAACTTCTGCTTCGCTGGGTCTAGGTATCTACTTATCTTCCCCATGTAACCGTAAGGAAGTTTTACTCCTACGAGGCAGGTGAAAAACTGCTCGATCTCCTCCTAACTTAGAGTGAAGCACGCGAGAGGGTAGTCATTTCCGGTCTTCTTGGCCTTTTTTCCTTTGCGACGACTTTCTGTGTCCTGCTTCGCCTCATCATCATCATCATCATCATCATCATCATTAGCGTGAAGCTCCTACCTGATGCCCATTGATTTCAAGTCTGCCCTTACTTTCGGCCCATCTTTGGTCCTCTCTGGCATGTTGAGCAGGGTACCAAGCAGACCCTCGCACACGTTCTTCGTGATATGCATGGCATCAAGGCTGTGAGGCACACGGTGGATCTTCCAGTACGGCAAGTCCCAGAAAACGGACCTCGTTTTCCATACCTTCAGCAGCGTCTCTGGCACCTTTCGCTTCTTTTCCGGCTCTGGCGCCTTTTGCTTCTTTCCCAGCAGTGGGCAATCTTTCCAATTTTTCAACAGGTCGTCTATTTCCTCGCCGCTCCTCGTACGCGGGCGTTTTCGGGGTTCGGTTTCACCATTGAACAGATCCTTGCGTTTCCTCCACGGGTCATCGTCGCGAAGCCACCTTCGATGTCCCATGAACACGGTTTTCAAAGACCCGGGATCTCTATCTAGCTGGCGATACGTTGTGTCATACATGCACCTTACGCATCCAGAAAATCCGTGGACTACCTGCCCCGCGAGTTATCCGTAATCGAGATAGTCGTGCACCGTCGTGAGCAGTGCGGCTCTCATAGGGAAATATTATTTCTCTGCGGCGTCCCATTGGCTGGCGTTTTCCACAGCGTGTCTAGCTCCTCTTTCAGCAGCCCCAGATACAGACTGATGTCATTCCCTGGTTGTTTCGGCCCTTCAATTAGCATACTCATGTGAATGTACTTCCTCTTCATGCACAACCAGGGGGGAAGGTTGTACATCCACACAAACACAGGCCTGGTGCTATGTGTGCTTCTCTGGCTGCCAAACTGATTGACTCCGTCGGTGCTCGCGCCCAGCACGATGTTCCTTGGATCCTTCTCAAATTCTGGGTATTCGAAGTTCAACGCTTGCCACTGGCTCGCATCCTTAGGGTGACTCAGCATCTTGTCTTTTTTATTTATCTCTGGATCATTTCCGTCATCTTCCTGCTTCTTCTCCTCCCTATCCGCGTGCCAACGCAGGAGCTTTGCTACCTTAGGGTCCGCGAAATACCGCTGCAGACGAGGAGTGATCGGAAAGTACCACACCGATTTTCGAGGAGCTTTCTTCCTCTTCTTATATCGAGTGACGCCGCACACCGGACATATGGTAGACTCCGCGTGCTCGTCCCGATAAGTGATGCAATTGTTCATGCACACATGGTATTTCACGTGCGGTAAATCCAGAGGACACACAATTTTCTTCACCTCCTCGAAACTGGTCGGGCACTTGTTCCCCTTGGGAAGACGTTCGTGCCAGAATGACATGTTCTCGTCGAAGCATGCGTCGGTCATTTTGTGTTTTACCTTCATCTCCAGAGCCATGAGCGTTACTTTCAAGCGGGTATCCTCGGTCCTGCATCCTTCATACAATGGAGTAACCGCGTCTATCTCCAGTTGATCCAGCTTGGCTTTCTCTCGGGCAGCAGCTCTTGTGTTATCCATCTGCTTGAGAAGCAGCTCTTGAATATGAGGGTCCTGCACCCAGCCTCCATCGTTTTCTGCTCCAGCATCTTCATCTTCATGATCATGCCCTTCGTCTTGATCTTCCTCATCATCATGTACGACATCTTCTACATGATGACTGTGTACAGCATCACCGTCGTGATCATGTCCTGGAGATTCTTTGTCTTCTCGTCCGCCCTCGCCGCGGTGGTTGTCTTGTTGCCCTTCCTCATTTCTTGCCCGGCCCCCATGGACAACTTCATAGTCATCTTCATCACCTTGCCACCGATAGCCATCCATGAAACCACGCAAGAGCAGGTGGTCCCGCACCTGCCTGGAAATCCGGGTCCGCAATAAGGCTCTTCAGCTTGCATCTTTGACACGGACATCTTATCTCTGTCTCGTTCTTTTGAAGCATCTCGGCCTTCGCGGAGCTCAAAAACCTATTCATGATGCCTTCGGTCATCGTGTGGTCCATGGTCGCCTGCGGGGTAGAGCAAAACGATTTTTAGAACCAAGAAAAAATTTGGTATGACCTTCCCTAAAAATAGGAACAAAAAGAATGCATAGTGCCAAAATTCTCGCCGAAACAGAAATGAATCAACATTCCGGCAAAATATTGGCAACTATCGCATTTCAAATACCGGTACCTGCAAACACAAACATATATGCAACACCACAAATATATGCAACACCACAAACATACATAGATCTAGCTAGGCCACAAAAAGTGCATGTGCACGTTATTGGAGCGAGCTAGGGAGAAAAAAAGTAGATCTACAACATGAAGATAGCTTTCCCCTTACTTACCTATCAAAAAAAGGTAATTTCACCACTTAATTTTGATGAATCTATGGTGCAAATGAGGTGAGGAGGAGGAGGCAGGCGACAAGCTTGGAGAAGGAGGTGGAGGGAATGAAGTGGGGAAAGTGAGTGGGTAGGTGTGGCTGTCCAAAATATATTGTTGGGGTCCCAGGTTACTAATGGCGCACCACCTGCAAATGCGCCATTAGTAACCCTGGTTACTAATGGCGCATTTACAGGTGGTGCGCCATTAGTAGTTTTGCAAAAAAGTAAAATATATATATATACTAATGGCGCACAGTGTCATAGTGCGCCATTACTAGTTTAAACTAGTAATGGCGCACTGTGACACGGTGCGCCATTAGTAGTTTTGCAAAAAAAAGAATAAAAAAAGAATATAGTACTGGCGCACTCTGTGGCTGGTGCGCCATTACTAGTTAGAACTAGTAATGGCGCACTTCGCTCAGATGCGCCATTAGTATGTATGGAAAAAATGAAAAAAAAAATTATTACTAGTGGCGCACCTTGTGTCTGGTGCGCCATTAGTGTCTTCCACACTAATGGCGCATCACCAAATGGTGCGCCATTACGATATAGTAGTGGCGCACTACTTTTCTGGTGCGCCATTAGTGTCCATCCCATTTATAGCCCTTTTCCTAGTAGTGTGGTAGCTCCTCCTTTCGTTCCCGAGTGCATTACACCAAATTGTCTAGCACGGGAATGAAGGAGAAGCTATCCCCACGACAATAGTGGGGATTCTTCGTCCTCTCATATATGGTGGAGACTCTCCCTCACTAATTCCTCTCTGACATTTGCGACCGTCGGTGATGATCGTTACTCCTCCTTCCCCTAGTGCATAACAAAGGTCTAGCACAAGGAGAAGAAGGAGAAATGACCCCCACGACAACAGTCGGGAATCTTCGGCCTCGACAGACTTAAAGTCAACCAAAATATCATTTAATTATCTTTCTAGAAAATCCAGGCCACTCAATATTTCCTACGTATTCTAGCACAAGTCATGCCAAAATTCACGGAAAATTCCGGCATGACCTTTGCTAAAACAGGACATATCGAGTGCCTGAAATTTGCCGGAAAGGAAATTAATCAACACTCCGGCAAAACATAGGCCACTCGGAGGTGTAACCTGAACATGACCGGCCACTTGGGCAACCACATATCCTATTTGAGCAACACAAGATATACATGTTTTTATCTACATCATATCTTATAGAACTCATATTGACATGGAGATTTGGCTGGTCTCACCTCGAGGTCAGAGGGGTCGGTGACGGGTATCGACGACGAGGATGCGGGATAGGCATCGTCGATGTCGATGCAGGAATAATTGCTTAAACTAAAAAAATAACAACAAATGTGACAGGTTCAACTAGTTCTATTAATTCAACTAGTTCTTACTAAATATAAACTTACTATAAATAGAAATAAACTAGTTCTTTCTAAAAATAAACTAGTTCAACTAGTTATATTAATTTTCTTACTAAAAATACATTAGTTCTATTAATTCAACTAGTTCTTACTAAAACTAAACTAGTTCAACTAGTTTATTAATTTACTTACTAATTATTTTAAACACTTACTAAAAACAGTAAAAAAAACTACATTATACAATAGTAAAAAACTACAGTGAAAAACAGAAAAAAAAGATGGAGGGAGGAGGGGGAGGAGGAAGGGGAGAGGAGGGGGAGGAGGCCGGTGGGATCGAAGGAGGGAGGGGGCGGGGGGAGGAGGGGGAGGGGCGGCCGGAGGAGGAGGAGGGAGGGGGCGGGGTGGAGGGGTAGGGGGCGGCCGGAGGAGGAGGAGGAAGGGGGCGGCCGGAGGAGGAGGAGGAAGGGGGCGGCCGGAGGAGGAGGAGGGAGAGGGGCGGTGGGAGGAGGGCGGCCGGAGGAGGGGGAGGTGGGAGGAGGGAGTACCTCGGCGAGGAGCAGCGCGGCGGCGACGGACGACGTACGGGTTTGGCACGGGCGAGAGCGAGTGGGAGGGAGAGTGAGTGAGAGGGTGAACCGCTCCAGGATAAGGTAAGTAGTAGCGCGTTTCAAAGATACACGCTACTGCTACGGGACATAGCAGTAGCACTGGTCAGGAATAAGCGCTACTGCTAAATGGGGCTAGCCATCTGCGCCCAGTAAAAATATAGCAGCAGCGCGTTTCGCAGAACGCGCTGCTGCTAAAGTACTAGCAAGAGCGCGATCTATTTAAACACGCTACTACTAAGTAGCATGTTTTGTCCAGCGGTACTACTAAGATGTTGTGTATAAGGTTTTCCCTAGTAGTGGCCGGTATCCCGCCCTGCACGGCCGGAGCGCTGGAAAACTCGTCCAGGAAGGTGGTGAAGAGGTTGCCACGGTGAAACCCTCTCTCTATTCCAGCGGGGAATGGCTTATCAAGCGGTGGTGGGCGATGGACGGCACCGGGATCGGCAAGGTGGCGGGAGGGCGCGCAGGGAGGGGTGTGAATCTGGACTTTTCGCCCAGACGTGCTTTTTCCCTTCCGCCGGAGCCCCCGAGCGCCCCCAGTGCGCTGGGTTCGGCCTGGAATCGCTGGGCCCCGAAAACAGGCCGAGCTGGCGGATTTCGGCGTCTTGGGACGCGACTGAAAGGTTTTTTCTGCGTCGGCGCGAAAAAAGTCGTCCTGAGGGGTGTGTTGGAGGCGCGGTTGAAGATGCTCTTAGCCTGCAAGGCATAGACGTACGCCCCCTCCCACGCCGGCTCGTCCCACAACCACTGCCGGCCCCGTTCCCCTGGCCTGCCATATGGCCACTTTGGCCATTTTCACCGTTGAGGCCCGGTGCCTCGACGTCGTACGTGCAGCACACCATAGTAGCGAGCGAGGCTGTGAGAGGATGGGTACTGTATGGATGGGAGTAGTCACGAGCAAGAGGCATCCAAGCAGCGTAGCATGCGCATCAGCACAGTGGCCTCCCCGCGTTGCACGCAGACCAGTCGGGCCGGCGTGATTTGATGGGGATTCTGCCGCTCCGATGGGACGCACGCGCTCTCGTCTCCATGCATGCAACGCGCCCGTGCAGCTGGTGCCGCCCATACCTTGTCCCCCCGCCCTGTCCAGACCTCCAACAGTAGCATGAGAGGAGAAAAAACAATCGGCGACAGTGTGCTGTTAACTCGACGATGTACACAGAAACAAATCATAACTGCATGCAACAAACGGGGCCTGCAGGCTTTGGTATGATCAAATGCTTTTCCAATATGGGGTGTTCACCACTTTCCACTACTGAACTACTCAGACAACCATCAAGATTTTTGTTTTTGCAGAACAGGTTTTAGTAACACTTCAGGCAGGCAGTTTGCTTGCCTCTCAGTTACATTCTACGGGCATCTCCAACACAGCTCATCAAATCTTCCGTATATGTCTTGCCATTTTTAGGTATGTCTGGATAGTCCGTCCAGTCCACTGTTAGTTGAACAATGTCTCTCCACAGCCCACTTCTTTCACTAAATTTTTTTCCTCTTGGTCCCTCTGACTCACTGTCAATCACAATCCACATTTCAAAAATAAGGGATAACATTGAGAGGCCTCGGTTTTCCATATCTGGAAACATTTGGGGGCGTCCGTTTTGTGATTGTCGTCGGAGATGCCCAAACAAATCCTTCAGAGAGACCTAAACTAATGAGGACCAAACTCTAAACACCCGCAACAACAAGACCGTACAGTACCATTCTTACCCAGGCACTTGGTGTGAAAATGGACGAAACTGACCCTTCTTCAAAACTTCAACACGAAATGACCCCAGTTTGAAACAAATTCCTAAACTGGCCCATTTTTGCATGACGCCCAGTGCTAGTATGACGCCTCAGGCTAAGGCGCCATGGTCGCAACATGGCGCCCCGGATTAGGCGTCATGCCTAATCGTCATGCAGAAGGGCCAGTTTTGTGAAATGTTTTTAGATTGGAGTCATTTCGTGTTCATGTCTCGAAGAAGTGTCATTTCGTCCATTTTCACCCACTTGGTTTACAACTCTACTAATCGTAAATCCAATGCATGATTTGACAACGGCGAGCAGTACGCACGTACTACGTACGAGCAAGTCCATGTCATGCACCGATCGAGGACCCAGTCCTTGTGCATGGTCTGCGGAGCATCTCTTCAACGGCCGGCCAGCCTCTGCAGTACGTGGAGCCCAAGTCAACTTACGTACCCTTGGCGTTGGCGTGTCACCCAACTACACGTACGGCCGCCATAGTGAATTGAATACGGCGAAACCGATATACAATTCGAGGCCGGTCACGTCCTCGTATCCCTGCATGCACCGCTCGTCCGGTCTTGTCGCCACAGGGTGCCGTGGCATCCGGGATACCCTTCTGGCACCCGCCGCGCGCGCCCGGCCGTCTCGCGGTACGTACCTGGCGGTGACTGCCGGTGTAGCTGTAGGATCGACGCTGCATGGAAATGGCATGCACCCCACAAGCTAGAGCCCTACGGGTCAAACTTCTGAGGACGTGACCGTGCGACTATGTATGACCCTCCGTCCGAAAATACTTGTCATCAAAATAGATAAAGATGGATGTTCTAAAACTAAAATACGTCTAGATAAATCTCTTTTTATCCATTTTGATAACAAATATTTCCGGACTGAGGGAGTACGTACTGCATCGTAGAAGATGCAAGATTCCTTTTTTTAGAAAAAAGGAGAATTAGCCTCTGCATCGGAGTAGTGCATGCATCCTCTTCATATTAAATAACATATTCAAATGGTCTACGATCCAGTACAAGCTCTATCGGAGCTTAAAAAGTAATCGAAAGGAAGAAAAATGGCACAACCGGCGAAAAATAGAACGAGATGACTAAACACCTAGGACGTGTTTGGTTGCCTAGGGTGCATAGTGTCTGCATTTCAGCCACATCTCAACCCAGCCAGGTTTAACAAAAACAGGCAACAAACCAACATATGCACATTGTTGGTTGCCTGCATTGCACCAATGGTCACTTTAGGGCCGGCTTTGTGGTTGCCCACATTTGTGCTTAACGGTGAGTGATACGTCTCCAACGTATCTATAACTTATGAAATATTCATGCCATGTTTACAACAATTTTATATGATTTTGGTATGATTTGATTAGAACTAACTCGGACTGACGTTGTTTTCAGCAGAACTACCGTGGTGTCGTTTTTTATGCAGAAATAAAAGTTCTCGAAATGGGCTGGAAATTTACGGTGAATTTTTATGGATCAAAAGAGAACCCCGAAGCACAAGAGTTGGACTAGAAGAGTCCCGAGGCGAAGACAAGGTAGGGGGGGCGCCCTACCCCCCTCCCCCCCCCTCCCAGGGTGCTCCTACCTTGTCGTTGCCTCGTGGACCCCCTTGACGTGAGACCGACGCCAAAAATTCCTATAAATACCAAAACCCCTAGAAATAAACCTACGTCGGGAGTTCCGCCCAGGTTTGCTCAAGGAGCTTCTCCTGCTCCAGGTTTGCTCAAGATTTGGCGTCTGCAATTTGGGGCGCCGAGCAATTCCGAGGAAGAAGGTCTCCATGGACTATTTTCTATGTATGGGGCTTTGTTTTCTGGCTGCGACAACACCGCTTGTATACTTTGTGTCTTTCTGTATCTGTGTTCGTACGAGTACTCATATGGTTGTATTGTTTTCCTACTCGTATGAATACATGTAACGTATGCCTTCGGCTGTACGGTTTCAAAAAAAGATCAGGAGTTTCGCCGCTGCAAGCCTCTGTAGCCACGAAAAATCAATCTAGGCCCTCTCCGACACCTTGCCAGAGGGGGTCATCATCACCGGAGGCCTTGGAGGAAGATCCCGGAGGGGGCCATCATCACCATGGAGGCCAAGGACCAGAGGGAGAACTCTCCCCATCTAGGGGGGGGGCATGGAGGAGGAAGCACAAGGGGGAGAACCTCTACGCCTTCCTCTCGGTGGCGCCGGAGTGCCATCGGGGGAACCATCGCCGCGGTGATCGTCTTCATCAACATCACCATCTTCATCACCATCCTCATCTCTTTTACGCTGTCGACTCTCACGCACCCCGCTGTCATGCCTATTTGAACATGGCGCTTTATGCCACATATTATGATCCAATGATGTGTTGCCATCCTATGCTGTTTTGGGTAGATTTCTTTTGTCTTTTTGGTTGATTGATGATCTAGATTGGTTTGAGTTGTATGTTTTATTTTGGTGCTATCCTATGGTGCCTTTGTTGGGGAACGTAGCAGAAATTCAAAATTTTCTACGCATCACCAAGATCAATCTATGGAGAGACTAGCAACGAGAGAGAGGGGAGTGCATCTTCATACCCTTGAAGATCGTGATGCGGAAGCGTTACAAGAACGCGGTTGGTGGAGTCATACACGCGGCGATTAAGATTGCGGTCGATTCCGATCTAAGCGCCGAACGAACGGCGCCTCCGTGTTCAACACACGTACAGCCCGGGGACGTCTCCTCCTTCTTGATCCAGCAAGGGGAGAGGAGAAGTTGAGGGAGAACTCCGACAGCACGATGGCGTGGTGGTGATGGAGCTCGTGGTTCTCCGGCAGGGCTTCACCAAGCACTATAGAGGAGGAGGAAGATGTTGGAGGATGGAGAGGGCTGCGCCAGGGGAAGGGGTGCGGCTGCCCTCTTTCTCCCTCACTATATATAGGGGGAAGGGAGGAGGAGGAGGCGCCCTAGGGTTCCCTAGGGGAGGGGCGGCGGCCACAGGGGAAACCCTAGATGGGTTTGGGCGCCCCCACCTCCTAGGAAACTTGCCCCCCAAGCCGGGAGGGGTGCCTACCCTAGGGGTGGCGCCCCCACCTCTCCAGGTTACGTGAGATGGGGTGGGAGGGGCGCTCAGCCCCTTAGTGGGCTGATGTGCCCCCTCCCCTTGGCCCATAAGGCCCCCCAACGCTTGTCGGGGCCTCCGAAACCCCTTTCGGACACGCTGGTCATCACCTGGTACCCCCGAAACAATTCCGGACTCCAATACCCTTCGTCCAATATACCGATCTTCACCTCCGGACCATTCTGGAGCTCCTCGTCATGTTCGGGATATCATCCGGCACTCCGAACAACCTTCGGTAACCACATACTATTTCCCATAACAACTCTAGCGTCACCAAACCTTAAGTGTGTAGCCCCTACGTGTTCAGAAACCATGCAGACATGTCCTAGACACCTCTCCGGCCAATAACCAATAGCGGGATCTGGATACCCATATTGGCTCCCACATGTTCCACGATGATCTCATCAGATGAACCACGATGTCAGGGATTCAATCAATCCCGTATACAATTCCCATTGTCAATCGGTATGTTACTTGCCCGAGATTCGATCGTCGGTATCCCAATACCTCGTTCAATCTCGTTACCGGCAAGTCACTTTACTCGTTCCGTAATGCATGATCCCATGACTAACTACTTAGTCACATTGAGCTCAATATGATGATGCATTACCGAGTGGGCCCAGAGATACCTCTCCGTCATACGGAGTGACAAATCCCAGTCTTGATTCATGCCAACCCAACAGACACTTACGGAGATACCTGTAGTGCACCTTTATAGCCACCCAGTTACGTTGTGATGTTTGGTACACCCAAAGCATTCCTACGGTATCCGGGAGTTGCACAATCTCATGGTCTAAGGAAATGATACTTGACATTAGAAAATCTCTTAGCAAACGAACTACACAATCTTGTGCTATGCTTAGGATTGGGTCTTGTCCATCACATCATTCTCCTAAATATGTGATCCCGTTATCAATGACATCCAATGTCCATGGTCAGGAAACCATAACCATCTATTGATCAACGAGCTAGTCAGCTAGAGGCTCACTAGGGACATGTTGTGGTCTATGTATTCACATATGTATTACGGTTTCCAGTTAATACAATTATAGCATGAACAATAGACAATTATCATGAACAGGGAAATATAATAATAACCATTTTATTATTGCCTCTAGGGCATATTTCCAACAGTCTCCCACTTGCACTAGAGTCAATAATCTAGTTCACATCACTATGTGATTGCAATGAATCCAACACCCATAGGGTTTGATCATATCTCGCTTGTGAGAGAGGTTATAAGTCAACGGGGCTGAATCTTTTAGATCCGTGTGTGCTTTACAAATCTCTATGTCATCTCCTAGATGCAGCTACCACGCGCTATTTGGAACTATTCCAAATAACTGCTCTACTATACGAATCCGGTCTACTACTCAGAGTCATCCAAATTAGTGTCAAAGTTTGCATCAGCGTAACCCTTTACGACGACCTCTTTTACCACCTCCATAATTGAGAAAATTCCTTAGTCCACTAGTTACTAAGGATAACCTTGACTGATGTCCTGTGATCCATTCCTGGATCACACTTGTACCCCTGACTAACTCATGGCAAGGCACACTTTAGGTGCGGTACACAACATAGCATACTGTAGAGCCTACGTCTAAAGCATAGGGGACGACCTTTATCCTTTCTCTCTTTTCTGCCGTGGTCAGGTCTTGAATCTTACTCAATACTCATACCTTATAACACAACCAAGAACCCCTTCTTTGCCGATCTATTTTGAACTCCTTCAAAATCTTGTCACGGTATGTATTCATTTGAAAGTACTATTAAGCGTTTTTGATCTATCCTTATAGATCTTGATGCTCAATGTTCAAGTAGCTTAATCCATGTTTTCCATTGAAAAACACTTTTCAAATAACCCTATATGCTTTCCAGAAATTCTACATCATTTCCGATCAACAATATGTCAACAACATATACTCATCAGAAATTCTATAGTGCTCCCACTCACTTCTTTGGAAATACAAGTTTCTCATAAACTTTGTATAAACCCAAAATCTTTAATATCTTATCAAAGCATATATTCCAACTCCGAGATGCTTACTCCAGTCCTTAGAAGGATTGCTGGAGCTTTGCATACTTGTTAGCATTTTTCAGGATTGACAAAACCTTCTGGTTGTATCACATACAACCATTCCTCAAGAAAATCGTCGAGGAAACAATGTTTTGACATCCTATCTGCAAGATTTCATAAATAATGCAGTAACTGCTAATACAATTCCAACAGACTCTTAGCATCGCTACGATTGAGAAAGTCTCATTGTAGTCAACTCCTTGAACTTGTCGAAAAATATCTTAGCGACAAGTCGAGCTTACTTAATAGTGACAATTACCATCATTGTTTGTCTTCCTTTTGAAATCCATTTGTACCCAATAGCCTTACGACCATCAAGTAGTTCTTCCAAAGACTACACTTTGGTTTCTAGACATGGATCCTATCTCGGATTTTATGGCCTCTAGCCATTTGTCGGAATCCGGGCCCACCATTGCTTCTCCACAGCTCGTAGGTTCATTGTTGTCTAACAACATGACCTACAAGACAGGATTACCGTACCACTCTAAAGCAGTACGCGTCCTTGTCGTCCTACGAGGTTAGGTAGTGACTTGATCTGAAGTTTCATGATCACTATCATCAACTTCCACTTCAATTGGTGTAGGTGCCACAGGAATAACTTCATGTGCCCTGCTACACACTGGTTGAAGTGATGGTTCAATAACCTCATCAAGTCTCCACCATCCTCCCACTCAATTCTTTCGAGAGAAACTTTTCCTCGAGAAAGGACCCGCTTCTAGAAACAACCACTTTTGCTTCCGGGTCTGAATTAGGAGGTATACCCAACTGTTTTGGGTGTCCTATGAAGATGTATTTATCCACTTTGGGTTCGAGCTTATCAGGACGAAACTTTTCACATAAGCGTCGCAACCCCAAACTTTCAAGAAACGACAGCTTAGGTTTCTCTAAACCATAGTTCATACACTGTCATCTCAACGGAATTACGTGGTGCCCTATTTGAAGTGAATGCGGTTGTCTCTAATGCCTAACCCATAAACAATAGTGGTAATTCGATAAGAGACATCATGGTATGCACCATATCCAATAGGGTGCAGCTATGATGTTTGGACACACCATCACACTATGGTGTTCCAGGCGGTATTAGTTGTGAAACAATTTCCACAAGGTCTTAATTGTGTACAAAACTCATCACTCAGATATTCATCTCTATGATCATATCATAGACATTTTATCCTCTTGTCACGACGATCTTCAACTTCACTCTGAAATTACTTGAACCTTTCAATAATTCAGACTTGTGTTTCATTAAGTAAATATACTTAGCATCTACTCAAATCATCTGTGAAGTAGGAACATAACGCTATCCACTGCGTGCCTCAGCACTCATTGGACTGCACACATTAAAATGCATTACTTCCAACAAATTGCTTTCTTGTTCCATCTTACTGAAAACGAGGCTTTCAGTCATCTTGCCCATGTGGTATGATTTGCATGTCTCAAGTGATTCTAAATCAAGTGAGTCCAAACGATCCATCTGCATGGAGTTTCTTCATGCGTACATACCAGTAGACATGGTTCACATGTCTCAAACTTTTCAAAAAACGAGTGAGTCCAAAGATCCATCAACATGGAGCTTCTTTATGCGTTTTATACCAATATGACTTACATGGCAGTGCCACAAGTAGGTGGTACTATCATTACTATCTTATATCTTTTGGCATGAACATGTGTATCACTACGATCGAGATTTAATAAACCATTTATTTTAGGTGCAAGACCATTGAAGGTATTATTCAAATAAACAAAGTAACCATTATTCTCCTGAAATGAATAACCGTATTGTGATAGACATAATCCAATCGTGTCTATTCTCAACGCAAACACCTAATAACAATTATTTAGGTTTAACACCGATCCTGATGGTAGAGGGAGCGTGCGATGTTTGATCACATCAACCTTGGAAATACTTCCAACACATATCGTCACCTCGCCTTTAGCTAGTCTCCGTTTATTCCGTAGCCTTTTATTTCAAGTTACTAACACTTAGCAACCGAACCGGTATCTATTACCATGGTGCTACTAGGAGTACTAGTAGAGTACACATTAATCCAATATACTTCTGTCGACCTTGCCTGCCTTTTCATCTACCAAGTATCTAGGGTGGTTCTGCTTCAGTGACTGTTCCCCTCACTACAGAAGCACTTAGTCTTGGGTTTGGGTTCAACCTTGGGTTTCTTCACTAGAGCATCAACTGATTTGTCATTTCATGAAGTATCCCTTCTTGCCCTTGCCCTTCTTGAAACTAGTGGTTTCACTTGTTGGAGATATGCCCTAGAGGCAATAATAAAAGAATTATTATTATATTTCCTTGTTCATGATAATTGTCTTTCATTCATTCTATAATTGTATTATCCGGAAATCGTAATACACGTGTGAATACATAGACCACAATACGTCCCTAGTAAGCCTCTAGTTGACTAGCTCGTTGGTCAACAGATAGTCATGGTTTCCTGACTATGGACATTAGATGTCATTGACAACAGGATCACATCATTAGGAGAATGATGTGATGGACAAGACCCAATCCTAAGCATAGCACAAGATCGTGTAGTTCGTTTTGCTAGAGCTTTTCCAATGTCAAATATCTCTTCCTTAGACCATGAGATCGTGTAACTCCCGGATACTGTAGGAGTTCTTTGGGTGTACCAAACGTCACAACATAACTGGGTGACTATAAAGGTGCACTACAGGTATCTCCGAAAGTGTCTGTTGGGTTGACACGGATCGAGACTGGGATTTGTCACTCCGTATAACGGAGAGGTATCACTGGGCCCACTCGGTAATGCATCATCATAATGAGCTCAAAGTGACCAAGTGTTTGTTCATGGGATCATGCATTACGGTACGAGTAAAGTGACTTGCCGGCAATGAGATTGAACGAGGTATTGGGATACCGACGATCGAATCTCGAGCAAAGTAACATACCGTCTGTCAAAGGGAATAGTATACGGGGTTGCTTGAATCCTCGACATCATGGTTCATCCAATGAGATCATCGAGGAGTATGTGGGAGCCAACATGGGTATCCAGATCCCGCTGTTGGTTATTGACCGGAGAGCCATCTCGGTCATGTCTGCATGTCTCCCGAACCCGTAGGGTCTACACACTTAAGGTTCGGTGACGCTAGGGTTGTATGAATATGAGTATGCAGCAAACTGAATGTTGTTCGGAGTCCCGGATGAGATCCCGGATGTCGCGAGGAGTTCCGGAATGGTCCGGAGGTAAAGAATTATATATAGGAAGTGTTGTTTCGGCCATCGGGAAAGTTTCGGGGTCACCCGGTATTGTACCGGGACCACCGGAAGGGTCCCGAGGGTCCATCGAGTGGGGCCACCTATCCCGGAGGGCCCCGTGGGCTGAAGTGGGAGGGGAACCAGCCCCTAGTGGGCTGGTGCGCCCCCCGTTGCCCCCCTGCACCTAGGGTTGGAAACCCTAGGTGGGGGGGGGGGCGTGCACCACTTGCCTTGGGGGGCAATCCACCCCCCCTGGCCGCCGCCCCCCTTGGGAGATTGCATCTCCCAGGGCCGGCGCCCCCCCCCTGGGGTCTTATATAAAGGAGGGCAGGGGGGAGGGCAGCCGCACCCTGTGTCTTGGCGCCTCCCTCCCCCTGCTACACCTCGTCCTCCTCCCGCAGCAGCTTGGCGAAGCCCTGCCGGAGTTCTGCTGCATCCACCACCACGCCATTGTGCTGCTGGATCATCATCAACCTCTCCTTCCCCCTTGCTGGATCAAGAAGGAGGAGACGTCATCCGCTCTGTACGTGTGTTGAACGCGGAGGTGCTGTCCGTTCGGCACTTGGTCATCGGTGATTTGAATCACGGCGAGTACGACTCCATCATCACTGTTCTCTTGAATGCTTCCGCACGCGATCTACAAGTGGTATGTAGATGCAATCTCTCTCCCATGACTCGTTGCTTAGATGAACTCATAGATGGATCTTGGTGAAACCGTAGGAAAATTTTTAATTTTCTGCAACGTTCCCCAACAGTGGCATCATGAGCTAGGTCTATGCGTAGTTCTCTATTGCACGAGTAGAACACAATTTTGTTGTGGGCGTAGATCTTGTCAACTTGCTTGCCGCTACTAGTCTTTTCTTTCTTCAGCGGTATTGTGGGATGAAGCGGCCCGGACCGACCTTACACGTACGCTTATGTGAGACAGGTTCCACCGACTGACATGCACTAGTTGCATAAGGAGGCTAGCGGGTGTCTGTCTCTCCCACTTTAGTTGGAGCGGATTCGACGAAAAGGGTCCTTATGAAGGTTAAATAGAAGTTGACAAAATCACGTTGTGGTTATTCGGAGGTAAGAAAACGTTCTTGCTAGAACCCAATTGCAGCCACGTAAAAGATGCAACAACAATTAGAGGACGTCTAACTTGTTTTTGCAGCAATTGTCATGTGATGTGATATGGCCAGAAGTTGTGATGAATGATGAATGATATATTGTGATGTATGAGATCATGTTCTTGTAATAGGAATCACGACTTGCATGTCGATGAGTATGACAACCGGCAGGAGCCATAGGAGTTGTCTTTATTTTTGTATGACCTGCGTGTCATTGAAGAACGCCATGTAAATTACTTTACTTTATTGCTAAACGCGTTAGCCATAGAAGTAGAAGTAGTCGTTGGCGTGACAACTTCATGAAGACACGATGATGGAGATCATGATGATGGAGATCATGGTGTCATGCCGGTGACGAAGATGATCATGGAGCCCCGAAGATGGAGATCGAAGGAGCTATATGATATTGGCCATATCATGTCACTACTTTATATAATTGCATGTGATGTTTATTATGTTTATGCATCTTGTTTACTTAGAACGACGGTAGTAAATAAGATGATCCCTTATAATAATTTCAAGAAAGTGTTCCCCCTAACTGTGCGCCGTTGCTAAAGTTCGTCGTTTCGAAGCACCACGTGATGATCGGGTGTGATAGATCCTTACGTTCACATACAACGGGTGTAAGACAGTTTTACACATGCATAAACACTTAGGGTTAACTTGACGAGCCTAGCATGTACAGACATGGCCTCGGAACACAAGAGACCGAAAGGTCGAACATGAGTCGTATGGAAGATACGATCAACATGGAGATGTTCACCGATGATGACTAGTCCGTCTCACGTGATGATCGGACACGGCCTAGTCGACTCGGATCGTGTAACACTTAGATGACTAGAGGGATGTCAATCTGAGTGGGAGTTCATTAAATAATTTGATTAGATGAACTTAATTATCATGAACTTAGTCTAAAGTCTTTGCAAAATATGTCTTGTAGATCAAATGGCCAACGCTCATGTCAACATGAACTTCAACGCGTTCCTAGAGAAAACCAAGCTGAAAGATGATGGCAGCAACTATTCGGACTGGGTCCGGAACCTGAGGATCATCCTCATAGCAGCCAAGAAAGATTATGTCCTAGATGCACCGCTAGGTGAAGCACCCATCCCAGAGAACCAAGACGTTATGAACACTTGGCAGTCACGTGCTGATGATTACTCCCTCGTTCAGTGCGGCATGCTTTACAGCTTAGAACCGGGGCTCCAAAAGCGTTTTGAGCGACACGGAGCATATGAGATGTTCGAGGAGCTGAAAATGGTTTTTCAAGCTCATGCCCGGGTCGAGAGATATGAAGTCTCCGACAAGTTCTATAGTTGTAAGATGGAGGAAAACAGTTCTGTCAGTGAGCACATACTCAAAATGTCTGGGTTGCACAACCGCCTGTCCCAGCTGGAGATCAACCTCCCGGACGAGGCGGTCATTGACAGAATCCTTCAGTCGCTCCCACCGAGCTACAAGAGCTTTGTGTTGAACTACAATATGCAGGGGATGGTGAAGACCATTCCTGAAGTATTTTCAATGCTGAAGTCAGCAGAGGTTGAAATCAAGAAAGAACATCAAGTGTTGATGGTCAATAAGACCACTAAGTTCAAGAAGGGCAAGGGTAAGAAGAACTTCAAGAAGGACGGCAAAGATGTTGCCGCGCCCGGTAAGCCAGTTGCCGGGAAGAAGTCAAAGAATGGACCCAAGCCTGAGACTGAGTGCTTTTATTGCAAAGGGAAGGGTCACTGGAAGCGGAACTGCCCCAAATACTTAGCGGACAAGAAGGCCGGCAACACTAAAGGTATATTTGATATACATGTAATTGATGTGTACCTTACCAGTACTCGTAGTAACTCCTGGGTATTTGATACCGGTGCCGTTGCTCATATTTGTAACTCACAGCAGGAGCTGCGGAATAAGCGGAGACTGGCGAAGGACGAGGTGACGATGCGCGTCGGGAATGGTTCCAAGGTCGATGTGATCGCCGTCGGCACGCTACCTCTACATTTACCTACGGGATTAGTTTTAAACCTCAATAATTGTTATTTAGTGCCAAGTTTGAGCATGAACATTGTATCTGGATCTCGTTTGATGCGAGATGGCTACTCATTTAAATCCGAGAATAATGGTTGTTCTATTTATATGAGAGATATGTTTTATGGTCATGCCCCGATGGTCAATGGTTTATTCTTAATGAATCTCGAACGTAATGTTACACATATTCATAGTGTGAATACCAAAAGATGTAAAGTTGATAACGATAGTCCCACATACTTGTGGCACTGCCGCCTTGGTCACATTGGTGTCAAGCGCATGAAGAAGCTCCATGCTGATGGACTTTTAGAGTCTCTCGATTATGAATCATTTGACACATGCGAACCATGCCTCATGGGCAAAATGACCAAGACTCCGTTCTCCGGAACAATGGAGCGAGCAACCAACTTATTGGAAATCATACATACTGATGTGTGTGGTCCAATGAGCGTTGAGGCTCGCGGAGGATATCGTTATGTTCTCACTCTCACTGATGACTTAAGTAGATATGGGTATGTCTACTTGATGAAACACAAGTCTGAGACCTTTGAAAAGTTCAAGGAATTTCAGAATGAAGTAGAGAATCAACGTGACCGAAAGATAAAATTCTTACGATCGGATCGTGGAGGAGAATATTTAAGTCACGAATTTGGTACACACTTAAGAAAATGTGGAATCGTTTCACAACTCACGCCGCCTGGAACACCTCAGCGTAACGGTGTGTCCGAACGTCGTAATCGCACTCTATTGGATATGGTGCGATCTATGATGTCTCTTACCGATTTACCGCTATCATTTTGGGGATACGCTCTAGAGACAGCTACATTCACTTTAAATAGGGCACCGTCTAAATCCGTTGAGACGACACCGTATGAATTATGGTTTGGGAAGAAACCTAAGCTGTCGTTTCTAAAAGTTTGGGGATGCGATGCTTATGTCAAGAAACTTCAACCTGAAAAGCTCGAACCCAAGTCGGAAAAATGCGTCTTCATAGGATACCCTAAGGAAACCATTGGGTATACCTTCTACTTAAGATCCGAGGGCAAGATCTTTGTTGCCAAGAACGGATCCTTTCTGGAAAAAGAGTTTCTCTCGAAAGGAGTAAGTGGGAGGAAAGTAGAACTCGATGAAGTACTACCTCTTGAACCGGAAAGTAGTGCAGCTCAGGAAAATGTTCCTGTGGTGCCTACACCGACTGGAGAGGAAATTAATGATGATGATCAAGGTACTTCGGATCAAGTTGCTACTGAACTTCGTAGGTCCACAAGGACACGTTCCACACCAGAGTGGTATGGCAACCCTGTCCTGGAAATCATGTTGTTAGACAACGGTGAACCTTCGAACTATGAAGAAGCGATGGCGGGCCCAGATTCCAACAAATGGCTAGAAGCCATGCAATCCGAGATAGAATCCATGTATGAAAACAAAGTATGGACTTTGACTGACTTGCCCGATGATCGGCGAGCGATAGAAAACAAATGGATCTTTAAGAAGAAGACGAACGCGGATGGTAATGTCACCATCTATAAAGCTCAACTTGTCGCTAAGGGTTATCGACAAGTTCAAGGGATTGACTACGATGAGACTTACTCTCCCGTAGCGAAGCTTAAGTCCGTCCGAATCATGTTAGCAATTGCCGCATACTATGATTATGAGATATGGCAGATGGACGTCAAAACGGCATTCCTTAACGGTTATCTTAAGGAAGAGCTGTATATGATGCAGCCGGAAGGTTTTGTCGATCCTAAGAATGCTAACAAAGTATGCAAGCTCCAGCGATCCATTTATGGGCTGGTGCAAGCATCTCGGAGTTGGAACATTCGCTTTGATGAGATGATCAAAGCGTTTGGGTTTATGCAGACTTATGGAGAAGCCTGCGTTTACAAGAAAGTGAGTGGGAGCTCTGTAGCATTTCTCATATTATATGTAGATGACATACTTTTGATGGGAAATGATATAGAATTCTTGGACAACATTAAGGCCTACTTGAATAAGTGTTTTTCAATGAAGGACCTTGGAGAAGCTGCTTACATATTAGGCATCAAGATCTATAGGGATAGATCGAGACGCCTCATAGGTCTTTCACAAAGCACATACCTTGATAAGATTTTGAAGAAGTTCAAAATGGATCAGTCCAAGAAAGGGTTCTTGCCTGTATTGCAAGGTGTGAGATTGAGCTCGGCTCAATGCCCGACCACGGCAAAAGATAAAGAAGAGATGAGCGTCATCCCCTATGCCTCAGCCATAGGATCTATTATGTATGCCATGCTGTGTACCAGACCTGATGTAAACCTTGCCGTAAGTTTGGTAGGAAGGTACCAAAGTAATCCCGGCAAGGAACACTGGACAGCGGTCAAGAATATCCTGAAGTACCTGAAAAGGACAAAGGACATGTTTCTCGTTTATGGAGGTGACGAAGAGCTCGTCGTAAAGGGTTACGTCGACGCTAGCTTCGACACAGATCTGGATGACTCTAAGTCACAAACCGGATACGTGTATATGTTGAATGGTGGGGCAGTAAGCTGGTGCAGCTGCAAGCAGAGCGTCGTGGCGGGATCTACATGTGAAGCGGAGTACATGGCAGCCTCGGAGGCAGCGCATGAAGCAATTTGGGTGAAGGAGTTCATCACCGACCTAGGAGTCATACCCAATGCGTCGGGGCCGATCAAACTCTTCTGTGACAACACTGGAGCTATTGCCCTTGCCAAGGAGCCCAGGTTTCACAAGAAGACCAGGCACATCAAGCGTCGTTTCAACTCCATCCGTGAAAATGTTCAAGATGGAGACATAGATATTTGCAAAGTACATACGGATCTGAATGTCGCAGATCCGTTGACTAAACCTCTTCCGCGAGCAAAACATGATCAACACCAGAACTCTATGGGTGTTCGATTCATCACAATGTAACTAGATTATTGACTCTAGTGCAAGTGGGAGACTGTTGGAAATATGCCCTAGAGGCAATAATAAAAGGATTATTATTATATTTCCTTGTTCATGATAATTGTCTTTTATTCATGCTATAATTGTATTATCCGGAAATCGTAATACACGTGTGAATACATAGACCACAATACGTCCCTAGTAAGCCTCTAGTTGACTAGCTCGTTGGTCAACAGATAGTCATGGTTTCCTGACTATGGACATTAGATGTCGTTGACAACGGGATCACATCATTAGGAGAATGATGTGATGGACAAGACCCAATCCTAAGCATAGCACAAGATCGTGTAGTTCGTTTTGCTAGAGCTTTTCCAATGTCAAGTATCTCTTCCTTAGACCATGAGATCGTGTAACTCCCGGATACCGTAGGAGTGCTTTGGGTGTACCAAACGTCACAACGTAACTGGGTGACTATAAAGGTGCACTACAGGTATCTCCGAAAGTGTCTGTTGGGTTGACACGGATCGAGACTGGGATTTGTCACTCCGTATACGGAGAGGTATCACTGGGCCCACTCGGTAGTGCATCATCATAATGAGCTCAAAGTGACCAAGTGTCTGGTCACGGGATCATGCATTACGGTACGAGTAAAGTGACTTGCCGGTAACGAGATTGAACGAGGTATTGGGATACCGACGATCGAATCTCGGGCAAGTAACATACCGTCTGACAAAGGGAATAGTATACGGGGTTGCTTGAATCCTCGACATCGTGGTTCATCCGATGAGATCATCGAGGAGTATGTGGGAGCCAACATGGGTATCCAGATCCCGCTGTTGGTTATTGACCGGAGAGCCATCTCGGTCATGTCTGCATGTCTCCCGAACCCGTAGGGTCTACACACTTAAGGTTCGGTGACGCTAGGGTTGTATGAATATGAGTATGCAGCAAACCGAATGTTGTTCGGAGTCCCGGATGAGATCCGGACGTCACGAGGAGTTCCGGAATGGTCCGGAGGTAAAGAATTATATATAGGAAGTGTTGTTTCGGCCATCGGGAAAGTTTTGATGTCACCCGATATTGTACCGGGACCACCGGAAGGGTCCCGGGGGTCCACCGGGTGGGGCCACCTATCCCGGAGGGCCCCGTGGGCTGAAGTGGGAGGGAACCAGCCCCTAGTGGGCTGGTGCGCCCCCCCCCCCTGCGCCTAGGGTTGGAAACCCTAGGTGGGGGGGCGCACCACTTGCCTTGGGGGGCACTCCACCCCCCTGGCCGCCACCCCCCTTGGGAGATTGCATCTCCCAGGGCCGGCGCCCCCCCCCCCCGGGGCCTTATATAAAGGATGGCAGGGGGGAGGGCAGACGCACCCTGTGTCTTGGCGCCTCCCTCCCCTTGCTACACCTTGTCCTCCTCCCGCAGCAGCTTGGCGAAGCCCTGCCGGAGTTCTGCTGCATCCACCACCACGCCGTTGTGCTGCTGGATCATCATCAACCTCTCCTTCCCCCTTGCTGGATCAAGAAGGAGGAGACGTCATTCGCTCCATACGTGTGTTGAACGCGGAGGTGCTGTCCGTTCGGCACTTGGTCATCGGTGATTTGAATCACGGCGAGTACGACTCCATCATCACCGTTCTCTTGAACGCTTCCGCACGCGATCTAAAAGTGGTATGTAGATGCAATCTCTCTCCCATGACTCGTTGCTTAGATGAACTCATAGATGGATCTTGGTGAAAGCGTAGGAAAATTTTCAATTTTCTGCAACGTTCCCCAACATCACTAACCATCAACAATTGATGCTCCTTCTTGATTTCTACTTTCGCGGTGTCAAACATCGGGAATATTTCAAGGATCATCATATCTATCCCTGATATGTTATAGTTCATCACGAAGTTCTAGTATCTTGGTGGCAATGACTTTAGAGAAACATCACTATTTCATCTGGAAGATTAACTCCCACTCGATTCAAGTGATTGTAGTACCCAGACAATCTGAGCACATGCTCAACGATTGAGCTTTTCTCCCTTAGTTTGTAGGCTAAGAAACTCGTCGGAGGTCTTATACCTCTTGACATGGGCACGAGCCTGAAATGCCAATTTCAGCCCTTGGAACATCTCATATGTTCCGCGACGTTTCAAAAACGTCTTCGGCGCCACAATTCTAAACCGTTTAACATTACTGAACTATCACGTAGTCATCAAAATATGTATGTCAGATGTTCGCAGCATCCACAGACGACGTTCGAGGTTCAACACACCGAGCGGTGCATTAAGGACATAAGCCTTCTATGCAGCAATGAGGACAATCCTCAGTTTACGGACCCAGCCGGCATAATTGCTACTAGAAACTTTCAACTAAATTTTCTCTAGGAACATATCTAAAACAATAGAACTGAAACACGAGGTATGACATAATTTGCAAAGACCTTTTGACTATGTTCAGGATAATTAAGTTCATCTAATGAACTCCCACTCAGATAGACATCCCTCTAGTCATCTAAGTGATACATGATCCGAGTCAACTAGGCTGTGTCCGATCGTCACGTGAGATGGACTAGTCATCATCGGTGAACATCTTCATGTTGATCGTATCTACTATACGACTCATGTTCGACCTTTCGGTCTCTTGTGTTCCGAGGCCATGTCTGTACATGCTAGGCTCGTCAAGTCAACCTAAGTGTTTTGCTTGTGTAAATCTGGCTTACACCCGTTGTATTCGAACGTTAGAATCTATCACACCCGATCATCACGTGGTGCTTCGAAACAACGAACCTTCGCAACGGTGCACAGTTAGGGGGAACACTTTCTTGAAATTTTAGTGAGGGGTCATCTTATTTATGCTACCATCGTTCTAAGCAAATAAGATGTAAACATGACAAACATCACATGCAAATCATAAAGTGACATGATATGGCCATCATCATCTTGCGCCTTTGATCTCCATCTTTGAGGCGCGGCATGATCGCCTTTGTCACCGGCATGACACCATGATCTCCATGAAGCTGTCTCGCCAACTATTACTTCTACTACTATGGCTAACCGTTAGCAATAAAGTAAAGTAATTACATGGCGTTGTTCAATGACACGCAGGTCATACAATAAATTAAGACAACTCCTATGGCTCCTGCCGGTTGTCATACTCATCGACATGCAAGTCGTGATTCCTATTACAAGAACATGATCAATCTCATACATCACATATCATTCATCACATTCTTTTGGCCATATCACATCACGTAGCATACCCTGCAAAAACAAGTTAGACATCCTCTAATTGTTGTTTGCATGTTTTACGTGGCTGCTATGGGTTTCTAGCAAGAACGTTTCTTACCTACGCAAAAGCCACAACTTGATATGCCAATTGCTATTTACCCTTCATAAGGACCCTTTTCATCGAATCCGATCCGACTAAAGTGGGAGAGACTGGCACCCGGTAGCCACCTTTATGCAACAAGTGCATGTCAGTCGGTGGAACCTGTCTCACGTAAGTGTACGTGTAAGGTCGGTCCGGGCCGCTTCATCCCACAATACCGTCCAAACAAGATAGGACTAGTAACGGTAACCATATTGAACAAAATCAACACCCACAACAACTTGTGTTCTACTCATGCATAGAATATACGCAATAGACCTAGCTCATGATGCCACTTTTGGGGAACGTAGCAGAAATTCAAAATTTTCTATGCATCACCAAGATCAATCTATGGAGAGACTAGCAACAAGAGAGAGGGGAGTGCATCTTCATACCATTGAAGATCACAATAGGGAAGCATTACAAGAACGCGGTTGGTGGAGTCGTACACGCAGCGATTCAGATCGCGGTCGATTCTGATCTAGCGCCGAACGGACGGCGCCTCCGCGTTCAACACATGTATAGCCCGGGGACGTCTCCTCCTTCTTGATCCAGCAAGGGGAGAGGAGAAGTTGAGGGAGAACTCCGACAGCACGACGGCGTGGTGGTGATGGAGCTCGTGGTTCTCCGGCAGGGCTTCGCCAAGCACTACAGAGGAGGAGGAAGATGTTGGATGATGGAGAGGGCTGCGCCAGGGGAAGGGGTGCGGCTGCCCTCTCTCTCCCTCACTATATATAGGGGGAAGGGAGGAGGAGGAGGCGCTCTAGGGTTCCCTAGGGGAGGGGCGGCGGCCACAGGGGAAACCCTAGATGGGTTTGGGCGCCCCCACCTCCTAGGAAAGTTGCCCCCCAAGCCGGCAGGGGTGGCTACCCTAGGGGTGGCGCCCCCACCTCTCCAGGTTACGTGAGATGGGGTGGGAGGGGCGCTCAGCCCCTTAGTGGGCTGATGTGCCCCCTCCCCTTGGCCCGTAAGGCCCCCCAACGCTTGCCGGGGCCTCCGAAACCCCTTCCGGACACGTTGGTCATCACCTGGTACCCCCGGAACAATTCCGGACTCCAATACCCTTTGTCCAATATACCGATCTTCACCTTCGGACCATTCCAGAGCTCCTCGTCATGTCCGGGATCTCATCCGGGACTCCGAACAAACTTCGGTAACCACATACTATTTCCCATAGCAACTCTAGCGTCACCGAACCTTAAGTGTGTAGACCCTACGGGTTCGGAAACCATGCAGACATGTCCGAGACACCTCTCCGACCAATAACCAATAGCGGGATCTGGATACCCATATTGGCTCCCACATGTTCCACGATGATCTCATTGGATGAACCACGATGTCGGGGATTCAATCAATCCCGTATATAATTCCCTTTGTCAATCGGTATGTTACTTGCCTGAGATTCGATCGTCGGTATCCCAATACCTCTTTCAATCTCGTTACCCGCAAGTCACTTTACTCGTTCCGTAATGCATGATCCCATGACTAACTACTTAGTCACATTGAGCTCATTATGATGATGCATTACCGAGTGGGCCTAGAGATACCTCTCCGTCATACGGAGTGACAAATCCCAGTCTCGATTCGTGCCAACCCAACAAACACTTTCGGAGATACCTGTAGTGCACCTTTATAGCCACCCAGTTATGTTGTGACTTTTGGTACACCCGAAGCATTCCTACGGTATCCGTGAGTTGCACAATCTCATGGTCTAAGGAAATGATACTTGACATTAGAAAATCTCTACACGATCTTGTGCTATGCTTAGGATTGGGTCTTGTCCATCACATCATTCTCGTAATGATGTGATCCCATTATCAATGACATCCAATGTCCATGGTCAGGAAACCATAACCATCTATTGATCAACGAGCTAGTCAACTAGAGGCTCACTAGGGACATGTTGTGGTCTATGTATTCACACATGTATTACGGTTTCCAGTTAATACAATTATAGCATGAACAATAGACAATTATCATGAACAGGGAAATATAATAATAACCATTTTATTATTGCCTCTAGGGCATATTTCCAACATCGTGTCGTGCACACGTGAAGGATTCCCATTGTAGGGTGTTGCAATACGTTCATGATTCGCTTATAGTGGGTAGCTAGAGTGACAGAAGCTTAAACCCGAGTAAGGGGGTTGTTGCGTATGGATAAAAGGGACTTGATACTTTAACGCTATGGTTGGGTTTTACCTTAATGATTTTTAGTAGTTGTGGATGCTTGCTAGAGTTCCAATCATAAGTGCATATGATCCAAGAAGAGAAAGTATGTTAGCTTATGCCTCTCTCTCATATGAAATTGCAATAATGATTACCGATCTTGTTAACAATCGCCTAGGACAATTCCGCACACCGATCCATCATTATTCCACACTCGCTATTTATAATATATAGTATTATATTCTAACTTTATATTAACAACACCTACTTTTATATTTTAGTTCTCTGATATCATGCAAAGCTATCCTCTTCATACCCACAACGTAGTTTTATTTCTTGTTTCTAGATGGAAGCAAACGTTCGGTGTACATAGAGTTGTATCAGTGGCAGATAGGACTTGAGAGAATATTGATCTTACCTTTAGCTCCTTGTGGGTTCGACACTCCATACTTATCACTTCCACCTTTGAAAATTGCTACGATGACTCCTTGCACTTGAGGATTATCACTGAGCAGATGCAAACCACAGCTGTTTGGCTGCATACACATTTGTGTTCTGCTCACCCCTCAAATGTAGTGGCCTTAGAGCATCTTCAACCACAATGTACAAATTTGGTCCCTCAAACGCCCGCGGACGCGCCTGACCAGCGTCCGGGCATGTCCGCTTTGACTCCCTTTTTGTTTGTTCACGCAGCCATGTCCCTCGGTTTTTCCTTATATGTCCGATCACATGCATTTGATTAGTGGAGAAGGAGAGAGAGAACGAAAATAAATAATAAAGAAAGGAAAAATATGCTCTATGGCGGGCCCAATCCTATGTGGCGGACGCGGGACCACTGACCGGACACGCCCAGGCACTCCTCATACTCATCCCATATATGAGATGAATATGAGGGCTGCCGGACAGTCCAAGCATTTAAGGAGGATTTGAGGGATCAGGTTGGTTCAACTTTTTGCTTCTCTCTCCTGTCCAGTCAGTGGTCCCCGTGCCCACCCGGTTAATTTGAGGAGTCCGGTTGTAGATGCTCTTACCACCACATTAGGCACAATAGCAGGAAGAGCACTAACATCACAGAAACTAGCAGGTAAACATGCTAACAACAGAAAAACAAGCAACTAAATAGCAGATAAACAACAACTAAATGATGACCCACAAGTATATGGGGTCAATTGTAGCCCTTTTCGATAAGTAAGAGTGTTGAACCCAACGAGGAGCAGAAGGACATGACAAGTGGTTTTCAGCAAGGTACAGTCTGCATGTGCTAAAATTGTGAGTAGCGGAGTAGTTTGATAGCAGGATAATTTGTAATGAGCAAGTAAAAATAGTAGTAACAAAAGTGCAGCAAGGTAGCCCAATCCTTTTGAGGCAAAGGACAGGCCAAAATGGTTTCTTATGATAAGAAAAGTGTTCTTGAGGGTACACGGGAATTTCATCTAGTCACTTTCATCATGTTGGCTTAATTCGTGTCCGGTACTTTGATAATTTGATATGTGGGTGGATCGGTGCTTAGGTGTTGTTATTACTTGAACAAACCTCCTACTTATTATTAACCCTCTCGCAAGCATCCGCAACTACGAAAAAAGTATTAAAAATAAATTCTAACCATAGCATTAAACTTTTGGATCCAATTGGTCCCTTACGGAATAGTGCATAAACTGGGGTTTAAGCTTCTGTCACTCCCGCAACCCACCATCCAATAACTACTCCACAATGCATTCCCTCAGGCCCAAATATGGTGAAGTGTCATGTAGTTGACGTTCACATGACACCACTTAGAGAATGGCAACATACATACCATCAAAATATCGAACAAATATCAAGTTCACATGATTACTTGCAACATGATTTCTCCCGTGACCTCCAGAACAAAAGCAACTACTCACAAATGATAAACATGCTCAAGATCAGAGGGGTATTATATATCATAATGGATCTGAACATATAATGTTCCAGCAAATAAACCATATAGTAATCAACTACAAGATGTAATCAACACTACTAGTCACTGATGACCCACAAGTATAGGGGATCTATCGTAGTCCTTTCGATAAGTAAGAGTGTCGAACTCAACGAGGAGCAGAAGGAAATGATAAGAGGTTTTTAGCAAGGTATTCTCTGCAAGTACTGAAATAAGTGGTAACAGATAGTTTTGTGATAAGATAAATTGTACGAGCAACAAGTAACAAAAATAAATAAGGTGCAGCAAGGTGGCCCAATCCTTTTTGTAGCAAAGGACAAGCCTAGACAAACTCTTATAATAGGAAAAGCGCTCCCGAGGACACATGGGAATATCGTCAAGCTAATTTTCATCATGTTCATATGATTCGCATTCGGTACTTTGATAATTTGATATGTGGGTGGACTGGTGCTTGGGTACTGCCCTTACTTGGACAAGCATCCCACTTATGATTAACCTCTATTGCAAGCACCCGCAACTATAACAAAAGTATTAAGGTAAACCTAACCATAGCATGAAACATATGGATCCAAATCAGCCCCTTACGAAGCAACGCATAAACTAGGGTTTAAGCTTCTGTCACTCTAGCAACCCATCATCTACTTATTACTTCCCAATGCCTTCCTCTAGGCCCAAATAATGGTGAAGTGTTATGTAGTCGACGTTCACATAACACCACTAGAGGCTAGACAACATACATCTTATCAAAATATCGAACGAATACCAAATTCACATGACTACTAATAGCAAGACTTCTCCCTTGTCCTCAGGAACAAACGTAATTACTCACAAAGCATATTCATGTTCATAATCAGAGGGGTAATAATATGCATAAAGGATCTGAACATATGATCTTCCACCAAATAAACCAACTAGCATCAACTACAAGGAGTAATCAACACTACTAGCAACCTACTAGCACCAATCCTGGACTTGGAGACAAGAATTGGATACAAGAG
The DNA here is from genome assembly GCF_018294505.1 of Triticum aestivum. NCBI lineage: Eukaryota > Viridiplantae > Streptophyta > Magnoliopsida > Poales > Poaceae > Triticum > Triticum aestivum. Next base: position 638,582,483 of record NC_057810.1, read on the forward strand.
ATGAACTAGGGTTTGGAGATGAGATGGTGCTGATGAAGATGTTGATGCAGATTGCCATCTCCCGATGAGAGGAGCGTTGGTGATGACGATGGTGATGATTTCCCCCTCCCGAAGGGAAGTGTCCCCGGCAGAACAGCTCTGCAGGAGCCCTAGATTGGTTCCGCCAAGGTTCTGCCTCGTGGCTGCGGAGTCTCGTCCGGAAAGGTTGCTTCTTATTATTTTTTCTCATCGAAAGACTTCATATAGGAGAAGATGGGCGTCGGAGAGCCACCAAGGGGCCCACGAGGTAGGGGGCGCGCCCCCCACCCTTGTGAGCAGGGTGTGGGCCCCCTGGCCTTCATCTTTGGTGACGATTTTTCTTTATTTATTTTAAGATATTCCGTGGAGTTTCAGGACTTTTGGAGTTGCGCAGAATAGGCTTCCAATATTTGCTCCTTTTCCAGCCCAGAATTCTAGCTGCCGGCATTCTCCCTCTTCATGTAAACCTTGTAAAATAAGAGAGGATAGCCATAAGTATTGTGACATAACGTGAAATAACAGCCCATAATGCAATAAATATTGTCATAAAAGCATGATGCAAAATGGACGTATCAGTCACCCGCAAGCACCAATCTATTGATACAAAGATTGAACACAAGAGATGAACGAGGATTTGAGAGGAGTTGGTGATGTCAAAATGTTGATGAATATATCCCTCCCCAAGATGGGAGAGTTGTTGGTGATGATGATGATGATGATTTCCCCCTCCGAGAGGGAAGTTCCCCCAGCGGAATCGCTCCACCGGAGGGCAAAAGTGCTCCTGCCCAAGTTTCGCCTCGAGACGGCGGCACTTCATCCTGAATGCCCTCCTCTTATTTTTTTCTAGGTCAAAATGACTTATATACCAGAAGATGGGCACCGGAGGTGGGCCGAGGAGGGCAGCACCCACCAGGGCGCGCCTAGGCCTCCTGGTGCGCCCAGGTTGGTTGTGCCCACCTGGTGGCCCTCCTCTGGTACTTATTTTCTCCAATATTCATTAAATATTCCATAAAAATTCCTCGTGGAGTTTCAGCTCATTTGGAGTTGTGCAGAATAGGTAGCTTGACGTAGCTTTTTTAGGTCCAGATTTCCAGCGGCCAGAATTCTCCCCCTTGGTGCATACCTTGCATATTATGAGAGAAAAGGCATTAGAATTACTCCAAAAAGCATTATTATACAATAAAACAACATAAATGACAGTAGGAAAACATGATGCAAAATGGACGTATCAACTCCCCCAAGCTTAGACCTCGCTTGTCCTCAAGCGAAAACGGAAATCGAAAAACATGTCCACATGCTTAGAGAGAGAGAGAGGTGTCAATAAAAATAAAAATACGGACATAGTAACATCATGTGACTTATTATAACAGCAATAAACTTTAATATAAAACTTTATCATAGAACTTTTATCATAGACTTCTCATAAACAAGTGACAATTCATCACAACATCGAAGTATAAAGCATAAACTCTATTGCAAACCAGCAAACTATGTTCTCAGTCAACTTTGCAACTACAATTCATCATCTTTTCAGGCAAGTCCACATATTCAACCATCATTTAGTCTTCTATGATTGCTAACACTCACCGCGTACACATGAGAAAAACGTTTCAACCGGACACATAGGAAGATAGGGGCTTATAGTTTTTCCTCCCAACGCACTCACCTCAAGGGTGATGTCAACAATAATAACTCATGCTACCCATATTCAACTGGACATATGTGCCTCGATCTTTCCTCACCACATGATACTTGCCAAAGTATAAAAATAAAAGGAATAGAGAGAAAAACTTTGACTCTTGCATAAAAGTAAATACATGAAAGTAAAAGATAGGCCCTTCGCAGAGGGAAGCAGAGGTTGCCATGCGCTTTTTGTTTGTATGCTCAACCCCTTAGTGCAAGAGAACGTCACGTTATATTGCCCCTTGTGATGGCAACCTTTATTATGCAGTTTGTCGCTTTTATTCTTCGCCATCACAAGTTCGTGCAACGCTCAATTTTCCCTTACACTAAATGATCTCACATTTTTATAAACAATTTTTATTGCCCTTCTTGCACCGATGACAACTTACTTGAAGGATCTTACTCAATACATAGGTAGGTATGGTGGACTCTCAAACAAGATAGGGTTTAAGGGTTTTGGACGCACAACTAGTATCTCTACTTAGTGCGGAATTTTTGGGTAGCAAAGATAGGGGCAAGCACCACATGTTGAAGGATCTATGACAATATAATTTCTATGTAAATATGAACAAACATAAATCATTAGGTTGTCTTCCTTGTCCAACGTCAACAATTTTGGCATATAATATTTTGATGGGTGCTCACAATCATAAAAGATTTCCATGATAGTATATTTATATGTGAATATTCTTTTCCCTTATTAATTCTTTCATGTGTTGCATCATTGACCAATGCTATTTTTTTTAATTTACAATAAAATTTTCTACTTATACTTTTCCTTGTGTAATGTCATCACTTACCGTAAGATTAGCATATGATCTTTTCCTTTTATTTCCTTTCTTTTTATTGCAACAAGATAGTAAAAAAGGCAACACTCAAACTAAACTTTATTATATATCTCGCACACGATTACAAGGATTGATCACTAAGCAAACTCAAAAAAGAAAGGATCAAACTAAACTTTTATTCATCTAATAGCAAAAGATAACCATTGATCGAACTAAAAAGTAAAGGCAAAAGATAGTGGAGATGATACAATACCGGGACACCTCCCCCAAGCTTGGCGAAAGCCAAGGGGAGTTCCCAAACCCAATACTCAGTTTTCTTTTGGTGGTGATGAAGAAGATGGTGGATGAAGTAGAAGCAATCCGGTCTTTAAGGATCAAGAGGCTCTCCAATCTTTGGATGACTCTCCGCAGGGAAGCAATGTGCTCCATATGCAAAATATTTTCATGATTGAGATACTTATTTTGTATACGAACCGTATTAATGATCCTGAAGGCTGCAATCTCAACGGGGGTAAGACGAGCATAGTAGGGTTCAAGGATATCTTCCTCTTCCTCATCAGCGGGCAAGGCTTGCTCGTCCATCGGCACTTGATCTTCGGTGGCCTCCTTGCTCTTATCCTCCATAGCTGTTCCGACGGGGTCTTCTCTATTCAACTCGATCTTCATCAACCAAGCATCCTCTTCCATACGATCATAGGGGGAAGAAGACATGATGCCTGGCTCAACAGACCTGATAGAAAACAACAAGAAAAGAAAACAGGAGATTTCTCAGCGATACGGGGGTTAACAGGTTTAGGAGGTATATATAGATTTTTTATATCTTCGAGAACAAGCAGAACAGGAGAGAAATAGAGTCCGGAAAGTACCCGAGGTGGGCACAACCCACCTCGGCGTGCCAGTCAAACCTGGCGTGCCCTGGTGTATCGTGCCCACCAGGGTCAATTTCCTTGAAATTTCTTATTTTCCTAATTTTCTAAATATTCCAAAACTGACAAAAAATATTTTTGTGGTTTTTTTGGAGTCCGTTTACTTACCGTATCACGTACCTCCTTATTTTCATTATTCTGGAGCATTCCGGAAGGACTCTTTTATGTGTTCTTCCGGTGTCAAAGTTTGGATAACATTGCTTTCAACATTAATGGGCATACCTGAGATATAGTGTTTTATTCATTGCCCATTGACAACCTTCGGGTTAGTCCCTTCGACATTATTTATTTTGATAGCTCCGGATCGATAGACCTCCTCGATGACATAGGGTCCTTCCCATTTGGAGAGGAGTTTTCCTGCAAAGAATCTGAAATGTGAGTTGTACAAAAGAACATATTCTCCTACTTCGAACTCACGCTTTTGGATTCTTTTATCATGCCATCTTTTAACTTTTTCTTTGAATAACTTAGCATTTTCATAAGCCTGGGTTCTCCATTCATATAATGAGCTAATATCAAATAACCTCTTTCCCCCAACAAGTTTGAAATCATAATTGATTTTATTGCCCAAAATGCTTTGTGTTCTAACTCAAGAGACAAATGACAAGCTTTTCCATAAACGATTTTATATGGAGACATACCCATAGGTTTTTTATAAGCTGTTCTATAAGCCCAAAGTGCATCATCTAATTTCTTATACCAATTCTTCCGGGACCCATTGACAGTCTTTTGTAAGATTAATTTTGTTTTTCTATTGCTAAGTTCAACTTGACCACTAGACTGAGGATGATAAGGTGAAGCAATTCTATGGTTAAGATCATACTTAGCAAGAATTTTACGGAAACCTCCAAGAATAAAGTGTGAACCACCATCAGTCATTAAATATCTAGGGACTCCAAACCTTGGAAAAATAACTTCCTTAAGCATTTTAATAGAGGCATTGTGATGAGCACTACTGGCTGGAATAGCTTCTACCCATTTAGTAGCATAATCAAAAGCAACCAAAATATGTGTATACCAATTAGAGGAAGGAAAAGGTCCCATGAAGTCAAATCCACAAACATAAAATGGTTCAATAGCAAGTGAATAATTCATAGGCATTTCTTGATGCTTACCAATATTACCTATTCTTTGGCATTCATCACATGATGAGACGAACTTACAGGCATCCTTGAAGAGAGTAGGTCAATAAAAACCAGATTGCAATACCTTATGAGTGGTTCTATCTCCCGCGTGATGTCCTCCATAAGCTTCAGAGTGACATTTCTGTAGGATTTGTTCTTGTTCATGCTCAGGTACATAACATCTAATAATACCATCTACTCCTTTATAAAGATGTGGGTCATCACAAAAGTAATGTCTTAAACCATAGAAGAATTTCTTCTTTTGTTGGTATGTGAAGCTAGGTGGTATGTATTTAGCAACAATATAATTAGCATAGTCAGCATACCAAGGTGTACTATGAGAAACATTTATTGCAGCTAGTTGTTCATCAGGAAAGCTATCATTAACAGGTTCTGGGTCATCAAGAATATTTTCATGTCTAGACAAGTTATCAGCTATGGGGTTCTCTGCTCCTTTCCTATCAGTGATATGCAAATCAAATTCTTGTAGCAGAAGAACCCACCTAATGAGTCTAGGTTTAGCATCTTTCTTTTCCATAAGATATTTTATAGCAGCATGATCAGTGTGAACAATTACCTTAGAATCAACAATGTAAGATCTGAATTTATCACAAGCAAACACCACTGCTAAGAATTCTTTTTCAATAGTAGCATAGTTTCGTTGAGTACTATCTAGAGTTTTACTAGCATAATGAATAACATTTAGTTTCTTATCAACTCTTTGTCCTAGAACATCACCAACAACATAATCACTAGCATCACACATAATCTCAAAAGGCAAGTTTCAATCAGGTGGTTGACAACAGGTGCAGTAATTAAGGCTTTCTTTAGTGTTTCAAAGGCATCCATACAATCATCATCAAACACAAAGGGAATATCCTTTTTGCAAAAGATTAGTAAGAGGCCTATAAAGTTTAGAAAAGTCTTCGATAAACCTCCTATAGAAGCCAACATGACCAAGGAAACTACAAATACCTTTGATATCTTTAGGACATGGCATTTTCTCAATTGCATGAACCTTGGCTTTGTCCACCTCAATGCCTCTTTCAGAAATTTTATGGCCCAAGACAATACCTTCATTAACCATAAAGTGTCACTTCTCCCAATTCAAGATGATATTTGTTTGTTCACATCTCTGCAAGACTCGATCAAGATTGCTTAAACAATCATCAAAAGACTTCCCATAAATAGAAAAGTCATCCATGAAAACCTCAACAATCTTTACACAACAATCAGAGAATATACCAGTCATACATCTTTGAAAGGTAGCAGGTGCATTGCATAAACCGAAAGGCATAAGTCTATAAGCAAATGTTCCAAAAGGACAAGTGAAAGTGGTCTTTTCTTGATCAGATTGTAAAACATGTATTTGTGAAAAGCTATAGTATCCATCAAGGAAGCAAAAATGTGTGTGCTTAGATAATCTTTCTAACATTTGATCAATAAAAGGCATAGGGTACTGATCTTTTCTAGTTGCTTTATTTAATTTTCTATAATCTATTACCATTCTATACCCTGTGATAATTCTTTGTGGAATAAGATCATTCTTATCATTAGGAACAACAGTAATGCCTCCTTTCTTAGGGACACAATGAACATGACTTACCCATCTACTATCACCTATAGGATAGATTATACCTACTTCCAGAAGTTTCAATATTTCCATTCTTACCACATCTTTCATTTTTGGATTTAACCGACATTGGTGATCAACAATGGGTTTAGCATCAGGTTCCATATTAATCTTGTGCCGACATAAAGTGGGACTAATGCCCTTAAAATCATCAAGAGTATATCCAATAGCAGCCATGTGTTTCCTTAGAACTTTCAATAAGCTTTCTTCTTCATGTTCTGAAAGGTTAGCACTAATAGTAACAAGATATATCTTCTTTTCATCAAGATAAGCATATTTCAAAGTGTCTGGCAATTGTTTTAATTCAAACACAGGATAACCTTTAGGTGGAGGAGGTCCTCCTAGAGTTTCAATAGGCAAATTGTGTTTAAGCAGAGGTTGTTGTTCAAAAAAGATCCTATCTATTTCATTTCTTTCACGCATATGCAAATAATTTTCATGGTCTAGCAAATATTGTTCCAAATGATCAGTAGGAGGCACAACAATAGAAGCAATGCAAGACCAATAATTTCATCCTTGCTAGGCAAATCTTTCTTATGAGGTTGTTTACTAAACTTGGAAAAATTAAACTCATGAGATTCATCACCAAAGCTAACATCGACAGTTTGTTTCTCACAATTTATTTTAGCATTGACGGTGTTCAAGAAAGGTGGTGTTCAAGAAAGGTCTACCAAAAATAATGGGACAAAAGTCATCTTGTGGGGTGCTAAGAACAAGAAAATCAGTAGGGTATTTTATTTTCCCACACAAGACTTCAACATCTCTAAGAACCCCAATTGGTGATATAGTGTCTCTATTAGCAAGTCTAATAGTAACATCTATGTCTTCTATTTCGGCAGGTGCTATTTCATCTTCAATTTCTTGATATAAGGAGAAAGGAATAGCACTCACACTAGCACCTAGGTCACATAACCCATGATAACAGTGATCTCATATCTTAACTGAGACAACAGGCATGCCCACAACTGGTCTATGTTTATCTTTTCCTTCAGGTTTGGCAATTCTAGAAGCTTCACTACAGAAGTAGATAACATGTCCATCAAAATTATCAACTAAGAGGTCTTTAACCATAGCAACACTAGGTTCAAATTTGATTTGTTCAGATGGTTTGGATGTTCTAACATAACTTTTGTTAACCACAGTTGAAGCTTTAGCATGTTCCTTCATCCTAACAGGAAAAGGTGGTTTTTCATATAAGCAGTGGGAACAACTGGATCAACATTGTAAATGATAGTTTCTTCTTTAGCTTTTACCAGTTATTTAGTTTCTTATTTAATTGGTGGGTGATATTTAAATCACTTCTCCTTAGGGAGATCAACATGAGTAGCAAAAGATTCACAAAAGGAAGCTACTATCTTAGAGTCAAGTCCATATTTAGTGCTAAACTTTTGAAAAGCATCGGTATTCATAAAAGATTTGACACAATCAAACTTAGGTTCAATACCTAACTCTTTACCTTCGTCGAGTTCCCAATCTTCAGAGTTGCATTTAATTATTTCTAAAAGATCCCACCGGAATTCAATAATCTTCTTCATAAAAGAACTAGTACAAGAAGTATCGAGCATGGATTGATCATTATGAGAAAGTCGAGCATAAAAATTCTGAATGATAATTTCTCTTGGCAGCTCATGATTGGGGCATGAATATAACATTGACTTAAGCCTCCCCCAAGCTAGAGCGATAATTTCTCCTTCACGAGGCCAAAAATTATATATATAATTCCGATCACAATGAACTAGATGCATAGTATAAATTTTTTTGATGAAATTCCAATTTCAAACGGTTCCAGTTCCAAGATCCAATATCATCGCATAGCCTATACCATGTTAATGCTTTTCCCTTCAAAGATAAAGGGAAAACCTTATTCTTAGCTTCATCTCCGGGCAAACCTGCAAGCTTAAACAATCCACAAATTTCATCCACATATATCAAGTGCATATCATGATGTTCGGTTCCATCTCCTACATAAGGATTAGCTAGCAGTTGCTCTAACATACCCGAAGGAATTTCATATTCAATATTTTCAGTAGGTGCAGTAGGTTGAGGGGTAACTAATTGTGGTCCGGTCGAGGTGAAGATACCCTGAACAAACCCCTCAAAGGTTTGTTTTCCATAGTAACAAGTGACAATAAATTTCAGCATGTAGTAATAATGTTTCCTTACTAATTTTCACTTACCAAGAGCGCTTCACTCCAGGGCAACGGTGCCAGAAAATTTCCTTGATGACGCACAAATATATGGGGCCAATTGTAGCCCTTTTGGATAAGTAAGAGTGTCGAACCCAACGAGGAGCAAAAGGAAATGACAAGTGGCTTTCAGCAAGGTACTGTCTGCAAGTGCTAAAATTGTGAGTAGCAGAGTAGTTTGATAGCAGGATACACTACAAAAAAAGACACATCCGTGACATTTTGGGCCGAAAGAAAAAAAATTATGTCATACATATGACACTTTTATGACGATAATTGTGACAAAACCCGGTATCATCATAGATGTGGTGGGCTCCTACTTCTATGACAAAAAATCATGACAGAAAATGGGCTTTTCGTCCTGGGCGGGCCTGAGACGCAGTTGCATGACATTCTTTGGGCCATCCATGACGGAAAAAATTGTGGTAGAAGTGAGGGCGAGGAAAATTTCGGGGAGTTCCCGGTTATGGTGGGTGGTCGGGGGCCGAGCGATGCGCGTTTCTCTCGTACACGTACGCGCGTGTGTGCGAGGCGTTGGCTCTAACTGAACCCGAGCGAGGCGTTAGGCTCTAATTGAACCCGAGCGATTGCACTGCAGGCTACGCGTTACTGAACCCGAGCGATCGATCGATGGCTGTTAACTGAACCTGATCGAGCGATTCCTTCGCTACTGCTGCTAACTAAAGCCGATCGATGCTGACTCTCTGGATGAACAGTGAGCATTGCGGGGGGGTGGATGAACAGTAAGTGGTGGTAGTGGATGAACAGGACCCGTGGCGTTGCCTCTGGATGAACAGGACCCCAATCGATCGAGTCGGTTGGGGCTGGATGAACAGGACCCCGTGGAGGGCTGGATGAACAGGACGACCCCGTGGAGGGCTGGATGAACAGTAGATGGTGGAGGGGTCGATGTATAGTAGCCCATGAAGGGTGGTTGAACAGGAGCCTGTGGAGAGGGCTGGTTGAACAGTAGCCGGTGGAGTAGCGCACGGTGGAGGCTGGATGAACAGGAGCCCGTGGATGAACAGTCTTAGGTGGAGGCTAGAGGAGGTCGACGGTGGATGAACAGTAGCCCGTGTAGGCTGGAGGAGGTCGATGGTGGAGATGAACAGTATCCCGTGGAGTCCTGTTTTGCGGTACGCCACACCCCTCCCGATGAACAGGACCCCCGTTTCGACCGTAGCGCTCCAACACAAGTCTGTTTCGTCCGTTTTGCGGTACACCACATCCCTCCCGATAAATAGGACCCCCGTTTCGACCGTAGGAGGTTCGTTTCCTTCGTTTTGCGGTATGCCAGATCCCTCACGATGAATAGGATCCCGTTTCGAAAGTGGCCAGTCGAACACAAGGTCGTTTCCTCTGTTCTGCGGTACGCTAGGCCTCGTTTTCATCCCCTGTTCCGTCCAAGCCCTCCTGATGAACACGATGACGCATTCCGTTCTGACCCAGCCGGTTGGCTCCCCATGAACACAACGACGATGTTGTTTCTCCGTTCCGACCCAGCCATGTACACGAGCCCTAGTCATACGTATATATGCGCGAGTAGGCGTTCAAGACCCTGCCCATATGTACATACATGGCCGTATTTTCTTTCTTGCACCCTGGTCGTTGTACGTACGTGTACATGCCACATGCGTGCCTCTACTACCACACGTGCGCGCCTCTACTACGACACGTGCGCGCCTCTACAAGGACCAGTATGTACGTACATGTTTTTTTTTGCAAAATACGGTGGCCCGTCCGATGGGTCCCCGCTGTCAGGTGGAGGAATAATTATTTTGCGCGTAATAAGGAGGCACTTCCTTGCGGCCGCCGTGGACCCAACTGTCAGCCTCTCCACGTACAGTCCACGTCCGATGGAAGTCGTTCCTTAACCACATTGACCACGCCGCGCCGAGAGCACCAGGGCAGTGGACGACGGCGAGGCCTAGGAAGGGGACGACGCGGAGCCGGGGAAGACGCGACAGTGGATGCCCACACGTAGAGGAGTACGAGGGTTCACTGGTTCGCTGTGGTGTGAGGATGCCGTCACCGCAGAATAACAGTTACCAGGGGTGTGGGTGAGTAGAGGGATGGCCTGGCCAGCGGTAGGAGTAGTAGGGGTCAGTGAGGCCTCCGCCGCATCGTAGCCGGCCATGGGAGGCAGGAGGACGAGGCACGACTGGCGCTGGTTTGGGCGGCTGGAGCAAGAAGACCAGAGGTTGAAGAAGCACTATGGCCGTTGGATGAACATCGTACTGTCACTGGAGCTAGAATCATGCATATTGACTAAGTTGACAAAGCCCTCAGTCACCGTCAACTTAGTAGGCCCACAAGTCAGCCTGCCACTATACTGGGTCCCAGCTAGCAGGGGGAGTATTCATTTTTTGTGCGTAATAAGGAGGCACTTCCTTGTGTGCGAAGATATAGCTGGTGGGTCCGAGCTGTCAGTGGCGGTAACGTTTTTTTGTGAAATACAGAGGCCCTTTCGGTGGGTCCTAGATGTCAGGTGGAGGAATCATTATTTTGCGCGTAATATGGAGGCATTTCCTTGCGTGCGGCCATGGACCCAGCTGTCAGCCTCTCCATGTACAGTCCACTTCAGATGCATGTCGGTCGTTGACCACGTTGATCACGCCACGCCGAGAGCACCAGGGCGGTGGACGGCGGCGAGGCCTAGGAAGGGGACAACACGGAGGCAGGGAAGACTCGGCAGTTGTTTCCCACGCGGAGGGGAGTACGACTGTACGAGGGTTTACTGGTTCGTCTGCCGTTGCCGAAGAATAACAACAGGTGTGGGACTGTGGGTGAGTAGAGGGATGGCTAGGCCAATGATGGGAGTACGGTGGGGCGGTGAGGCCTGCGCGGCAGTACAGCCGACCGCGGGGAGGAGGGAGCAGGCAGTCCCGCCGGCGCTTGTTTGAGCGGCTGGAGCAGGAAGAGCAGAGATTGACGAAGCATGAAGGTCGTTGGATGGACATCCAACAGTATACATGCCATCTGTGGAAAGCCTCAAATATGTGGAAAACAACATACAGTACATCTGCCATTATTTCAAATAATTTACAGCCCATTTGCTAATTCTTACAGGTTTTTTTGGAGACCAAATTCTTTTTGTTAGCATTACAGCCCATATTGTGGCCACGGTTAAAAAATTATACGAAATTTTGCATATGTCGGTGCGGTCTGAACTATTTTTAGTCCCGAAATTTCGAGTCACATTCAGACTAATTTTAAAAATAAATGTATATCAATATAAAATCCAATAAATTGTCCATGCATAAAATCAATGCAATTTAAAATCTCAAAATGAAAAAAAGATATTTGAAACTAATTGTCGGTTTGATGTGTTTTAAAAATGTACAGCCCATTTCTCATTACTGATAGGCCATTTTCTGGCCAGCCAAATGAAGCTCTCCTCATCCTGAAAGATTTGCAGCCCAACAGGCCTGATAAAGCGACTTACTTGACAAATCACAAAAAAAACTGGGCTAGCCATTTTCAAAAAGAAAAAAAACTACTAGGCTGGTCTATGGTAAACATAAAAGAAAAGCCTGTCTAGACAGGCCAGAGTGTCCCGCACAGCCCAGTTGACACCCTGCTTCCGTCTCCAAAACAAATTAGATAAATGCCACTCAAATTATGGCGATTCACAAAAATGCCACTTCAATTTCCAACCTTTAAAACGCCACTGCAATTTTTGCAAACTTTGAAAAATGCCACTGCAGTTTGCAAACTTTGAAAAACGCCACTCCAGACTTCGAAAAATGCAACTAGAAATGGCATGAAATGGCATTTTTCAAAATTTGGAAATTGCAGTGGCATTTCTCGGATACACCAGATTTGGAGTGGCATTTCTCAAATTAACCCAAAACAAAAATAACTGGGCGAGCTGCTGGGTCCCTGGTGTCAGCCGCTCGTTGTGCAATTCTCTCGTTTATTGACTACGTTGACAATGGCATGGGACCCAGATGTCAGAAATCCACTAGGAGGAGCCATTTTTTATTGGCTTGAAATAAGGAGGCACTTGCTTGCGTACTGCCATGACCTTGGCGGGTCCCTGCTGTCATCCTCTCCACGTACAATCATCTCCTGATTGTGTACGCGTCAACTTGGTAGGCCCACAAGTCAGCCTCTAAACCCGTGGAGGACAAATACAACCCATTTAAAAAAATAACAGCCCATTCCATGCATTCAAACGGAAAGTTCAACATTCAGAGCAAAGTAACAGGTCTGATCCACATATAGAGTACTGAACTTCCACGTTGACAACCATCATAGCCAAGTTAACTATCTACTCCCACTAATACTCTAGTAGCGTACAAGTACTAACTTACTCTTAGCTAACTAGATGATGCCGGCCGCCATCTGTGGTACACGCTAAACGCCCGCACCGGCGTCCTGCACCTCTCCTCGGACTTGCAAGAGGTGCGATAGGGCGCGTTGCTCGCGCGCGTTGGCCCTTTCCATGCCGGCGTAGTCCAGCGAAGCTTCGGCTTCCAATCAGGAAACCCACTTGATGAGCTGGTAGTAAAAATTGGCGTCGCGAACGCGTGCGTGCCCGACAGCCTCCATGGCTATTGGCCGGGCGCCGGCATCCACATAGTCGGCCCAGTTGCGGGTGCTCTGCTCGCGACTCAGAGCGTCGGTGCGCTGCTGCTCCATGTCCCGCTGGCGGCGCAAATCGGTGATACGCTGCTCCTCCGCCAGGCGGTCGTGCTCCAACAACTCCTTCTCCTCCGCCAGGCGGTCGCGCTCCAACAACACCTCGATCTCCGCATTGCCATCTAAAGACAGATAGAATGCCTCCTCCCTCCGTCTGTCTTCCGGTGAAAAACCGAACACTAGTTCCGGCGGGACCGCCTCCGGCGTCGCCTACCGCGGACAGGTGGGGGCATGGCGGACATGGCGAGCAACGTCGGGCCGGTGGGGTCTTATGAGGATATGGCGAGTTGGGTCACGGTGGCACCGTAGAAGGCCGGGAAACAGTACTTATAGGCGGAAGGTAGCGCGATGGTCATCGGAATTCAATGCATAATGGCTTCACGCGCCAGCTTGCCGTGGAAAACTAGAGAAACTGAAATTATGATTGTGTCGTCCCGTCCCGTCTGGGTCGCACGCCGGCATGGCGGTCAAATGAGTGCACTCGAATCATCTCCCTTTTTGTCAATGATGATTCCACGGATTTAAAAAGCCTGCAACAATTAAAGCGCATCTTTTTTCACATCAGTTAGCTGCCTTAATTATGGCCGGCTGCATGCAGGAATTGAGAATCGCTCGCAGCCAGTATGTAGAGCAGCATGCAACAAGTCGCAGCCGAGGGCATGCATGCAGCCACTTAAATCGCTAGAATTTATTAGGCTTAAACTCCTGCATGCCATTAATTATTGCCATGCCTTGGTCTTGCTGCTTTGCTCACGGGACTAATAAACCCGGACGGAGGGAGTACCTTGGTTGGTGAGAGGTTTGAATTAAGCACTGCAAACCGGAAAGGAGGTACTAGTATGTGTGTGATCCGCTATTTATTCGTGTAGGATCGAGTAGGTCGTTTCTTGAATTGAGCCCTACAAACCGGAAAGGAGGTAGTACGTGCGTGATCTGCTATTTATCCGTGTAGGATCGATAGTGTAGCTTGTCAGTTTCTTCAGAGGTAGGTATTTTTTTTCAAAAAATTGCCCCTTCGCATCTTGCGTCGCAAATAAAACTGCCAGGAGCGCATTTGTAGGCTAGCTAGTGATCGATCAGTAACTTGTAAACACTGAGCGAACAGAAATAAGTAATTGTTAATGCATCTCAATGATTCACAGATCATATACAAATATGTAACTCCAAAAGCAAAGATCAGCCACTTCGGATCTTGCGTTGCAACTAAAACTAACTAGTACGATTCCCATACATAAGATCAACATGTTAATGCATCTCAATGATTCACAGATCATATACAACTATGTAGCTCCAAAAGCAAAGATCTAGAAAAAACATTTGTTCTTCCTACTAACATGGATGCTTCTCTTGGCCAACATTCAGTACAGACTGAAAGACAAATTTGTTTGTGAAGTCTACAATTCCTCTTGCAAACGTAAGTGGTTTCACCAACAGCTGGAACCATGAGAATGAACCACACATGATGGAGGAACATCCACTGCAATATGATTTGGTCTTCTCTCGATCACACCGCGAGACTATTTTCGGAATACAAACTTTAACTTAGGCAAAATGATGCCCATTGTATAATCAGACCAAAGCAATGAAGCACCTAGTGTTGGCCAATAAATAGTACAGTACTACTTTTCTGCAGTCCATGAAGTGACTATCCAATCTTTCTGTGTCTATTTTCAAATGGCACTGCATGCAGTGACTATACTATTCTCTTGTGCAGTTCAACCAAAATTGCGGACACTTTGTTTGTTTGCCAAATAGCAACGGGCAGACATCTCTGTCTGCACAAATATCAAGCAGCTAGTAAACATATACCACACCATGTATTTTCGGTTTAAACATGTCTCTTCCGCTTAGCATCTGTCATGTTCTGCACTGGACAATCTGATACAGTTATGTTTTGCCCTGGACAATTTCATACTGAATTGATTTGCTGGTTCAGAGCAGAAATATAGCGCCTATTCTTCATCAGACCAAGGATATCCATGTTCGCAGTGATGGAAGAGGTGAAATCGATACAACCGAAATTGAGCATCCAATCATTGAATCCTGTCCTGCACCTCCAATGTAGGTCCACCCTGCCAATAAATTCACATGCAAACCACTAGTATTACTATCTAATGACAGTACAAAAAGAGTAGCAAGATAGTAGCAAACCATGTACCTTCGTAATGAACAGCTCATAGTGCCACCAATTGGATATAAAGGTTTGGAAAAAACATGCTCCTAATGTTGAACCAGTTGGACTTTTTGTGCAGTTCCACTAAAATCGAGCATCCCTGTTTGCATAGATATTGAAAGTGTGATTACTATAAAAGTGGCACTAGTTGAAGCATAGACTCACAAATATAAGCATTCCAATTTCTTAATGGGAAAAGGTAGCAAGACTGTTTCTAACCACCTGTTTGAAGGAATAAATAAAGCAACAACGGCTGATGTCAGGAAGGCATACATAGTTTTTTCTGAAAAATGAGCCATTCCTGACCTTTCCTCTTCTTTTAAGCAAATTTTGTGCAGTTCTACTAAAATAAAATGCCATCACCGCCTTGACAATTCAGTGACACTGTACAAAAGGAAATGACTTAACATTACATCATGATGTCAGGTATGTAGTCGACAGGCATTAGAGACAAACATACAGACCTCCTCCGATAACATAATGAACATTAATTTTAACAAAGGTGTGACTAGCTTTACCGGGATAATTTGAGTGAACTCTACACCCTCTGTTCCTTAATATAAGACGTTTTCGCGGTTCAATTTAAAGTACCCAAACGTCTAGTATTTAGAAAAACAGGTAGTAGTTTTCTTGAGCACATATCTGGGAAAGCTTGCCACACTTTATTTATGTCCATACGCTAATGCAACACCATTCGAATACTACAAATATACACTAATCCAGTGGCTAGTGCAACAGTAGAGTAGTTAGTTTATTACAGGGTACAGTACAATGGTTTTACTGAACAGATTTCAATAAACTCTAGCACTGGAAGATTTCTATAAGAATTAACAATACAAAATGTAAAGGTAACAAGTTTCAGCATTGGTATACTAGCTGTGCATGAGCATTAAACCAAATACAAAAGTCTGAAGGTAACTAGCATTATTAACTAATGACAGTATAAAAAAATTGCAAACCATGTACCTCCAAGGTAAATATCATTTCGAACTCGGGGGGACCTTAAAAATTGCTATCCCAATCTTGATAATCGATCAAACATAAAAACTTGATCGAACGAATCAAGAGAACAGCCGGAGGAGGAGGTGCCCACTCTTGACCTTTCCTCTTGTCTTCATATTTGTTTGTGCAGTTTAACCAAAATAAAATGACATCAGCGCCTTGGCATTTTGGTGACACTGTACAAAAAATTAACTTATCTCATGAAAGTGAGGTATGTAATCTATAAGCATTAACAGTGCAAAAATCTGAAGGTAGTAACAAGTTTCATCGTTGGTATACTGGCTGTGCAACAGCATTAGAATGCCTTAGCTGAAAAATCTTTAATACATCCACAATCAACAGCTAACCCTGAAATAATCCAGTGACATTAAATGGCATTGCTTAAATTTATCGGTGGCATTAGACTGAGAGCGGCATTAGTTAAATGTGGCATCACTTTAGCAGTAGCATTGCTTGACTTGACTGCTGGCGTTATACTAACAGCAAAAAAAGTGGCAATAAGAGCATGGGAGGCCCATTCGGACAGTGGGCGCACCAGTACGATGTACCTCCACGGACGCAGAGTGGTGAGGGAGGTATGGTTGCCCAGAGCAACAAATATCCAGGCAGCATATGTGGATTACGTCCCATTTTTGTTCTCTTTAGCCACCTTTTTCCTATGTGAGGACAACAAACCGATCGACCTGGTCATTCTCTATTGCGTTGTCATGCCTTTCTACCCTTCTTCAACCAAGAGACACGAGACTCGTTCCTTAGCTACTGATTTTCCCCTTTTCAACCTAGATGCGGGCTCGATGCCTACTCTCTTGGACAGTACAGTCTCCCTTCCTTTCCTTATTCAACCCAGACATGGATTAGTCTGCACGAAGTAGGGTTTCCTTTAATAGTGCAAATTATGGTTTTCGTCTGCATGGCTAGCAGAGCAGAGGATAGCAAATTGGGAAGATGGTGGAGTGGAAAAAGATCCACATGCAACGACGTGGCAGATGGGGCAATAGAACAAGTGTATGGTTAAAAAAGGGGTAGCGTACCTGAGGGTCGGCGGGAAGTGGCTTTGCTCGTGGTCGTCGTCCTCCGCACACACTACGGCAGTGAGCTTGGGGATGGAGGCCATCCCGTGCGGGTGCTAGGTCTGAGAGGACGGCCTTGTTGTCAGTGCATGACCTCGCTCGCCGACGACGAGTGCATCAACGCTGCACGTCCTTTTCTTCCCCGGCGGATCTTTGACCACCGGTGAGGATGGAGAGAGAGGCCGTCTTTTTTAGATCTGGAGAGAGGGTGGTAGTGTGAGAAGCAAGTGGGCAGCCCTTAGCAAGAAAGCGCTGAAGCTCCAGCCTATATATCTTTTTTATACTACTAGTACTGGAGGTCGAGTAGTGGTAGAGTAGTTTATATTTTCTCTGCATACAGTACCAGTTAGTCGTGCTTCAAAACTGAACAGCACGTTATTAAAAACATAAAAGTCGATAACTAATGCGGCACCTCGGGCCAACGCGGCCAGATCGCATTTTGCACGAGAAATTACACACCATGTTTCGTTGACATGTGGTCCTGTTCCAACATATCAATGAGATGACGGTGAGTAGTAGTATTTCCGAACGGACGCATAGGCCGGGGCGCCTCTTCGTGAACCGTGGCAAACTGGCAACTGTCCATCGACTCTTTGCCTTTCCCTCTCGATTTGGAACTGCTGTCGCACGCTCTTCCTCTCCCTCCTCCATTTTCCTTCAGCCCTTCACCCTTTCTTCTGCCATTGTTCGATCGTCTTCTCCATGGAGGGAACAAGCCAGAAACGACCCCGTTATTCTTGCCCCGATCTGAAAGATGACATGGTGGAGGAACTCATTGATCGGTGCGCCGTCATCACCTCGGCTAGCATGGCAGGTTCATTCAAGCCCATTCTCGACTCAACTAATAACATCATTACAAGGAACCCAAGAGTCAAGGATCAGTTTGATCTCCCCTATCTTCTTTGTCGTGACCCTGATGACTGGCGCCGGCACGATGGAGGCCTCGCCCTGTGCAAGTTGATGCCGCTTGATAATGATACGTATGATGTTAAGATGCCATCGCTTGAGGGTAAGGCTTGGGCAGGCGCAAATGGAGATTGGGTTGTTTACATTGGGACCAACTGCGAGTGGGAACTTGTGAATATGTACCCTCATGACCGGGTTCCACTTCCAAAAATCTCAGCATACTGCCCAGAGGTTGAGCACACCGGTATTGTACGCACATTCAAATACGATCATGGTGACTATCTTCTATGGAAGATAGCAATTTGTGGAGTTCCCAACCGCTCTTGGAATTACAACAACTATGAAGTTGTTGCTATCTTTGACAAGCTTGTTGCCGCCCTTCATGGTTTCACTGGATGGATATTGCTCAAAAATCAGTTTCTGTACACGGATGAGTACTATGATGCAATTCAATACGAGGGCCTTGTGTTTGCAGCCACCACTCGTGGCACTGTTTTTGCATGGAATCCTTATGCTTTTGGTACGTTTTCCTTCCACCGTAATTATAATTGTTTCATCCACATGCATCCGGGTTAGCAAGTTTCCCTTTACTAATTAACCTTCTTCTTGTGTTTCCAAGGTCTTGTGAACATTCCACCACCCATACTTGAAAATTTTTATAACCAAGGGGGAGATGACGATGGTGATGATCACGAGCATGAGGAGGAGCAGCGCCCATATACTTTGTGGTGCCTAGCAACTAATTCCGATGGATCACCTTTTCTTGTGTGTATACAGCCCACTGATGATGTTACTACTAAGGAAGCAAGTGTAGTCTCCCATGGTCGCACTCTCCGGACCTATTCCGACACCCGTTGCATGGTATTCGGGATGGATACTAGTGTGCTAGCGAACTCCTTCTCCCTGGTACAGAATTGATAGTCTTGGAGAAAACTCACTCTTCCTTGGACAAAACTATCCAACGATGGTGAAAGGCGATCCAACTTCTGTTGACACAATGTTACTACCATTTATGAGAAGCAATTGTGCCTATACCTCGGACATTTGGGCGGTTCGCTACCCTGGTACTGATATAGTAGTCCGCTTCAGCCTGGATGATCAGTCCTGCGTTGGTCTCCAGATCGACAATGGATGGCCCGTCCCAGAGAATCACTTGTGGTTCAAAGCAAGCGTTTCCAACACCGAGGAATGGTTGAGTTGAAGTTCATTTCATTGCTTGTTATTTGTTGTGTGGTGAAAACTTTAGTATTTATAATGTATACTCGTTGTCGATATGGGTTGATGACCTGTTTTATGTAATAAAATGATATGCATGTGATAAACTTACTAAATTTATGAATGGATTTCGAGTCGCTTCTCTTAGTGAGTGGGGCGACGAGGCAAAAAAATATTTTCCGAATACATAATTGTACGTGCATTGCAACAAGTTATCGGATGAGGCCAATAAGCAATAGTAGTACACTATTTGTACTAGCTTCACATGCTTCGCGCGTTGGGCGGGTGTTTTTACTGTAGCCATATGTTAATATGTGTTCGTTGTACGTAACCAGCACCTTGAATCCTCGATACTAGTAGGAGTAGTATATAGTAAGTAGTAGGAGTAGTAGGGTGGCATGGGCCAAAACAAGCATTCACGTCCAGGAGTACGGCACACGCCACCACCACGACATCCATCTGACACCATATTATTTCTTGGAGTCCATGCTAGAGCAGTCTCTTCAACCTCGTCGTTTCTCTAACTTCAGCCATCGCGCAGCGGGTGAGGTGGGGATTTGCCGATAGTCGGTTTCCTCAACTGCGGTCCCACTTGTAAGGCCAACTCCAATGCACGACACCAAATGGACCTCCATTTTGCACGAACTCCAACGATAATTTTGACTAGACAAGCAAGACCAAAGAAAACAAGAACCACAAGAATACATTTTACTACTCCTGTAAGTTGGATTAGAGCATCCATAGTGTGCATTTTTCACTGCCTCTAAGCACTCTCTCTCTTCTTAGAGGTCGCCTCCATACACTGCACTTCACGTCTCTAAGCAAAAAAATCTCTAGCATCGCCTCTTAGCTTGGAGGCTGCCTCTTCTGATTTAAATAATCAAGCAGCCCCACCCGTCAGCCTGTTTGTGCTCACAACGATGCATGTGATGTGCCAAAGTTCTCCTCCATTCAGATTACCATGCCTTTGTTTAATCAATCATGGGCCCACAATAGAGGCTGAAGCAAAATGTTATACACTGCATGGTTTTGATTGTTTGGAGGCAGCGCTGTGGGGTCCAACTTAGAGGCAAGCTAGCCTCTAAGCATTGTGGATGCCCTTAGTGCCTTCTCGATGCATTCATTGTTGATCTACGGAGGCCCGATCTTGCGTGCTTCTTTCTTCTTCGAGTGTAAAGAAGTACGTTGCTTCCTCGCATCTAGTCTCATGTCTAGCCTCTATTCTAGTAGGCGTATCAACAAGTGCACTAGTCTCATCTCTAGCCTCTGTGCTAGCTAAAAGTGCTAGAACATCTACTAAATTGCGCTCTATCAATATATGGATGTACTCTTCTTCCCAATACCAAGACTTGCATCCATTCTACTCCCTCCGTTGCACAATACATGCCTTCTATTTGTCAAAATATATATGTATCTAGACATGTTTTAGTATATAGGTACATCCATTTTTGGCCAAATGGAAGTCAAGTATTTTGGAATGGAGTGAGTACACAATAATTTTTTGAAGTTAGCACAACTAGTCTAATCCGAGAGCACAACCGAAGATTTGGTCGGGTTCTTCCTCCTTTTGCCGACACATGGGACATCCAGCATCCAGGTCGTGTCATGAAAGAAAATAGAGTGGTAGTTGAAGCCATGTGATGTGCATCTTGGGTTAAACTGTAAATAGAATCTTAATACTACTATTGAGTAACTCCAAAAGCGGCCACCGAAGATCTTTATTGGATTTGTTTTTCATCACCAGCATGTCGAGGTGAAAGATGTGCAGGTTCAGTGGGTTCTCTTGCGTTTTCACTGACATGTGGGACCGCATGTGAGCAAACAGACGACGGGCTCCACGCGTCCACTAGTTGGCTGAGAAGAGAGATAGAGGACGGCTAAGCACGGACTGCAGGAAATTTGTTCTACATACCTCGATATAGGCTCGATATAGTGGGGTGGCATGGGCAATAACTAACATTCACGTCTAGCAGTACGGCACCCGCCACCCACACGAGTCCCATCCGACACCAATTTTCTTGGAGTCCGTGCTACAGCCATCTCTTCTCCCTCTGTTTTCTCAGCCATCGCGCAGTAGGCAGGGTGGGGGTTTGCTGATAGTCGGTTTGCTCAACTGCGGTCCCGCTTGTAAGTGAAAATGCAACACCGCATGCATTCCCGCTTTAGCGGCGTGCCGGACCAACCGTGTGGGGGTGCGACGCGAACACGGCAGGCTTTTCCTTTTGAACTTGTAACTTGTAAAATTTGGTTCTGCTCCATGGCGCAACCGATAGATAGAAAATAACGATTTTGCCTAGAGTAATGAGAAGTTTGGTTCTGGCGCCGTTCATGCATGGAGTACGTACGAAAATTATGAAGTTGATGCGAAAGGTAAGATAATTACTAGTAGTATCATATACTACTACATGGATTTGACGAAAAGATAAAAATACATATGGATCCATCAACGACATCCTCACGCCCTAGTGCGCCGGGTCACCAACCGACGTGTGAGGAGCAGAGGCATTGGCGGCGAGCTCAACGTGCTTCTGAACAATGTCGTCCAAGGTTGCCCTGCGGTCCAAGAAGGCCAGCGTCCTATCATCCTCCTATTTCATGTAGTAGTCCTTGTGGACGATTTGCGCATAGACGTGGGTGATTATGTCGATGGTGTCTTGCTGCGCCAGGCGCTGCGCGGCGAGCGCGACCTCAAGGTGGACATTCTCCGGCGCGACGGCGGGCAGTCGCAGGGCCACCAGTGCATCGAAGAGGTTGTCACCATAGTGGCCGTTGAGGGTGGCAGGCATCGCAGAGCCTGGGCGCGTCGGCTGGAGGCGTACGTCAAAGTCGTCCGCGAGCTTCTTGACGACGGTGAACTTGTTGAGGAAACCGATGAGGACCTCATCGAACAAGGAGATGAAGTTGTCGTCCAAGCGGCCCCTCGCCCTGGCGGCCTCAAGCAATACTACCTGGAGACGTTCCTCGGTGTCGGGCCGCAGTCCGGCATCATGGACCATCTGGCACAGTCGGCTGATGCTCGCGCTCATCGCCTCCATGGGTCTAGCTAAGCTTCTAGTCCACTGATCTTGCGATTTGAGTGATCACTCTTGCCCTTGGTTAGCATGCGTAGGTGCGTAGGATTTCGTACTACTCCTCGGCCCTCTACTGCAACTGCCTTTCGCTGTATGATAGGTGGGCCAGCCACCCCTTGGGCCCACGTGTCATTCACCCAAAGGCAGTTGCCGTAAGTCAATGAAGCTGCGTCCCCCTCTGTGCCGGTGCAATATAGTCATCTCACCGGACCTGTAGTTGGGGCCAAACGAGAGAAGTTTTATGTTTACTGGTTTATTGGTCCCCTTTGCATTTTGCGCCAAGTTTTGGCCTTTGATTTAACTAATAAAATGTTAATGCATGTAAACAAAAATGTTGTGTAAGTCACCTTACGAAAACCAAATAATCCCAAAACACTTCACGGTGCATTAGCTCCCTCCTTGTTTGTTATTTCATGACATAACTACCAAACATGACATGCAGTGTTTAGTTCATTGCATGTAATTCTATTAGTACTCTAGTTAGCAAAAAGACATTAAGTTCTCTCGCCAATAGGAATAAAACACCATGTATTTATTTACAGAGGGAGTATTACATTTTTTGTGACATGCATTACTAGATATTGCTAGTCAAATACTAAAATCCAGATGGACGTGGTAGTACTCCTAAATCCATACGGTGGTGCTACTAGTACTAGTAGTAGTACTACCAATGTAGTAGTAGGAGTACTAGCACTGTACTACCCGTTGGTCAAATTATTACGTGTTGCTCCTCACAGTGAAGTGACAAGACCCCGCGCCGGAGATGACACCTGAGTATAGGCGCCGTATTCGGCATACCATAGTCAACCTCACCGTCTGCAGTGACTATCATCATGGCTGTAGAGCTAGCCTGCTTACAACTAGCCCTGTTCGACATAATTTCCCGTGCGTAGATGCCCGTGCATTGCACGGAACACCAAGATTGGGGGTGGACGACGCCTGCAGCGGCCATCGCGCCAGATTTTTCCACGGCCTTCTAGATGTGGTGGGGAGGAGATAAGGCTGATTGTGAGAGACAAGGAGTTGTTCGTAAATAGGGAACAAGTGCGAGCATCTTTTTGCAAAAATGGAGAAGCTTGGTTTGTATGTGTCAGATCTAGATCCGACGGCTATTGGTGAAAGATGGGAGGCACAACATCATCACCAACTCAGGACCTGTTTGATTCGCAGGATTTTGAAAATGCAGGAATAGGACACGGCAATATTACAAGTTTCAAACTGATATTACAAATGTTAGGAGTAATGTTGCACCTACGAAGAGGGAATTACTAGGAAGTTTACGTAAGAACTTTTGTTACCTTAGGTGGATGCAGCATTATCGTACAAACTAAAATCCACCGCCCTGACAAGTCACTAATGGGAAAATAAGTTTTCGAGTCTCTGGCCACTTGATGTTTAAAAAAAATCAGCTTCTGCGGAGACTTTGTCATTTAGGCTTAGACGCTTGCGGTGATTAGCACGCCATTCATTCTTGCGCCAGAGAACGCCAAACCTCATTACCTTCAGCACACTTGCCTCCAGAACAAAGAACCTGGCCAATTTAATCTCAGATGTGCTGCCTCGGTAGTTGATCAAATCAATTTTTGTAAGATGGAGATCAAGGCATTCGATGAGATTGTTATAGTGCAGCACATTTTTCACTTTCAGGTCTTTTTTTATCTGCAAAAGAAGAGAACATATTAGAGCAGCTGGCTATATAAGATTGCCGTGTCATCAAGAGGTACCAATATCATTCGCTCATACGATAGGGTTGGCTGGCTAGTGATATTTTCTCTCTCCCTCCCTCTCTCTCTCTCTCTCTCTCTTTCTGTTTCCTCTCATTTAACTAGGAGCACATGAAGAGCTTGGGCATTTGTTGCCTTCCACTATGTGGCTGATGCCATATTTCGCAAAAGTATGCCCCATAATATGCATCGATGTCAAATCAAAAGATTTTGGCACCGCTCTCGCGATGTGAGAGAATTGGCACCGCTGTGCACACAGACCCAGATGTATAAACGAATCAATCAAACCAACTACACCAGCCTCTCACTCTCCCAAACAAGTGTTCTTTATTGCCTCAATCCTCTCTCTCTCCCACGCAATGTTTTTTCATTGCGTGAGTTAATTTGGCACCGGAGCAAAGTAGGTGATCCAGATTGGGGCACCAGGTGAGCAATGGAGGGGCATCGATGCCAAATGCATCACAATTGAATTTGGCACATGTTTTGGCCTACATAGCCCACTTTTGTACTCCCTCGGTCCCAAAATTCTTGTCTTAAATTTGTCTAAATACGGATGTATCTAGGTACATTTTAGTGTTAGATACATCTATATCTAAACAAATGTAAGACAAGAATTTTGGGACGGAGGGAATACTACCTCGTATTTAGTATAAAATTTTGACCATAGATTTACCTAAGAAAATGCCAATGCATGTCACTAAAAATTACACCATTTGAAATTATGTTCAAATACAAATCCAACGATATAGTTCTTAGTGACATGCATTAACATTTTGTCAGTTAAATCTATGGTCAAATTTTGATACTACAAAATTGGAAGAGTAAACCAGGACGGAGGTAGTACTTGCTCTTAGGGTAACCATAGAGTTACTGGAGTAGTCTAAGTTACTTTCCACTATGACTAGCCTAGTCTACTATAGTAGTATAGCATAAAAACGATGCAGGTGATCACGTGAGAAAAAATACTAAAAACATTTCTTTCAGTGCAGTGCGTAGATGCAGTTTTGAACACTACACTTGTCATCGTAATTTGGGAAAATTACAAAAAATTGAGCTACGTTGTGATTACCGTTTACTTATAGGAAATAAGTTTCGCCTTGATGAGTAGCTTCTCCGTGCATAAAAAGCATGTAAGGAATCCAACAACTTGATCCAGATTGGGGCCGATAGATTTTAGTGCTAAGATCTTCACTGTGCGCATGGACTGGGATAAGCTTGTGGGAATCATTTTCTGGAAGACGGTCATAAATACATCAAGGAGAAATTTAAAAATGTGAATTCCAAGAAGACGGAGAAGAAGATGAGTGATGTACCTGAACGATTACGGATCCAATAAAGAGTTCGAAGAATTTGGCAGATGAGTACACCAACGCTGTCAATTTTGGCGCGTCAATGACCCTGATTTTTGTTGGACCTTCTAGATCCGATACAAGCAATCTCTCAAGGAAAGGCGCATTCTCAATGACCATAACATGGAACAGCTGGAGTGATCTCTTCCCAATTGATGTCTTGTTGCGTGGCCAGCAAGACACATAAATCCATCAGAGATTCGTCGAGGTGATGTGGAGGCTAATGAACCCGTGGGTCTGCTCAAGAAGAAGGTACTCGAGCGTAGTACAGCTATGGAGCAGGTGCTCCATAGCCTTCTTCGAGATGACAACGTCAAAGAGGGCGCGCTTCTTGAGTTGAGGGAGAAGAAGGGCGGGCGCGACATTAATCTGGGGAAGATAGCAGGAGCTGAAGCTGGCGCGGCACAGTGTTGGCGTGAGGCAGAGCGTGGACGGTGGCAGAGAGCGACATCGTCCAGCTTCAAAGCTGAGCTCCTCGAGCTGATCTAGGGCGGGGGATAAGAAACACTCATTGAACTTGGATTGGACCTTGCAGTTGGTACTGAACATGCGGATGTCAAGGCGTATGGCTGGCCCAGGGTGCGATGAAAGGATCTTGGAGACTGCAGCCATGCGTTTGCAATCCCCGTCGCAGAGGCGGCTGTCGACGGTGAGGTTGAGGGGGATGCAGCGCCAGAGGTGGCGCCACCACCGGGAGAGCAGGGCGGCTGCACGGCAGATTTGGTGGGGAGGAGGTCGATGATGACGAGCAGCATGTCATCGGGGAGGCTACTGATGAAGTCCAGGCTCGCCGGATGCGGTTTTGGCTCGAGCCGCCTTCGCTTGTTGGCTTCCTCGCCGTCCATCTCAATCAGCGGCGACGCCGGTGTACACATGTGCAGGTGTGTGTTGTGTGCTGGGTGTGCGCGAGTGTGTCCTTCTGTGCATGCCACCGCGAAGTGGTGAATTGTGCGTGAGTGCGTCCTTCACACGCAAGAAGTGTGTCCTCAATGCGCCCTCAATTTACTAGTGTGCGGGGTGCTACCCCGAGTGGTTTCAACTTTGTTTACTTCACCGCGTGTCAGATGGGCCTCTAGTTTACTAATTTTCACCCACTGCCACATGGGCCAGCACACAAAGATACAATGAGCTGACAAGGCAGCATGTGGATTGGTTGACCGGTCAACTAAACAATATACGGAGCTATACGCTGACACAGTGAGCGTATAATCCATCGGTATAGAGAGTTCGAGTGAGAGGGGAGGCCCGTGAGAGATAGCAGAGAGAGAGAGAGAGAGAGCTACTCCCTCCGTTCGATAATGCAGTTCCAACAATTTTTTTAAGTAAAACTTTTGAAACTTTGACCAAGTTTATAAAGAAATTACTTATATCTACAATACCAAAGATAAATGATAGTATGAAGTAAGTACATGTTGTGATGAATCTAATGATCGTTCCAGATGTAAATGTTTTTCTCCACATATACCTGGTCAAACTTTTCTGAGGTTTGACTTTTCAAAACATCCATATGCTTATGGACATGACAGAGTCCCTAGAGAGAGAGAGAGTGAAAAAAGTGTGTGTGCGTGTGTGAAAAAGACATGGACAACACACGATAAAAGTAGAGAAAAAACGTGCATGTCTTGTGCAAACATATCACACATGCATCTTCGACAACGGAGGCAAGGTGAGGAGATAGTGTGTGGTTGTTTGGAACTGAGAGAGCAAGACCCCTAGCACGTGGCCAAGAGGGGTCTGACAAACAAGGGAGATAGGTCAAGAGAGACGTACAGAGAAAATGCAGACATGGGGAGGAGAGAGTGTATGTTTGTCATAGAGAGATCCCCTGGAGATCGTGATGGGACTACATGGGTGGGAGATCGAGTGACAAGGTGTGTGCGCGATAGAAGATGCCCCGAGAGATATCGAGATAGACATATGGATGGAAGGAGACAATACGTGTGTTCCTGATGGCTAGTAAGAGATAATCATACTTAGGAGGGGGGAGTGCTTGCGCCTATGATGGAGTGAGGGATTATGGTACTTAGGGGGGTGCGTGTCACATGGAGAGAGAACAAGGGCGGAGAGTGTTGGATGAGTCTATATGTATAGCGTGAGCGAGACATGTGTATGTGTGAACCAGGGAGATATAAGGTAAGTTTGGCTTGCGTCCTGAGCATCTTTTGCCTCACCTAGGGTTGTGGCTGGATTTCATGCATGCTTGTTTGGTTGCTACCCTGGGAAAAATAAAGCCCGACTGGCCTGGGTTCCCTTGCACTTTAATTAGCCTGGCTGGACTCCGTACACTGCAGGTAGCCTGGCCCAGGCGACCGATTTCGAACGCCTGGCCGTGCCTGGTCGCGCGGCCACGAGGCTAACAGCAACATGGATGGATATTAGCATTAAATAATTGCTGCATGGATTGATTGATGGAACGTTGATGCTTTGCCTAGCCCGGGCATGAACCAAACGCTTCAGCACCACACAAGCCTGGCCTGGCAGAAATATTTTACACCTCACGTCCACAGCAGGCAGCACTGGCCATCAAGGCATGAGGGTCAGGTCACGAACCAAACTGACCAATAAAGTTTGAGAGAGATTGAGGAGCCCCGATAAGGCTGAGTGGTGCATCAGATAGCTGAGAGGGGGAAACAGATATTCCATCCGCTTGATAATGCAGTGCATGTAAATTTTTTAGAAGTCAAACTTTGGAAACTTTGATCAGGTTTACGCAAATGTTATTTATATCTACAATACCAAAGATACATCATACAAAACTACATCTCATGGTGAATCTAATGGTATATGTTTGTCGTACTAGATGTAATTGTTTTTCTCCATGTACATGGTCAAACTTTGTGACGTTTGACTTTTCAATAAATCTATATGCTATGGACCGAGGAGAGTGCCTAAGTCGAGACAGATCAAGTGCGTGTGAAGGAGAATGAGTAAGTGTGCAAAAAGAGTATGTGTGTGAAAGATAAAGTGACAACAAAAGATAAATTAGAGAGAGTGTGTGTTTTTCGTTTCTTATGCGAACATATCACGCATGCATCTCCGAGATGGAAAAGCGAGGCGAGGAGATACACGAAGATAGCTAGTGTGTGATTGTTTGCAACGGAGAGAGACACCCCTGTAGCACATGTCCAATAGAGGTCTGGCCAACAAGGAACAAAGGTCGAGAGGGACACATGGATGGCATGGATGCATGGGGAGGGAGAGAGGGTGTGTTTGTGATAGAGAGATCCCCTCGAGATCGTGAGGGGACTATATGGGTGGGAGATCGATGGAGTGTGTGCGTGATAGAACGATGCCCCGAGAGAAATAGAGATAGACCATGCACATGTTTGTGATGGAGACTAAGATTAGCTAGTCATATACATATAGGGGGACTGCGTGTGCCTACAATTGAGTGAGAGACCGTCATACTTGGCTAGCTAGGCATGAGATTGTGTGTGTGTGCGTGTGAGATGGAGAGAGAACGAGGGAGAGAGATAGAGTTTTAGATGGGCCTATCGAGTGCGAGTGAGATATGCATGTGTATGTGTGACCCAGGTGGATGGAGAGTTTGAGAGAGGGGGGAAGAGCTCCGAGCCGACAGAGTGGTGCGTGAGAGAGTTACAGGCAAAGAGCCAAGGAATTTGTGTGCGTACGATGAGTGCACCCAAGATATCTAGCTTGGACTAGCTAGAGTATCATACATAGTGTGCGAGAGAGACCTATAGATGGTGTATATATGCATGCGAACTAGAAAGACCCCCCCCCCACACACACAAAGAGAGAGAGAGAGAGAGAGAGAGAGAGAGATGGAGAGAAAGGGAGAGGGACCAACAAGGTTTTTGTGTCGGATGCGTGCGACAGAATTGAAGATTGTCGGCGAGAGAGAGAGAAGAGAGAGAGAGAGAGAGAACAGGAGTCCGGGAGAGGGGAGGTCGCGTTTTATGCATCAAAGACTGATATAAACCATGTTTCGATATAAACTTGCATTCAAATATTTAAATTGGAGAACATGTTGTCTGCAATCCACACATGAACGGATATATGCGTATATCAAACAAGTTCATTAATTTGACTTTCAACATGTTCATGGAGTACTATAATACTGTACAACATGCTACTCGATTGAGGTGTTCAATTTTGGATTTAGTTCACTATTTTGACCTACTGAACGAGCTATTTCATTGAATCGAGATATTTCATTTTGGGTTTGATTCGCGTTTTTGAGTGGGTCAACTATTTGTCATATAGTAAATCGCTAGCAACGAGCATGTAAAAACACATTACTCCCGAGCATCATCTCTCCATTTAAAAAAGAAGTGGCAAGCTAATATTTCAAAATTTATTCGAATCGACTTGGTAAGGTAGATGTGGATGCTCGTGCTCCCAAAATTTGAACGAACCGTTAAACATCCTCTCTGCTCGGTGGAATTCGCCCGAGCAAATAAATGGGAGACCCGAAATTACCGTCCTATGTGCGACACACATCAATTGGCCCATAGTACATCGAGGTAGGTTCGTAACTTCATCCAAGTGCGCCTTCTCCTCGGCCGAAATGACATGTGCCGAATAATTCATAAACCATGGTCGGCAAAACACGCTCTCCTCGCCCGAAATAGCTTGCGCCCACTATTTCAAAACACGCTCTCCTCGCCTAAAATCGCTCGCGCCCACTATAGTTCAAAACACGCTCTCCTCGCCCGACATCGCTCCCGCCCACTATTTGGGGAGAAGCAAAGTTACTCTACTATCCCCGACCCTCAGTACACAGACCCAAGCCGAGAAACCTATAGGAAAGGGTAGAACTGTAACTCCCCCTCACATTTCAGATAAATGCGTTCATAAGACATGGTTCCACTTCCCTCCCAATCCCCCCCGCCCCCGCCCCCATTCATACCTCGTGGGTGCCAAATCACCTTCTCCCCGGGAATCTCCCTTCTCCCGAGCCGTGAAACCTCAGCCCCACCCCAATGGCACCCCCACCGCACCAATTTCACAGCCGACCTCCTCCCTAATGCCGGAGACGCTGTCCATTTGCCGTCGTGCACTGGGACGTGTGCCTCTTACTCTGTGCTACTGGTGCTGCCTCGACGATGGCTGCGTGAACCACACCGGAGTCGATTCACCCCCGCCGTTGTTCATGGTGCTGGAGCGGCTCCAACTTCGGATCCGTCTAGAGTCCTGGCGCTGCTTTCTCGTAGCTGTTGACCGTCGCGACATCGCTCTTTCTCTGCCACCGCAACCGCGCCGGCCTCACCGATTCGACAGCTGGACCTGCCTACTTCACCATGCCGCCAGATAGGTCGCACCCTCATCTCAAATCACTTTATTTAGGCGTTAGTTGTCTGAATTTTTATTCTGGGCCAATCGATTCCCAATGGGAAGCAGCACCCCTTGAGGCGGCGGAGCTCCTAGGCTGCCGGTTGGCTGGTGTCTAACGTAAGGGTGCGAGACCGCAAGTTCGCCGCGGAAGCAACGCTTAGATGGCTATCTTTTAGAGTTGCGTGGGTTGAAGGTACTGCCGCCGTCGGATCTGGATGACAGGGAGTCTTTGTGGATTGGCCCGGGGGCGGTGCAACCACGGCAGTGCGGTGGGGCGAGGAGTGGGGTTTTGGCCGGGGCCACGGACGGCGGAGGCAGGCTGCTCTGACATTGGTCGCTGGCTCTTCGGGGAAGATTCCGAACAGTGTCAGCCGGGAGGCACAAGACGGCCATCAAGCCATCCGGCGTAGATCGGACAGTACCAAAATAAAATAAAATCGTGTGACCCCAATTTAGTCTTCAGTCAACAGACGTGTGACCACTCTCGTACCTTGCTGTTGATCTCTTAGTGTATTTCTTCAGATCAAAGAGATATGTCGTTCTTAACATTATGCGTTATCTGCATCTTCAGACACACCGTCTTCCGACTCACCGCAGCTGCTCCAACAAGGGAAGCATACACCAGAAGGGAGCTATAGTCCCCACTCAACAGTTCCCTGCATCGAATGCGCGTGCCCGACATGGACAGCCACAACAACTGCAGGGCCATCGACAAGTCAGCACATGATGCTCACTCCTATGGATGGCAGCCAGATAGGTTGTACCCTCATCTTACTTGTGTGCAACATTTATGGCTTTGTTATTCATCTAAGCATGGAAAATAGATCATCACATTTCACTGTATATTCATGCTGATCTCTTACGGGTCTTGTTCAGGAGTTAACATTGTTCCATAGTTCAGCTAAGATACTTGTTCTTTAGGTAACGTTGTTCCATAGTTATCATCCATCAGCCAATGCTATCCCACAGGCTGGTGATTATAGTATTATACCACTTCTAGTATTACCTATGTTGTTCTTTAATACTTTTGTGTGCCATCTAGTTAATCTCGAGTACAAACGATACATATTCTGTAGCTTTCATCTGTGTTCTCCCTTTAGTTTATGAGACCTGTTGCTGCTAGTTAACCCCAGTCCTACTATTTATGTCGTCTCCTACAGGCACTCATTACATAAATCTAACTACTAGTTGTCTTCCATGCATGTCAGATATAATTGCACACACTGATATATCCACAAGAACCTCACGGAGCAATGTAAAGGCCAATAAACTTGATGTCAATGATACCCAATATGATGGAACATGTAAAGGCAGTTCTTCAGAAGACTTGCAGAAAGATGATGAATCCTCTTCACCCCACAAGGTCCTTGCTCTAACTTGGCCTGTGATATGGGTACAACATGCATATAATGTCCTGGAGTGTATCTACTCTGTTGCAATGCCATGTGCTTAGCATGCTGATCATGCATGTAAATATGTCATGCCTTCCTGTTTTTCAGTACCTATTCCATTCATGATAACATGTTTTCAAATTCAAGTACTGTCATTCTACTCTATCGCAATGCCATCTGCTTAATTTGGACATCATGCTTCTGAATATCTTATGCATTGTTATTCATCAGTATGTACTTCATCTGTCTACCATACCATGTTTTTTTACATTGAAGTGTTGTTCTAGTGCTCTGTTGCAATGCCATCTTAGTTTCCCAATCATACACGTGTATGTTGCCTTAGTTATTTCTGTACGTATTCCGCTAGCATACAGTTTTACATTCAACTAGTATTTTTTTTGCTGTTGTCCTGTCGTATCCCTAGCTCTTACACCATACTCCCTCTGTCCGGATTACATGTTGCCGAAATGGATAAAAAAGGATGTATCTAGAACTGAAATACGCCTAGACCCATC
Source organism: Triticum aestivum (assembly GCF_018294505.1). Taxonomy (NCBI): domain Eukaryota; kingdom Viridiplantae; phylum Streptophyta; class Magnoliopsida; order Poales; family Poaceae; genus Triticum; species Triticum aestivum. Next base: position 638,615,199 of record NC_057810.1, read on the forward strand.
CATTTTTTCCGGATGGAGGGAATACATGTCAATATGTCATGCCTTTCTATTCTTCAGTACCTATTCCATCTCTCTGTTGTCGCATGTTTTATAATTAAAGCACCATTCTTCTATACAAGGCATGCAAGGGGAAGACGACTATGTTAGAATCTGAAGGGTTACAAACAAGGCCTTTGCAAAAGATCCAAACGCCAGGAGATAATAAACCAACTCCAGTTTTTATAGATACTGCTCCAGCACAGAGAAACCCAACTCCTACTGATAATAAGCAGATTCCAGTGGCCAAAGAACTAGTCCGCTCCAGTCCAGCAAAAATATGTCAACTCCATTCTAAGAAGCGTGTGCGTATCCTTGCATCATGAAATTTTATAGCATGCTGATCATATTTTCTACATGTTTCTTACCCATCTCTCTTTTAGAAAATAAGCTTAACAGATAGAAGAATTTCTGCAATGGTATCGTTTATGAGGAAAGATTCTTGCAGGAATTCTCTGTGCTCCAATGTAGATGTAAGTACCTGTTGTATATCACTATATTTTTACATCAGCATGTATTTTGTTAATCGGCGTGAATCCAACCTTTATCTGATCTAAATTTAGTTGTAGCAAAATGTATGATTAAAGGCCACAATGTTGATTTTTGTAAGGAAAACTGCCTGGTAGTTTTGCATCCTGAGCTGCATGAGTGTACTATCTCATATCAGTGGGTTTGAATACTTTGGTTCTGCAGTGGGTTTTCAGTGTTTTTTTACTGTGTTGTCCTGTCGTATCCCTAGCTCTTACATCATACTCCCTCCGTCCGGATTACATGTCGCAGAAATGGATAAAACTGGATGTATCTAGAACTGAAATACGCCTAGACCCATCCATTTATTTCCGGATGGAGGGAATACATGTCAATATGTCATGCCTTTCTATTCTTCAGTACCTATTCCATCTCTGTTGTAGCATGTTTTATAACTGAATCACCATTCTTCTATATAAGGCATGCAAGGGGAAGACGGCTATGTTAGAATCTGAAGGGTTACAAACCAGGTCTTTGCAAAAGATCCAAACGCCAGGAGATAATAAACCAACTCCATTTTTCATAGATACTGCTCCAGCACAGAGAAACCCAACTCCCACTGATAATAAGCAGATTCCAGTGGCCAAAGAACTAGTCCGCTCCAGTCCAGCAAAAGAATGTCAACTCCATTCTAAGAAGCGTGTGCGTATCCTCGCATCATGAAATTTTATAGCATTCTGATCATATTTTCTACATGTTTCTTACCCATCTCTCTTTTAGAAAATAAGGTTAAACGATAGAAGACTTCCTCCATTGGGATCGTATTCGAGGAAAATATCTTGCGGGAATTCTCTGTGCTCCAATGCTGATGTAAGTACCTGTTGTATATCACTATATTTTTACATCAGCATGTATTTTGTTAATCGGCGTGAATCTAACCTTTATCTGATCTAAAATTAGTTGTAGCAAAATGTTAAAGGCGCCAATGTTGATTTTTGTAAGGAAAACTGCCTGGTAGTTTTGCATACTGAGCTGCATGAATGTACTATCTCATATCACGCACATTACTGAATTGTAGTGCTTCTCTGGTTGCCCATTCATTCATTGTGTCAATGTTGCTTTCGTATTACCTTACCTGGCTGATGATAGTTGTGCCATATTGTGTTAATTTGGTGTAGGCTAGTTGCCCAAACGTTCGTTGTGTCAATGTTGCTTTCCTATTATCTGACTTGGCCAATGATAGCAATGCTAGTGTGTTAATTTTGTGTAGGCTGCTGAAGATAAGAAGACAAACTCTGAAAACAGCAAGGCAGCCCCATTGTTCCTTTCCAGTAAATCTAGGCCAGGTAGTATGGCAATAACTCATGATTAATATGTTTGGTTCCCGTCCTAATTTCTGTTATGATGCAGTGGTCGAGACACTCTCCACTATCAATAATACAAGCCTGCCAAAATTGCCATCTGAATCTGTTCAATATCCTATGTCTCGAATGCAACAGAATAAATGTATGTTTGTGAACTAATTAATGGCTGAAGCAATGATGGAATAGGTGGATGAATTAGAGGTGCAGAGTCGTGCGACACAACACTGATCAATGTTTTCAGAGATAGTGTAGCAAAGCCGCAAGAACTTGCCCACATGCTTATGGGCGTCATCTGTGCTGAGGTTGCAGATTGTGACGTTGTAGATGGTTAGGTTCTGCTCATTTATTTGCACTGGCATCAATCTTTGATTGCCCAGTGGATGTAATTTCTTGTAATATATGCTCGATGTGCAACGTTATTCCCTGTATGTCGTACCTTTGCTTGATCGGTTTTGGTCCTGTGCATAATTGCTCGTCGTAATAGGCTCAAATTATCTAATTTGGCCTAAAGACATGTACGAACTTTAGTGGGCCCATTAAGTTAATGGGTCGTTACTAGGCCAGAAGTTAATGGTCGGCCCTCTTACCTCCTGGGTCGTTAACAGGCCAACATCAAAGCAGGCAATAGTTGGGCCCAATTTATTTCACGGGCCGTTAACAGGTCGTTACTAAGTTTAGGCTACATATGGCCCAAATATACTGTAGGCCTTTAGCAGGACGAAAGAGATAGCGGGCTTGTACTGGACCATGAAGAGCATGGGCCGCTAAGAGGCCGAAAGTCAGGTCGTATTGTAAATGGCCCAACTGTGTTGTGGGCCTTTAGCAGGCCGAAAGAGAAACCGGGCTGGTATTGGACCATGAAGGGCATGAGCCATTAAAAGGCCAAAACTAAGGTCTGACTACAAATGGCCCAACTCATTTATGGTCCGTTAATAGGCCGAAAGGCACACAGGGCCGGGAATTGGCCCAACACTTAAATGGGTCGCTAAAAGGCCAAAACTCAGGTCCGACTACAAATGGCCCAACTGATTTATGGGCCGTCAATAGGCTGAAAGTGACACCGGGCCGAAAATTGGCCCAACACTTAAATGGGCCGCTAACAGGCCGAAGCTCAGGTCCGACTACAAATGGCCCATCAGATTTATGGGCCGTCAACAGGCTGAAAGACACACCGGGCCGGAAATTAGCCCAACATTTAAATGGGTCGCTAAAAGGCCGAAAGATGTACATCCTGAAAATTGGCCCATCCATTGAATGGGCCGTTAACAGGCCAAAATCTCATCGGGCCGATATTGAGCCCAAATATGTAGCGGGCTGTTAACGGGCTCGAACTGACGATGGGCTGCAATGGTGTCAAATCTTTAACGGGCCGTTGACGGGCCGAATTGGCACATGTCGTATGGGCCGTGGGCTTAAATGGACCTGACACAAGTAGGCCTTATATGGGCCGGCCTGCTAATTTTTACTGGGCCGGCCTTTTTCACCGGAATGGGCCACTGTTGGGCCGTGCCACGTGTCGACCTATCATAGGCGCCTCCCGTCCAATGAGTGGATGACATCTGTCCCAACGGTGAGGCAACACTTGTTTCCTTCGGCCAATGATGATTTTACACGTGGAAAATGCCCATTGGTCCGGGCTGTTAACGGGTTATCGGATCCAAAACCGGACCCAATAGCTTAACGACGTTCCGTTACGGTGGATGCCATGTGTCGGTCACACTTGACGAAAGCACTTCTGTGATGCGCGATTTATCGTCATGGAAGTGGACACTTCCGTGATGATAATTTTGGTAATGTCATGGAACACTTCTACGACAACACAGGTATGACTATCTTGATTCTGTCATAAAATCGTCATGGATGTACATGCATGATGAAAAACGCGACCTACTGTGACAAACACGTATCATCACGGAAGTGTATTTTTTTGTAGTGATAATTTGTAACGAGCAAGTAACAATAGTAGTAAAAAAGTGCAGCAAGGTATCCCAATCCTTTTGAGGCAAAGGACAGGCCAAAACGGTTTCTTATGATAAGCAAAGTGTTCTTGAGGGTACACGGGAATTTTATCTAGTCACTTTCATCATGTTGGCTTAATTCGTGTTCGGTACTTTGATAATTTGATATGTGGGTGGATCGGTGCTTAGGTGTTGTTCTTACTTGAACAAACCTCCTACTTATTATTAACCCTCTCGCAAGCATCCACAACTACGAGAAAAGTATTAAGAATAAATTCTAACCATAGCATTAAACTTTTGGATCCAATCGGTCCCTTACGGAATAAAGCATAAACTGGGGTTTAAGCTTCTGTCTCTCTCGCAACCCACCATCTAATAACTACTCCACAATGCATTCCCTTAGGCCCAGATATGGTGAAGTGTCATGTCGTCGACGTTCACATGACACCACTAAGAGAATGGCAACATACATACCATCAAAATATCGAACACATATCAAGTTCACATGATTACTTGCAACATTATTTCTCCTGTGACCTCAAGAACGAAAGTAACAACTCACAAATGATAAACATGCTCAAGATCATAGGGGTATTAAATAGCATAATGGATCTGAACATATAATCTTCCACCAAATAAACCATATAGTAATCAACTACAAGATGTAATCAACACTACTAGTCACTCGCAGGCACCAATCTGTAGTTTTGATACAAAGATTGGACACAAGAGATGAACTATTGTTTGAGAGGAGTTGGTGCTGTGAAGAGTTGTTGGTGATGATGATGACGACGGTTTTCCCCTCCGGGAGGGAAGTTCCCCGGCGGAATCGCTCCGCTGGAGGGCAAAAGTGCTCCTACCCAAGTTCCGCCTCAAGGCGGCGGCGCTTCATCCCGAATGTCCTCCCCTTACTTTTTTTTCTAGTTCAAAATGACTTATATACCAGAAGATGGGCACCGGAGGTGGGCCGAGGAGGGCAGCACCCACTAGGGCACGCCTGGACCTCATGGCGCGCCCAGGTGGGTTGTGCCCACCTGGTGGCCCTCCTCTGGTACTTATTTTCTCCAATATTCATTAAATATTCCATAAAAATTCTTCGGGGAGTTTCAACTCATTTGGAGTTGTGCAGAATAGGTAGCTTGACGTAGCTTTTCCGGGTCCAGATTTCCAGCTGCCAGAATTCTCCCCCTTGGTGCATACCTTGCATATTATGAGAGAAAAGGCATTAGAATTACTCCAAAAAGCATTATTATACAATAAAACTACATAAATAACAGTAGGAAAACATGATGCAAAATGGACGTATCACTAAACAACAGATCTGCTAAACAGACATAAGTTTAAAGATAGCAGGGGCATCACATGCCCCCTGCTTCACCACAGGGTGCTTAACCCTGGACAAAATATTAACAGGTTCATGATACATCTCCAACGTATCTATAATTTTTTATTGTTCCATGCTGTTATATTATCATTCTTGGATGTTTTACAATCATTTTATAGCAACTTAATATCATTTTTTTGGACTAACCTATTGACATAGTGCCTAGTGCGAGTTGATGAGTTTGCTTGTTTTTTACTTCGTGGAATATCAGTACCAAACAGAGTCCAAACACAGTGAAACTTTTTGGAGATTATTTTTGGACAAGAAGACACAAGATGGGCCAAAAAAGTACCAGACGGGGGGTCCGAGGGGAGCACAACCCCCACGGCGCGCCCAGGAGCCCTGACGTGCCCTGGTGGGTTGTGCCCACCTTGGTGGCCTCCTGCACCACCTCTTCGCTCTATAAATACCCCCAATATTCCAGAAACCCTAGGAGAGTCCAGGAAAAACAATTCCAGCCGCTGCAAGTTCCAGAACCACGAGATCCAATCTAGACACCATCACAGAGGGGTTCATCATCCTCATTGGTGCCTCTCCGATGATGCATGAGTAGTTCATCATAAACCTAAAGGTCCTTAGTAAGTAGTTAGATGGCTTCTTCTCTCTTTTTGATTCTCAATACAATGGTATCTTGGAGATCTATTGGATGTAACTCTTTTTGCGATGTGTTTGTTGGGTTCCGATGAACTTTCAGTTTATGGTCAGATCTATATCCATGAAAGTTATTTGAGTTTTCTTTGATATCTTATATGCATGATTACTTATAGCTTCGTATTTATTCTTCGAATATTTGGTTTAGTTAGGACAACTAGATCGATTTTTCTTGCCATGGAAAGAGGTGCTTTGTGATGGGTTCCATCGTGAAGTGTTCTTTCCCAGTGACAGAAGGGGCAGCAAGACACACATGTATCGTTGCTATTAAGGATAACAAGATGGGGGCTATTCCTACATGAATAGATCTCGTCTACGTTATGTCATCGTTCTTACTGCATTATTCTGTTTCTCCATGAACTTAATACACTAGATGCATGTTGGATAGTGGTCAACGCGTGGAGTAATAGTAGTAGATGTAGGCAGGAGTCGGTCTACTAATCTTGGATGTGCTGCCTATATAATGATCATTACCTGGATATCATCATAATTATTCGATGTTCTATCAAATGCCCAATAGTAATTTGTTTACCCATCGTGTGCTATTTTCTTGAGAGAAACCTACGGACCCGGGTCTATTTTCCCGTCATATATTTGCAGATCTATATTACTATTTGCATTTTTCTTTATTCGCATCTTTTATTTTTAGACTATATTATCAAAAACCCAAAAATACCTTGCTGAATTTTATTTGTCGTTATTCTATTCGCATCTACCAATCTATCTATTTACCAATCTTTTACCCGAGGGGGACAACCCCTCTTACGTGCCGGGTGGCAAGTATTTGTTCTTTGTGTGCAGGTGCCATTTACATAGTGTTGCTTGTTTCTCCTACTAGTTCGATAACCTTGGTTTCATAGCTGAGGGAAATACCTATCGTAGTTGTGCTGCATCATCCCTTCCTCTTTAGGTAAATACCGACGTAGTTCAAGCGACATCAAAAGGAATTTCTAGTGCCATTGTCGGGGAGACATCATCAACATCTATTAGGTACATAATCACAAATCTCATCTCCTTATAATTTACATTATTTGCCATTTGCCTCTCGTTTTCATATCCCTCACTTCACAAAAATTCATTGTTTGATTTGCCCACTTCTTCATTCGCCTTTTTCTTGTCAGATCTGTTTGCAATCTTGTTTGCGTAGTCACGATGACTCAAGAAAACACCAAGTTATGTGATTTTTCCAATACCAATAACAATGATTTTATTAGCACTCTGATTGCTCCTCCCGCCACTAGTGCGGAATCTTGTGATATTAATGCCGCTTTGTTGATTCTTGTTATGAAAGATCAATTTTCCGGTACTCCTGATAAGGATGTCGCGTCCCATCTAAACACATTCATAGAATTGTGTGATATGAAAAAGAAAAAAAGATGTGGACAATGATATTGTGAAGTTGAAATTATTTCCTTTCTCTATGAGGGATCGTGCAAATATTTGGTTTTCTTCTTTGCCTTGCAATAGTATTGATTCTTGGGATAAGTGCAAAGATGCTGTTATTACTAAGTATTTTCCGCCCGCAAAAATTATTTCCCTTATAACTCAGATCATGAATTTTAAGCAACTTGAGCATGACATGTTGAACAATCTTGGGAAAGAATGAAGTTGATGCTAAGAAATTGTCCTACTCATGGTTTAAATCTTTGGATGATCAGACAATTTTTTATGCGGGATTGAATTTTGTTTCTAGAAATCTTTTAGATTCCATCGAGGGTGGTACTTTTATGAAAATTACTTTTGGTGAAGGTACTAAATTGCCAGATAATATCATGGCAAATTATTCACAATGGCATACCGAAAGAGCGCCTACTAGTAAAAAAGTTAATTCGGTTGAAGAAATTAATTCTTTGAGTGAAAATTTTGATGCTCTTATGAAAATGGTTGCTATTAAAAGTTCTTATATTGATCTAAATGGTGTGCCTTTGTCTACTTTCATTGATCAAAATAGTGGTCCCATAGATGTGAATTTTATCTCGCGGAATAATTTCAACGGCAATGCTTATAGAGGTAATTTTAATCCTAGGCCTTTTCCTGGAAATCCCTCTAATAATTATGGTAATTTCTATGGTAATTCTTCTTAAAATAATAATATTAACCCCTCAGATATTGAGAATAATATTCAAGAATTTATCAATACTCAAAAAGTTTTCAATACTACGATTGAGGAAAAGTTGAATAAGATTGATGATATGTCTAGAAGTATTGATAGAATTTCTGACGATGTAGAAAATCTCAAGTTGAAATTTTTTGTACCCAAGGTTGATGAATCAATTAAAGATTTATATGTTTCCATGGTTGAAAGTAAGAAAAGAACCGCTATGCTTAGCGCTAAAAGAGAATTTTTAGAAAGAGTGTTTTCTAGTGATTACTTTGATAAAAACGATGAAGCTCCAAAGTAATTGGTGTTTCCTCTATTGATTCCTTGTTTAGCAAAATTAAAATTGATGATAAAGGGACTGGAGGAGAGTCAACTTTAGCTAGAAGGCATCCCGATAATTCATAGGGTGAAAATCTTGATTAAAAAAATTGGTAAAAGTGGGTTTGGAGAGGCCAAAACTTTAACTAGTGATGTGCCCACTCTTTTGGATTACAACGACTTTAATTATGATAATTGCTCTTTGATTGAATGTATTTCTTTCTCGTGATCCATGATAAATTCACCTCCTGCCTATGAACAAAATAAAGCTTTTACTAAACATATTGTTGATGCCATGATGAAAGCTTTAGAAGAAAAGTTGGAATTAGAAGTTTCAATTCCTAAAAAATTACGTGATGAATGGGAACCTACCATTAAAGTCAAGATTAATATGAGTGTTTTGCTTTATGTGACTTGGGTGCTAGTGTTTCCACATTTCTAAAATATTTTTATGGTGTGCTTGGTCTTACCAATATTGAAGAGTGTTCTTCAAATTTGCACTTGGAGGATTCTACTATTAAAAAACCTTTGGGAAGAATTAATGATGTTCTTATTCTTGCAAATAGGTATTATGTGCCCATATATTTTATTGTTGTTGATATTGATTGTAATCCTTCTTGTCCAATTATACTTGGTAGACCATTTTTACGCACTATAGGTGTCGTGATTGATATGAAAGAAAGCAATATTAAATTCCAATTTCCTCTAAGAATGGGGCTGTAACACTTCCCTAGAACAAGAATTAATCCACCATATGAATCAATCATGAGGGCATCCCATGGATCAAGAACTAAAGATGATAATACTTGAATTTATGAATTATGCCTAGCTAGGGGCGTAAAATGATAGCGCTTGTTGGGAGGCAACCCAATCTTTATCTTTTTGCTTTTTGGTTTTCTTGTTGTTTTGCAATAAATATACAAAGATGACTCTGATTAGATGTGTTTTTATGTTTTAGTTAGTTTTTGTGCCAAGCTAAGCCTTTGGGACCATGTTGGGTGATAGTTGATTTGATCTTGTTGAAAAACAGAAAATTTTGCGCTCAGTAGCAGAATTTTAAAAAATCACAGAAACGTGTTTTTGCTCTGAAGTTTTTACAAAAGATTCATATACAAATTTCCCATGTTGTCTAATTTTCCATAATTTTTGGAGTTACATAAGAATTCGAAGTTCCCTGATTACTACAGACTGTTCTGTTTTTGACCGATTCTGTTTTCATTGCATTGTGTGCTTATTTTCATGAATCTATGGATTGTATCGGGGGGTATAAGCCATGGTAAAGTTATAATAAAGTAGGTATAATGCAATAACAAAATATGAATGGGTTTGCAACTGTACTTAGAGTAGTGATTTGCTTTCTTATACTAACGGATCTCACGAAGGTTTTGTTAAGTTTTGTGTGATTGAAGTTTTCAAGTTTTGGGTCAGATCACAATGGATGAAGGAATAAGGAGTAAGAAGAGCCTAAGCTTGGGGATGTCCCATGGCACGCCAAGATAATATTCAAGGAGAAACAAGCAACTAATCTTGGGGATGCCCTGAGTGGCATCCCCTCTTTCTTCTAACAACTATCGATATTTTACTTGGAGCTATATTTTTATTCGTCACATATCATGAGCTTTGCTTGGAGCGTCTTGTATGTATGATTCTTTGCTTGTTTTGCTTTTTAGTTTGTCACAAGTATCCTTGCTGGACACACCTATTTGAGAGAGCCAAAATTATGCTATGATTTGTTAGAATTGCTCTTTATGCTTCACTTAAATTTTTTGAGCTATGGAATTGCTGTAGTGCTTCACTTATATATTTTTTAGCACGGTGTGCTTGAATATATTTTTGAAGAAATGCTCTCATGCTTCACTTATTTTTATTTGAGAGTTAGTAATTTTTTTAAGAAATTCTCTCACGCTTCACTTAGATTATTTTGAGAGACGAAAATTTTATGCTCGTGTTCTTCACTTAGATTTCTTTGTGCTTGTCAAAGCAATTGCAATATATGAAACTAGTCCCAAAGTGATAGATATTCAAGAGGGATATAATAAAAACTTTCATGAAGATCATTGGACAAAATAAACTTGATTCTTTGTAATAGTTTTGAGATATGATGATAGTGATATGTGAGTCATGTTGGTGAGTAATTATACTTTAGTAAGAATATTGGTGTTAAGGTTTGTGATTCCCTATGCAAGTACGAAATTCAATCGTTATGCAATGAAATTACATCCTACTTGTGGTGCATTATTCGGTGTTAGTTATGCTTAATTCTCGGCTACTCACTTATGTGATTTTTCGTTTCTTGGTTAGTTGCTTCTCAATCTTTTGCTAGCCTCCACTTGTAGTAAGTAGAAATACTACTTGTGCATCTAAACTCTTCAAACACAGTTTTGCCATATGAGTCCACCATACCTACCTATATGCGGTATTCCCGTACCATTCTAAGAAAATTTGTATCTGACATCTCTAATTTTCAAAATAATTTCCTTTTTGTGTGCTCGTACCGCTCATGAAGCGGCAGGGGGTGGCCAATATTTTCCATGCTAGATGTGCTATTCTCAAGATGAGTGTTTATTCACTTGTCATTGCATGAGAGTACGGAGGTAATAGGGATGCCCAGTCCCGAAACAAATTTACTTTATGTTGTCAAATGATAAATTCCTTGGAAAGTGTTGGTACGGAAGGCACCCGTGGATAAGGCTAGCCATGGATTGTGAAAGAATGGTGGAAAAAGGACTAAACTTTATTTTCTATTTGGGAACCGCCTATGATATATCTAGCATAGAAAGTGTTGGGAATTACTCGGTCGTTTTTGTTAACGGGAAAAGTATGCTTCTCAAAAAAAACTCAATTTTTGCTTTGAACTCTGGCACCTCTACAAATCCCTACTTCCCTCTATGAAGGCTCTATCTATTTACTTTATGCAATTTTAATTTTTATTTGAGTCTTCATCTTGTCTTATAAAGCACCAACTAAGGGGCACTGTGATCATACTTGAACATTTGATGTAGCTAATATGCGAGTGTCTTTTATGAATGGATCAATGATTGAGCATGATGGGCTAGGGATAACTTTCTTTAGTGTTGATATTTTGAAATACATGGTTGCTTGTTGATATACTTGAGTATTTAAATTTTCATGTCAAAACTATACTATTGCTTTCAACCATATAAAAGTCCAACTGTCCATGCTACAAAAGAAAAGAATATGTGTTGAACATGTTAGGCAGCATTCCACATCAAAAATTCTGTTTTTACATTTACCTACTTGAGGACGAGCAGGAATTAAGCTTGGGGATGGTGATACGTCTCCAACGTATCTATAATTTTTTATTGTTCCATGTTGTTATATTATCATTCTTGAACGTTTTAAAACCATTTTATAGCAACTTTATATCATTTTTTGGACTAACCTATTGACATAGTGCCTAGTGCGAGTTGTTGTTTTTTATTTCATAGAATATTAGTACCAAACGGAGTCCAAAAGAAGCAAAACTTTTTGGAGAATTTTTTTGTACCAGAAGACAGAAGATGGGCCGAAGAAGTCCTAGAGGGGAGGCCCGAGGGGAGCACAACCCCCCAGGGCGCGCCCTGGTGGGTTGTGCCCACCTTGGTGGCCTCCTGCACCACCTCTTCGCTCTATAAATACCCCAATATTCCAGAAACCCTAAGAGAGTCGACGAAAAACAATTCCAGCCGCCGCAAGTTCCGGAACCACGAGATCCAATCTAGACACCATCACGGAGGGGTTCTTCATCCTCATTGGTACCTCTCCGATGATGCGTGAGTAGTTCATCATAGACCTATGGGTCAGTAGTCAGTAGCTAGATGGCTTCTTCTCTCTTTTTTTGATTCTCAATACAATGGTCTCTTGGAGATCTATTTGATGTAACTTGTTTTGCGATGTGTTTGTTGGGATCCGATGAACTTTGAGTTTATGATCAGATCTATATCCATGAAAGTTATTTGAGTTTTCTTTGATCTCTTATATGCATTATTACTTATAGCCTCATATTTCTTGTTCGAATATTTGGTTTAGTTAGGCCAACTAGATTGATTTTTCTTGCCATGGGAAGAGGTGCTTTGTGATGGGTTCCATCATGCGGTGTTCTTTCCCGGTGAAAGAAGGGGCAGCAAGACACGGATGTATCGTTGCTATTAAGGATAACAAGATGGGGACTATTCCTACATGAATAGATCTCGTCCACATCATGTCATCATTCTTATTGCATTACTCCGTTTCCCCATGAACTTTATACACTAGATGCATGTTGGATAGCGGTCGATGTGTGGAGTAATAGTAGTAGATGCAAGCAGGAGTCGGTCTACTAATCATGGATGTGATTCCTATATAATGATCATTACCTAGATATCGTCGTAATTATTCGATGTTCTATCAATTGCCCAACAGTAATTTGTTTACCCACTGTGTGCTATTTTCTTGAGAGAAGCCACTAGTGAAATCTATGGCCCCTGGGTCTATTTTCCATCATATATTTGTAGATCTATATTACTATTTGCCTTTTTCTTTATTTGCATCTTTTATTTTCAGATCTATATTACTAAAACCCAAAAATACCTCACTGAATTCTATTTGTCGTTATTCTATTTGCATCTACCAATCTATCTATTTACCAATCTTTTACCCGAGAGGGATTGACAACCCCTCTTATGCGTCGGGTCGCAAGTATTTGTTCTTTGTGTGTAGGTACCGGTTACGTAGTGTTGCTTGGTTCTCCTACTGGTTCGATAACCTTGTTTCATAGCTGAGGGAAATACCTACCGTAGTTGTGCTGCATCATTCCTTCCTCTTTGGGGAAATACCAACGTAGTTCAAGCGACATCAGTTCACGCCAAGTTCTCCGATCACCGCACCAACTAACTATGAGTTCATACTAATTACTTCAGAGGGAGAATTCAAGGTCACCGATGTGGATGTGCCTGCTGGAACGCATCCTACACCTGATGGAGCTGTCGCGGTTCTAGATTTAGACCTTGAGGCCTAGATCGGATATGCGTAGCACGACAAGGTTATCAGGGAGGATCCTATGGCGATGGCAGAAGTAGTGCCAGCCTCGGCCAAGCACCATCTGCTCCTCGAAGGTCTGAACCTGCACCCCAAATTCGTACCACTTATTGGTAGACAATGTGACGACACGCTAGCTTTGTATTGAGCACGAGCCACTTCGTCATCACCTCCTGGAACCTGGGAGGGATGATGAGCATGGATAGATCCTCCTTTTTTCATCCATGATTTGCACATAAAAATGAAGCGGCTCTCGGGACCCCTCATCGTGGCCCATCCTAGGAGCTTGTCCCCTTGAACGTGGCTGGCTCATGAAGGAGACCCTGCTAGGATGGTTCACCCTCTTGAGCCAGCGGTTCGTGGGGATGAAGTCCACAGCGGCCTCGGCGCCGAGGACGACATGGGCTCCTCCACCGGCCCTATCCCACTCCGCCTTCATCACCTTGTCAGGTAAGCTGACATGGATTAGTAACAGGGCATTGGCAGCATGCTACATTTGTACTAGTGCCTAAAGTAGCAAACACATTGGTCCTACCTACCATGAGAACCATCCACGTAAACCTAGCATGCACGTTTGTACTAGAACCCTAAGCAGGAACATTAAATACAGCACAACACCAATATAACTAGCATGCCCATGAACCCTAAGTATGAACATGAAACACACAACAATCTAGATAACATGCACATGAACAATTAGGAGGAACATCAAAGACATGCCGGCGATGAGCTCAAGCAAGGGTGAGCTTCAGTCATGGTGGTTCTATGGCCTAGAGGTAGCAACAGGTGGGGGGGTAGGGGAGAAAGACTTGGACCTCACAACACACTTGAGGGCAAGCTCGGCGGGCCCGAGGACGATCGGAAGCCGGCGAATCGATGGAGACGATCTTGGTTGCCAGAGGTTGGAGAAGATGGCCTAGGCGATGTTGCGGTGCATCCGGCGTTGCGTGCCTCGGCAGAGAGGACGAGGGCGTCACGGCGGAGCTGTTGGACAAGACAACGAGGAGTACGGTGATCGGTAGCAGCGAGGACAGTAAGGGGTGGTGACGGTGGCACTCGGCTATGGGAGAGAGAGCGCTAGGGGAGAGGATGAGGATGAGGGGAGTGAGGGAGGGAGCTACGTGGTGACGTCTAGAGCCTCCAGGCCATCGAGGAGGCAGGCAAGCTGGGTGAAGGTGTCCCGGCGCGTGCGCACACACGCGCGGGGCACACGCGCCTGTCCTCCTGTCCAAGGTAGGGGACGAAGAGCGGTGCCAGGTTGGCTGGGCCGGCTACAGTGGGTCGTCGGGTGAGTTTCTGAAAGTGCAACTATCCCTAGGTGGTTTTGGTAATTCATAACAACATATAGCTCATTGAGCTAATACTATTCCAAGACAAATATTTCAGGAAAGCTCAATGAATGCCATGGCATGGATGATGAAAGTGGATCCCTCAAAATATTAAGGATAAAAGGATTGGCTCAATCTTAAAAGCTCAAGACTCTACATTTTATATTTTAGTGATCCAAGATCACATTGAGTCTATAGGAAAATCCAATACTATCAAGGAGGGATGAGGTGTTGCTTAATGAGTTTCTTGCTTCAAGTGCTTAGTGATATGCTCCACACACCCTCAACTACTTCCTCATATCCACATATGACCTAAACCAAAAGTCAAACTCGTCCCCACCGATTCTTTCTATCCGGCGCCACCGAGTTCAGATGTCATAGCCACTGCCACAAACCCTAGGCAAATCGGTCTCACCGATAGGGATCTCGGTCTCACCGAGATGGGATTGTAATCTCGCTGTTTCCCTTCATAACGTTTCGGTCTAACCGAAGTGAGCGATCGGTCCCACCGAGATTGCAATATAAACTCTCTGTTTCCCTTTCGTAACATTTCGGTCTCACCGAAAAGAGCGAATCGGTCCCACTGAGTTTACCTGACCAACTCTCTGGTTAGCTAATTACCAAAATTGGTCTCACCGAGTTTGTGTAATCGGTCTCACCGAGATTACGTTATGCCCTAACCCTAACCATATCGGTCCTACCCAGTTGCATGTCGGTCCCACTAAAATCACTAACGGTCACTAGGTTTACTGAATCGGTCTGACCGAGTTTGTTAATTCAGTCCCACCGAGATTGGTAAATTGTGTGTAACGGTTATATTTTGTGTGGAGGCTATATATACCCCTCCACCTCCTCTTCATTCGTTGAGATAGCCATCAGAACAAACCTACACTTCCAACTTACCATTTCTAAGAGAGAACTACCTACTCATGTGTTGACGCCAAGATATTCCATTCCTACCATATGAATCTTGATCTCTAGCCTTCCCCAAGTTGCTTTCCACTCAAATCTTCTTTCCACCAGATCCAAATCCTATAAGAGAGAGTTGAGTGTTGGGGAGACTATCATTTGAAGCACAAGAGCAAGGAGTTCATCATCAACACACCATTTATTACTTCTTGGAGAGTGGTGTCTCCTAGATTGGCTAGGTGTCACTTGGGAGCCTCCGACGAGATTGTGGAGTTGAACCAAGGAGTTTGTAAGGGCAAGGGGATCGCCTACTTCGTGAAGATCTACCGCTAGTGAGGCAAGTCCTTCATGGGCGACGGCCATGGTGGGATAGACAAGGTTGCTTCTTCGTGGACCCTTCTTGGGTGGAGCCCTCCGTGGACTCGAGCAACTGTTACCCTTCGTGGGTTGAAGTCTCCATCAACGTGGATGTACGATAGCACCACCTATCGGAACCACGGCTCAAAAATCACCGTGTCTCCAAATTGTATCTGAAATCTCCAAACCCTTACCTTTACATTCTTGCAAGTTGCATGCTTTAATTTCCGCTGCTCATATACTCTTTGCATGCTTGCTTGAATTGTGTGAAGATTGCTTGACTTGTGCTAAGATAGCTAAAATCTACCAAAGACTAAATTTGGGAAAAGGTTAAGTTTAAATTGGTCAAGTAGTCTAATTACCCCCCCCCCCTCTAGACATACTTCAAGGTCCTACAGTTTCCTTTCCCTTTTCCTTTTATTTCTTGTTTCTGGTTTTCTTCTGTCTGTTTTGATTTACTAAAACTACCAAACCATTTTTATAGATCCACAAAGTATATGTGGAATTATTCTAGAGGCCCTCAACCAATTTCAGAATTATAGGAACTATAAATTATATTTATTGCATTTATTTGCTCCAATTCAAATAAGTAATGGGTTAATTCAAAGACCATGAATGCATTGGAAAATTTGCATCATCTATTGTTGAGGGTTTCACCTTTTTCCTTAAAGCATGAACATTTTGAAGGGCATTTTGGGTTCATTGCAAATTATTTTAGTAGAACCTAGGTTATTAATGTGGTGCTAGGGTTAGATCAATCCTCATTTCAATTTCATTTGAAATTTAGAAATGATGCAGACAAGAATTCGCTAGCCTAGGTCATTACCAAACTTGGGATGTGACAAACAGTGTCATCGGACTTATTATACTTTCCCCCGCAACCATTCTCCTCTAGCAAATGCAAATGTTGCTTTGCCACCTAAAGAACCCTAGATCACTTCATTCTCCTCTCGCCTCCACTACACTGCACCCCAAGGCGAAGACCGTGCAGTGTCGACAGTGGCGAGAGGTCATCTCGTGGTTTGGTTCCTGGTGTGGTGGGCTAGTATGGAGAGGAGGGCCCACGGTGCTTGCGGGAACAAGACCGCGTATGGGCGGCAGAGCAACATTTGCATGATGGTGTAGTGGATGTGCTAAATTTGACACAGCTGTGCGGTGCCGCTGTAGGAGTGTGCGTTGGTGGCGGCTCAGATCCTATGTCTCAGTATCCTTCAGCTGCAATAGGGCCTAGACTGGAAATTGGAGAGGAGGGTGCAGTCTGCCGAGACGTGATCCTAGGTGACGGTGGCATCATCCCTATTCTGCAATGATGTCCTCCATGTCCTTCTCTGTTACGTCGGTTCACTTAGCGCCGATGGAGGACGTGTGGAGGTGTGTCTCCAATGAATCTTCCTAGATCCGATCGACTTGGTCTTCTATGGATCCGCATGGATTTGGCCATCGGTTTTGGTCTTTGGAGTATTTGCATGTTCTTTTTGGCATTTTCTTTTCGGGAGCGGCGACTTGATATGTGAATTGTCGCCGCCGGCGTCTTCTACTTGACATCAATGACTTTCCCGTTGTCACTTCTACATGCTCCTGGGCTTAAACAAATATCCTCTGCTGAGACGGCAATGAGCTTTGAGGAAGCACACTTCGACATCCCTAAGAATTTTAATGTATTTTATTTTTTTATAAAGGTGTGTTTGTAAGGACATGTCATACTTCCATTTATGACCTTAGACCTTTTCAAAAAAACATGAGAGATTCTACACATGTCCACAATTTCATTTATTTGTTGGGAGAAAGTGTCATTTAGCTTTCTAACAAGACAAGTATTTCGATTTCCTAGATGATATGCATTTGGTAGTTATGTGTCTCAACAAAAGCATATTGCTTTTTGTGATCTCATTAATCTCCACGCTCCAATTTGCAACTTCCATTCAGTTCATGTTACATGTGTGTGTGTGCGCGCGCGCGTGCGGGCATAATAAAAACAATAAATTGTTTATTTTAAGATGATTAGGAGTAGCACTGAATAACTACTGTGCTTACTTTTTCTCCCCTAATCCTAGGTGACTAGTGTAAACTTTTTTCTCCAACCTTCATGGGCGAGTTCGTAGATTTGCCTTCCATCATCATCAACAGATGACCGACAGATTCATCATCAAGAAGATCCTAAGAGCATTGGATGGAAAATATGATACCGTGTGCACATTAATTCAAATGATGCCCAATTACAAGAATCTCAATCCAACAGAAGTCATTGGTAGAATCGTTGCTCATGAGATGTCACTCAAGGATAAGGAGGAACTTCACAACAAGTCAAGTGGTGCTTACAAAGCCTCATGTGAAGCTCCTACATCATCAAGTGAGAAACAAACCTTCAATGAAGAATTGAGATTAATGGTGAAGAATTTCAACAAATTCTACAAGAGTAGAAGCAAATAAAGAAGCTCTAAGTCAAGGTCCTACAATGACAAAAGTTCTTCCAGTCGAGAGCACAATTGCTACAATTGTTGGAGACCCGGACACTATTCCAATGAGTGTACGGCACCCTATAAAAGAAGAGAAGATTCTCCCAAGAGAAGAAGTAGAAGAGAAGAATCACCGCCAAGAGAGAGGAGTAGAGATGATCGTTATGAACGAAGAACATCCCGGAGAAGCAAGGATTCGGAAAGGAAGGACAAGTCATCAAAGAGCTACACAAAACGAAGACATCAAGCTCATGTTGGTGAATGGGTATCCGGTTCCGGCTCTGAACATCACTCCGAGAGAAGCTATCACTCCGACTCCGAACATACTCAAGATGAAGGACTTGCCGGACTAGCACTTGCGACAACCAACTCCTACGACATATTTGATTCACCAAATGAAGGAATTGGAAGTTGCTTCATGGATAAAGGCCCTAAGGTAACTCACCCCGAGTATGTTGATTTCAATAGTGATGAAGATGACTTGTTAGGTGATGATGATTTACTTATTGACAACTCTAGTGATGAATACTATGATGAAACGTCAATTAATCATGCTAAACAAGATAAAACGAATGTCAATGATAAGGAGAAGATTGAGCTTCTAACTAAAGAACTAAACACTCTTAAGTTAGCTCATGAAACTATCTTAGGAGATCATCGAGAACTTTTGAGGACTCATGAGAAGTTACGCTTTGAAAAGCTCAATCTTGAGCAAGAGCATGAGTTCTTAAAAGCAATCAATGATGATCTTCGCAAGAAAAGTTCTTCTTACATTGCCAAGCGTTTACTCTTATCTACTTACATGCCTCAAGTCAAGTCTAGTAACAAGAACAAGAAGGATTCTTCCTCTAATAGTAACAATAATCATGCTAAATCCAATATTGTTGCTTCTAGTAGTTCTCTTGATTCCACTAATGATTCTCTTAGCCAAGTTACACTTGAGCAAGAAAATAGCTTATTGAAGGGAATTATAGAGAAAGGTGTTTACAAGAGCCTTTCCGGGAGTAAGCAATTCGAGGAAATTGTACGCAAGCAAGGAAGGCACCGGAAGAATCAAGGTGTTGGTTTTGAATGAAAGTTCAATGCCAATGGAGTTGAGTGGGAAGAAGATCAATACCCCAAGATGAAGTTTGTTCCTCAACAAGAGAAGTATGATCCCACTTCCTTCAAGGGAACACAAGCTCAAGATGATCTTCCACCACAAGACCACAAGAACAAAGGCAAGGACAAGCTTCAAGAGGAGATAGATGCATTTGAAGAAGCTCCTAAGGCCTTGGTCAAGTGGGTTCCCAAGACTACGTCAAGTTCTACTTCATCAAGTACGACTACAACTCCAAGGATTCCCATCATGATGATGTGGATCCCGAAGAAGAAGAACTAGAGAGTTCTTGAGGGTGACTCCGCCAACATTCTTCACTCATATCATTTTGGCAAGGACAAGTGCAATCAACTTCCATATCTTGCACTAGTTCAAGGAGTCACAAACCCTCATGTTGGTAAGGCAAGGGGCAAGGTAACCTAATGCTTTCATGAACATCATCTTGTGTGTGCATCACTCTACGTCTATGGATATACTTGTTTGTTCCTTGTGGGACTAACCCGTATAGGTATTCAAAGTGCAACTCACTCCAAAGGATTCCTCCAAATGATCTGCATCCACATCTTCAACACCTACATGAAGTCATCATCGACAAAACCCAAGGTTAGTTCATCCCTCTAAAGGGGGGATCTCACATCTAGGGGGAGCTTAACTCTAAGAATTGAGTCAAAGCAACTCTAATGATGTGAACACATCAATGCATTATGTAAAAGTGGCAACCCCACTTGAGCTTAAACGATGAGTATGACCTATGATCAAATGTTCTCATTTGACTCCTAAGTCAATATACTCATATATAGATGACCTAGTCATCGCCAATTGGTTGGTAGATGCTAGAATTGATTGTGCATGCTTTGCCACATATTTCATTTGTCATTTTATTATGTGAGCATGTTGGTTGCATCTTTAACTCATTCGAGGACATCCACTTGTTGCTGTGATTGATTGGTTTATTTTTCTTTTGCCAAGTGGATGAACAAGAATGCCTAAGAACCTTCTCTAGCTATCTATGCTTTTCTTGTCTCAAACTCTATTCATGCTACATCACAAAATTTGATCAAGTCAGATTCGAACCACTCTGTGTGAGGAGCACTCGGAGTCCCCGATTCGTCATGGACTTAAACTTCCAAAACATCTTTATGTGTTTCGGTCTGACCGATTCTTCCATATCGGTCATACCGAGATCACTAAGTCGATCTAGGTTTTCAACCTCGGTGCAACCGATTTGAACATTTCGGTCTCACCGAGTTGCTGTAACTGTAAACAGTTATGCATCTCGGTGCCACCGAGTTGTTCCACTCGGTCACACCGACAGGGTCGGGCTATATATACACATGGGCAAAATTTGGAAAACTTTCTTCGAACCACTTCGCCCGCGCATACCTCGCTCTGCCTCCTAGGTCTCCGGATCATCAACTTCGTCGCCAACCGCCTCCAGTCGCTGGTCTCTGCCGCCGTCAACGGAATTCATCCCCGCCGTTGCCGTAGTAGCTAGTTCATCGCCAAACTAGGGTATGGACTCGATCACAGTGCTACCCCATCAAATTCCTAGCACATTGTGTTCATTATGATTCTTGCCACGATTGAAACACCTCTATCCAGTCAAAACAATCCTTAGAATAGATGCGATTTGAAAATTTAGGGTTAGGTTTCCGCCGAAACCATCTCGGACCCACCGAGTTGAAAAACTCGGTCCCACCAATTCGGCTAACACCATTGCATAAGTAACTCTCGGTCTGACCGAGAATTGCTAATTGGTGTGACCGATTTTAGAACTTAGTGAAACCCTAGCAGTCTCGGTGCCACCGAACTGTGACTCGGTCTGACCGAGATCACTAGTTTAGGTTCCAAAAGCTGGTTCGGTATCACTGAGTTTGAAAATCGGTTGATCCGAAATGCTTTCCGTGGAAAACTAAAACTAAGTTTTTGAGCCATTCTTTTTGCAAAATCTCTGCATTTTGTGATGCTCATCCATTCTATCTCATCTATAACTATTCACAGGGTCCGCAGTCAGTGTTCTCAACATGTCAGACCAAAGTGACAGCCATAATAGGGAAGAAGAGCAGATTCACATGAGTGAGGGCACTAGTCCCTCTAGTTTCTCAGATGAAGGCAGCAGAAGCACTCCTAGAAATTTGCCCAAAGCAGCCACAAGAGCCAGAAGGAAGAGAACCTCAGACTCAGAGGATGAGGACTATGTGGCAGCTGAAGATGAGGCTACTTCCAAGAAGGTAGTGCTCAAAAAGGAGTATGGCTCAGCAAAGACCACAAAGCCTGGACTTAATAGGAAGGTCCCATCCAAGAGGACACCTATGCTGAAGGTCAGAGGATCAACACAAGAACTTGAAAAACTTGGTCCCAAGGAGCCAGCTGCAGAAGGAAAGAAGAGAAAGGAAAGGGTCAGAAAGACCATGGCCAGAGTTGTTGGACAACCTTCCATGATGGAAGAGGAGGAGGAAGAAGAGGTTGTTGCACCAGCACCCAAGGCACAAAAGCTGATGGGTGATGCTATAAGGTTAGGGGCTGCATCATCAAAGCCCAAAGAAGCACCCAAAGCTGCCTCCAAGGCCAAGTCTGCACCTAAGAGGAATACCAGGAGCATACCAGCTGCTGAGAAGAACAAGGCCCCAGTGCCTAAAGTTGCTGAGGAAGATGATGAAGGACAAGTCCTGAGGAAGCTCAAACCCAAGATTCCAGACCACAACGATGCTCATCCAATGGCTGAGAATATGAAGCTGGGGAAAGATGCAGGGCTCAGGCAGTGGAGATTGTCTGATCCATATGCAATCAGGAGAAGAACTGCTGTTGATTACAGGTTCCACACTAAGGAACAGCAGGACTTCTATGAGACCGTGCTGTTGGATAAGAAGCCCATAGTCCGTGACATGAGGTGGGTAGACTGGAAATACATGAAGGAAAATGAGGATCACTACCCAGGAGTATATGACAGCTTTAAGGCTTGTGGAGTTGATGAGTTTGTTGGACAGAAGTTCACAAACTGGAATGATGAGCTACTTATGCAATTCTACTCCACAGCTCACTTTTATCATGACGGCAGAATTGTCTGGATGTTTGAAGGTACAAGGTACCAATCAACAATTGAGGAATGGGACAATCTGATCAATGCCCCAGGGGAGAAAGAAGATGACTTGCATGTCTACTCCAAGAAGAAGAAGGATCACAATTCCATGTCCCATATGTACAAGGAGATCCCAGACAAGGCACTTGAGACCTTCAAGTTTGGATCTGTCCATTTTCTTCTGTCAGGGATGCCAATGATTAACTGGATCCTTAGGCACACTCTTTTGCCCAAGTCAGGTGACCACAACATGATCAGAGGTCATGCAATTTATTTGCTTCACATTTTTGATGTGCCGCAGAAATTCAAGGTCATGAGCCTCATAGTTGAGACTATCAAGAGGACAGCAACAGACCAAAAGAGAAGTTGTGGGTATGCCCCACAAATCCAGGAGCTGATCAACTCAAAGATGGGCACAGGCAAATATCTGTTTGATAAGGAACACTTTGTTCTCTATCCAGACTTTGAGGACAATCAAGTTGTCATGAATGAGAATGAACCATCCTCAGTGCAAGCTCAAGAGAAGAAGGAGAAAGCAAAGAAGGAGAAGGCTGCCAAGATGCCAACTCTAGAGGAGGCATCTGAGTACTTCCTAAAGAGCAAGCAGGACCAGCTCGGTTACTTGATAGCATCAACTCTGAGGATTGAGAAGGGGTTGGCCACCCTAACTCAAAATCAGGAGAGCCTGGAAAGAATCACGGAACAAAAATTCTATGACCTTGATGTGAAATAACTGAGATTCATTCAGTTGTGGAGCAGCTACAGGATGACATGCAGGAGAGGAAGGGCAGGACAACTACTGATGCATTTGCCAGAGTGCCTCGAGCTCAGAGATCAGCTGCAGAGCCAGTGACAGACACCAGAGCCACTTCATTTGCACCAGCTACAGCTCCAGTGCAACCAGCTCCAGCACCAACTCCTTCAGCTCCATCCACATCAACTGAAGCCTTCGTTCTTGGAGTCATCTCTACACCACCAATAGAAGACCAAGCCTGAGAGACGATATAGTACTATGCATTTTCTATGAACTTTTTGGTAACTTGTTGTCAAAGGGGGAGAAAAATGTATAGATCATAGGCTTCGAGAGAGAGAGTTTTCTTTTGTTCTCTCTTGTCTTCGTGGTTGAACTTTGTTTTGCTTTTGCTTGCTTGAGATACTATGCTATTATCTGTGAGACATTGATGATCACATGTTTGATCATAAGCTACACTTATGCTTGTTGGATGATATTATCTTACTTATCTTTGTATGATCATTCACTTTGCTTGGTGATGAGTGCATGTATTCAATCCCTGTTATTTTGAGCGCTTCACCAAGATGTATGTGACATGGAAGAGTAACCCATGAGCCTAATTCCTTGTGCATTTGCAGTCCAAAGCAAATCTTAAACTATGCACAAATTTAGGGGGAGCTCTTGCTTATCACATACTTCTCAAAGCGACGATGTTTTTCAATCTTATTATCATTTGTCGAAGCTTTGATCTATATGTTGTCATCAATTACCAAAAAGGGGGAGAGAAAGTGCAACTATCCCTAGGTGGTTTTGGTAATTCATAACAACATATAGCTCATTGAGCTAATACTATTCCAAGACAAATATTTCAGGAAAGCTCAATGAATGGCATGGCATGGATGATGAAAGTGGATCCCTCAAAATATTAAGGATAAAAGGATTGGCTCAAGATCAAAAGCTCAAGACTCTACATTTTATATTTTAGTGATCCAAGATCAGATTGAGTCTATAGGAAAAGCCAATACTATCAAGGAGGGATGAGGTGTTGCTTAATGAGTTTCTTGCTTCAAGTGCTTAGTGATATGCTCCACAAACCCTCAACTACTTCCTCACATCCACATATGACCTAAACCAAAAGTCAAACTCGGCCCCACCGATTCTTTCTATCCGGCGCCACCGAGTTCAGATGTCATAGCCACTGCCACAAACCCTAGGCAAATCGGTCTCACCGATAGGGATCTCGGTCTCACCGAGATGGGATTGTAATCTCTCTCTTTCCCTTCGTAACGTTTCGGTCTAACCGAAGTGAGCGATCGGTCCCACTGAGATTGCAATGCAAACTCTCTGTTTCCCTTCCGTAACATTTCGATCTCACCGAAAAGAGCGAATCGATCCCACCGAGTTTACCTGACCAACTCTCTGGTTAGCTAATTACCAAAATTGGTCTCACCGAGTTTGTGTAATCGGTCTCACCGAGATTATGTTATGCCCTAACCCTAACCATATCGGTCCTACCGAGTTGCATGTCGACCCCACCGAAATCACTAAAGGTCACTCGGTTTACTGAATCGGTCTGACCGAGTTTGTTAATTCGGTCCCACCGAGATTGGTTAATTATGTGTAACGGTTAGTATTTGTGTGGAGGCTATATATACCCCTCCACATCCTCTTCATTCATTGAGAGAGCCATCAGAACAAACCTACACTTCCAACTTACCATTTCTAAGAGAGAACTACCTACTCATGTGTTGAGGCCAAGATATTCCATTCCTACCATATGAATCTTGATCTCTAGCCTTTCCCAAGTTGCTTTCCACTCAAATCTTCTTTCCACCAGATCCAAATCCTATAAGAGAGAGTTGAGTGTTGGGGAGACTATCATTTGAAGCACAAGAGCAAAGAGTTCATCATCAACACACCATTTATTATTTCTTGGAGGGTGGTGTCTCCTAGATTGGCTAGGTGTCACTTGGGAGCCTCCGACAAGATTGTGGAGTTGAACCAAGGAGTTTGTAAGGGCAAGGAGATCGCCTACTTCGTGAAGATATACCGCTAGTGAGGCAAGTCCTTCGTGGGCGACGGCCATGGTGGGATAGACAAGGTTGCTTCTTTGTGGACCCTTCTTGGGTGGATCCCTCCGTGGACTCGCGCAACCGTTACCCTTTGTGGGTTGAAGTCTCCATCAACGTGGATGTACGATAGCACCACCTATCGGAACCACGGCCCAAAAATCACCGTGTCTCCAAATTGCGTTTGAAATCTCCAAACCCTTCCCTTTACATTCTTGCAAGTTGCATGCTTTAATTTCTGCTGCTCATATACTCTTTGCATGCTTGCTTGAATCGTGTGAATATTGCTTGACTTGTGCTAAGATAGCTAAAATATGCCAAAGACTAAAATTGGGAAAAGGTTAGGTTTAAATTGGTCAAGTAGTCTAATCACCCCCCCCTCTAGACATACTTCAAGGTCCTACAGTTTCCTTTCCCTTCTCCTTTTATTTCTTGTTTCTGGTTTTCTTCTGTCTGTTTTGATTTACTAAAAATATCAAACCATTTTTATAGATCCACAAAGTATATGTGGAATTATTCTAGAGGCCCTCAACCAATTTCAGAATTATAGGAACTATAAATTATATTTATTGCATTTATTTGATCCAATTCAAATAAGTAATGGGTTAATTCAAAGACCATGGATGCATTGGAAAATGTGCATCATCTATTGTTGAGGGTTTCACCTTTTCCTTAAAGCATGAACATTTTGAAGGGCATTTTGGGTTCATTGCAAATTATTTTAGTAGAACCTAGGTTATTAATGTGGTGCTAGGGTTAGATCAATCCTCATTTCAAATTCATTTGAAATTTAGAAATGATGCAGACAAGAATTCGCTAGCCTAGGTCATTACCAAACTCGGGATGTGACAAACAGTGTCATCGGACTTATTATACTTTCCCCCGCAACCATTCTCCTCTAGCAAATGCAAATGTTGCTTTGCCACCTGGAGAACCCTAGATCACTTCATTCTCCTCTCGCCGCCACTACACTGCACTCCAAGGCGAAGACCGTGCAGTGTCGGCGGTGGCGAGAGGTCATCTCGTGGTTTGGTTCCTAGTGTGGTGGGCTAGTATGGAGAGGAGGGCCCATGGTGCTTGTGGGCACAAGACCGTGTATGGGCGGCAGAGCAACATTTGCATGATGGCGTAGTGGATGTGCTAGATTTGACATAGCTGTGCGGTGCCACTGTAGGAGTGTGCGTTGGTGGCGGCTCAGATCCTATGTCTCGGTATCCTTCAGCTGCAATACGGCCTAGACTGGAAATTGGAGAGGAGGGTGCGGGCCGCCGAGACGTGATCCTAGGTGACGGTGGCATCATCCCTATTCTGCAATGATGTCCTCCATGTCCTTCTCTGTTACGTCGGTTCACTTAGCGTCGATGGAGGACGTGTGGAGGTGTGTCTCCAATGAATCTTCCTGGATCCGGTCGACTTGGTCTTCTGTGGATCTGCATGAATTTGGCCATCGTTTGTGGTCTTTGGAGTATTTGCATGTTCTTTTTGGCATTTTCTTTTCGGGAGCGGCGACTTGCTATGTGAATTGTCGCCGCCGGCGTCTTCTACTTGACATCAATGACTTCCCGTTGTTTCTTCTACATGCTCCTGGGCTTAAACAAATATCCTCTGCTGAGACGGCAACGAGCTTTGAGGAAGCACACTTCGACATCCCTAAGAATTTTAATGTATTTTCTTTTTTTATAAAGGTGTGTTTGTAAGGACATGTCATACTTCCATTTATGACCTTAGACCTTTTCGAAAAAACATGAGAGATTCTACACGTGTCCACAATTTCATTTATTTGTTGGGAGAAAGTGTCATTTAGCTTTCTAACAAGACAAGTATTTCGATTTCCTAGATGATATGCATTTGGTAGTTATGTGTCTCAACAAAAGCATATTGCTTTTTGTGATCTCATTAATCTCCACGCTCCAATTTGCAACTTCCATTCAGTTCATGTTACATGTATGTGTGTGCGCGCGCGTGCGGGCATAATAAAAACAATAAATTGTTTATTTTAAGATGATTAGGAGTAGCACTGAATAACTACTGTACTTACTTTTTCTCCCCTAATCCTCGGTGACTAGTGTAAACTTTTTTCTCCAACCTTCATGGGTGAGTCCGTAAATTTTTCTTCCATCTGCCCACTACTCCGGTGGCCGGTGACAGGGAGGAGAATTCCGATGCATCCACTCGGGTTAGTGGTTTAGGTTAAGGTTTTTTAGTTTTCCAGGGTGCAACGCTCAGGCGGATGGCCACGCTTCTTCTTTGAGTTTGTCCTTCGGTCTTTGATCCTCCTCGAGTTCATCTGTATAGACGTAATTGACGAAGACCGACTTAGGTTCCTACTGTCCCAACGGGGTGGTGAGGTTATGGTTTCTTGTCATGTGTGGAGATCTGATGTTAGGTGCTTCAGATTGATGCAAGAGTTCAACTGCGACAATGCGGCTGCAGGACGCTGGTCCTTAGGGGCACGTGCGCAAAGACTTTCTGGCTGTCAAAGTCGGCTCTAGTAGGAGAGCGCGACATCGGCAACAAGTTCTGATGGCAATACTGGTTGTTCAATTGTCTTGAAATCTCGACGTAATTTTTATTATGTTTGATATGCTTTGGACATCCGATGAACTTTAAGTATAAATTTGCTCGTTCCCAGAAAAAAACGAGTAGCACTGAATATTTTCATGTTTCCAATTTGGCATTTGTTATTCGTTTTCCAAAAGAATATATGCCGCACGACACGACCAACTCAGTTTCACTTCCGTTAAAAGAGCCCGTGAATTGACCTCCACAAACGGGCAATATGTGCGATGCGCCGGGTCGGCCATGGCAAGGTTTTGTGTGAGAGAGAGAAGGGCTAATCATGACAGTAAGAGCAACTAATTGAAGAGCACTCGTTCGGAGCCTCCCCAAGGGTTATCCGGGGTGGGTTGAGAGCATATGCCACTTGGCGCGCTTTCTATCGCCATCACGTGTCGTGCTCTGGGTGCTACCTCTGATTTTTGTTTTTTTCGCACACATTTTTGGTTATTTAGATGGTTTTTTCTGTTTGTTTTTTTTTTGCTTTTCGATTTTCATCGGTCTTTCTTAGCTTTTGGACATTTTTTTTTAATTTTTTTACTAAAATAATGTGTTTTTTTTCTCATGAGATGCACAGATTTGCTTCTGCGAAAGGCGCGATTTTGCTTCTGTGAGAGGTCGTGCCTCTCAGAAAACATAAAAAAAAACACGTTTGTTTCTCCTTCCATGAGAGGCACGGTTTGCTTCCGCGAGAGACACGGCCGTAACTCTCAGAAACAAAACAAAATGTGTTTTTTTCATTCTGCGAGAGGCAAAGCCGTGCATCTTTTTTTCCTTCCTCGAGAGGCAGGCCGTGCTTCTCGAAGAAGTGAATAAACATTTTTTTCCCTTTCGCTGGAGGCACGGTCGTGCCTCTTGAAAACGGGAAAATAACGCATTTTCTTTTTATTTTTTCTGTCACGAGAGGCACAGCTTTGCTTTCGCGAGAGGCATGATTTTCTTTCATGAGAGGCACGGCCGTGCCTCTTCATAAACAGAAAAAAAAACGTGCTCTCGGTTCAGGTTTTTTTGTGAAAAAAAGTTCATCAAAACCTATCAACATGGAATATAGTTTTGAAGATCTCGGCGCGAGGAATCCAACAACGAAACCGGTTCTAAGATTTGAACGCACGGTTTAAAAGATCAAACATTTTGAATAAACGAATCTACAAAAAAAAACACACTTGTTGCGACAAGTGACGTATTACATGTGTGTCACTTGTCACGCCCTGAAGAGATGGGAGTGACCTTTAAAAGGAGTACTCTTCAATTAGTGATTTCAGTCTGACCCGTTTGTCTGCCCTTACTCGCATTCCAGTTTCCCGACAGAGTCGCCCTACGCGCGAAGGCTATATGTCGCCAGCCAATGCAAAGGCTATATGTCGCCAGCCAACATTGTTTTACGTTATGCAACATTGTTCATTGTATACACATTTTTTTTAAATTATACATGCATTTTTAAATGCAAGAACAATTTTATATTGGCGCGAACATTGTTATGAGCCTTATCAACAAACTTTTTATGCTGGGTAAATATTTTTGAATACATGATTAACATTTTTTAAATACATGTTTTGATGCTTACTTTTTTCATTCATATATGTACATTTTTCATATACATCAAGAACATTTTTTGTACATGTTTAACATTATGTCAATGATTAACATATTTTAAATACACACTAAACACTTTAAAAAACCGAACGGAAATTATGAAAATGAAAATAAAAAAGGCAAACAATTTTTTTTTGAGGCTAAACACACTTTATTGATCATAGAAGTTCATAGGGATACAATGAATGTCTGGTGGGTTTATAAGCCACACATGGCGCCCATAATCTAGTCTGAAAGCGTGTTTAGCAAGGCTATGTGCCTCGATATTTGTCGGTCTGCCCTCAAAGATGAAGGTGCATTGATCAAAAACATGTGCCGTCTCCTTGATCTCCTTGATAGTACTAGCATATAATCCTCCTGTGCCTTCTTCGATGTCCCTGATTACACCCTGGCAGTCCGAAGCAATAACAAGGAGGGAAAGATGCAAGTCCGATGCTAGGGCAAGCGCCTCACGACACGCCAAGGCTTCAAGAGTAGCTGGATCCACCACTCCAGGAATCTTGATCACCAAGGCTCCTAGCAAGACTCCCGCATCATCCCTGCACACTGCACTGAACGTACCCTCGGGAGTATCTCTCGTAGTTGCTCCATCAACTCTGATCGTCGCCATACCCGTCGGCGGAGGTATCCATTTAGCCTGACCCTGGACCCCGTTTGGGTTTACTGCTCCTCGAATCATTTTGGGCTTGCATTCCTCGATTTCCCGGATATACTTGGAGATGAAGCCATGCGTTGACAAAGGACTCTGGAATATGTTCTCATGCAGCGCCTGTCTCCGTGAGTGCCAAAGCGCCCACATGGTGACCGCCACCTGAGTAAACTCTGTCGGCGAAAGCATATCCAAAAGGGCAAACAACCATCTCTTCACATCCGACTCTGTTGTGTTGTTCAAAGCCTCAACTAGCTCTGGGTCTTGCAGCGCCCACACGCAGCGGGCGACTGTGCAGTGTAGTAAAGTGTGTTGCCACGAATCTTCTGCCCCGCACAAGCCGCACCGTGTGCTTGTGGACATATTTCGATGATGTAGCAAGTCTGCCATCGGGATAGATTGCTGAGCAAACCTCCATAAAAAGATCTTCACCTTGGGGGGTACATTAACTCTCCATAACTGCTGCCATGCCTTCGAGTTTCTGTCCAAATCTGAGGAATTACCTCGGCCTTCTAGCCATGCTTCTCTCCCCATCTTGGTGTTAACTAGCATGCGGTAAGCAGATCTTATAGAGAAAACCCCATTCTTTTCATGGATCCAAGACCAGAAATCATCAATGTGTCTCGTACACAAGGGTATTGACATGATCGCCTGTGCGTCTGTTGGGAGAAAGATCTCTGAGATCGCAGTGTTGTCCCATTGTGCGCCTGGCAATATTAGCTCGTGTACCCCCTGAGGTGGACTCGCTATTCTACTCACTATCGGTCTCATATTAGCCGGGCGTGGTAGCCAGTTTTGGTTCCAGATATGTGTGGTTAGGCCGTCACCAATTCGCCGTATTAACCCCTAGTTTAGCACTTCTCTTCCATCCATGATTGCTCGCCAGATTTGGGAAGGAGCCAAGCCCAGCTCAGCGCCCAAGAAATCCGTCGTAGGGTGGTACTTTGCTTTCAGGACGCGGGTGCTAAGTGACTGTGGATCCGTCAAGATTCTCCAGGCTTGTCTCGCTAGCAAAGCTAGATTGAAAAGCTCAATATCCCGAAAACCCAATCCACCACAGAATTTTGGCATGGCCATCCTGCTCCATGAAACCCAACTCGCTTTCCGTTTCCCTTCCTTGCTACCCCACCAAAACTTTCTGATGAGCGTATTGATATGCTCACATAGGCCTCGAGTAAGCTTAAAGCATGACATAGAGTAAACTGGAACCGCTTGTGCAACAGTTTTCATCAGCACCTCTTTCCCTCCAGCCGACAATAGCTTTTCCATCCACCCCTTAACCTTGCTCCATACTCTATCTTTAAGAAATTTAAAGGCTCCGTTTTTGCTTGTTCCCACGTTAGTGGGCATACCCAAATATTTGTCAGAAAGAGATTCATTTGGAATATTCAAAATATTTTTTACCTCTGTTTTCTGCGTGTTCGGGGTGCCCTTGCTGAAAAAAACTGAAGACTTTGCTAGGTTTATTCTCTGGCCTGAGGCATTGCAATAACTCTCCATCAAGGAAGACAACTCGTTTGCTCCATCTGAACTGGCTTTAATAAACAGCAGGCTATCATCTGCAAAAAGCAAGTGGCTTACCGGCGGTGCCGTCGGAGCCACTCGGATGCCACCGAGGTGCGATGATTCATCTTGGGTTTTTAAGAGGCACGAAAGGCCCTCCGCTGCAATCAAAAATAGGTATGGAGAAATTGGGTCTTCCTAACGGATCCCTTTGGATGGTGTGAATTCCTCAAGCTTGTTTCCATTGAACAGGACAGAAAATTTTACCGAAGTCACCATCCTCATGATTGAGGCTATCCAAGTAGGTGCAAATCCCAGCTTGGTCATGATAGCTTCAAGATAGTTCCACTCAACACGGTCTTCATCATATCCAGTTTTACAGCGCAGTATCTATTCCATTGGGCTTTGTTCCTTTTCATGAAATGCAGGCATTCATTGGCTGTTATGATGTTATCCGTGATCAAACGACCAGGGACAAACGCAGACTGCTCTTCTGAGATGATGTCAGACAATATCTGTTTCAATCTGTTGGATAACACCTTGGATGCAATCTTATATAAAACGGTGCATAAGCTGATGGGCCTAAATTGTGACAAGTCAGAAGGGTCTTTTACCTTTGGAATCAAAACAAGGATCGTCTCATTGATAGCATCTGGACCTTCCTCTCCACGCAAAATGCGCAGTACCACATCAGTTACCTCCCCACCACACAGCTCCCAGTGTCGCTGGAAAAAATGCGTCGGGTATCCATCCGGCCCTGGCACCTTCGTTGGATACATTTGGAAGAGTGCAGTTTTCACCTCATCCCGGCTGTAAGGAGCGGTAAGCATCAAGTTCATATCCGGGGTGACCTTGGTTGGAACTGCATTCAGCACCGTGTCCATTCCTGACGTTCCCGCTGACGTGAATAAGTTTTTATAAAACTCATTAGTTATCGAAGCCATCTCAGTCGGATCATTGGTTGAAGTACCATCCGGACGCTGCAGAGATTTGATTGTATTCTTCCGTCGACGCATGCTTGCCCTCCGTTGAAAGAACTTGGTATTTCTGTCCCCTGCAGTAAGCCAGTCGACTCGCGACCTTTGCCTTTGCATTATTTCCTCCATGTGGTAAAGCTCGACAAGACGATCAGAAATCTTTGTCTCTGCATGTGACGGCGCGATTCTCAGGGGCTCATTCTGTAAAGTAGCCAGTTCCTTCTTTAGTTTTTTAATTTCTTTTCCCACATAGCCTATCATCGCTCTGCTCCACTGTCGCAGGGATGCCGTCAGGTCACCCAATTTTTTACTTAGTTGCATGCCGTTTTGACCAGCAGGGGAGCCACTCCACATTGCTTCCAAAGAATGCCCAAATTCTTCATGCCGTTCCCAGTACACTTCATACCGAAACAGCCTTTGTTTAACCTGAGATGGAGTAGGGGGTTCCAGCTGCAGACGTACCGGGCAATGGTCGGACGAGGCTGCAGTCTCATGTGAAAGTTGGGCCCGTGGGAACGTAGCCAGCCAATCTGTATTTGAAAGTGCATGATCAAGACATACTCTGCAATATCCACCCCCTGCAGTTTTCTTTTCAAAGGTCCAAGGCTTGCCATGATATCCCAGATCTGTAATAGCACAAACATCAACCACCTCGCGGAAAGCTTGAATTTGTGCGTGCCTTCTCTGGCCAGTTCCCATGTGTTCATGAGGATTGAGAACCTCATTAAAATCACCTATACAGAGCCAAGGCAAGGCGCTCGCAGATACAAGTGATTTGAGTAGATCCCAGGTTTTATATCTCTCACTAACTTGAGCTTCCCCATAAACGCATGTCAGCCTCCATTCACTATGGTTAGGCATAGACACTTTAGCATCAACATGATACTGAGAGTAACCAAAAACATCCAGATTTATTCCATTGTTCCAAAAAATACCGATTCCACCGCTGCGGCCCGAACTGCCCACAGCATAAGCATGATTAAAACCTAAAGTAGTAGCAAGATTTTCGACACGTGCTTTCGAGATCTGAGTTTCTACTATACATAGCACTGTCGGGGCAAATTACTTCGCTAAGTCGCGAAGCTCTCGAATTGTCGTGGCTTTGGCCACACCACGACAATTCCAACATACGATATTCATTGTGCCCGGCGATCCTCCCCTCGGGAGGTCGCCGATTTTGCTTCGTTCAGTTTCTCAGACGATCCATTCTTCTTCTGGCCCGTCTTGTCAGGGTTGACTCGTGGACGCTTCGGGTCCTGCTTGGAGGAAGGGCTTGCAGGAACTTCTGGAGGCGGCATCACCGGTGCTGTGGAAGGTGATGGGAGAGCTAGCATGCCCCCTCCCTTCGGATCTGCAGTACGCTTCCTGTTTCCATCAGCATCCTGCATGACTTCATCAGACTTGCTGACCAAAGAGTTATCCATGTCAGGCTCAGCATAGTTTTCATGCTCCTGGGTATGACCTACAGTTCGTCCTCCACGACGACCCCCGCGGCGTCCTCTACCTCGGCCCGCTCCCGGGCCTGTCCCAACTCGCATGTTCCACTCTGCCTTTAGATTCTTGAAGTGTAAAGCAGAGGATGGATCCCGTTGTCGTGCTCTTTATAGACATGTCCAAGGTGGCCACAGACGGCGCACCAGTCGGGAAGGCGCTCATACTTCACCCGGTAAATCTGTCTCTTGCCATCGCGGATCATAGACACCGCGTTCTTCAGAGGTTTGTGCACATTGATCCTTACCCAGACACGATAAAAGTTACCCGCAAAGTCTTGGGTCATTGTTTCAGTAAAAAGAACCTCGCCCACTCTTGCCGCTAGCGGCTCGACCAAGTGTGCATACAGATCAGGAACATCGTGGATTTGGATCCATATATCTAGTGTATCCAGCTTTACCTCAGTAGGCTTCGTGATCCCATCATAGGGACCAATGATGACAACATCTCCTCTGAAATTCCACGGCCCCTCCTGCATCACTCTTTCCCAATCGCCAAGGCAGAAAAATTGTAGTGTGTAGAGGTTGTCCTCAAGGGGTCGGAACTTCACATCATGAGCCAGATCCCAAGTTGCCCTCATATTCTTGAAGAACCAATATTGGCTGTAGGATTTGTCGATGTGTACCCTAGCCACCGCCATCCACCTGGTTGCATCCGGTGGAGCTTGCTTCTCATCGAAGACGACATCATCGAGGTCTTCCTCACGGAGTCCCAATTCAGCCATCATCTTCTCTGCTTCCGACACGGAGGAGGAGCCCGACGCTTCGCCCTGCTTCGATCCCATCTCCGCTGAAACTTGAAACCCTAGCCCGAAACAGATAGATCGGACCGTGTAACGAACCCTATCTCTCCCAGCGCCGCCAGAAGTAGTCGATCAAGACCGGGAAGTGATGCTAGACCACCCCTTGCAGCCTGTAGCGAACTCCACCGGGGCAAAACGGGAGGAGGGAAGGTGAAGGCTCGACGGCGGCGGAGATCGCCCCCGGGAGAAGAAAACCCTAACCAGAGGGAAAAAACTTATTCGGACGCGTGATTGGTTTTTCTGCTCTGATACAAAAAAAGCTGAAAACAGAAGAAAAGGAAAAAGCAGGTCTGACATCAGCGCTACTGGGTCAACCAACAAATCGAGTTCACTCGGGCGAGGCAAGCTACTGCCTCGCAGTAACCGGAACATAGGTGCACCCCAGTCCTACAACCAACACCATCGGGGTTCGAAACTGAGCTTTCCCTATTTGGCACTCATTGTGGGGATCTCCTATCTGTCGCACTCTGTAACACGATCCCAGCGATTCGCACAGGTTCGCTCGACTGGCCTGGCATTTTAGTAGCATTCCATGCTATAAAAAAAGCAAACAAGATAGCAATGGTAAAAGTAATGGACGTGAATAGGATATCAAACCCGGGACCTCGCGTGAGTGAACAATCACTGATAGCTATTGTACAAGGTAAGCTTCCCTGTCTAAATAAGGCCACATGGTCTATAAGAACTGTAAGCCATCAATTGTTTTTATTTGAAAATTCAAATGTAGTTTTTTTACAAAAGTGAATATATTTAATGCAAATATTCTCAAATTTGTCAACATTTTCTGAGATACAAACCTTGAAATTTGTGAACAAATTTCTGAAAACGGGTTTCTCTTTTGAAAAACAGGAATGTTTTTTTTTTTGAAAACACGAAAATTTTAGAACAGTCAGAACTATTGAAAAAGCAAGAACAAAATGTTGAAATATTTTTGAAAAATGAATTTTTTTGGAAACTCAAAAAGTGAACACTTTTTGTTCTGAGAATAGTTTTTGAAAATGGGAACTGTTTTTGAAACTCTGAACAAAATTTGACAACATAAATATTTATGAATTCTGAACATTTATCAAAAACCTGAACAAGTTTTAAAACATGAACATGGTCTGAAAATTGAAGAAAATCCAAACCATATTTTTCTGAATTTTTGAACATTTTTTGAAAAGATGAACAAAACCTCAAAAATTCCGAATAACTTTTGATTTTTTTATAAATATGAGCACAATTTGAAATTTTGATTTCTTTTATTTTGATTAAATTTTGGAAATTTTTAAATTATGAAAAATGGAAAATAATGCAAAGAAAAAGTATAAAGAATAAATAGAAAAATGTAAAAGAAAAAAGAAAACCCAAGGAACAGGAAACTAGTAAAAGAAATAAAAACCGGTTGTGGCAATAAAACCGTTTGCTAGGCCACCATAAAAGTGGGCGGGCCCACGTAATTGCTCAATGGTTGCAGTGTGCGTGTAGGCGACCATTTGTGGCAATAAGAGAGACTCCTCTTCGGCACCTTAGGCGCCGAAATATCGCTATCACCCACAATGTCACCCAAGATAGGCAGTAACAATGACTCACAAACTCACTTTGCATCATAGTACGGTTGCTAGTTTTTTCTTCGCTCATTCTCAGGAAGCCTGCTAATTGTGAATAAAAAGGGATATAGTTTTGGAACTTTTGGTGAAATCAAAAAATGTTCGCTGGTTTGAAAAAAAGTTCGCAAATCTTAAAAAGGTTCATGAAATTTGAAGATTTTCACAAAGTTTGTGGATTTGAAAACAGTTTGTCAATCTGAAAAAAGATAGCAGATCTGAATATTTCACGAACGCGAATTTGAAAAAGTTTGGAGTTTGAAACAGTTTGTGAATCTGACAAAAGTTCATGAATTTGAAAATGTTCTCAAAAGAGAATTTTAAAAAGTGCACAAACTTCACGGATGTAAACAAGTCGCAAATCTTAAAAAGAAAACAAATTTGAAAAAAAGTTCACGAATGCAAATTTGAAAAAGTTCGTGAATGTGAAAATAATCATGATTTTGAGAAAGTTCATGAAGGTGGATTAAAAAATTCACAAAAGTTCACGGACTTTAATAAAGTACATAAATTAAAAAAATCATGAATTTGAAATACTTTCACAAACTTCACAAATTCGGGGAAAATATCCCTAATTAAAACATGTCACGAAGTAAAAAAACAAAAAGAATATACAGAGAATAAAATACCAGAATAAACCAGGCCTGAACAAAGCAAAGAAACTAACTCGGGCGTTGTGTCCCGATTGTGTTGTACTTGGCGCGTTAAACACCGAATAGCATTCGGCCATCAAAAGACCCTGATTTTTGGAATTACGAAGTCCATAACTGGTTATGTGAACCTTCTAGAAGGTTATGATCCGGGTTTTCTTTCTTTACTTTCAGGTTTCTTTTTTTATTGTACTGAAAAACATAAAAAAATTGAAGTTCCGTAAAGTTAGCTTTTTAAAAAATATTCAAAAATTTAAAAAAGTTTTGCAAAGATTAGAAAATATGTTCTAAAATTCAGAAAATGTTTTAGAAATTAAAATTTTAGAATATTCATTAGTTTTTAAAAATAATTATTTTCAAAAAAAGAAAATTATTTCCAGATTTTACAAAGAGTTCTAAAATTTTAAAAATGTGTCCAACTTCTCAAATAATATTAGTGTTCCTCAAAAAGTTCACATTTTTCAAAATATGTTCTGAAATTTTCAAAAAACATTCATTAATTTTTTTTCTTGAAAAACCTGCTTCCTACAGGGTCGTGGTCGCTGCAGTGGTGGCTTGGTATCAACCCGACCGCTAAACGGGTCGGACAGCCCTGACTCTTGTGTGATTTACCGCCAATTTGATGTAAAAGGCATCAAGTAGGGGCTCCCATGGAACCATGGGTGTGTCTATAAGGGTGCTTTTATATCTCACTTTTAGCGAGCGAGAAAAATTGCCTCGCCTACAGCAAAGATGTATTTGGCTATGCCTACCATGCAATAGGAGGCATACACATGCCGTGAGCCAGAGCAGATGGATGGAAAGCACTGGAGACATACGTGGTAGAGGACGGAGGAGAAGGGGCGGCGGTGGCTGGGCAAATGGAAGGGAAGTAGTGGGGATGGTGACGCTGCAACTCCCATATGTTAACGGGTCTTTTGGCCACCTGCGAATCTGCATCAATCAAAGAGTTCCGATTTTCAGTGGGAATAGCGGCCCTAACGTGATCAGCCAAATCTATAGCCCATTCTGCGGTGGAAGATGATATACAACCCATGGCATCTAACGGCCAGGAACACCTAAAACAACAGATCCAATGGCCAAAATTGCTAGTGCCCTAAGATGGCTGGATTAGTGCCCATTCTATTGCGGAAGATGATCTGCGGCTAATGCACACATTGATAAAGGCATCTAACGCAGAGGAACGCCTAAAACAACTGATCCAACGACTGAAATTGCTAGTCCCCTGAGATGACTGATTAGTGCTCATTGCTAAGGTCTTTAAAAATGGAGAATGTCAATGATTACAATATCGATACTCGCCGAGTTAGGAAATCTTGACGAGTTGAGGTGGTGGTTTCGACGGAAAGCGCCCAAAATCTTCTACTTGTTGTAGGCTAATCTAGGCAAAAAAGAGCAGATCCCCTTGTATAGCACCAGTTACGGAAGACTCCGTGTACATGGATAGAAGTAAGACTTGGTATAGGTTTACAACACATATGACCTTTACTATGTGTCGTAGAGTGTTTCCAAATATGTAGCTCATTCTAATGAAAAGTCTCATCCGTTGCTAGTGACTTGTTAGTGAAGCTTCTTCTTGGGTTGATGTCTTGGCCTTGAAAAAATTGAGGGGTCCACTAAAGTGATGACGAGGGCCAGATAATTTGACTTGTCGTCAATAATAATACAACTATGCTGTAGTATAAATATGGTGCGTACAATAAAAAATAAATCTCAGAAATCTTATCTGGCCGACATTCGCTGTGAGAGGGTATCATTTTAAACGTTTTTGCTGGCAGTTTTAGTTGCGTCGGGGTAGCAGTTTCTTCAGCAACATGATATTTTCTAGGAGGATGGCAGTTTTGAGCCTTCATTTGAAAAAATGTCACGCTGTATCGTAGAAATTGCCATCCCACACACAACTAAAAATGCCATCAAAACATTCACAAATACCACCCTATTGATGAACATTCACCAGCTAAAGGAGTCCATAAATATTTCTATGAGTGCACGTGCACCGTGCACTTAGTGCATCCTCCCAGTACTTATAGATGGAAGTGCCTGAGCACTCCCACGCCCTGGGAAGTGCCCCTGTGGGATACCCCTTAGTTGAGTCCCACGCAATGGCGTGAGACGCCAAGGCAAACTTTTCTTGTCGAGCTAGCCATGGTAGCAGTTCTCGAAAAAGAAAAGAAAACTTTGTCGCTCTTGTGTATGCTTATGGTTTTTTATTACAAATTTTCTCCACAGATTTTGAAATGTTCATTTTAATGCAAAAAAGTACTAATGTATTTTCTAATAATGTTCATGTGATTAGAAAAGGTGTTAAGAATTTAAAACAATTCATATAACTAAAAAATATTCACGTGTCTAAATAATGTTGACGCAACTTTTCAAAGCATTCACGCATTTTTTAAAAAATCTACCTTTTAGAATGTGTTCAACATTTTTTTAAACTTACAATTTTATACAAGTGTTCACATATTTTGAAAGATGTTAATGTAAATTTTAAAAAGTATTCACATATATTTTTTAAGAAATGTTCACACATTTAAAAAAATCTACACATTTAAAAAATGTTCATGTAAACTTCCAAAGTACTCACATATTTTTGAACTAATGTTCTGTGATATTTCCAAACGTTCACACGTTAAAAAAATGTTACAAACAGTGCATACATTTTTTAAATTAAATTTCATGTAATCCTCCTCCCCGGACCGCCCAAAATGGTTTTTGAAAAGAAAAACAAAAATAGAAGATAAACCAAAAAATGGCAAAGGGATGGATAAAAAGAAACAAAATGAGATGAAATAAATAAATAAACTTAACGCATAAAACCAGAAAAAGGTCCAGAGGCAGATAACTAATATCTCCTGATGAAAAAAGGAAGAAAAGACACCGCTACTAGGCCATGACCCAAGTTGGGAACACTAGAGGCGAGTGTAGTGTATGTCTCGCAATAAGCTAGATATAGACTTTGCGCAAAACCATGTCGGTCATGCTAAGCACTACACTCACACTACTTTGATTCAAAGGAATTATATTCGATTTTTCTAGGATCACAATCGTGGACATGAAGGAGCAACATGCGGTAATGTTGGCCCATTCGTGGTTGTTAGAGAGAGAGAGAGAGAGGGGGGGGGGAGGGAGGGAGTCATTCTCAATGACATATGTGAGTATTGCCACCTGGATTGATGATATTGTTTACCCGCAAAAAAGGACTGATGATATTGTCGAAAATAAGGCCATACAAGGCCAAAACCGAGTTTGAGCAAGGAATATTGACATTACACAAAGCTACCTAGTATTGGCAGTTTAGAATAGAATCACACCAAATATTAGTTGAGGGATGAAAGATATACGTGATAAATTGAAATACGAAAATCACATTTGTCTCAATAGAAAGAGTGAATTCCACATTTTTTACCCCTATATATGCATTTGTGACATTGATTACCCATCGAGTGGAAATTCGTCTAGAACACCCCTTGTAGAAGCTTTGGACCCTTATTTTCCAATGCATGTCCATTAGGCAAGGTGTGAGGTGACGTCCGGGATCCAAAAATATCTGGACGACAACGAGGAATGCAACAGATAGACAAGGGAAGTCTGGACATGATCGCCAAGGGGCCCTCTGTTCTTTACATTTTTATTTTACGAATCATTGACTCAACATGCCGGTCCTATCCAACATAAACAAGCAAAATGCAAAACTACGGTAAACTCGTGTTTAAAGTCTCCAAAATCTGATATTTTGATTGAAGTTCCACTAAATGGAGTAATATGTGTTACAAAAGTACAACTACAGAGTAAAAAGTGGAATTCACTTCAATAGAAAATGGATCGTGGGTCAATAATCGTCCACATTTTCCAAACTATAAATGCAAGTTGCACGTGGCGTGTACATGATTTGGCTTAAAATGAAAGTTTTAAAATATATAACATGTATTTAATATCATAATGTTCTTTAATCTCTTGACTACTTCTCATAAATAAACTCTGATGAATAGTTAAGGGCCTCTTTAATTCACACGATTCTTAAGAACTCCTGAATAGAAAAAAATGTAAGACTAGAGTGTCATGCCCTCTTGAATCCTACGGAGTTAGAAGAACTACAAGAAGTAGGATGAATGAGTGTTTGGTATGCCTGATAGCATAGGAAAAGCAATGGAGTTTTATGAAGAGGTTTGAGTGGATGGATATCTTTCCTCTCAAATATAGAATACAAATGACTCTTACGGAAATTCTGAAGGATTTCAATCATGTGAATCAAACTAATAACACAAAAGGGTTCCTAAGTATTTAAGTCCTCCAAAAAATCTGCAAAATTGCTTTGAATCAAAGGATCCCTGAAACTGTTTGATGCATGATTTTGTCCTTATTACTGTCAAGCCTACGGTCTCAAGGAGTAATGGTCTAAAAAAAAGTCTCGTATTTCTTTACAGCGGGAGTACTTAACTAGTAGTACGTGCAGGATGCAGCGTATAACATACACAGGAATGGACACGTTGCATATACTGGTGTGCTATGTTGTGCTTAATTACACTTACGATTTCCTCGGGGAAACCGATGAATATCAGTTGTAGTCTCCGCGTCGCGCTGGCGCGGTCGGCAGCTTCCGCTCCTGGACGATGAGTCGCGCCGGGAGCGGCCGGCCGGTGCCAGAGCCTCCGCAGCTGCGGCACCGCTTGCGGCCGGAGCCAGAGCACGTCCCGCAGCCGACGTCGCCGTCGGACCAACGGCTGCAGAGGCACTCCTCCTGGCCGGTGCCGCTGCAAGTCGAGCAACGGGGCCGCGCGTCCCATCTGGATGACGCCGGCAGCCCGTCGCCCGTCGTCCGGTTTGCCATGGCCACGCCCGCCAGCATCCCGAGTCCCGCCGACGCGATCACGACGGGCGAAACCATCTTTGCCGGAAAACCAATCCAAGAATCTCCCGGAAACGGCGAAGCAACTACAGGGGAGGGGAGGAGGAGCTGTACTTCTTGGCTTTCCTGCCGTGTATGCTTTGCTGGTGCTGGTAGGAGTGGAAGAAGAAGAGATTTCGATGGGTGTGTGGACGGGAGGTTGTGGCTATCTGTTGTTTTTGTGGACGGGGTGCGTCGATTTGTAGGATTTTTTCAGGGGTTGTACGAAGGTGGGTGTTGGGATAGTGTTTCGCCTCGCAGTTTGGAGGGTAGCGGAGGCGGGGAAGGGAAGGCGTGCCCGCCTCGTTACCTTTGCTTGCCTACTTGGTCTGCATCCGTCGGCTACTCTTGTGTGCTTCGGCGTTTCGATTGCGGTTTCGTGTGCGCTGCAAGCTGCTTGGCGGCTTGCCGGTTCCCTTTTCCTCTTCCATGCTACGAGACGAATTCGAAGCTACGCACAGGATTTGTCCTCTGCAACTGTTTTACTATCTGGATCAAGTAAATAGGGGAAGATTTGTAGACGATTCTCTAGATTACTTGCAAGATTTCATTTAATTAGGACATCTCTAATGGACTCCTCCCTTTCGCCCTATTTTTCTGGTCTGGAAATATCATCCAATGGGCTCGGAAAATATCATCCAATGGGCTCTAAATAGTCCGGATAGTCCGGTATTCCCAGTCCCGCCTCAAATTGAGGGAAAAAATAGGATAGTTTGAACTGTCCGCCATGTCGGATCGAACAGTCCGGTTTCATGTAGAAAACTATCGGAACTCCTTTCCCTTCCCACACTCCACTCGTCCTCCTCTGTTCTCTGCCTCCACTAGAGGACCCTGACTCCTCCGCTGCACCCACCTCGAA
This sequence comes from Triticum aestivum, assembly GCF_018294505.1. Lineage (NCBI taxonomy): Eukaryota > Viridiplantae > Streptophyta > Magnoliopsida > Poales > Poaceae > Triticum > Triticum aestivum. The sequence goes on from NC_057810.1 coordinate 638,658,076, forward strand.
CACCGCCCAGGTCTTGCCTGACTTTCGTCACTCCACTTGCCGCCAAGACACAATCGCCGGATCCCTACGCTGCCCAGAACCCTCCCCACTACAGATAATGTCCATGTCGGACACCGCACACACCAAATGTTCGGTGAAATGACATACAACGATGGGATGCAACTACAACATCAATGGGCATGACTACAAACATGGTGGCACTACTTTGTTGATGATGTCTATTCTCTGTGGGCGACGTTGTCAAGACCATCTTGTATCCAATAGGTAACAAAAATATCACTTTTCTGGAAAGCAACAAAGTCTTAGGAAGGATGTGAAGAGATCATTTTAAGTACTCCAAACACATTTTGCAATTGTTCATGGATTTGCTAAAGAGGGGGACCTCAAGACACTATGGTAGGTGATGACATGTTCTTCGATAATGCATAACGTGATTGTGAAGGATGATGATAAGGGTGTTCGCAATCTTAATTTTGAATACATGGGTGATCCCGTCGACCTCCCACAACAAGGCGCAACTCAGTTCATATTCAAAATCCTCTCCCTATCTCGGGACCATATGAGATCATAGGCTTGTAAATGCGATGAATCGCTCTCTTGTGGATCAACATGACCTAGGCATGAATCACAACCATAAGTGTCACTGCTTGAATGAGCAACTTCATCTACGCGTCCTAGTGAAATCTGTTGGAAATATGCCCTAGAGGCAATAATAAATTAGTTATTATTATATTTCCTTGTTCATGATAATCGTTTATTATCCATGCTATAATTGTATTGATAGGAAACTCAGATACATGTGTGGATACATAGACAACACCATGTCCCTAGTAAGCCTCTAGTTGACTAGCTCGTTGATCAATAGATGGTTACGGTTTCCTGACCATGGACATTGGATGTCGTTGATAACGGGATCACATCATTAGGAGAATGATGTGATGGACAAGACCCAATCCTAAGCCTAGCACAAAGATCGTAGTTCGTATGCTAAAGCTTTTCTAATGTCAAGTATCATTTTCCTTAGACCATGAGATTGTGCAACTCCCGGATACCGTAGGAATGCTTTGGGTGTACCAAACGTCACAACGTAACTGGGTGGCTATAAAGGTGCACTACAGGTATCTCCGAAAGTGTCTGTTGGGTTGGCACGAATCGAGACTGGGATTTGTCACTCCGTGTGACGGAGAGGTATCTCTGGGCCCACTCGGTAGGACATCATCATAATGTGCACAATGTGACCAAGGGGTTGATCACGGGATGATGTGTTACGGAACGAGTAAAGAGACTTGCCGGTAACGAGATTGAACAAGGTATCGGTATACCGACGATCGAATCTCGGGCAAGTACAATACCGTTAGACAAAGGGAATTGTATACGGGATTGATTGAGTCCTTGACATCGTGGTTCATCCGATGAGATCATCGTGGAACATGTGGGAGCCAACATGGGTATCCAGATCCCGCTGTTGGTTATTGACCGGAGAACGTCTCGGTCATGTCTGCATGGTTCCCGAACCCGTAGGGTCTACACACTTAAGGTTCGATGACGCTAGGGTTATAAAGGAAGTTTTTATGTGGTTACCGAATGTTGTTCGGAGTCCTGGATGAGATCCCGGACGTCATGAGGAGTTCCAGAATGGTCCGGAGGTAAAGATTTATATATGGGAAGTCCTGTTTTGGTCACCGGAAAAGTTTCGGATTTTTCCGGTAACGTACCGGGACCAGCGGGAGGGTCCCGGGGGTCCACCAAGTGGGGCCACCATCCCTGGAGGGCTGCATGGGCCAAGTGTGGGAGGGGACCAGCCCCAGATGGGCTGGTGCACCCCCCACAGGGCCCAAGGCGCAGGGAAGGGTGGGAGGGGGGCAAACCCTAGGACAGATGGGCCCTAAGGCCCACCCCAGGTGCGCCTCCCCTCTCCCCCCTTCTGGCCGCCACCAGATGGCATCTGGGGGCTGCCGCCACCCTTGGGGAGGAAACCCTAGAGGGGGCGCAGCCCCCTCCCCTCCCCCTATAAATAGTGGGGGTTTTGGGGCTGCCAGAGACGCGAGAACCTCTCCCTCTTGGCGCAGCCCTACCTCTCTTACTCCTCCTCTCCCGCGGTGCTTGGCGAAGCCCTGCAGGATTGCCACGGTCCTCCACCACCACCACGTTGTTGTGCTGCTGCTGGATGGAGTCTTCCTCAACCTCTCCCTCTCTCCTTGCTGGATCAAGGCATGGGAGACGTCACCGGGCTGTACGTGTGTTGAACGCGGAGGTGCCGTCCGTTCGGCACTAGGATCTCCGGTGATTTGGATCACGACGAGTACGACTCCTTCAACCCCGTTCTCTTGAACGCTTCCGCTTAGAGATCTACAAGGGTATGTAGATACACTCTCCTCTATCTCGTTGCTAGTATCTCGATAGATTGATCTTGGTGATGCGTAGAAAATTTTGAATTTCTGCTACGTTCCCCAACAGTGGCATCATGAGCTAGGTCTATTGCGTAGATTCTTTGCATGAGTAGAACACAAAGTAGTTGTGGGCATTGATTTTGTTTAATATGCTTACCGTTACTAGTCCAATCTTGTTTCGACGGTATTGTGGGATGAAGCGGCCCGGACCGACCTTACACATACACTTACATGAGACAGGTTCCACCGACTGACATGCACTTGTTGCATAAGATGGCTAGCGGGTGCCAGTCTCTCCCACTTTAGTCGGATCAGATTCGATGAAAAGGGTCCTTATGAAGGGTAAATAGCAATTGACATATCACGTTGTGGTTTTTGCGTAGGTAAGAAACGTTCTTGCTAGAAACCCATAGCAGCCACGTAAAACATGTAAACAACAATTAGAGGACGTCTAACTTGTTTTTGCAGGGTATGCTATGTGATGTGATATGTCCAAGAAGAATGTGATGAATGATATGTGATGTATGAGATTGATCATGTTCTTGTAATAGGATTCACGACTTGCATGTCGATGAGTATGACAACCGGTAGGAGCCATAGGAGTTGTCTTTATTTATTGTATGACCTGCGTGTCATTGAACAACGCCATGTAATTACTTTACTTTATTGCTAACCGGTAGCCATAGTAGTAGAAGTAATAAGTTGGTGAGACAACTTCATGGAGACACGATGATGGAGATCATGATGATGGAGATCATGGTGTCATGCCGGTGACGATGATGATCATGGAGCCCCGAAGATGGAGATCAAAAGGAGCAATGTGATATTGGCCATATCATGTCACTATTTGATTGCATGTGATATTTATCATGTTTATGCATCTTATTTGCTTAGAACGACGGTAGTAAATAAGATGATCCCTCATTAAAATTTCAAGAAAGTGTTCCCCCTAATTGTGCACCGTTGCGAAAGTTCGTCGTTTCGAAGCACCACGTGATGATCGGGTGTGATAGATTCTTACGTTCACATACAACGGGTGTAAGCCAGATTTACACACGCGAAACACTTAGGTTAACTTGACAAGCCTAGCATTTACAGACATGGCCTCGGAACACAAGAGACCGAAAGGTCGAGCATGAGTCGTATAGTAGATACGATCAACATGAAGATGTTCACCGATGATGACTAGTCCGTCTCACGTGATGATCGGACACGGCCTAGTTGACTCGGATCATGTAATCACTTAGATGACTAGAGGGATGTCTATCTGAGTGGGAGTTCATTAGATGAACTTAATTATCCTGAACATAGTCAAAAGATCTTTGCAAATTATGTTGTAAGCTCGCGCTTTAGTTCCACTGTTTAGATATGTTCCTAGAGAAAATATAGTTGAAAGTTGACAGTAGCGATTATGCGGACAGTAGAAAGCTTATGTCCTTAATGCACCGCTCAGTGTGCTGAACCCCAAACATTGTTTGTGGATGTTGCGAACATCAGACATACATGTTTTGATAACTACGTGATAGTTCAGTTAAACGGTTTAGAGTTGAGGCACCAAAGACGATTTCGAAACGTCGCGGAACATATGAGATGTTTTCGAGGGCTGAAATTGGGATTTCAGGCTCGTGCCCACGTCAAGAGGTATAAGACCTCCGACAATTTTCTTAGCCTGCAAACTAAGGGAGAAAAGCTCAATCGTTGAGCTTGTGCTCAGGTTGTCTGAGTGCAACAATCACTTGAATCGAGTGGGAGTTGATCTTCCAGATGAGATAGTGATGTTTCTCCAAAGTCATTGCCACCAAGCTGCTAGAGCTTCGTGATGAACTATAACATATCAGGGATAGATATGATGATCCTTGAGGTATTCACGATGTTTGACACCGCGAAAGTGGAAATCAAGAAGGAGCATCAATTGTTGATGGTTGGTGAAACCACTAGTTTCAAGAAGGGCAAGGGCAAGAAGGGATACTTCATGAAACGGCAAATCAGCTGCTGCTCCAGTGAAGAAACCCAAGGTTGAACCCAAACCCGAGACTAAGTGCTTCTGTGATAAGGGGAATAGTCACTAGAGCGGAATTACCCTAGATACTTGGTAGATGAGAAGGCTGGCAAGGTCGATAGAAGTATATTGGATATACATTATGTTAATGTGTACTTTACTAGTACTCCTAGTAGCACCAGGGTATTAGATACCGGTTTGGTTGCTAAGTGTTAGTAACTCGAAATAAAAGAGCTACGGAATAAACGGAGACTAGCTAAAGGTGAGCTAACAATATGTGTTGGAAGTATTTCCAAGTTTGATGTGATCAAACATCGCACGCTCCCTCTACCATCAAGATTAGTATTAAACCTGAATAATTGTCATTTGGTGTTTGCGTTGAGCATAGACATGATTGGATTATGTCTATCGCAATACGGTTATTCATTTAAGGAGAATAATGGTTACTATGTTTATTTGAATAATACCTTCAATGGTCTTGCACCTGAAAAGAATGGTTTATTGAATCTCGATCGTAGTGATACACATTTTCATGTCAAAAGATATAAGATAGTAATGATAGTACCACTTACTTGTGGCACTGCCATGTAAGTCATATTGGTATAAAACGCATGAAGAAGCTCCATGTTGATGGATCTTTGGACTCACTCGTTTTTGAAAAGTTTGAGACATGTGAACCACGTCTATTGGTGTATACGCATGAAGAAACTCCATGTAGATGGATCGTTTGGACTCACTTGATTTTGAATCACTTGAGATATGCAAATCTTACCACATGGGCAAGATGACGAAGCCTCGTTTTCAGTAAGATGGAACAAGATAGCAACTTGTTGGAAGTAACACATTTTGATGTGTGCAGTCCAATGAGTGCTGAGGCATGCAGTGAATATCGTTATGTTCTTACTTCACAGATGATTCGAGTAGATGTTGAGTATATTTACTTGATGAAACACAAGTCTGAATTATTGAATGGTTCAAGTAATTTCAGAGTGAAGTTGAAGATCATTGTGACAAGAGGATAAAATGTCTATGATATGATCATAGAGATGAGTATCTGAGTTACAAGCTTTGGCACGCAATTAAGACATTGTGGAAATTGTTTCACAATTAATACCACATGGAACACCATAGTGTGATGGTGTGTCCGAACATCATAGTTGCACCCTATTGGATATGGTGCGTACCATGATGTCTCTTATCGAATTACCACTATCGTTCATGGGTTAGGCATTAGAGACAACCGCACTCACTTTAATAGGGCACCACGTAATTCCGTTGAGACGACACCGTTTGAACTGTGGTTTGGAGAAACCTAAGTTGTCGTTTCTTAAAAGTTTGGGGCTGCGACGCTTATGTGGAAAAGTTTCAGGTTGATAAGCTCGAACCCAAAGCGGATAAAATGCATCTTCATAGGACACCCAAAACAGTTGGGTAAACCTCCTAATTCATATCCGAAAGCAATAGGGATTGTTTCTTGAACCGGGTCCTTTCTCGAGGAAAAGTTTCTCTCGAAAGAATTGAGTGGGAGGATGGTGGAGACTTGATGAGGTTATTGAACTGTCACTTCAACAAGTGTGTAGCAGGGCACAGGAAGTTGTTCCTGTGGCACCTACACCAATTGAAGTGGAAGCTTATGATAGTGATCATGAAACTTCGAATCAAGTCACTACCAAACCTCATAGGACGACAAGGACGCGTACTGCTTCGGAGTGGTACGGTGATCCTGTCTTGAAGGTCATGTTGCTAGACAACAATGAACCTAAGAGCTATGGAGAAGCGATGGTGGGCCCATATTCCGACAAATGGTTAGAAGCCATGAAATCCGAGATAGGATCCATGTATCATAACAAAGCATGGACTTTGGTGGCCTTGCCCGATGATCGGCAAGCCATTGAGATAAATGGATCTTTAAGAAGAAGACGGACGTGGACGGTAATGTCACCGTCTATGAAGCTCGACTTGTGGTGAAGAGTTTTTCACAAGTTCAAGGAGTTGACTACGATGAGGTTTTCTCATCCGTAGCGATGCTTAAGTCCTTCAGAATCATGTTAGCATTAGCTGCATTTATGAAATCTGGCAGATGGATGTCAAAATGAGTTTCCTTACCAGTTTTCGTAAGGAAAGGTTGTATGTGATACAATCAGAAAGGTTTTGTCGATCCTAAGGATGCTAAAAGGTATGCTAGCTCCAGCGATCCTTCCATGGACTGGAGTAAGCATCTCGGAGTTGGAATATACACTTTGATAAGATGATCAAAGATTTTAGGTTTATACAAGGTTTATGAGAAACTTGTATTTCCAAAGAAGTGAGTGGGAGCACTATAGAATTTCTGATGAGTATATGTTGTTGACATATTGATGATCAGAAATGATGTAGAATTTTCTGGAAAGCATATAGGGTTATTTGAAAGGTGTTTTTCAATAGAAAACCTAGAATAAGTTGCTTGAACATTGAGCATCAAGATCTATGAGGATAGATCAAAAACGCTAAATGGTACTTTCAAATGAACACATACCTTGACATGATCTTGAAGGTGTTCAAGATGGATCAGTCAAAGAAGGAGTTCTTGGCTGAGTTGTAAGGTATGAAGTTAAGACTTAAAGCTCGACCACGGCAGAAAGGAGAGAAAGGACGAAGGTCGTCCCCTATGCTATAGACGTAGGCTCTACAGTATGCTATGCTGTGTACCGTACCTTATGTGTGCCTTGCCACATGTCTGGCAAGAGGGTACAAAGGTGATCAAGGAGTGGATCACCAAATAGCGGTCAAAATTATTCTTAGAGGAATAAGGATATGTTTCTCGATTATGGAGGTGATAAAGAGTTCGGCGTAAAGGGTTACGACGATGCAAGCTTTAACACCTATCCGAATGACTCTGAGTAGCAAACCGGATACATATAGTGGAGCAACCATTTGGAATAGCTCCAAGTGGAGCGTGGAAGAAGTATTTACAATATGACCTAGAGATTTGTGAAGTACATACGGATCTGAATGTTGCAGACCCGTAGACTAAAACCTCTCTCACAAGCAAAACATGATCAAACCACAGAACTCATTGAGTCTTAATCACATGATGATGTGAACTAGTTTAATGACACTAGTAAACTCTTTGGATGTTGGTCACATGGCGATGTGACCTGTGAGTGTTAATCATATGGCGATGTGAACTAGATTACTGACTCTAGTGCAAGTGGGAGACTGTTGGAAATATGCCCTAGAGGCAATAATAAATTAGTTATTATTATATTTCCTTGTTCATGATAATCGTTTATTGTCCATGCTATAATTGTATTGATAGGAAACTCAGATACATGTGTGGATACATAGACAACACCATGTCCCTAGTAAGCCTCTAGTTGACTAGCTCGTTGATCAATAGATGGTTATGGTTTCCTGACCATGGACATTGGATGTCGTTGATAACGGGATCACATCATTAGGAGAATGATGTGATGGACAAGACCCAATCCTAAGCCTAGCACAAAGATCGTAGTTCGTATGCTAAAGCTTTTCTAATGTCAAGTATCATTTCCTTAGACCATGAGATTGTGCAACTCCCGGATACCGTAGGAATGCTTTTGGTGTACCAAATGTCACAACATAACTGGGTGGCTATAAAGGTGCACTACATGTATCTCTGAAAGTGTCTGTTGGGTTGGCACAGATCGAGACTGGGATTTGTCACTCCGTGTGACGGAGAGGTATCTCTGGGCCCACTCGGTAGGACATCATCATAATGTGCACAATGTGACCAAGGGGTTGATCACGGGATGATGTTTTACGGAACGAGTAAAGAGACTTGCCGGTAACGAGATTGAACAAGGTATCGGTATACCGACGATCGAATCTCGGGCAAGTACAATACCGTTAGACAAAGGGAATTGAATACGGGATTGATTGAATCCTCGATATCGTGGTTCATCCGATGAGATCATCGTGGAACATCTAGGAGCCAACATGGGTATCCAGATCCCGCTGTTGGTTATTGGCCGGAGAGTTGTCTTGGTCATGTCTACATGGTTCCCGAATCCGTAGGGTCTACACACTTAAGGTTCGATGACGCTAGGGTTATAAAGGAAGTTTGTATGTGGTTAACGAATGTTGCTCGGAGTCCCGGATGAGATCCCGGACGTCACGTGGAGTTCCGGAATGGTCCGGAGGTAAAGATTTATATATGGGAAGTCCTGTTTTGGTCACCGGAAAAGTTTCGGGTTTTTTCGGTAACGTACCAGGACCACCAGGAGGGTCCCGGGGGTCCACCAAGTGGGGCCACCATCCCTGGAGGGCTGCATGGGCCAATTATGGGAGGGGACCAGCCCTAGATGGGCTGGTGCGCCCCCTCACAGGGCCCAAGGCGCAGGGAAGGGTGGGAGGGGGGCAAACCCTAGGGCAGATGGGCCCTAAAGCCCATCCCAGGTGCGCCTCCCCTCTCCCCCCTTCTGGCCGCCACCAGATGGCATCTGGGGGCTGCCGCCACCCCTGGGGAGGGAACCCTAGAGGGGGTGCATCCCCCTCCCCTCCCCCTATAAATAGTGGGGGTTTTGGGGCTGCCAGAGACGCGAGAACCTCTCCCTCTTGGCGCAGCCCTACCTCTCTTAATCCTCCTCTCCCGCGGTGCTTAGCGAAGCCCTGCAGGATTGCCACGCTCCTCCACCACCACCACGCCGTTGTGCTACTGTTGGATGAAGTCTTCCTCAACCTCTCCCTCTCTCCTTGCTGGATCAAGGCATGGGAGACGTCACCGGGCTGTACGTGTGTTGAACGCGGAGGTGCCGTCCGTTCGGCACTAGGATCTCCGGTGATTTGGATCACGACGAGTACGACTCCTTCAACCCCGTTCTCTTGAACGCTTCCGCTTAGCGATCTACAAGGGTATGTAGATGCACTCTCCTCTATCTCGTTGCTAGTATCTCGATAGATTGATCTTGGTGATGCGTAGAAAATTTTGAATTTCTGCTACGTTCCCCAACAAAATCAACATTGTGGTAAGTAACAAGAAAACCGACGTTGTACCTTACCTAACATCCTAGCATTGGAGGGTGGTTGTATGCTGCTTACTGCCATTGGAGATGACGCTGGCCCACCCATGTCGAAAACGAGATGGACGAGATGGAGGCAGAGATGAAGGGGGCAAGTAGCTCATGGTGAGTAGGAGCATGACCTGGTGTTGGAGATCTAAGTCACCTCTACTTCTGCTACCGGTACCGCTGATCTAAGCCACCTCCGGTGCCGATGCAATGAACTTAGGATCGATTTGTCCTCTCACTAGAGGTGGGTGAGCAAAGGAGGGCGAGACTATAGATTTCGCGTCACCCGCGCTTGCAAATTTTTGTCTCACACCATCTCCACTCCTGCACTCCCACGTTCACTGCCCCCCTCCCCTTCTTACGCTCGCTTCAGCCTGGCTCCACAAAATGACCAATTCGAGCATTCCTAGCGAGCTAGGCTCTAGGGTGATTTAAGTTTCGTGCATGTGTGGCCCAATGACTAGTGTAAGCAATTAACACTTTTTTGCATCCACTAGGCATGTATTTGGGGTGAGATGTGTGTGTAGGCAACCAAACACGTCCTATGTCACTCCATCACATGGTCATGAAGTAGTTCCATGAGACCAACTAGCAACTCGGTAGAAGCCCATGCACATGTTGTACAACAAATAAACAATACAAGGGTCTCTCTCTCTCCTTTCATTAATATACATAAATTTTTAGATGGAAACATTAGTATTTTAGTTATGCAAGTTATCTTACTTCTCTCCGTAACACACCCTTGATTTGAAATGTGCATGCATATTTTAGTTACTAGATGATTCCCCGTGCGTTGCTGCGGAAAATATTGCCTAAAGTTGTTGTTTTACTCATACCGACTGTCTTAAAAGGATCAACAAAATGATTATAGATGATTCTGCTGACAACAATACTTTAGAATGATACATGACTATTGATACATATGTAAGTAAGGCCAATCATCCTATTTATATCATTCAAAATATGGACAACAGACAAAAAATTGGAACAGAGGATATTATGGTTAATTACCCATGAAACCAACTAGTTAAAGCTTTTAAATATATGCTACCATCTCTGATTCTTGTGCGAATGGAAAAAACTACCAAGCTGTAACTCAAACATCACCACCTTGACCACAAGTCTTGATTGTGCCTAATCTGCATCAAAACCCCCATGTAAATTTACTTTAATCCATCCCACAACAGGACGTAAATGAATGTCATGCAAATGCCATTAGTCCTGAAAGAATATTAAGACTTTCACCTTCTAAAGACTCTGTAGTGTTTAGTTGTAATTTCATCAGAAAGCTCCCTCTTGTGAGTAATACTGTGGATTGGGTAACATAACTCTGCAGAAAAACAACAAACTAAATCCACTGATTGGTGCATTTGCCTTTAACAAAATGGATTCATTGAGGTGGTGCCAAGATTGCAAAATAAAATAGCAGTCTAATTCTCATGTTTTCATCCATTCTCTAAAGGATAATTTGTAGTTGAGATGTGAGACACAGTGAGAAATAGAGAAGAACGAAAAGACTGCACTTTTCTGAATTTTTATATCTCATAGTATGTATAACCATTTCCATCTACATCATCATCCATGCTTGACTGGGCAATTATCAAGTTGAAGTTGTATGTTAGTCAAAACAACAGACATCTGTAAACATCGAGATACTTCTGTTATTCATAGAAGATACATTTAATTTTCACTTCAATTAGTTAATATAAGAATGAAGATGTGATGGTCGACAAAGAAGATTATGGATGGCACATAAAAAGAACGTCTGACCCTTTACGTAGCAATTCGTCGAATATCTTCAACAATACACAACATTAAGATCTTGGCAAATATGATTCTCAGAAGGGAATGGAAGAATGGGAGTTGCATCGAATGGATGATAGCATTGCTTTCCTCAATGGTTCATGAACATGGTTGATAAAATATAGGTTGTGCACAAACAGAATATCAGGGAAAATTAGATCAATCGATAGCATTTTTTGTGTATCTTAATTGACCTTTTTTTCCTGAATCTCGGGTGTACCTATGTATGTGAAATTTTGAGTAAGCACATGACACCATGAAACTCTTCAGTGTGGCTGAGAAAATAAAATGAGCAAAAGTACCACATAATATTCAATAAAGTTAAATCCTTATCTTGAGAAACCATAATGTTTATAATTTATGCCCCCATGAAAAGTTCATAATTTATGGAACACCATTCAGTTTCAGTGATCTCTCATTGACCATACAAAAGATGAAACTCTAGAATAATTTATAAATGCATCCATACAAATATGCCCTTTACCTAAAATCTATTATTCATTCTTTTGGATATAGCTGACCATTTATGTTGAATGGTCCTTTACCTAAAATCTATACGAAACACCTATACGGTGTTTAGTATAGATGAAATTATTGCGGAATTTAGGAAGAAAAAAAGTGAGCCATCATGATCAGCACTAAAACATGTATATGACTTACCTGAGAAACATAAATATGCATATACCTTCAGATCGTTGCATGTGTGCGAAGTAATCTGCGATAACAAATTGAAAATTAGGAAGAAAAAACGTTCAGAGTTAGACTAAAAAAGCAACACATCAATTCGAAATCCCTTGAGTTATTGCAAAAAGAAATTGTTTACCAGCTAGAACGCAATGTGTATAGTCTGTTCACCAGAAGCATAAAAAAGACAGCGATTTCAGTACCCCTTTCAGCAATGATGCAAGAGAATTTATTAGACACACACACACACAAAAAAAAGAGAGAGAGAGAGAGAGAGAGAGAGACTTCATAGAAGCTAAAAATCAATGGAATAACTTCCTTCTTGTTAATTTATAAGACTTGGAACAATGAATATACTTGATTCAGTCAACTTTTAGTACCTACATATAACATCATAGAACAACGGAAAGAGGATGAACGGTGTGGTCAGGAGTCATAACACCACCAACACCCCTCCCTCTGTACGGAGTGGGCGTCTGCTGCCACCTATCCATCACTGGCATCGCCTCGTATAGCCACTCGTGCGTCCACCACTTCCTTCCGCGTCTTGCCGTCGCTGCCACCGGGGAGGGTTTCCTCTTGGATGCAGCAGTGGCTAGTTGAGGCATGGTGTCCATTGCTGTTGGATGATTGTCACCAAACAAATCAGTGTAACGCCAATCGCGGAATCACTGAATCCACGAATCATATGATGCATCTGCAAGGCTCATCAATTTACCTTTGAATCCATGAATCCACGAAAGGCAAAAAAGAACTTCAAATCTGGCTTCCCATGTTCAGATCGGGGCTCCTCTCACCTTCCACATGGGCGATGCGAGAAGTTGGTACCACCCACGACTTCTCCGGCATGGCGCAGCGCATCGGTAGATCAGCCGGCAGGGCATACATGGACTGGCAGAAGGTGAGTGAGAAGGCGGGTTGTGCCGCGAGGCAGAGAAGGGTGCAGAGTGATTAGCGGATCGAGATATAGGAGAGGATGTGGCGGTCCTTACTGCTGATGGTGGTGGATTGTCTTGGTTCGGAAGTTTTGGGAGTAATAAAATCGCTTCGCTACACTAACTCGTCGGTTCAGAAGGCAAAAAGATCAAACGACTTGTCGCTTTGGTGACCAGGGAGATGGCTACACGATTTGTATTTGTTCATTATTATTTTTGGCTGATGTGGCACATTTGTTGAGTTGGACATGCTGCATGTGAAAAGTAATAGCATAGTGGGGATGAACTATTTAACGGGTTGCTCCTATTTAGTTGATGATGTGGATAGTGTGCATGTTGAGAGAATAGATAGAAGTGGGGAGCAAATTTTTAAGAATGTTAGATGTTAGATTAGTACAGTTGATTTCACCATCAGGCAAGAAAGGTAAAAAAACATAAGGCCCTGAACTCGTAACGCTAATGTTACTACCAAAGTATTGGTGTCCCCTAAAAATGGAAGTATTGGAGTACTATTTTTTCTATAATTCAGATTCATTTTAATGTCTCACATTCTTGCTCTCGTATTTAGTCAGAATATCATATATTAATTTATTTTTACCTACTCCTTTTTCAAAGATAAGAGGGAGAAAATATTTATGTCCTTATTTGTACACCCTCTCACCTACATATAACTATTGTGACCTCCAATGGCTGGATAGGGCAAGATGAGAGCACATTGCAAACTTACATCTAGCTATAAAGTTAGATCCGATCAAGCATCTTCGTGTTTGCACTACTAGAGAAACCAAGGATTCCACATAGCCTAGTTTAGAATTAATGTTGGGAATTAGGGGCGCCAAAAAATATTTTCTTTGAATGAGCCCGTGATTTGGTGAAGCACCTCTTCACCATGGAATACATTATCAACTCGTCACATAATTGTCTTAGCACCATTGAATTTTATGTGATACCTTTTTGTCATGTAACCATTCAGAGCTATCTTTGTATTCCATGGTCGCAGGTGGTGAGTGCCATCAATAACAATGATGATACTTTCTCCGCTCATGAGTCAGAGCTCTTTTACATCACTCTATTGCTCCTCAACCCTAGATATCTGTACCAAGCCAATCCTACCATTCACACGTAAGGGTAAATCAGTCATTTCCTAGGGTGTATTAGACATTCCCTGTTATTCAAATACATCCACTACTCCATGAGTGCCTCTAGACCATTTAGTAGCTTGCAACTGTTTGTCCCTGTGTCACATCCATTAACTAGAGATGATGAGGCCAATGTATGAGGCACCACCCGCCTTCACCAAAATTGATCACATCACGACCACGTCCAAATCAAGTGCATGCAAATATTCAAGGAGAATGCACGCATAGTGGCCTTACTTACATAGCAGAAGTTAAGGCATGCAACAATTTATATTGTGAGACCAACAAATGCATTACCTAAAGGTGGCTCTGAAGAAAATGATTCCAAGAATGATGCAAATATTAAGATGTGCAATTTCTAATAAATTTACTTCATAAAAATTGAAGATGACACTGTCATAGCTTCATTTGACAATCTGCACTCTTTATCGTTGTGTGAGCTTATAACTATTGTAGTTTTTCGAAGGAGAGGCATTGCCTAACCTTGTAGATATAGTAACATTGAAACAATAGAAAAAAATGAAATCAAGAGGTCCAAATGGAGTTTTTGATTGCAATGAATTGCATGTTAAGATGAAAGTTTCATTATTGTTTTCATAGTAAAAAATTCTTTCATATTTTTCTCCAATATACACGAACCGTACGTTCTTGTATAATGCAGAAATCCAAAGAGGCAAAGATTTCTATCGTATTGAATTTTCCAGAATGTATTTTATTTGGCACTAGTTTTTAACATGCTATAAGTTATGCATGCATAAAATGTTATACATTTCAGTTGGTATCATATTTTGTCATTCCACCTAATCATATTGATGTGATGTTCAAATAAATAAAATGTATAGAGCATGGTATATGATCATTTGAATGCTAGAAACTGTACAATAAAATGTACAATGTATGTGAAATGTGTATGAAATTGTGCAATGTATGTGAAAGATGTATGAATTCCGCAATGTGTATGAAATCTATATTGTGAAATGTATCTTGTGATGTCTGTGTTTGACTCAAGGTATTTGTTCGGAATTTCGTACACTATCCTTGTGTGAATGGTCGCACATCTAGTTGGACCCTGACTTGGCTCGTGATATATGGACTACCACTCGTTCTGCTACAAATATCACTTTAACTTCAGTTGGCTCTTCTGATCACCTTTAGCAGTGTATATCTATTATTCATTGTGGTAAATCATGTATTAGCGAAAGAATTGTAGAAGGAAACTTCATTGTCTTGTGTACGTTTATGGTTTTCGGTTAAACAAGTATGTCCACATGTTTTAAAATGTTAATCTAATTTTAAAAGTGTTCGTGTACTTTTATTAAAATGTTCATGTAATTGGGAATGTGTTCACACAATTTGAAAGATCATATAACTAAGAAAAATATTCACAGATTTAAATAATGCTCCTGTGATTTTTTAAAGTATTCATCCTTTTTTAAAAGTGTTTATGTATTTTTAAATGTTATTCTCTCATATTTAAATTTATTTGAGACAGTTAAAATATATGCATATATAAAAGAACTCACATATTTTAATATTTTTTCACATAATTAATTATTTTTTACCTATTTCCAAGAAATGTTTACATGTTTAAATTGTTTTCATGCAATTCTTTTGAAAAATGACATGTTTTTAAAAGTTCATATAAATTTTAAAATTATTCACATATTAATGTTGATGTAATATTTGAAAATGCTCATGCATTTTTAAAAATCTCACGAAGGTCACAATTTTTTACGAAAAATCATACAATTGTTTGAAAAAATAAAAATAAAGGAGAAAATAAACCAAAAAATGAAGAAGGAAATGATAAAAAAAGAAATTGAATATGGTTAAACAGGAAAAAAGACTGAACACATGGGAACCGAGTAAATGTGGTCTATAGAAAACCTGAGACAACTTTTTTAAAAGATCACGTGGCCACTTTATTGCTCTTTAAATAGGGGTACAATAGAGGGGTCCAAATGCTGAAGAAGCCACAAGAATTGACTATTTTCGAGCTATAAAGCACTACAATATTGTGAGTAAGAACCAGAGCTAACTAATACCTCCAGAAAAAAGGAAGAAAAAAAAGATCGCTACTGGGCCATAAGCCAAGTCGGGAACACTAGAGGACAACATCACGTATGATTTGCAATAAGCTATTTATAGCCTTTGCGTGAAAACATAGTGGTCTTGGTAAGTAATGCAAGCACACTCCTTTGATTCAAAGGAATTCTATAGGATTTTTTGTAGGATTTGGACCATTAAGATTTTTTCCCTATGGTGGGAATCCTTAGGAACTTTTCCTTAGGATCCATTTATGCTCCATTTGGAAGGGGAATTTCCATCCACTTTAAACTCTTACTTCCATTAAAAAAAGATCTTAGTAGCATTCTTATTTTCTCTGTTCTATCAAACACTCTTCTATCCAAATTCCTATAGCTTTCTAATCCTAGGATATAATAGGCCATGACACTCTATTCTCGCATCTGTGTATTTATGTGTTTTGAGAATCTACTATCAATCATTTCACTGCCCCACACAACTCGCATCTTACACATGTTTTGATGCTTTTGCGGATGTATATCTTGCATAGAGCTAATCACACGACACACATTATTTCAGCTTAGTGTCATGCACTTTATAGCCATATGAAACATCACTCAAGAATGGAGGTGACTATATACACGATAGTAATCGTGATGTCACACTTAATTATTAATTTTGAGACAAAGACAATCATGCTTATGCACATGGAGGAGCAACAGGCAGTAGCTTTAGCCCATTAGTGGTTGTAATAACACACGGGGTGGGGGATTCATATCAACTAGAAGGGTTGGGCGTGCTTTGCTGCGCCGTTGGTGTTGTTGACTTTCTTTAAAAACACTCACTATTTCAAAATAAAGGTACTTTTTTGAAAAGTCAAACCTTTTAAGTTTGGTGAAATTTATAGAGAGGTATATCAAAATCCGTAATATCAAATCGGTATGATTAGATTCATTATTATTTTTCTTTAATATTGTGGATGTCAATATTTTTTGCTCTCAACTTGGTCAAAGTTAAAGAAATTTGACTTTCCAAAAAACTAATAACCCTTATATTTTGGAATTGATGGAATATTTAGTTTGGCCGGTGGGGGAGATGATGGAGTGTGTTTATTTTTTATTTATTATGCAGTGATTTGATGGGACTTTGTGGTGTGGTTCTGTGTTATCAACTAACCAATGTATATTTATGTTGGTAATTTTCTGCATCGGTGGTTGCATGTACTATATTTGTGCTAGAGTATCACATGATGGCGCTTATTTTTCTAGGTGGTGGGAGGGTGCGTGGAATTGATGTATTTTTATTGGCCGGTTGCTGCTGGTTGATTTGAAAAATCATTGCTCGATCAAAATCGTATATCAAATCCAAAAATGAATATCTCAGTTGCATTAAAAACCTTCAAAAAATTAGGGAACATAACAAGTTAAAGAATTGAATGGTGTAGGATCGAAAGTATGTCTTGAGGGGGGGGGTGATTAGACTACTTGACCAATTAAAAATCTAGCCTTTTCCCAATTTTAGTTCTTGGCAGATTTTAGCAACTAGCACAAGTCAAGCAATCTCAATACAATTCAAGCAAGCATGCAAAGAGTATATAAGCAGCGGAAACTAAAGCATGCAACTTGCAAGAAAGTAAAGGGATGGGATTGGAGTGCGGATGTTTTTGGTGTGGTTCCGATAGGTGGTGCTATCGTACATCCACGTTGATGGAGACTTCAACCCACGAAGGGTAACGGTTGCGCGAGTCCACGGAGGGATCCACCCACGAAGGGTCCACGAAGAAGCAACCTTGTCTATCCCACCATGGCCATCGCCCACGAAGGACTTGCCTCACTAGGGTAGATCTTCATGAAGTAGGCAATCTCCTTGCCCTTACAAACTCCTTGGTTCAACTCCACAATCTTGACGGAGGCTCCCAAGTGACACCTAACCAATCTAGGAGACACACTCTCCAAAAGGTAATAGATGGTGTGTTGTTGATGAACTCCTTGCTCTTGTGCTTCAAATTATAGTCTCCCCAACACTCAATTCTCTCTCATAGGATTGGATTTGGTGGAAAGATGATTTGAGTGGAAAGCAACTTGGGGAAGGCTAGAGATCAAGATTCATATGGTTGGATTGGAATATCTTGGTCTCAACACATGAGTAGGTGGTTCTCTCTCAGAAAATGAATGCTGGAAGTGTAGGCACGTTTTGATGGCTTCTCTCACGAATAAGGAGAGGGTGGAGGGGTATATATAGCCTCCAACAAAATCTAACTGTTACACACAATTCACCAAACTCAGTGGGACCAAAAGAGAAAACTCAGTTGGACCGATTTAGTTCATAATGTGACCGTTAGGCATTTCGGTGGGACCGACATGTCAACTCGGTGGGACCAATATGATTAGGGTTTGGGCATAACGTAATCTCGGTTTGACCGGTTACATAAACTCGGTGGGACCGACTTTGGTAATGAGCAAACCAGGGAGTTGTTCAGGCAAACTCGGTGGGACCGATTCGCTTGTCTCGATGGGACCGAAACGTTCCGAAAAGGAAACAGGGAGTTTGCATTGCAAACTCGGTGGGACCGATCGCTCATCTTGGTTAGACCGAAACGTTACAAAGGGAAACAGGGAGTTTGCAATCCCATCTCGGTGAGACCGAGATCCCTATCGGTTAGACCGAAGTGACTAGTGTTTCTGGCAGTGGCTATGTCAAATGAAGTCGGTGGCGCCGGTTGGATCAAATCGGTGGGGCCGAGTTTGACTTTTGGTTTGGGACATATGTGGATTGGAGAAAGTGGTTGAGGGCCTTGGAGCATATCACTAAGCACTTTGAGCAAGCAAGCCATTAAGCAACACCTCATCCCCTTTTAATAGTATTGGCTTTCCTATGGACTCAATGTGATCTTGGATCACTGAAATAGAAAATGTAGATTCTTGAACTTTAGAGCTTGAGCCAATCCTTTGTCCTTATCATTTTGAGGGCTCCACATTCCTAATCCATGCCATGCCAATCATTGAACTCTCCTGAAATATTTATCTTGAAATAGCATTAGTTCAATGAGCTATATGTTGTTAATCATTACCAAAACCACCCAGGGATAGTTGGACTTTCAATCTCCCCCTTTTTGGTAATTGATGACAATATATAGATCAAAGCTTCGACAAATGATAATAAGATTGAAATACAATGTCGCTTTGAGAAGTATGTGATAAGCAAGAGCTCCCCCTAAATTTGTGCATTATTTAAAATTTGCTTTGGACTGCAAATGCACAATCTGTTAGGATCATAGATCACTCTTTCATGTCACATACATCTTGGTGGAGCACTCAAAATGGTAACAATTGAAAACATGCACTCATCACCAAGCAAAGTGAATGATCATAAATGGATATAAGGGATAATATCATTCAAGCACACATTAAAGTAGCATATGATCAACCACATGATCATCCAAGTATCTCACAAAAGGACATAATTTATCAAGCAAACACACAATAAAGTTCAACCAAATAAAGTGCAAGAGAGACAAAAAGCAACACTCTCTCTCTCTATCAGACTATGATCTATGCACATTTCTCCCCCTTTGGCAACAAGTTACCAAAAAGTTCAAATATGCATAGTGATATGCGTCTCTCAGGCTTGGTCTCCATGAGGTGGTGTAGAGATGACTCCCAGGACGAAGGCTTCTGTTGATGTAGCTGGAGCTGGTGGAGAGGCTGCTAGAGGTGGCACTGAAGTTGTGGCTGCTGGTGCAGATGTGGTTGCTCTAGTATCAGGAACAGGCACTGCATCAGACCTCTGACCTCGTGGCACATGCACTCGCTGAAAAACATCTGTTGTTATCTTCCTTTCTTCTCCTCTGCTTCCTCCTGGAGTTGCTCTACTGCTGACTGAATCTCAGTTACTTTGACATCAAGATCATAGAATTTTTGCTCAATGATTCTTTCCAAACTCTCCTGATTTTGAGTCTGGGTGGACAAGCCCTTCTCAATCCTCAAGGTGGATTGGATCAGAAATCCAAGTTGATCTTGTTTGCTCTTTAGGAACACCTGAGATGCCTCTTCTGCACTTGGCATATTTGCAGCTTTCTCTGCCCTTGCCTTTGCTCTCTTCTCATGTGCTTGCACCGATGAAGGATCATTCTCATCCATGACTGCAGTGTTATCCTCAAAGTCTGGCTTGAGAGGTAAGTGCTCCTTGTCCAACAAATAAGTGTCTGTGCCAATCTTTGAGTTGATGAGCACCTGAATCTGTGGAGCATACCCACAAGACCTCTTCTGATCTGCTGCTGTCCTCTTGATTATTTCCACAATTAGACTCATCACTTTGAACTTCTGAGGGACATAAAAAATGTGCAGCAAGTTGATGGAATGTCCTCTTATCATTCTGTGATCTCCAGACTTGGGCAAAAGAGTATGCCTCAGGATGGTGTTGATTGTAGGCAGACCAGACAACAGAAACTTCACTGAGCCCAACTTATGTGTTCCCAGGGCATCATCAGGAATTTCCTTGTACATACTTGCCATTGAGTTGTGGTCTTTCTTCTTCTTGGCATACACATCCAAGTCATCCTCATGAGCTGCTGGGGCATATATCAACTTGGCCCATTCATCAACAGTTGATTGGTGCCTAGTACCTTCAGACATCCATACAATCCTACCATTAGGATAGAAGTGAGCAGTGGAGTAGAATTGCATGATCAGCTCATCATTCCACTTAGTGAGCTTCTGGCCAACAAACTTGTCAACTCCACAAGCCTTGAAGCTATCATAGACACCTGGGAAATGATCTTCATTCTCTCTAATGTATGTCTAGTCAACCCATCTCATGTCACCGACAATTGTCTTCTTGTCAAGCAGAATGGTCTCATAAAAGTCTTATTGTTCCTTAGTGTGGAACCTGTAATCCATAGTTCACCTTCTCACAGCATAAGGGTCACTTTTTCTCCAAAGTCTTAGACCTGCATCCTTCATGATGCTCATGTCCTCCGCCACTGGATGTGTGTCATTGTGGTCTGGGATCTTTGGTTTGAGCTTTCTCGGCACTTGGGCTTCAGCTTCTTCTTCTCTAGTTTCAGGCACTGGGGCCTTGTTATTCTCCTTAGCAGGGTGTTCCTTGTGCTTCTCTTGGGTGCAGACTTGGTGGTTGGAGCATCAGCTTTGGGAGCAGGTTTGGGCTTAGAAGCAGCCCCTGACTTGATTGCATCTCCCATAAGCTTTTGTGCCTTAGGTGCTGGAGCAGCATCCTCTTCCTCTTCCTCTTCATCATCAGATGGATCTCTCACCATAGTTGACTTTCCAAGAACTTTTGCAGTAGTGGTTCTTGCCCTCTTCTTCTTCTTGTCAACACCAGCTGCCTCTTCATCATCAGATTCAATTGTGAATTTCATAGTTTGTCATGTGGCAACTTTTCTTGGTTTGGATGTGATATGTCTCCAACGTTTCTATACTTTTTGATTGTTCCATGCTATTATATTACCCGTTTTGGATGTTTATGGGCTTTACTTTACACTTTTATATAATTTTTGGGACTAACCTACTAACCGGAGGCCCAGCCCGAATTGCTGTTCTTTTGCCTATTTCAGTGTTTCAAAGAAAAGGAATATCAAACGGAGTCCAAACGGGATGAAACCTTCGGGAGCGATCTTTTTGGAACAAATGCAAACTAGGAGACTTGGAGTGGACGTCAAGCAACAAACGAGGCGGCCACGAGGGTGCCCGGAGTGCCCTAGGGGGGTGGGCGCGCCCCCACCCTCGTGGGCCCTCGTGGCTCAACCGACCTACCTCCTTCGCCTATATATACTCCCGTACCCTAAAAATATCCAGGAGCACCACGGAAACCTAATTCCACCGCTGCAACCTTCTGTATCTGCGAGATCCCATCTTGGAGCCTTCGCCAGTGCTCCACCGGAAGGGGAATCGACCACGGAGGGCCTCTACATCATCTCCAAGGCCTCTCCGATGAGTTGTGAGTAGTTTACCACATACCTTCGGGTCCATAGTTATTAGCTAGATGGCTTCTTCTCTCTCTTTGAATCTCAATACAAAGTTCTCCTCGATCTTCTTGGAGATCTATTCGATGTAACCCTTTTTGCGGTGTGTTTGTTGAGATCCGATGAATTGTGGGTTTATGATCAAGTTTATCTATGAGAAATAATTGAATCTTCTCTGAATTCTTTTATGTGTAATTGGTTATCTTTGCAAGTCTATTCGAATATCAATTTGATTTGGCCTACTAGATTGATATTTCTTGCAATGGGAGAAGTGCTTAGCTTTGGGTTTAATCTTGCGGTGTCCTTTCCCAGTGACAGCAGGGGCAGCAAGGCACATATTGTATTGTTGCCATCGAGGATAAAAATATGGGGTTTATATCATATTGCTTGACTTTATCCCTCTACATCATGTCATCTTTCTTAATGTGTTACTCAGTTCTTATGAACTTAATACTCTAGATGCGGGCAGGAGTCGGTCGATGTGTGGAGTAATAGTAGTAGATGCAGAATCGTTTTGATCTACTTGTTATGGACCTGATGCCTATATACATGATCATGCCTAGATAATCTCATAACTATGCACTTTTCTATCAATTGCTCGACAGTAATTTGTTCACCCACCTACTACTTATGCTATCTTGAGAGAAGCCACTAGTGAAACCTATGGCCCCCGGGTCTATCTTTTATCATATAACTTTCCAATCTATCTTTTATTTGCAATCTTTACTTTCCAATCTATATTATAAAAATACCAAAAATATTTATCTTATCATATTATCTCTATCAGATCTCACTTTCGCAAGTTTTTGTGAAGGGATTGACAACCCCTTTATCGTGTTGGTTGCGAGGTTCTTGTTTGTTTGTGTAGGTGCGTGGGACTTTTGAGGAGACTCCTACTGGATTGATACCTTGGTTCTCAACAACTGAGGGAAATACTTACGCTACTTTGCTGCATCACCCTTTCCTCTTCAAGGGAAAACCAACGCAGTGCTTAAGAGGTAGCAGGATGTTGGGATTCTCCTAGCCAGTGCCTTCTTGTTCATGCCTGGCTTTGTAGATGCTGCGGTGCCAAACTCCTTCTTCACTACTTTCCTCTTTGAGATGGCCTCATCCTCAGCTGCAACATAATCTTCATCTTCAGAATTTGAGGTTCTCTTCTTCCTTGCTCTAGTGGCTGCCTTGGGCAAGTTCCTAGGTGTGCTCCTACTGCCCTCATCATAGGTGCTTGAGGGACTAGTGCCCTCACTCATATGCTCTTGCTGTTCGGATCTGTTCTGGCTGGCACTCTGGTCAAACATCTTGGCAGGCAAACTAATAGCAAACCCTGTGAATAGATTATAGATGAGGTAGAGTAGATGAGCATCACAAAGTACAAAGGTTTTGCAAAACAAATGAATCAAAAACTTAGTTTTAGTTCTCTACAGAAATGATCTTGGAGCTACCGAATTGACAAACTCGATGATACCGAAGCAATTGGAACCTAAACTAGTGAACTCGGTCAGACCGAGTCACAGTTCTGTGGCACTGAAATTTCTAGGGTTTCACAGAGTATTGAACTCGGTCACACCGATTTGCAGTTTTCGGTCAGACCGAAAAGCGCATGTGCAATGGCCTAAGCCAAATCGGTGAGATCGATTTCTACGATTCGGTCGGTCTGAGAAGAGTTCTACGGAGAGCTAACCCTAAAATTATCGAATCAAACTAAGTCTAAGGAAGATTTAGCTGGATAGATCGATTTCATTTGTGGCAAGAATCATGTCATTGTCCTCATGCTAGGAATCAGAGTTAAATAGACATCACAAGGAGTCGAACACATACCCTAGTTCGGCGGGTGTTTGCTACGGCGGCGATGACGGAGCAGATTCCATCGACTGCGGCAGAAACCAGCGGCAGGAGGTCGCTGGCGGCGAGGAGGCGATCTGGAGACCCGAGGAGGCAGAGCAGGACACGCGCGGGCTAAGGGGTTTTGAAGAATTTTCCAAAATATCACCCATGAGTATTTATATCCCGACCCTGTCGGTGTGACCGAGTGGAACAACTCGGTGGCACCGAGATTGCAGAATCGCAAGCGGTTGCTACAACTCGGTGTGACCGAAGTGTTCAAATCGGTTGCACCGAGATGAAAACCTAGATCAACTTAGTGAACTCGGTTTGACCAAAATGTATGACTCGGTCATACCGAAATGCACAAAGAGGTTTTGGAAGTTTAAGTCTATGACGAACCGGGAACTCCAAGTGCTCCTCACATAGAGTGGTTCGAATCTGACTTGATCAAACTTTGTGATGTAGCATGAATAGAGTTTGAGACAAGAAAAGCATAAATAGCTAGAGAAGGTTCTTAGGCATTCTTGTCCATCCACTTGGCAAAAGAAAAAGAGCTAAACAATCAAAACAACAAGTCGATGTCCTCGAATGAGTAAAATATGCAACCAACATGCTCATACAATAAAATGGCAAATAAAATATGTGGCAAAGCATGCACAATCATTCTAGCATCTATGAATCAATTTGTGATGACTAGGTCACCTATATATGAGTATATTGACTTAGGAGTCAAATGAGAACATTTGATCATAGGTCATACTCATCGTTTAAGCACAAGTGGGGTTACCACTTTTACATAAAGCATTGTTGTGTTCACACCATTAGAGTTGCTTTAGCTCAATTCTTAGAGTAAAGCTCCCCCTAGATGTGATATCCCCCCTAAGAGGGATGAACTAACCTTGGATTTTGTCGATGATGACTTCATGTAGGTGTTGAAGATGTGGATGCTCAATGTTTATGTATATCTTTCGGAGCTATCCATTGGAGTGAGTTGCACTTTCAATACCAACATGGGTTAGTCCCACAAGGAACAAACAAGGATATCCATAGACATAGAGTGAAGCACACACAAGATAATGTCCATGAAAGCATTAGGTTACCTTGTCCCTTGTCTTACCAACAAGAGGGTTTGTGACTCCTTGAACTAGTGCAAGATGTGGAAGTTGATTGCACTTGTCCTTGCCAAAATGATATGAGTGAAGTGTGTTGGTGGAGTCACCCTCAAGAACTCTCTAGTTCTTCTTCTTTGGGATCCGCATCATATTCATGGGAATCATTGGGATTGTAGTCGTACTTGATGAACTAGAACTTGATGTAGTCTTGGGAACCCACTTGACCAAGGCCTTAGGAGATTCTTCAAATGCATCAATTTCCTCTTGAAGCTTGTCCTTGCCTTTTTGCTTGTGGCCTTGTGGTGGAAGATCATCTTGAGCTTGTGTCCCTTGAAAAGAAGTAGGATCATACTTCTCTTGTTGAGGAACAAACTTCGTCTTGGGATATTGATCTTCTTCCCACTCAAATCCATTGGCATTGAACTTTCGTTCAAAACCAACACCTTGATTCTTCTGGTGCCTTCCTTGCTTGCGTACAATTTCCTCAAATTTCTTACTTCCGGCAAGGCTCTTGTAAACACCTTTCTCTATAATTCCCTTCAATAAGCTATTTTCTTGCTCAAGTGTAACTTGGCTAAGAGAACCATTAGAGGAATCAAGAGAACTACTAGAAGCAACAACATTGGATTTAGCATGATTATTGTTACTACTAGAAGAAGAATATTTCTTACTTTTGTTGCTGGATTTAACTTGTGGCATGTAGGTAGATAAGAGTAAACGCTTGGCAATGTAATAAGAACTTTTCTTGCGAAGATCATCATCGATTGCCTTTTAAAACTCATGCTCTTGCTCAAGGTTGAGCTTTTCAAAGCGTAACTTTTCATGAGTCTTTAAAAGTTCTCAATGATCTTCCAAGGTAGTTTCATGAGCTAACTTAAGAGTGTTTAGTTCTTTAGTTAGACTCTCAATCTTCTCCTTATCATTGTCATTCATTTTATCTTGATTAGCATGATTAATTGACGTTTCATCATAGTATTCATCACTAGAGTTGTTAAAGAGTAAATCATCATCACCTAACAAATCATCTTCATCACTATTGAAATCAACATACTCGGGGTGTGATACCTTTGGGCCGTTAGCCATGAAGGATCTTCCAATTCCTTAATTTGGTGAGTCAAATATGTAGTAGGAGTTGGTTGACACAAGTGCTAGACCGGCAACACCTTCATCTTGAGTATATTCAGAGTCGGAGTGATAACTTCTTTCGGAGTGATGGTCGGAGTCGGAGCTGGATACCCATTCACGAACATGAGCTTGATGTCTTCGCTTTGTGTAGCTCTTTGATGATTTTTCCTTCCTTTCCGAATCCTTGCTTCTCCGGGAGGTTCTTCGTTCATAACGATCATCTCTACTCATTCTCTCTCTTGGTGGTGATTCTTCTCTTCTACTTCTTCTTTTAGGTGAATCTTCTCTCCTTTTGTAGGGAGTCGTACACTCATTGGAGTAGTGTCTGGGTCTTCCACAATTATAGCAATTACGTTCACGACTCGAAGATCTTTTGTCATTGTAGGACCTTGACTTGGAACTTCTTTCCTTGCTTCTACTCTTGTAGAACTTGTTGAAGTTTTTCACCATTAGGATCAATTCCTCATTGAAGGTTTGTTTCCCAGTTGATGATGTAGGAGCATCACATGAGGCTTTGTAAGCACCACTTGACTTGTTTTGAAGCTCTTCCTTATCCTTGAGTGACATCTCATGAGCAACAATTCTTCCAATGACTCCCGTTGGCTTGAGATCTTTGTAGTTGGGCATCATTTGGATCAATGTGCACACGGTATCATATTTTCCATCCAAGGCTCTTAGGATCTTCTTGATGATGAATCTATCGGTCATCTCTTCACTTCCTAGGCTGGCAATCTCATTTGTGATGAGAGCAAGCCTAGAGTACATTTCAGTGACACCTTCACCATCCTTCATTTTGAACCTGTCAAGTTGACTTTGAAGCACATCCAATTTGGATTCCTTGACGGAGTCGGTACCTTCATGCATATCAATCAAAGTATCCCAAATTTCTTTTGCATTCTCCAGGTGGCTGATTTTGTTGAATTCTTCGAGGCACAATCCGTTGAAGAGGATATCACAAGCTTGAGCATTGTATTGCAGCATCTTCAACTCTTCTGTGGTAGCTTCACGGTTCGGTTCTCTCCCATCGAAGAATTCACCTTGCAAGCCAATACACACAATAGCCCAAACGGCGGGGTTATGTCTAAGAATATGCATTTTCATCTTATGCTTCCAACTAGCAAAATTTGTACCATCAAAGTAAGGACCTCTACAGTGGTAATTTCCCTCGCTAGATGCCATACTCTCCTAGGTTGTGAAACCAAGGCTATGATCATCAAAAGCTATGGAAATCAAGTCAAATGGAGACCTTAGCTCTGATACCAATTGTAGGATCGAAAGTATGTCTAGGGGGTGATTAGACTACTTGACCAATTAAAAATGTAGCCTTTTCCCAATTTTAGTTCTTGGCAGATTTTAGCAACTTAGCACAAGTCAAGCAATCTCAATACAATTCAAGCAAGCATGCAAAGAGTATATAAGCAGCGGAAAGTAAAACATGCAACTTGCAAGAAAGTAAAGGGATGGGATTGGAGTGTGCAAACGCAATTGGAGACACGGATGTTTTTGGCATGGTTCTGATAGGTGGTGCTATCATACATCCACGTTGATGGAGACTTCAACCCACGAAGGGTAACGGTTGTGCGAGTCCACGGAGGGTTCCACCCACGAAGGGTCCACGAAGAAGCAACCTTGTCTATTCCACCATGGCCATCACCCACAAAGGACTTGCCTCACTAGGGTAGATCTTCACGAAGTAGGCGATCTCCTTGCCCTTACAAACTCCTTGGTTCAATTCCACAATCTTGACGGAGGCTCCCAAGTGACACCTAACCAATCTAGGAGACACCACTCTCCAAAAGGTAATAGATGGTGTGTTGTTGATGAACTCCTTGCTCTTGTGCTTCAAATGATAGTCTCCCCAACACTCAACTCTCTCTCATAGGATTGGATTTGGTGGAAAGATGATTTTAGTGGAAAGCAACCTGGGGAAGGCTAGAGATCAAGATTCATATGGTTGGATTGGAATATCTTGGTCTCAACACATGAGTAGGTGGTTCTCTCTCAGAAAATGAATGCTGGAAGTGTAGGCACGTTCTGATGGCTTCCCTCATGAGTGGGGAGAGGGTGGAGCCTCCACACAAAATCTAACTGTTACACACAATTCACCAAACTCGGTGGGACCGAAACAGAAAACTTGGTCGGACCGATTTAGTTCATAATGTGATCGTTAGGCATTTCGGTGGGACCGATACGTCAACTCAGTGGGACCGATATGATTAGGGTTAGGGCATAACGTAATCTCGGTTTGACCGATTACACAAACTCGGTGGGACCGACTTTGGTAATGAGCAAACCAGGGAGTTGGTCAGGCAAACTCGATGGGACCGATTCGGTCGTCTCGGTGGGGCCGAAACATTACGGAAAGGAAACAGGGAGTTTGCATTGCAAACTTGGTGGGACCGATCGCACATCTCGGTCAGACCAAAACGTTACAAAGGGAAACATGGAGTTTGCAATCCAATCTTGGTGAGACCGAGATCCCTATTAGTTAGACCGAAGTGACTAGTGTTTCTGGCAGTGGCTATGTCAAATTAACTCGGTGGCGCCAGATGGATCAAATCGGTGGGGCTGAGTTGACTTTTGGTTTTGGGACTGATACGTCTCCAACATATCTATAATTTTTGATTGCTCCATGCTACTTTATCTACTATTTTGGACTATATTGGGCTTTATTTTCCACTTTTATATTATTTTTGGGACTAACCTATTAACCGGAGGCCCAGCCCAGAATTGTTGTTTTTTGCCTATTTCAGTATTTCGGAGAAACAGAATATAAAACGGAGTCCAAACGGAATGAAACCTTCGGGAACGTGATTTTCTCACCGAACATGATCCAGGAGACTTGGACCCTGCTCCAAGGAACAACCGAGGAGGTCATGAGGGTGGGGGCGCCCCCTGGGCGCATGCCCCTGCCTCGTGGGCCCCCTGTTGCTCCACCGACGTACTCCTTCCTCCTATATATACCTACGTACCCCCGTCAGATCAAAAACGGAGCAAAAAAACCTAATTCCACCGCTGCAACTTTCTGTATCCACGAGATCCCATCTTGGGGCCTGTTCCGGAGCTCCGCCAGAGGGGGCATCTACCACGGAGAGCTTCTACATCAACACCATAGCCTCTCCGATGAAGTGTGAGTAGTTTACTTCAGACCTTTGGGTCCATAGCTAGTAGCTAGATGGCTTATTCTCTCTTTTTGGATCTCAATACAATGTTCTCCCCCTCTCTTGTGGAGATCTATTCGATGTAATCTTCTTTTTGCGGTGTGTTTGTTGAGACCGATGAATTGTGGGTCTATGATCCAGCTTATCTATGAATAATATTTGAATCTTCTCTGAATTCTTTTATGTATGATTGAGTTATCTTTGCAAGTCTCTTCGAATTATCCGTTTGGTTTGGCCAACTAGATTGGTAGTTCTTGCAATGGGAGAAGTGTTTAGCTTTGGGTTCAATCTTGCGGTGTCCTTACCCAGTGACAGCAGGGGCAGCAAGGCACGTATTGTATTGTTGCCATCGAGGATAACAAGATGGGTTTTTTTATCATATTGCATGAATTTATCCCTCTACATCATGTCATCTTGCTTAAGGCGTTACTCTATTTTTAACTTAATACTCTAGATGCATGCTAGATAGCGGTCGATGAGTGGAGTAATAGTAGTAGATGCAGAATCATTTCGATCTACTTGTCTCGAATGTGATGCCTATACACATGATCATACCTAGATAACATCATAATTATTCGCTTTTCTATCAATTGCTCAACAGTAATTTGTTCACCCATCGTAGAATATTTATGCTCTTGAGAGAAGCCACTAGTGAAACCTATGGCCCCCGGGTCTATTCTCATCATATCAATCTCCATTACTTTATTACTTGCTTTGTTTTTACTTTGCCTTTTACTTTTTACTTTACATCTCTATATCAAAAATACCAAAAATATTATTTATCATCTCTATCAGATCTCACCCTCGTAAGTGATCGTGAAGGGATTGACAACCCCTAATCGCGTTGGTTGCGAGTAGCTATCGTTTTGTGTAGGTACGAGGGACTCGTGCGTGATCTCCTACTAGATTGATACCTTGGTTCTCAAAAACTGAGGGAAATACTTATGCTACTTTGCTGCATCATCCTCTCCTCTTTGGGGAAATCCAACGCAGTGCTCAAGAGGTAGCAAGAAGAATTTCTGGCGCCGTTGCCGGGGAGTTTGCGCAAAAGTCAACTATACCAAGTACCCATCACAATCCCTATCTCTTGCATTACTTTATTTGCCTCTCGTTTTCCTCTCCCCCACTTCACCCTTGCCATTTTATTTGCCCTCTCTTTCTCAATCTCCTCCTCTCTTTTCCTTTTGCCTTTTTCTCGTTTGCCTTTTTGCTTGCTCGTGTGTTAGTTTGCTTATTTGTCGCAATGGCTCTCCCTAAATTTGGTGATCTTCAACTTAGAAGGCTAGAGGAGATCGAAAGTAATGTCAGGAAGTTTATGGTTTTTGCAATTTGAGCATAATAATTTCTTTAGAAACGAGCTTAAGGAACAAAAAGGTTTTATGAGTTATATGAATAAAGAACTCGATGATATGTCTAAAGAATTCGATGGTATAAGAGCTCAAATTGCTCGTCTTGAAAAGATGACCGCTAAAATTTCGGATATGCAAGCTACCTTAGTCAATAAGATGGCCGCTAAATCGAATTCCTATGAAAATCAAGATGAAGATCTAAAAGTTATTGATGTGTCCCCTATTAAATCTTTGTTTTGCAATATGAATCTTGATGAAACTGAATATGATCTTCCTTTACCTAGAAGGCGTTCTAAGAATTCAGAGTTTCTAGATCTTGATGATGAAATTGATGAAAGTGGGATTGAAAAAAATAAAAACCTAGATGTTGCTAAACCCACTATTTTGGATCTCAAGGAATTTAATTATGAAAATTGCTCTTTGATTGGTTATATTTCCTTGTTGCAATCCGTGCTAGATTCTCCTCATGCTTATAGTCAAAATAAGGCCTTTATCGAACACATTCTTGATGCCTTGATGCAATCTTATGAAGAAAAACTTGAGTTGAAAGTTTCTATCCCTAGAAAACTCTATGATGAGTGGGAACCTACTATCAAAATTAAAATTAAAGATTATGAGTTTCATGCTTTGTATGATTTGGGTGCTAGTGTCTCCACTATTCCCAAAACTTTGTGTGATTTACTAGATTTCCGTAACTTTGAAGATTGCTCTCTAAACTTGCATCTTGCGGATTCCACTATTAAAAAGCCTATGGGAAGAACTAATGATGTTCTTATTGTTGCAAATAGGAATTATGTGCGCGTAGATTTTATCGTTCTTGATATAGATTGCAATCCTTCATGTCCTATTATTCTTGGTAGACCTATCCTTAGAACGATTGGTGCGATTATTGATATGAAGGAAGGGAATATTAGATTCCAATTTCCCTTGAGAAACGGTATGGAACACTTCCCTAGAAAGAAAATAAAATTACCATATGAATCTATCATGAGAGCCACTTATGGATTGCGTACCAAAGATGGCAAAACCTAGATCTATCCTTGTTTTTATGCCTAGCTAGGGGCGTTAAACGATAGCGCTTGTTGGGAGGCAACCCAATTTTATTTTTTATTTTTTGTTTTTGTTCCTGTTTAGTGTTAAATTTTGTTTCTACTTTCTATTTAGATGTGTTTTTATGTTTTAATTAGTGTTTGTGCCAAGTAGAACCTATAGGATAAGCTACGATGATAGTTGATTTGATTCTGCTGAAAAACAGAAACTTTGCGCTCACGAGAAACAATTCAATAAATCACATAAATGTACTTTTGCATTGATTCTTTTTTCTTCTGATCAATAAACAAATTTTCCAGTACGTCCTATTTTGGTAGAATTTTTAGAGTTCCAGAAGTTTGCGTTAGTTACAGATTGCTACAGACTGTTATGTTTTTGACAGATTCTGTTTTTCGTGTGTTGTTTGCTTATTTCAATGCATCTATGGCTAATAAATTAGTTTATAAACCATAAGGAAGTTGGAATACAGTAGGTTTAACACCAATATAAATAAAGAATGAGTTCATTACAGTACCTTAAAGTAGTCTTTTTTTTTCTTTCACTAACGGAGCTCACGAGATTTCTATTGAGTTTTGTGTTGTGAAGTTTTCAAGTTTTGGGTGAATTCTTTTGATGGATTATGGAACAAAGAGTGGCAAGAGCCTAAGCTTGGGGATGCCCATGGCACCCCCAAGATAATCCAAGGACACCAAAAAGTCAAAGCTTGGGGATGCCCCGGAAGGCATCCCCTCTTTCGTCTACTTCCATCGGTAATTTACTTGGAGCTATATTTTTATTCACCACATGTTATGTGTTTTGCTTGGAGCGTCTTGTATTATTTGCATCTTTGCTTGTTAGTTTACCACAATCATCCTTGCTGTACACACCTTTTGAGAGAGCCATACATGATTTGGAATTTGCTAGAATACTCTATGTGCTTCACTTATATCTTTTGAGCTTGATAGTTTTGCTCATAGTGCTTCACTTATATCTTTTGAGCGTAATAATTTTTGCTCTAGTACTTCACTTAGATCTTTTAGAGCACGGTGGTGGATTTGTTTTAAAGAAACTATTGATCTCTCATGCTTCACTTAGATTATTTTGAGAGTTGTTAATAGCATGGTAATTTGCTTAAAGATAATATACTTGGTATTCAAGATATGTGAAACTTTCTTTTGAGTGTGTTGAATACTAAGATAAGTTTGATGCTTGATAATTGTTTTGAGATATGGAGGTGATAATATCAAAGCAATGCTAGTTGGGGTGATTATGAATTTAAAGAATGCTTGTGTTGAAGTTTGTGATTCCCGTAGCATGCACGTATGGTGAACCGCTTTGTGATGAAGTCGGAGCACAATTTTATTTATTGATTGTCTTCCTTATGAGTGGCAGTCGGGGACGAGCGATGGTCTTTTCCTACCAATCTATCCCCCTAGGAGTATGCGTTTAGTGCTTTGGTTTTTGATGACTTCTAAATTTTTGCAACAAGTGCATGAGTTCTTTTGATTAATGTTGAGTCCATGGATTATACGCACTCTCACCCTTCCACCATTGCTAGCCTCTCTAATACCGCGCACTTTTTGCTGGTATCATACACCCACCATATACCTTCCTCAAAATAGCCACCATACCTACCTATCATGGCATTTCCATAGCCATTCCGAGATATATTGCCATGCAACTTTCCACCGTTCCGTTCGTATGACACATATTACTTTTGTCATATTGCTTTTTGCATGAACATGTAGTTGACATTGTATTTGTGGCAAAGCCACCATTCATAATTCTTTCATACATGTCACTCTTGATTCATTGCATATCCCGGTACACCGCCGGAGGCATTCATATAGAGTCATATTTTGTTCTAGTATCGAGTTGTAATTGTTGAGTTGTAAGAAAAAAATAAAAGTGTGATGATCATCATTATTAGAGCATTGTCCCACTGAGGAAAGGATGATGGAGACTATGATTCCCCCATAAGTCGGGATGAGACTCCGGACTTTATGAAAAATAAAAGAGGCCAAAGAAGGCCCCCCCCAAAAAAAAGAGGCCAAAGAAGCCCACCAAAATAATAAAAAATTAAAAAATGAGAGAAAAAGAGAGAAGGGACAATGCTACTATCCTTTTACCAAACTTGTGCTTCAAAGTAGCACCATGATCTTCATGATAGAGAGTCTCATATGTTGTCACTTTCATATACTAGTGGGAATTTTTCATTATGGAACTTGGCTTGTATATTCAAATGATGGGCTTCCTCAAAAGTGCCCTAGGTCTTCGTGAGCAAGCAAGTAGGATGCACACCCACTTAGTTTCTTTTGTTGAGCTTTCATATACTTATAGCTCTAGTGCATCCGTTGCATGGCAATCCCTACTCACTCACATCAATATCTATTGATGGGCATCTCTATAGCCCATTGATACGCCTAGTTGATGTGAGACTATCTTCTCCTTTTTTGTATTCTCCACAACCACTATTCTATTCCACCTATAGTGCTATGTCCATAGCTCACGCTCATGTATTGCGTGAAAGTTGAAAAAGTTTGAGATTATTAAAGTATGAAACAATTGCTTGGCTCGTCATCGGGGTTGTGCATGATTAAATACTTTGTGTGATGAAGATAGAGCATAGCCAGACTATATGATTTTGTAGGGATAACTTTCTTTAACCATGCTATTTTGAGAAGACATGATTGCTTTGATTAGTATGCTTGAAGTATTATTACTTTTATGTCAATATGAACTTTTGTCTTGAATCTTTCGGATCTGAATATTCATACCACAATTAAGAAGATTTACATTGAAATTATGCCAAAGTATCACTCTGCATCAAAAATTCTTTTTTATCATTTACCTACTTGAGGACGAGCAGGAATTAAGCTTGGGGATGCTTGATACGTCTCCAACGTATCTATAATTTTTGATTGCTCCATGCTACTTTATCTACTATTTTGGACTATATTGGGCTTTATTTTCCACTTTTATATTATTTTTGGGACTAACCTATTAACCGGAGGCCCAGCCCAGAATTGCTGTTTTTTGCCTATTTCAGTATTTCGGAGAAACATAATATCAAATGGAGTCCAAACGGAATGAAACCTTCGGGAACGTGATTTTATCACCGAACGTGATCCAGGAGACTTGGACCCTGCTCCAAGGAACAACCGAGGAGGTCACGAGGGTGGGGGGCGCGCCCCCTGCCTCGTGGGCCCCATGTTGCTCCATCGACGTACTCCTTCCTCCTATATATACCTACGTACCACCGTTAGATCAAATACAGAGCAAAAAAACCTAATTCCACCGCCGCAACTTTCTGTATCCACGAGATCCCATCTTGGGGCCTGTTCCGGAGCTCCGCCGGAGGGGGCATCTACCACGGAGGGCTTCTACATCAACACCATAGCCTCTCCGATGAAGTGTGGGTAGTTTACTTCAGACATTCGGGTCCATAGCTAGTAGCTAGATGGCTTATTCTCTCTTTTTGGATCTCAATACAATGTTCTCCCCCTCTCTTGTGGAGATCTATTCGATGTAATCTTCTTTTTGCGGTGTGTTTGTTGAGATCGATGAATTGTGGGTTTATGATCCAGCTTATCTATGAATAATATTTGAATCTTCTCTGAATTCTTTTATGTATGATTGAGTTATCTTTGCAAGTCTCTTCGAATTATCCGTTTGGTTTGGTCAACTAGATTGGTAGTTCCTGCAATGGGAGAAGTGTTTAGCTTTGGGTTCAATCTTGCGGTGTCCTTACCCAGTGACAGCAGGGGCAGCAAGGCACATATTGTATTGTTGCCATCGAGGATAACAAGATGGGGTTTTTATCATATTGCATGAGTTTATCCCTCTACATCATGTCATCTTGCTTAAGGCGTTACTCTGTTTTTAACTTAATACTCTAGATGCATGATGGATAGCGGTCGATGAATGGAGTAATAGTAGTAGATGTAGAATCGTTTCGATCTACTTGTCTCGGACGTGATTCCTATACACATGATCATACCTAGATAACATCATAATTATTTGTTTTTTTATCAATTGCTCAACAGTAATTTGTTCACCCACCATAGAATATTTATGCTCTTGAGAGAAGCCACTAGTGAAACCTATGGCCCCACGGTCTATTCTCATCATATCAATCTCCATTACTTTATTACTTGCTTTGTTTTTACTTTGCCTTTTACTTTTTACTTTACATCTCTATATCAAAAATACCAAAAATATTATTTATCATCTCTATTGGATCTCAACCTCGTAAGTGACCGTGAAGGGATTGACAACCCCTAATCGCGTTGGTTGCGAGTAGCTATCGTTTTGTGTAGGTACAAGGGACTCGTGCGTGATCTCCTACTGGATTGATACCTTGGTTCTCAAAAACTGAGGGAAATACTTACGCTACTTTACTGCATCATCCTCTCCTCTTCGGAGAAATCCAACGCAGTGCTCAAGAGGTAGCAGGGACATATGTGGATATGAAAAAGTGGTTGAGGGCCTTGGAGCATATCACTAAGCACTTTGAGCAAGCAAGCCATTAAGCAACACCTCATCCCCTTTTAATAGTATTGGCTTTCCTATGGACTCAATGTGATATTGGATCACTGAAATAAAAAATGTAGAGTCTTGAACTTTAGAGCTTGAGCCAATCCTTTATCCTTAGCATTTTGAGGGGTCCACATTCCTAATCCATGCCATGCCAATCATTGAACTTTTCTGAAATATTTATCTTGAAATAGCATTAGTTCAATGAGCTATATGTTGTTTATCATTACCAAAACCACCCAGGGATAGTTGCACTTTCAAATGGAGAGCTCTTTCAGAAATTGTTGACCCGATCAAAATTGGGTGACCCAATTCAAAATTCAACACCTCAATTAATTGTGAGACTTTAAAATTAGAAAGCATGGTTTATAGTATAAAAGAATTGAATAAGACAACAGTGAGAAATTTTTGATCCGGTCAAAATCGGATGACCCGATTTTAATTGAAGACCTCAATTGAATGTGGGCTCTTTAAAACTAAAGAACATAGTGTTGTAGAGGATGATATGCATATTGTCACCTTGGATTGATGATATGCTCGTAAAATATGGCATACAAGATTGAAACCGAGTTTGACCAAGGACTACTGCCACTATGCAAAGCTACCTAGTACTGGTAGTTTAGAATAACATCGCACCAAATATTAGATGAATGGTCGTGCTAACTGCCACACGTGTGGCAGGAAGGGAGACGCACCACACGTCTCTAATGTAAACAGATTGTCACGTCATCGCATGCATGCATGCAGGAATCTTTTTGGATTTTCAGTTTTTAAAATGTTTTATCTCTTAAACGAAAAATCCGATTGAAAATCCGTTTTCACCATTAAATTCCTCGTGATGAGATCTTCGAAACTAGATCCCATGTTGATATGTTTTGACAAAAAAAAAATTTGGCTTAAAAGTTGCCATGTCTATTGCATATGAATTGCCATGATGTTTGCACTGAAGTTGCCATGATATGTTTCAGCTATTTTCTTCTACATTTAAAAGTAAATTTTGACATTTATAAAACGGAAAATTAAGAAACTAGACTTGCCATGAACCATAAACTAAAATTGCCATGATACATCCACGTAAAATTGCCATGGTTCATATAAAAAATAATTTTCATGATCATAGTACTGGAGTTGCCATCATCAAAATAGTAAAATTGCCATGATCTACAAACTAAAATTGCCACATGGCAACTTTAGTTTAAGCCCTATGGCAACTGCAGTGTAAACATTGTGGCAACTTCTGGCAAAAGAAAAAATCGTCAAAACATATCAACATGTGGTCTAGTTTTGAAGATCTCGTCGAGACGGATTTAATGGTGAAAACGGATTTTCAGTTCGCTTTTTTATTTAGGAGATACAACATTTTTAAGCCGAAAACCAAAAAAAATTCTGCTGATGTCATCTATTCATACGTGGCAAAATGAGTGGTGACGAAGGCGTGTGGGCGATGTGCAAACGCTCACATGTGTGGGCGTTAACATTTCCGTAGATGAAAGCTATACGTGGTAAACTGAAATACGGAAAACGGGCACATGGATCAATAATCGTCCTCAATTGCCAAATTAATGTATAAATTAGAGTTGCATATGGCATGCACATGATTTGGAATAAAATGCAAGTTCTATAACCATATGTGCATGCCATATGCCATATGCAAGTATGGAATAAAATGCAAGTTCTATAACCTTTTGTGAGAAGGAGTGAACATGTTGCATATACACTCGTGCGTTAGTTCAGTTCTGCCTAATTGCACAACTGATTTCCTCTGGGAAACCTGCCGACGAATATCAGTTGTAGTCTCCGCGTCGCCCGGGCGGGGTTGGCAGCTTCTGCTCCTGGACGATGAGTCGCGCCGGGAGCGGCCGACCGGTGCCAGAGCCTCCGCAGCTGCGGCACCGCTTGCGGCCAGACCCAGAGCACGTCCCGCAGCCGACGTCGCCGTCGGACCAACGGCTGCAGAGGCACTCCTCCCGGCCGGTGCCGCTGCACGTGGAGCAACGGGGCCGCGCGTCCCACCTGGACGCCGCCGGCAGCCCGTCTCCCCGGTTCGCCATCGCAACGCCCGCCAGCATCCGGAGCCCCGCCGACGCGATCACCATGGGCGCCACCATCTTCACAGAAGAACCAATCCAAGAATCTCCGGAGCTGTTGTACCTGTTGCTTCCTTACCGTATGCACTTGCCTGTTGCTGGTAAGGAGTGGAAGAAGAGATTTGGATGGGTGTGTGTGGCGAGGAGGTTGTCGCAGTCTGTTGTTTTTGTGGACGGGGTGCGTCGATTTATAGGATTTTTTCGGGGGTTGTAGGAACTAGGAAGGTGGGTGTTGGGATAGTTTCTTCAGCTGTTTGGAGGGTAGCGGAGGCGAGGAAGGGAAGGCGTGCCCGCCTCGTTACCTTTGCTTGCCTGCTTGGTCTGCATCCGTCGGCTACTCCGCTATGCTTGGGCCTTTCAATTTCTGTTTCGTGTGTGCTGCGAGCTGCTTCGCTGCACGTGTGTTTACTCTCCCCTTGCAAGTTCCTTTGCCTTTTCCACGCTACGAGACGAATTCGGAACTAGGCACAGGATTTGTCCTCTGCATTCTTATGAGCTCCGTTAACGATCTGGATCATGTAACTGGCCGAAGACTTGGAGACGATTCTCTACATTACTTGCAAGATTTGGACCCTGTTAGCTGGCGAATGTTCGCCGGGGAGGATGGCATATGCGAACGATTTTGTGGCAGTTTTAGTTGTGAGGAAGTGATGAGGGGTGGCATTTTCTCTAAGCAACATGGCAGTTTCTTCCCGAGAAGGCAATTTTCGTTTAAAAAGTGAAACGAGACCCGCTTAGGTACAACCCCCTACGTATAAAAGGTAATATAGTAATTTCACAAGTCGTACAACCCCCCGCTGGACGTATACATACAGGAGTCCACCGATTGGGCCGGCCCATTAAGGTAGCGTATAGCA
This sequence comes from Triticum aestivum, assembly GCF_018294505.1. NCBI lineage: Eukaryota > Viridiplantae > Streptophyta > Magnoliopsida > Poales > Poaceae > Triticum > Triticum aestivum. The sequence goes on from NC_057810.1 coordinate 638,697,138, forward strand.
GCGCTTCAGCGCTTCAAAAATAAAACTACGACGGCAAGAGTTCGAACTCAAGCCCTCCAGAATTCTTCAAACGTGCTACAACCAGCTCGCCTAGACAGCATTTTTGACTTCATGGCAGAGCGAAGCCTTAATAATAATATCATGGAGAATATTTTTAAAACTTCCAACGCAAAATATATTTTTTTGAAAACAAAACGTGATTTTTGTGTGAATCCCAAACACTTTTCAGATTTTTGAACAAATATATAATAAACTGAAACATTTTTTAAAAATCATGAACAGCTTTGAAACGCAAATATTTTTTAAAACCGCAACATTTTTCTAATTCCAAATTATGGGAACACAAACAATTTTTGGAACATGAACAATTTTTGCAACTCCAGAAAATAAATGGAAAAACAACAAAGATTTTTGTAATTGCGAACAATTTTTGTTACAGAAGCATAAGATCATCATTTTTTGAAATGTTTGAAAAAAATGAAAACGGGAACATTGATTGAAATTCCAAGCAAATTATAATACATCTGAAATCCCAATCATTTCTCTAACAGTTGTGAAAATTTTGAATAAACACATAAACAATTTCTGGAAAACACGTACATTTTCTGAAATTCTTGACTTTTTCTTTGAGAGATAACAAACAAAAATTGAAGACATGTACATTTTTTTTGAAATTATGAACATGTTCTGAATTTTTGAACATTGATTAATAAATATGAGTATTTTTTAAATTCTGAAGATTGATTTTAAAAATATTTGAAATATTGAAGGTTCAGTGGTCACTAAGGATGCTCAATAGGCGAGACCATAACGTTATTTGCTTCGCTCGTTCTATCCGTTTGGTTGATAACTTCATGCGACGAGTGTCAGTTAGGAAATTCCATATGTTTCAAGAGTAGCGTCAGATAGAAGGCAACACACACAGGAGGCTGGCCGACTGGGCTGGCGCATTGACGCTCGCAAAAAACAGAAAATAATTCACCAGTATGACAGTTTTAAGTAACTATTTTTAATTATGATTTTAAATACTTTTTCCCTTCAAACCTAGCATGGATGCAAACCATGGGTATGCCCACCTGCTAGCAAAAGTTGAGATAGTTACAAGAATGTCCCAAAAACATAATGTTTAATGGAGGGTGTCTGGATAGGCCACGAGCACATTTTTTCTGAACATCCTGAAATGGCCCCAGCTTTCTTAATGGCTTGTGTGACCAATTCAAGGCACCATGCCAAGTTTCTTGACTTTTCAAAAAGTTTTGCATTTTCTGGTGTTTTCTCGCTCAAAAAATATTGATAAATGACTGGATGTGTCGCAACTTCATACGGTGTCGGAAATTGTTCAAACCTGACATGGATGCCTACCTTTGGGCATGCCAACCTACTTCAAAAAATTGGGGTCATTTCAAGAATGTCCAAATAGACCATGCTCAATGGAGAGTGTCCAGGTAGGCCAGAAAGGTCAGTCTAAGAGCATGTTGTTTCTCAATAACCTTTAATTGGCCCTAATTTTTTCATGGCCTTTTATGACCAATTCAAGGCACCAGTCCAACTTGCCTAGGTTTTGAAAAGTTTTGCTTTTCTGGAGTTTTCTTGGTCAAAAAATGCTGATAAATGGCCGGAGGTGACGCGAATTTCATATGGTGTCAGAAATTGTTCAAATCTAGTATGGATGCCTAACATGGGCATGCCCACCTGCTTGCAAAAGTTGGGTTCATTTCTAGGATGTCCAAAAAAACCATAATCAACGGATGGTGTCCGAGTAGGACAGAAGGGTCCGCCTGAGAACACATTGCTTCCCAATATCCTAGAATGGCCCTAATTTTTGCATGCCCTTGTATGACAATTCAAGGCACCACGCCAAGTTTCTTAGGTTTTCGACAAGTTTTGCATTTTTCAGAGTCTTCTCGGTCGAAAAAGACAAATAAATGGCTGGACGTGTCACAACTTGCGTATGGTGTCGAAAATAATTCAAACCTAACATGTATGCCTACCTTACCCACATGCTTGAAAAAATGGGATCATTTCAAGAGTCCAAAAATTGGATTTTTTTTCTTTGTAATAACCGAATTCAAATCAGGTTCGGTATTAAACCGTATAACTGAAAGAAAAAACCGAAATCCAGGCATCCAGTACGATGCTCCCTCATGCAGTCATGCGTGTCACCCAACACCAAAGGCTCAATCGCACGCGTGTCCAACCATGCAAGATACGAAGGGCCCAATGCATGCTTTGTTCACCATGTAAGAGCTAAACCAGCCAAGCTATTGCGAGGTTTCGTTGTCCACCTAATTGCAAGGCCCAAGGGCTACTACTAGTACTGCGGGCAGGCAGAGCATGCAGCGGCAAACGTTTTATTTGTTTAGTACCACATCGTGTAGGTATCCTCAGAGGATAAAGGTGGCCATGGATATTAGAGAACGGCACAAGGGAAGCACTAGTAGCTGTGTCGTAGCTTGTGCGTGTGCTCTAAAACATTTTCATTATAAACCAAAAACCAAACCAAATCAGTTGGTTAACGAAATATCATTTGTTGTATTGGGTTGACATTTTTGAGTTTTAGGTTGGCTAACCAAGATAAAAAACAAATGGTAAAAATGGAAATTTCAATTTCTACCAGACACCACCCTGATGGGTGATCTCATCACTCCGGTCACACACCTATTGGGTCGGCCCAAGCGTCTGTAGATTTGAAATAAGTTCATCGATGCTGAAAAAATATTCATGTTGAAAGTTTTCCAAAAAAGTTGAAAAATAAGATCAAGAAATTGAAAAGGATTGAAATTTTTGAGAACTAATTCATGATTTTTTTATTTGAAAAGGTTCACACATTTGAAATAACAGGAAAAAAATAAAAAGGGAAACAAAGGAAGAAAATAAAAAAGGAAAACAAACCAGAATAAAGCCCGGTTTTAAAAAACATGAAAAACGGCCTAAAACTTCACGAAGTTACATTTGCCACATAATAAGCCAGAAAGAAAGCAAGTGTTCAAGTTGTGTTCATAAAATTGTTCAGAATGTTACTTCTTAAGTTAGCACGCTCCTCATATCTCCTTAAAATTATTGAAAATGTTGTTCAAAAGAATATTCTTAACATTTTAAACTAACATATCTCTTCTTTTTTTTTTGAAATGTTCATGCTTTTAAAAAATGTTGTTCAAAATTTTCGAAATATGTCATGCTTCTAAAAAAATGAAATTTTTGAAACTGTTGGATTTTAAAACATTATTTGATTTGTAAAAATTTATTCAGAATTTCCAACAAATGTTTGAAATTTATTCAGAATTCTGCATTAGTGTTAGTTCTTAAATATGTGCGCTCCTCGTTTTGCACAAACATTAGTCAGCTTAATTGGTATGCCACTCGCGGTTGTTGCAAGAGATATGTGGTTAGATTCCTAGCCGGTTCATTTCTTTTGTGACTTTTTACGCGAACAGGCGCGCTCCCTGCTGTTTGCTTTTAAGTTCACGGTCATTAGTTAACACAGTCATTAGCGGGGTCAATTGGAGAGCCACTCACGCTTGCAGCAAGAGGTCTGCGACTCGAATCCAGGTACCTCCACTTGTTTTAGGTTTCTTTTCAATTTTTACTTCCAGTGAAGAGGGCGCGATTACTACAACCATCACCATTGGGCCCGGCCCAGTCCTGCGTAGGTTGGGTATCGTATAAATGCTAGCGGACAAAAAAAAGACCATCATCAACTTAAGAAAGACCATCATACCCTTTATTATGAAGGGGTATAAACAGATCTCCACCGTCGATGTGTTTAGGGGGGTTGTACCGAAGAAGAAGTGAAACTGTCATAGTTTGATCTTTCCTCACAACTAAAACTGCCATCAAATGATGTTCACTTGCCACCCCCTCCCAGCTGACGTTCGTTGGGTAACATTACGGCAAGAGTTCGATTTACTTATTAGGACATCTCTAACGGACTTCTGCCTCTCACCCTATTTGTTTGGACCGGAATTATCATCCAATGGGTTTGTCTGGATATTCCGGACAATCAGGTATCCCCAGTCCCGCCTCTAATCGAGGGAAGAAATAGGGTAGTCTAAAATGTCCGTCACGTCAGATCGAACAGTCCGATCCCACATAAAATTCCTATCGAAACCCCTTTCCCGTCCCACACTCCACCCCCTTCTCCTCTACTCCATGTCTCCGCTCCAAGACATTTGTTGCTCTTATGTATGCTTATGGTTTGGTGTTAAAAAAACATGTCCACATATTTTAAAATGTTGATTGAATTATAAAAGGTGTTCGTGCATTTTTATTAAAATGCTCATGTGATTTTGAAAGATGTTCATGCAAAAAAGATCATATAACTAAGAAAAGTATTCTTGTATTAAATAAAGTCTGCATAATATTAAACTGTTCACTCATTAAAAATATTTAGGTAAATTTAAAAAAAAATCTCACATTTTTTTTAAATATGGTCACACTTAAAAGATATGCATATAATTTTATAAAGAGTTCACATAGTTTTTTCAAAAGTGTTCACATAATTTAGAAAAGTATTTGCATATTTTCAAAGAAATGTGTACATTTTAAAAAGTGCTCATACATTGTTTTAAAAAAGTCAAGTTTTAAAAATCTTCAAGTAAATTTAAAAAATATTCACATATTTTTGACATAATATTTGTGTAATATTTGAAGATGCTCACACATTTTAAATCGTGTCACAAAGGTTTCACACATTTTATAAAAATCATGCAATTTCCAAAAAAATGAAATAAAGTAGCAAACAAACAAACGATAAGGAAATAATAAAAATAAATTTAATAAGGTAAACATGGAAAAAATGAAGCATTGAGAAATCGAATAAATGTGGTCTAGAGAAAACTAGAGACTTACTTTTTTAGGATCACATGGTCATTTTATTGATTTTCATGCAACGTTACCCATCACAATTCCATGCACTGAAATCTCTTAGTAGAATTCTATTGTTTTATCTATGCTATCAAACACTCCTCAATCCAAATTCCTTTAGCTTTGTAATACTAGGATGCAATAGGACATGACAATCTAGTCTTATGCTTTTCCTATTTCCGTGTTTTGTGAATCCACTATCAATCACTTCACTCCCACGCGTAGCTCGCATCTTACGCATGCTTTGATGCTTTCTATGGATGTATATCTTGCATAGAGCTAATCACACGACATAAATTTCAGCCTAGGGTCATGCGCTCTATGGTCATATGAAACATCACTCAAGAATGGGGAGTGTGTCTCCATGATGGTTGTCGCAGTGATTGCAATCATGGACATGGAGGAACAGAAAGCGGTAGATTTGGCCCATTCACAGTTGTAACTCGGGAGGGGGAGAGAGATTCATTATCAATGATATGCCAGTGTATTGCCAACTTGGATCGAAGCCGAGCTTGACCATGCATTACTTCCATTATGCAATGCTATGTAGTATTTGTAGTTTAGAATAAAATCACATCAAACATTAGTTGAGCGATGAAAGCTATATGTGATAAGTTGAAGTACGGAAAACACATTAATTTTCTCAATAGAGAATGTCTCGCGGATCGATGATCACCCTCAATTGCCAAATTAATGTATAAATTAAAGTTACACATGACATGCACACGATTTGGACTAAATTTCTAGCTTTAAGACAAGTGGAGAACATTTAATATCATAATGTTCTTCAATACCTCGACCACTCACAAAATAAACTCGTGGACCAGTAAGGGTCTAATTTTTTGCGAAAAGGACAAAGATATATTATAGAAGCTCACCAGAAGTACAAGGCAACCAAAACATAATAGAAACTACACCGAGCTCTGCTCTCTGGACCACTAAACGACCACTACCGCTGACAGAGCAAGCCGTTGTTGCCTCTCCCCTACTAGAGCCGGCGCAACCTTGTGGACGATAGCCGGAAGTCTCCGTGCACATGTCCGTAGGACTGGCACCCCAGATCCGTAGTCATCATTGTTGAAGCATTGAATCAATCTGCAACTGTGACAACAGATCTCGACGTCGTCCAAGTATGACGAGAAATCCTAACCTCGTCGCCCCAAGGAGACGACAAAAATCTATGTCTGAACTACGTCGACTTAATCCTGACGATGAAGTTGAGGATGATCAGAGACTGAAAGACTAGCTCGAAGATGAAGCACTGCCATTTGCCTAAATGTCGCCCTTGCGGGGACTAAATACCCCTAACCCAAACCTCAAGCCGGAGCCAAGGCACCGGGATTCCATCTGCCAACTGCCACCGAAGCAGCAGTCAGGGGTGGCAAATTCAAGGGTGCATCGGCGAAGCTTGAAGGGGACTCTATTTGTAGGTACGTCCACTTAAATTACTAGTAGATGTGTACCTCGCGAGTTATGAGTGGATGACCGTATAGTTAAGGCTCTATTTGATTCACAAGATTCTTTCAACATCGGAATAAAAAAATGTATGCCTAGTGCCATGTCCTCTTGAATTATGTAGAATTGAAAACCTACATAAATTTGGATGAAGGAGTGCTTCATAGCATAGGAAAAATGATGAAATTCTTAAGAAACGGCTTGAGTGGATGGAAATTTTCCTCCAAAATAGGATGCAATGGAATTCAAAGGAAAAGTTCCAAAGAATTGCAATCATGTGAATCAAACTGCAACGCATGAAAATATTCATAAGGATTTAAATCCTCTATCTTTCTACAAAATTCATGTGAATCAAAGGAGCTCTAAACATTTTTTTGTGCATAACTAGTACGTCTGGAAGTAGACGTGTACATCCACAGTAATGAACATGTTGCATACACACTCATGTGTTATGTTGTGCATACACACTCATGTGTTATCCAATAAAGAATGGGAGTGTATTGAAGAACGAATTGAAAAAAAAACTTAGCTGCTGGAAGGGCAAGCTTATGTCATATGGAGGTCGGCTAGTCCCGATTAACTCGATACTGACTAGTATGTCGATGTTTCTATTTTCGTTCTTCGAAATTCCGAAAGGGGTTCAGAAGCGACTTGATTTCTTTAGATCTCGGTTCTTATGGTAGTCTAATGAGGCCAAGAGGAAATATCGTCTCGCGCAATGGGATATTCTTTGCTGATCTAAAGACCAAGGGGGTATTGGTATTGAGAACTTAGAAATTAAGAATAAATGTCTTATGAGCAAATGGCTATACATGCTAGAGACAGAGCCGGAGGGTATGTGGTCACAAATCCCGTGCAATAAATATTTACACTCGAAAACACTAGCCCAGGTTACCATGAGACCGACTGACTCGCCATTCTGGAAGGGACTTATGAGAACGAAGGGGTTGTTCTTTCGTAGTGTCAAATTCTTGGTTGGCAATGGGATGTCAACATGATTTTGGGAGGATACGTGGTCAGGAGAGACGCCCCTGGCCGTCCAATATCCCACCCTTTATAATATTGTGCAACGTAAGGAGGATTACGTAGGCACAATCCTTCAAACTATTCCCTTGAACATTCAGTTCCGACGTGTGTTAGTTGGTGAGAGATGGACTGCCTGGATGCATTTGGTTCAGAGACTGACAGAAGTTTAACTCTCCGACCAACCGGATTCGACACAATGGAAGTTAACTAAGAATGGGATTTTTACGGTGAAATCACTATATGGATTTGACTAATTCTGGCCCAATCTCAAGATCGTGCACATTTGGAGGGTTAAGGTTCCTCTGTGTATTAAAATCTTTATGTGGTTCGTCCACAAGCAAGTGATACTCACAAAGGACAACTTAATCAAAAGGCGATGGGTAGGAAGTTCGTGGTGCTGTTTTTTGTGATCATGATAAAACAATACAACACTTATTTCTTGAATGCCCACTTGTCAAGTTACTTTGGAGAATGATTCATATAGCTTTCAATATTAATCCTCCAGTCGATATTGCGTCATTGTTTGGGACGTGGTTAACTGGGGTTGAACAAATTACTGTGGCTCGTATCCGGATTGGAATATGTGCGCTATTATGGGCTATATGGAACTGCAGGAATGATATGATTTTTAACAGACAACGCACTTTAACTTTCTTGCAGGTCATCTTTAGAGCTACAGCTTGGATCCGTACGTGGTCCTTACTCATTTCTATGAACTTCAAGGAGCCTTTGGTTACTGTGTGCAACCAATGAAAGATGATAGCTCAGGCTATATTCAACCGGTTCGGGCGGCGCTCGCATAACATGATAGGAGTCTAGGGAGCTTATCCTTCATATTACCGTATCGGTTGCCTTTGTCAGCATGTAATTTTCCTTTTTCACTTTTCTACGCTCCGTTTGCGAGCTGTAAGACTATTATGACGATACTTCATGGATTTTTAATAAAATAGTTGCATGCATCATCATGATGCAGAGGCCGGGGGCATTGCTTCCATCTAAAAAAATGAGTTATGTTGTGCCTAATTGCACCTCTGATTCCCTTCGGGAGACTTATGAACATCAGTTGTAGTCTCCGCGGCGCCCATGCGCGGTCGGCAGCTTCTGCTGCTGGACGATGAGTCGCGCCGGAAGCTGCCGGCCGATGCCAGAGCCTCCGCAACTGCGGCACCGCTTGCGGCCGGAGCCAGAGCACGTCCTGCAGCCGAGGTCGCCGTCGGACCAACGGCTGCAGAGGCATTCCTCCCAGCCGGTGCCTCTGCACGTGGAGCAACGGGCCCGCACGTCCCATTTGGACGCCACCGGCAGCCCGTCGCCCGTCGTTCGGTTCGCCGTCGCCACTCCCGCCAGCATCCTGAGCCCCGCCGCCGCGATCACCATGGGCGCCACCATCTTCACAGAAGAACCAATTCAAGAACCTTTCTTGTCGTATACACTTGCTTGGCGTGGTGCTGGTAGGAGTGGAAGAAAAGATTTGGATGGGTGCCTTGTTGAAATACTTTGTAATAGGATAGGACTAGAAGTTTAGACTCCTGGAAACCTGTTCTATCTCTTCTTCTGTTTCTTCCCCTCGTTACCGACCTTCTCTGTAAACTCTCGATCAAACTCTTGATCGATCTACTTGTAAGCCACGGCATCATCTATATAAATAAAACTACGGCCCGAGAAAAGGGTTCTATGCTTCCCAAGTTATTTTACATGGTAATCAGAGCATCTTCTTCCCAGAGATCGAAAGAGGATCGCATCTAGTTCTACCCCATCGTAAACTTCTGAACCCCATCGCCACTTTCGCCATGACCTCCGCCTCCACCCAATCCAGCACCATGAGTGCCCTTACCACATCCGTTTCATCAACCTCCACCTTCGCCCCTTCCTCCTCCAGCTCGTCCTATCCCATGTCCATCGGACCCCCAACCCAGGAGAAGCTCACGAGGCAAAACTACCTCATGTGGAAGGCTATTGTGTTGCCCCAAATCAAGGGCGCGCAGATGGGCCACCACCTTGATCCGGAGAGCCAAGCGCCGCCGGAAACACTCACCATCACCAATGGTGGGAAAGAGGAGCAGATTGCGAACTACGCCCGCGTCCTCTGGTATGCACAACAGCAGCAAGTTCAAGGTTTTCTGATGGGTTCCTTGTCTCGCGAGATCCTTGCGCAGGTGGTCACCCTTCAGACGCCGGCAGAGGTATGGGCAGCGATCCATGCCATGTTTGCTGCCCAAAATCAAGCTCAAGCCATAAATACAAGGATTGAGCTCACCAATCTGAAAAAAGGAAACTTGACGATGTCAGAGTACCTAGCCAAGATCAAATCGCTGACAGATGAGATCGCGTGCACTGGCATGGCGATGCAAAATGGGGAAATTGTTTCACAGGTTCTGGCCGGCCTCGACCTCGACTACAACCCGGTCGTGTCGGCCCTTGCTGCACGGGTGGAGCCTGTCACCGTCCAAGAGCTGTACACACAGCTGCTAAGTTTTGATGCGCGCCTCCATCTTCTTCACGGAACCAACATACGGCAGTCTTCCACCAACGCCGCCTCGCGAAGTCGCGGGTCTGCTCGTGGGCGCGGCCGCGGGAACAACAGCGGCGGGCGTGGCCGTGGCAATGGCCAAGGGGCGCGTCCAAACGGAGGTGGCTACAACAACACTTCTTCTTCCTCTCGTTCTGGAGGGGGCGGCTACAGCAACAACCACGTCCCCTCTGGATCCTCCTCTCAAGGACGTGTTCGATGTCAACTCTGCAAAAAGGCAGGCCATGAGGTCATGGATTGTTGGCACCGCTATGATGAGGACTATGTTCCTGATGCTCGTCTTGTTGCAGCTGCGATTCGGGAGCAAGGAGGAGATGGTACCATCTGGTATGCTGATTCAGGTGCCACTGATCACGTCACCAACGAACTTGAGATACTTGCCATGAGGGAGAAGTACTACGGCAATGATCAGATTCACACCGCAAGCGGTGGAGGTATGGATATTAGTCATATTGGTCAAGCATCTATTAATTCCCCTAATCTTAAACGTGATCTTGTTCTAAAGGATGTTCTTCATGTTCCACAAGCCGACAAAAACCTTGCATCTATGTCTCGTTTAACTGCTGATAATAATGTCTTCTTTGAAACTCATCCCACGTATTTTTTTCATAAAGGATCGGGCAACGAGGGAGCTCCTTCATCACGGTAGATGCATTGGAGGCTTATACCCCATCACATCCGGAGCATTTAGTCGAAAGCGTCGTCATCAAGTTTACTCTGTTGCCAAGCCCTCCTTGGCGAGATGGCATCAAAGATTAGGACATCCTTCTTCGGTCATAGTTAAGCAAGTTATAAATAAAGACAATCTTCCATTGTCATCTAGTTCAAACATTGAGTCTGTGTGTGATGCTTGTCAATGTGCAAAGAGTCACCAACTTCCTTATCCTAAGTCAAATAGTGTGTCTCATGCTCCGTTGGAACTTATTTTTAGTGATGTATGGAGTCATGCAAGAGATTCTTTTGGTAGAAAAAAATATTATGTCAGTTTTATTGATGTTTAGCAAGTTCACTTGGATATATTTGCTTAAGTTTAAATCAGAAGTTCTTTCTATCTTCCAAGAATTCCAGAAATTCGTTGAACGCCAATTTGATAGAAAAATCCTTGCAGTCCAGAGTGACTGGGGAGGGGAGTATGAGAAACTCAACTCTTTCTTTCGCAATATTGGTATTGCTCATCATGTCTCTTGTCCTCATGCCCACCAACAGAATGGTTTCGCTGAGCGTAAACATCGCCATATTGTTGAAGTAGGCCTATCTCTTCTAGCTCATGCATCAATGCCTCTAAAATATTGGGATGAAGCCTTTATTGCTGCCACTTATCTTATCAATCGTCTCCCTACCAAAGTTATTGGCAATATTAGTCCCTTGGAAAAATTGTTTCATCATAAGCCCGATTACAATTCTCTAAGAATCTTTGGTTGTGCTTGTTACCCCAATCTTCATCCATATAATCGTCATAAGCTCGAGTTTCGTTCCACTCAATGTGTTTTTCTTGGCTATAGTAATCTTCATAAAGGGTACAAGTGTCTTAAGATTTCTACTGGTCGCATATATATTTCTCGAGATGTTGTTTTTGATGAAACAATATTCCCTTTTGCAAAACTTCATCCAAATGCTGGAGCTTTACTTCGTGCAGAAATTGCACTTCTTCCTGATTATATCCCTAGTTCAGATCACGGGGGCGAGTTAAATAGTACTGATCATTTGACTAGTTCCAAAGAAAATTTTAATCTTGATGATAAGTGTGCAGTTTCTGGACGTCATTTTATGCAAGGGAATACAGACGAAACCTACACGGGATCCCAGGCTGATCCGAGCGACAGCTTCGGCGCTGGATCTGATGGCGATTTTGCTGCGGACGACGAGGTAGTTGCGCGATCCGAGGCGGATCTCAGTGCGCTGCATGCATCAGGCGCAGCAGTGGCCGACAGCCCCAGCCGTGCGGGGCCCGTTAGCCCAATCAGCGTGAGCCCGCGCCAATCATCGGGCGCTCCAGCCGCGCGCGATGGATCAGCGGCTGACCGAGCCGTGAGTGTGGGCCCTGACGTAGGTGTCACGTCGCCCACGCTGTGTTCTCTCGATGGACCAACGGGTTCGAGGCGGATCTCCGGTGCATCGGATCAGGAGCCGGCTGTTGTGCTAGATATGGCGGGATCTTCTGTGGCCACAGATTCTGCTGCGGAACCAGTTACATCAGGATCTTCTGCGCCTACAACTACACAGGTTTTTGAATCAGTTCCTGTGCAAGAACTTCCACGTCGCCATACTCGATCCAAATCTGGTATTCTGAAGACAAAGGAGTATACAGATGGCACTATAAGGTATGACAAAATTAAACGTGCTTTTCTTACTAGTATGGGAGAACCAACACATTTGCATGATGCTCTTGCTAGTAAAGATTGGAAAGAAGCTATGGATAATGAATATGAGGCACTCATAAAAAATAACACATGGCATTTAGTACCATCGGAAAAAGGCAGAAATGTCATAGATTGCAAATGGGTGTATAAGATTAAAAGAAAGTCTGATGGAAGTATAGACAGATACAAAGCCCGGTTAGTTGCAAAAGGTTTTAAAAACAAAGGTTTGGTATTGATTATGAAGATACCTTCAGTCCAGTTGTTAAGGCAGCTACTATTCGACTTGTACTGTCTATTGCTGTTTCCAGAGGGTGGAGCCTAAGGCAGCTAGATGTTCAGAACGTGTTTCTTCATGGTGTTCTGGAAGAAGAGGTTTTTATGCGGCAACCACCAGGTTATGAGAATATCAGCACACCTCATTATATTTGCAAATTAGATAAAGCTTTATATGGTCTAAAACAGGCCCCAAGAGCCTGGAACTCAAGGTTGAGCACTCAGTTATAACAACTTGGGTTTACATCATCGAAAGCGGATACCTCATTATTTCTTCACAACAAGGGCAATGTCACTATATTTGTTCTTGTATATGTTGATGATATAATTGTTGCTAGTTCAAGTCCAGATGCTACCACTTGTTTGCTTAAGGATTTAAAGATGGAGTTTGCTCTTAAGGATTTGGGTGATCTACATTACTTTCTTGGTATAGAAGTTAAACAGGTGAAAGATGGTATACTTTTGTCACAGGAAAAATATGTCAATGACATTCTCAAGAGAGTTGGATTGGAAAATTGCAAGCCTGTAAGTACACCTATTTCAACTTCAGAAAAACTCACCATTGATAGTGGAGAGGCTCTTGGATCTGAGGATGCAACAAACTATAGAAGTGTTGTTGGTGCATTGCAATATTTAACTCTTACACGTCCTGACATCTCTTATTCAGTGAATAAAGTATGCCAGTATTTACACCTACTACTATTCATTGGACTGTAGTTAAAAGGATTGTGAGGTATCTCAGGTTTTCAGGAGAACTTGGTCTAAGAATTGTCAAGTCTCCCTCTATGCTTGTGTCTGCCTACTCTGATGCAGATTGGGCAGGGTGTGCTGATGATAGAAGGTCCACAGGTGGATTTGCTGTGTTTCTGGGAACAAGTCTTATATCATGGAGTGCAAGAAAACAGGCTACGGTCTCAAGGTCTAGCACTGAGGCTGAGTATAAAGCTCTAGCAAACGCTACAGCTGAAGTGATGTGGATACAAACATTGCTTTATGAACTTGGAGTTAAAACTCCGCGAGCTGCTAGATTATGGTACGATAATCTTGGTGCAACCTATTTTTCAGCTAATCTTGTTTTCCATGCACGCACAAAGCATATCGAAGTTGATTTTCATTTTGTCAGAGAAAGAGTAACACGTAAGTTACTTGACATAAAGTTTATTCCTACTGGTGATCAATTGGCTGATGGCTTCACAAAACCACTTACTATGAGAAGGCTCGAGGAGTTCAAGCACAATCTCAACCTTGGTGTTTCTTAGGTTCAGATTGAGGGGGAGTGTTGAAATACTTTGTAATAGGATAGGACTAGAAGTTTAAACTCCTAGAAACCTGTTCTATCTCTTCTTCTGTTTCTTCCCTTCGTTACCGACCTTCTCTGTAAACTCTCGATCAAACTCTTGATCGATCTACTTGTAAGCCACGGCATCATCTGTATAAATAAAACTGCGGCCCGAGAAAAGGGCTCTACGTTTCCCAAGTTATTTTACATGCCTGTGGACGGGGTGCGTCGGTTGATTTTATAGGACTTTTTCCGGTGGTGGGTGCTGGGCTCGTTTAGTTCGGCAGTTTGGAGGGTAGCCGAAGCGCGGAAGGGATGGCGTGTCGCCTACTCTGCTTACGATGTTTCGGCGATTCTGTTTCGGTTTCGTGCGTGCGTACTGCAAGCCATGGCTGCTGCACGAGGATTTACGTGCTCCTTTGCCGTTTCCACGCTACGGGACGTATTCGCAGCTAGCACAGGGTTTGTCCTCTGCATTCTTATGAACTCCGTTAACGATTAGTCCTACTGGGTCATATATGCATCGAGTTATAATGGGGTCATTACCTACTGGGTGCGTTCCCGCGTTGATTAATGGGTACCGCTAGGGATCATCATCCCTTGTTATCAGTGGCAGATCCAGGAATTGAAGTTAGCCGGGGCGAACATTATTGAAAATATAAGTCTACTTAATCAAAATTCATGTCATTCAACTACCAAAAACATAAAAAGGTCTTTGAAACAATTAATATGGATTCTTCACTTGATGTCACAATACATTTCCACAATCTCAAGCGAGACCTACAAAATTATGAATGTATTGGTTCCAGTGTGATAACTATCGTATATTTTCTGCCCGCAAAAAAAATTATTGTATATTTTCATAAGATGGCAGTATACCTCTATAACATGTAGTTGTACAAAGAACATGAGGTTGTCAAGGTAGATGGCCTCTACATTTCCGGAAAGGGTGTGTCTAGAACTCAGTCGACTAAGACTTAACGAAGTCTCAATCTAGTGACGTCAGCGTGTTTTTTTGCTACAAGCGGCACAGCTAGATGCTACAAACAGCGAGGGAAAATGTTGCGATGGTATTGCAAGCAACAACAACAAATGCTACAACCGTCAATGAAGGATGTTACAACCGGTGAGATGACGAGCTACAACAAAGGAGGGATGACATGCTTCAACAAACAAAACGAATGTTACAACCAGTATGAAAAATGTTGCATACGGTCAAAAAAATGTTGCATGGTGGACTGAGACTTCGTTAAATCTCAGTCGACTAATTTTTAGCAGGCCCGTTCCAGAAAGTATAAAAATGTGTCTAGTCTGCTTATCACTGATTTTGACAGTGGGAGACCAATCCATTCAGTACTGCTGAGCTGGATCGACGTTTGGTTTCGGCAGCATGCGCTCCCGATCACTTGGGCCTTAAATGCAATTGTGCAAATGCTACAGACTAGCCCAAACGCTGCAACCCAGACCAAACGCCTTTCTCTCCCTCACCCAGCCCTTGCCTCACGGACAACAAGGCGCCTCCATGAAAACAGCTCGCCGCCGCCATGAAAACAGCTGGCCATCGGACGATAGGTAGGCGGGGGTCACTGCTCCGCAGGCGGGGACCCGGGGCGACCGCCCCAGCTCGCCCCAATGGTGGATTCGCCACTGCTTGCTATTGTAGTTTTCTACAGGAGAGGCTTTGCCTAAGATTGTAGATATAGTACCATTGAAGCAATGAAATCAAAAGGTTCGAACTATATTTCCTGATTGCAGTGAATTGCGTGTTAAGATGGAAGTTTTCGGCCCCGTTTGATAGCTCTGCAATTTCAAAGTATTTTGTGAATACTATAATTTTTCTTAGGTTTTAATTACTTTGAGCTGTTTGGCCTCGACAAAAACTGCAGTATTAATACTACAGTATTCCTCAAAATGCAGTATTTTCTGTCTAATAAAAATAACCTTGGACCTCTTTTTTTTAAACAGAGCATGCAAAAAAATGAACACGTTTATTTGTCCCCGTTCGTTCCCAGGCCGCCACCGCTCTCTCGTTGCTGGAGATCTTCTCTTCCTCAGGTTGTCGTGGACATGCAAAGAGACGACCATGAAAAAACGGCTAGTATGCTTAATCATATGTTCCCTTCTCAAGGAGGCCTGTGGCATGAAGATTGCATCAAAGGAGTTGGTGAAGATTGCATCACCGCCGCTCCTACTTCTCTTTATGGTGCCGGCCAGCCGACGGCACGTCCGAGTCATCTCGCCGTAACTAAGAGGAAGGAGTTGGTGACTAGCGCAGTGCACGGTGTTTCTTATCTTTGTAAGCTGCAGGACGAGCTTTGGGCACGGTCGTTCACAGTTTGGTTGTGGACTTTGTGCATATGAGTGGCCTTTTTGCATGGACGTTATGACTAGTTAGGTATTAGGTGCATCGAATATACAACACTACCAAACAGCTCAAAGTATTCTCAATACTTCAAAATACTATGGTATGTCAAAACTGTGGTATCTTACACCTACATGCTAAAATTTTGTAGTTTTCAATACTTTGGTTTTTTTCAATACTTTACTATCAAACACAGCCTTCATTTATTGTTTTCACATTAAAAATCCTGTCATAATTTTCTCCAATATATGCACACGATATGTGCATCATGTTTGCTACATCACAATTATGCAAACTTTATTTAAATATTCACATTTGCCATTTCGTGGCAAAAGAAAACATTTTAGAGTGGTAATTATGATACATTATCAAAACGTAAGAGTGGCAAAAGTGAAATCAAATTATTTTGCTTTCGCCATAGAATGCCAATTGTGATACATTATCAAAATCTAAGAGTGGCAAAAGTGAAACGTCAAATTTTAGAGTGGCATAAGGAAAATTGACAAAATCTAGAGTGGCAAAAATAGGTTCCCTTTTTAATAAATATGGACACACTTAAAAGATATGCATATAATATTATAAAATATTTCACATATTTCTTAACGTTCACATAATTTAGAAAAGTATTGCATATTTTTGAAGAAATTTCGACATGTTTAAAAGTGTTCATGCAATTTTTTAACACGCATTTTTAAAATCTTCATGCAAATTTTAAAAGTATTCACATATTTGTCACATAATATTTGTGTAATATTCGAAGATGCTCACCCATTTTAACCATGTTACAAAGGTTTCACGCATCTTATAAAAAATCGTGCAATTTTCAGAAAAATATTTTCGAAATAAAGTAGAAAAAACTTAATAAGGTAAAAACAGGAAAAAAATAAACATGGAAAACCGGGTAAATGCGATCTAGAAAAAACCAGAGACTACTTTTTTGGGGATCACACGGTCATTTTTTTGCTCTATGAAAAGGGGTACAGTAGAGGGATCCCATGGTTGAAGAAGCCACAAGAAATGACAATGTTGGAGGGACACATCACTCTTTAGAAGATTGTGAGTAGGAACCAGAGACAACTACTGGGCCATGGCCAAGTCGGGAACACTAGAGGAGATAAAAAGTAAAAAATGCAAAAACTAAAACGAAAAGGGAATGATAAAAACAAACTTAATAAGGTAAAATAGAGAAAAAATTAGCCCCCACTAACATTTTTCTCTCAACATGCAAGCATCCCACCTCATCATTCAACATTCATGGGAAAAGGCCCACCTCAACATGCAACTATTCATAATAAAAATCCACCTCAACATGCAAACATGCATTCATGGATATGCTATTAACATTTAATTCTTACATCCATTCAAAAATTATTATTTCAAATATTCACGTTTCATATAACCAAAACCTCATTTGCGCAAGAACATGCGGGGCATCTTCTAACTTTAATAAAATACGGACACACATAAAAGACATGCATATAATTTTATGGAAGACTTCACTTATTTTTAATGTTCACATAATTTAGAAAAGTGTCGCATATTGTCGAAGAAATGTGCACATGTTTAGAAAGTGTTCATACATTCTTCTTAAAAGTGATACATTTTGAAAAACTTAGTGTAAATCTAAAAAGTATTCACTTACTTTTGGCAAAATATTTACGTAATGTTTGAAGATGCTCACACATTTTAAGACATGTTACAAAGGTATCACACTTTTTATAAAAAAATCATGCAAATTCCAAAGAAACATTTTAAAAAGTAAAAAAATGAAAAAATAAATAAAAAGGGAATGATAAAAAGAAACTTAATAAGGTAAAATAGAGAAAAAATGAAACATGGAAAACCAAATAATTGCGGTCTAGAGAAAACTAGAGACAAGTTTTTCTTAGGATCACACAGTCATTTTACTGCTCTATAACAAGGGGTACAATAGAGGGATCTCGTGGCTGAAGAAGCCACAAGAATTGACCATGTTCAAGGGACAAAGCACTCTTTTAGGAGATTGTGAGCAAGAACTAAAGACAACTAGTACCTCCAGAGGATAAAAGGAAGAAAAATACCACTACTGGGGCACAACCTAAGTCGGGAATACTATAGGAGAGTGTGGCGTATGTTTCGCAATAAGCTAGATATAGCCTTTGCATGAAAACGTGACCTTCATAGTAAGTACTGCACACACACTCCTTTGATTCAAAGGAATTCTATAAGATTTTTGTAATATTTGGACCCTTAGGAATCTTTCCTATGATGGCAATCCCTAGGAACTTTTCCACATGACTCATTTGTGCTCCATTTTGAACAAACAATTCCATGCACTCAAATCTCTTAGTAAAGTTCTATTGTTTTCTCTATGCTATCAAACAATCTTCAATCCAAATTCCATTAGCTTTGTAATACTAGGATGCAAAAGGACAAGCCACTCTAGTACTGCATTTTTCTTGCTTCATGAATCCACTATCAATCACTTCACCCCATGCGCAGTTTGCATCTTATACATGCTTTGATGCTTCTCTAGATGTATATCTTGCATAGAGAGCTAATCACATGACACCCATTTCAGCATCAGATCATGCGCTCTATGTCCATATGGAACAACACTCAAGAATGTGGTTTGTATCTCCACGATGGTTGTCGTTACTGTTGCAATCCTGGACATGGAGGAGCAACATGTGGTAGATCTAGTCCATTCGTGGTTGTAACTGGGTAGGGGGAGAGATTCATTATGAATTATATGCAAGCGTATTGCCAACTAGGATTGATGATATGATCGAAAGATATGCTAGATAAGCTCGAACCGAGTTTGACTAAGGATTACTGCCATTACGCAATGCTATGTAGTATTGGTAGCTTAGAATAAAATCACACAAGACTTTACTTGCGGGTGGTGAATGATCTCAAGAAAGATGCTGATACTTTCCTCGCTCATGAGTTGGAGCTCTTTTACATCACTCTATTGCTCCACAAACCTAGATATGAGTACCTAGCCAATCCAACCATCCTTATGTAAGGTTAACTTGGTCATTTTTTACGGGGTATATTAGACATTCCATGTTATTCTAATACATCCCGCTACTCCATGAGTGTCCCTAAACCATGTAGTAGCTTGCGATCATTTGCCTTTGTGTAACATTGATTGACTAGCGCTCCCAACGCCAATGTCGAGCATTCACTAGCATTAATTGGCATCACGACCACCTCCAAATCAACTGCATGCAAATCTTAAAGGAGAATGCATACATATTTTTTTTACTTACATAGTAGAAGGTAAGGCAACAATTTATGTTGTGACACAGAAAAAACTAGTACCTGAAAGTGGCTCTGAGGAAAGTCATCTCCAAGAAAGATACTTTCTAATATCTTTACTTAATAGAAAATGAGGATGACATGGACATTGCTTTAGTTGACAATCTGTACACTTATCGATGCATGATCTTATGGTTATTGTAGCTTTATGAAGGAGAGGCTTTGCCTAGGTTTGTAGATATAGTACAATTGAGCCAATATAATATTGCAACAAGAGATATAATGAAATCAAGAGGTTTGAGATGGATTTTCTGATTGCAGTCAATTGCATGTTAACATGAAAGTTTTCACCATAAAAATCTTTCATAATTTTCTCCAATATGTAGACAATCTGTGCATCCTTGTTTAATCCAGAAAGCCAGAGTAGCAAACATTTTCGCTGTATTGAATATTTCAGAATGTATTATGTTTGGCACTTGATTTTAACATGTTGTGCGATCTCCCGCAAAAAAGAACATGTTATACGATTCAGTTGGCATCATATTTTGTCATTTCTTTTAATCACATTGATTTCGTGTTCAAAAAAGTAAAGTTTATAGCACATGCTACATGCTCAGTTGGATGCTAGAAATTGTACAATGTATGGGATATGTGTGTATGAAATTTTGTAATATATGTGAAAGATGTACGAATTATGCAATGTGCATGAAATCTATATTGTGAAATGTAGTTTGTGATGTCCATCTTTGTCTCAAGATATGTGGTGTGCATTTTGCACGCTATCCTTGCATGAATGGCATCATATCTAGTTGGACCCCGACTTAGCTCATTATATACAGACTACCTATCATTCTACTACAAATATCACACCGACTTCAATTGGCTCTTCTGATCACTTTTAATAGTGTATCTATATTCTTCATTGTGGTAAATCATGTATTAGCGAAAGAATTGTAAAATATAACATTTGCTGCTCTTATATATGCTTATGGTTTTGGGTTAAAAAAACATGTCCACATATATTAGAATGTTGATTGAATTATAAAAGGCATTCGTGTATTTTTATTAAAATATTCATGTGATTTTGAAAGATGTTCATGCAATTAAAAAGATCATATAACTAAGAAAAGTATTCTTGCATTAAATAAAGTCTGCATAATATGTAAACTGTTCGCTGATTAAAAATATATTTATGTAAATTTCGAAAAATGTTCTCACATTTTTTTAAATGGACACACTTAAAAGATATGCATATAATTTTATAAAGAGTTCACATATTTTCTTCCAAAATGTTCACATAATTTAGAAAAGTATTCGCATATTTTCAAAGAAATGCGTATATGTTTAAACAGTGCTCATACTTTTCTTTTAAAACACAACTTTTTAAAATCTTCTTGTAAATTCAAAAGGTATTCACATATTTTTTTACATAATGTTTGTGTAATATTTGAAGATGCTCACACATTTTAATACAAAGTTTTCACACATTTTATAGAAATCATGCAATTTTCAAAAAACTATTTTTACAATAAAGTAGAAAACAAAGCAAACAATAAGGAAATAATAAAAAGAAACTTAATAAGGTAAACACAGAAAAAAATGAAACATTTAAAAATTGAATAAATGTTGTCTAGAGAAAAATATAGACTACTTTTCTTACGATCACATGGTCATTTTATTAATTTATAATAAGTGGTAGAGTAGAGGGATCTCATGGGTGAGAAAGCCTCAAGAATTGAACATGTTCAAGGGACAAAGTACTCTTTTATAAGATTGTCAGCAAGGACAAGAACCAACTAATACCTACAGAGAAAAAATGGAAGAAAAAAGAACGCTACTGGGTCAAGGCTCAACTTGGAAACACTAGAGGAGAGTGTGGCATATGTTTCACAATAAGCTAGATATAGCCTTTGTGCAAAAACATGCCGGTTGTTGTAAGTACTACACACACACACTCCTTTGACTCAAAGGAATTCTATATGATTTTCGTAAGATTTGGACCGGTAGGAACTTTTTCCTACGAGGACAACCCATAGGAACTTTTCCACATGACTCATTTGTTCTCCATTTGAATGAATAATTCCATCCACTCAAATCTTTTAGTAGAATTCTATTGTTTTCTCTATGCTATCAAACACTCTTCAATCCAAAGTTCCTTTAGCTTTGCAATAATAGAATGCAATAGGGCATGACACTAGTCTTGTGCTTTTCCTATTTCGGTGTTTTGAGAATCCACTATCAATCACTTCACTCCCACGCGTAGCACGCATCTTACACATGCTTTGATGCTTCTGTGGACGTATATCTTGCATAGAGCTAATCACACGCCATAAATTTCAGCTTAGGATCATGTGCTCTTTGGTCATATGAAACATCACTGAAGAATGAGGTGTGTGTCTCCACGGCGGTTGTTGTTATGATTGCAATCATGGACATGAAGGAGCAGCATGTGGTAGATTTGCCCCATTCGTGGTTGTAACTGGGGAGGGAGGAGAGAGATTCATTATTGATGATATGCATGCATATTGCCGAGTTGGATTGATGATATGATTGAAAGATATGACATATAAAGTTGAAGCCGACATTGACCGAGGATTACTGCAATTACCCAACGCTACATAGTATTCGTAGTTTAGAATAAAATCTCATCAAAAATTAGTTGAGCGATGAATGATAAGTTGAAACATAAAACTTAGACTTGCACATGACATGCAGATGATTTGGACAAGTAGAGAACATTTAATATCATAATGTTCTTCAATACCAAATGTATCGTGGATCAGAGATCATCATGAATTGCCAAATTAATGTATAAATTAGACTTGCACATGACATGCAGATGATTTGGACAAGTAGAGAACATTTAATATCATAATGTTCTTCAATACCTCGACCACTCACAAAATAAACTCGCTGACTAGTATGGTTCTAACTTTTTGCGGAATGGACACAAATCAATCAGTATAGAAACTCAAGGCACCCAAACAAATAAAAGAAACTTCATCGAGGTCTGCTCCCTAGTCCACCGAATGACCACTACCTTCGACAGAACAAGCTGTCAGCAAGCCGGTTGCCTCTCTCCTACTAGAGCTGGCGCAACCTTGTAGGCGATAGCTGGGAGTCTGTGTGCATGTGCCCCATAGGACTGGCACCCCAGAGCCGTAGTCCTCACCATCAATTTGTAGCATCTGACATCAGATCTCGACGTTGTCCAAGTACGACGAGAAACCCTAACCTCATCGCCCCAAGGAGACGACAAAAATCTATGTCAGAACTTTGTCGACTTCATCCTGATGGTGAAGTCGAGGACGATTAGAGCCTGAAAGACCAACTCGAAGATGAAGCACTGCCATTTGCCTAAGGGTCACCCTTGCGGGGACTAAAAATCCCTAACCCAAACTACTAGCGGGAGCTGAGGAACCGGGATTCCCTCTGCCAACAGCCGCCAAAGCAGCAGTCATGCAAGGCGAATCCATGGGTGCACCGTTGAAGCCTGAAGGGGGCTGAGTTTGTAGCTACGTCCGCTTAAATTACTAAATGTGTACCTCGGGAGTTATGACTGAACAATGGTATAGTTAAGGCTCTCTTTGATTCACAAGATTTTTTCAACACCGGAATAAAAAAAATGTATGACTAGTGCCATGTCCTCTTGAATTATGTAGAATTGAAAACCTACATAAATTTGGATGAAGGAGTGCTTCATAACATAGGCGAAATGATGAAATTCTTAAGAAACGGCTTGAGTGGATGGAAATTTTCCTCCAAAATAGAATGCAATGGATTTCAAAGGAAAAACTCCAAAGAATTGCAATCATGTGAATCAAACTGCAACACATGAAAAGATTCCTAAGGATTTAAACCCTCTAACTTTCTACAAAATTCTTTTGAATCAAAGGAGCTCTAAACATGTTCTATACATAACTATGAACGTCTTGAAGGAGACACTCATATGCTATGTTCTGCCTAATTGCACTTCGGATTCCCTCCGGGAGAACTATGAACGTCCGTTGTAGTCTCCGCGTCACCCGTGCGCGGTCGGCAGCTTCTGCTGCTGGACGATGAGTCGCGCCGGGAGCTGCCGGCCGGTGCCAGAGCCTCCGCAGCTGCGGCACCGCTTGCGGCCGGAGCCGGAGCACGTCCCGCAGCCGACGTCGCCGTCGGACCAACGGCTGCAGAGGCACTCCTCCCGGCCGGTGCCGCTGCACGTGGAGCAGCGTGGCCGCGCGTCCCATCTGGACGCCGCCGGCAGCCCGTCCCCGGTCGTCCGGTTTGCCATCGCCACGCCCGCCAGCATCCCGAGCCCCGCCGACGCGATCACCATGGGCGCCACCATCTTCGCAGCAGAACCAATCCAAGAACCTTTCTTGCCGTATGCACTTGCCTGGTGCTCGTAGGAGTGGAAGAAAAGATTTCGATGGGTGCCTGTTGACGGTGTGCGTCGGTTGATTTTATAGGACTTTTTCGGGTGGTGGGCAGCTTGGAGGGTAGCCGAGGCGCGGAAGGGATGGCGTGTCGCCTACTCTGCTTACGATGCTTCGGCGATTCTGTTGCGGTTTCGTGTGTGCATACTGCAAGCCGCTTGGGCGCTTGGCTGCTTGCTGGCTGCTGCACGTGGATTTACGTGCTCCTTTGCCGTTTCCACGCTACGGGACGTATTCGCAGCTAGGCACAGGGTTTGTCCTCTGCATTCTTATGAATTCCGTTAACGATTACTCCTACAGCTTGTAGATATAATACTTCCTCTGTAAACAAATATAAGAGCATTTAGATAACTAAAATAGTGACCTTAACGCTCTTATATTTCTTTACGGAGGGAGTACCATTGAAGCAATGAAATCAAAAGGTTTGAAATATATTTTCTGATGGGTCTGTTTAGGACACATCTACATGTGACATAATTATGAATTCTGTTTGTGGTCTTTTTTTTTGTCCCAGTTTTTTTTTGCTGCATTATATAGTTGTGGGAACTTAGATGTGACCCCTTTAAAAAACATCTACACCCTCCGTTCCTAAATATTTGTCTTTTTAGAGATATCAAATGGTTACCACATACGGATGTATATAGACATATTTTAGAGTGTAGATTCACTCATTTTGCTCCGTGTGTAGTCACTTGTTGAAATCTCTAGAAAGACAAATATTTAGGAACGGAAGGAGTAGATGTGAATTAGACAACTCGTTTTCTGATTGCACTGAATTGCATGTTAAGATGAAAGTTTTCATTTACTGTTTTCACAGTAAAAAAATCTTTCATAATTTTCCCAAATATATGCAGACGATCTGTGCATCCTTGTATAATGCAGAAAGCCAAAGTAGCAAAGATTTATGTCATATTGAATATTTCAGAATGTATTCTATCTGGCACTTGATTTTAACATGCTATGCGATTTCACCGCAAAAAAGAACATGTTATATGGTTCAGGTGGCATCATATTTTGTCATTCGCTTACTCATACTGATCTGGTGTTCAAATAAGCAAAGTTTATAGCACATAGTATATGATCATTTGGATCCTTGAAAGTGTACGGGTGTATGTGAAATAACTGTACGAAATTGTGCAATGTATGTGAAAGATGTATGAGTTCCGCAATGTGTAAGGAATCTATATTGTGAAATGTACTCATGTATTAGCGGAAGAATTGTAAAGTAGAACATTTGTTGCTCTTGTGTATGCTTATGGTTTGTGGTTAAAAAGAGCATGTCCACATATTTTGAAATGTTGATTTAATTATAAAAGGTCTTCGGGTTTTTATTAAACTGCTCATGTGATTTTGAAAGGTGTTCACACAATTAAAAAGATCATATAGCTAAGAAAAGTATTTATTTATTTAAATAAAGTTTGCATAATTTTGAAATGTCCACTCATTTTTTTACTTCTAAATTTCAAAAATTGTTCTCATATTTTAAAAAGGGTAAAAATCAATTTTGCATATTTTCCTTATGCCACTCAAGCTTTTGACATTTCACTTTTGCAACTCTTAGTTTTTTGACAATACATCACAATTGCCATTTTGTGGCAAAAGCAAAAAAAATACAATGGTAATTATGATACATTATAAAAAGGTAATAGTGGCAAAAGTGAAATAAAATTATTTTGCTTTCGCCGTAGAATGACAATTGTGATACATTATCAAAATCTAAGAGTGGCAAAAGTGAAATGTCAAATTTTAGAGTGGCATAAGGAAAATTGACAAAAACTAGAGTGACAAAAACAAAATTTCCCTTTTGAATAAATGTGGACACACTTAAAAGATATGCATATTGAATTAAGAAAACTACATGAATTTGGATGAAGGAGTTCTTGATAGCATAGGAAAAACGATGGAATTCTTACAAAGGGATTGAGCGGATGGAAATTTGCCTCTAAAATAGAATGCAAATCCAAAGGAAAAATTCCAAAGAATTGCAATCATGTAACTGCCAATGCAGGAAAGATCCCAGAGGATATAAATCCTCTAAAATTTCTATAAAATTCATTTGTATCAAAGGAGCTCTAAAAATGTTTTATGCATAACTAGTACTCCTACGTCTTGAAGGAGACGTGTACATCCACAGGAATGAACATGTTGTTGCCTATACACTCATGCTCATGTGTTGTGTTCTGCCTAACTGCACCTCTGATTTACTCCGGGAAACCGACGAATATCAGTTCTAGTCTCCGCGTCGCCCGGGCGCGGTCGGCAGCTTCTGGACGCCGCCGGCAGCCCGTCCCTGGTCGTCCGGTTCGCCATCGCCACGCCCGCCAGCATCCCGAGCCCCGCGGACGCGATCACCATGGGCGCCACCATCTCCACAGAAGAAGCGATCCAAGTACCTCCCTTCTTTTCTTGCTGCGCAGATTGCTGGCTAGC
Source organism: Triticum aestivum (assembly GCF_018294505.1). Taxonomy (NCBI): domain Eukaryota; kingdom Viridiplantae; phylum Streptophyta; class Magnoliopsida; order Poales; family Poaceae; genus Triticum; species Triticum aestivum. The sequence continues at coordinate 638,723,380 of NC_057810.1, forward strand.
TACGGGACACGGATAAGGAACAGTAGAGGAGGTGTCGTGGCTTTCTTCTTGCCTGGCGTGGTGCTGGTAGGAGCCGATGAGAAAGATTTCGATGGATGCCTGTGGACGTGGTGCGTCGATTGATTTATAGAGTAGGATTTTTCCGGGTGGTGGGAGCTGGGGCTCGTTTGGTTCGGCGGGTTGGAGCGTAGCGGAGGCGCGGAAGGGGAGGCGTGCCCGCCTCGCTACCTTTGCTTGCCTGCTTGGCCTACGATGCTTCGGCGATTTTTTTTGAGGGTGATGCTTCGGCGATTCTGTTGCGGTTTCGTGTGTGCATACTGCAAGCCGCTTGGCTGCTTGCTGGCTGCTGCACGTGGATTTACGTCCTCCTTTGCCTTTTCCACGCTACGGGACGAACTGGCAGCTCTAGCACAGGATTTGTCCTCTGCATTCTTATGAATTCCGTTAGCGATGACTCCGTACTTGCAAGATATTTGGTATACATACGTCGGACAGGATGGAAGCGCCCATGTCTCAACCGTCGACCAAAGGCTCACTAAAAGCTAAACCATAGCACGAACGCCAAGTCGCCACCGCATCCTAAAATCTCCAAGTGCTATCATTTCCGCTGTCATATAGGGTCGTTGCTGACTGGGTTCCTCCCCGCGTTAATTATAGTGGCCAGTACTACGAATCATCCGGCTGATCCCGCACGGGGATAAGCCGCCTTCCCAGCCACTCGATTAGTATGACCTTTACCTTTGGATGGAAAAACCAGCTCGTTCCTTTCTTTTGACGCCTCACGGCCGCTCGCGCGTTTGTATTCTTGTCGTGCTCACGTAATAAGTAGGAGTACTCACGTACTAGCATCTCCTGCTTTTAGTGGCATGCAACAACGTGAACCTTTGAACTAGGAAGTGAAACGACAGCCGCGGCTGTAGCAACAATAGCTGCTTCAGACGACCAGCGGCCGAGTGGTTGCGTACGAGGGTGACAAATTGTAAGCCGAGACTACGATGCTGCGAGGGTGATACGCCTGCTACGGGCGTCACTGTGAGGCCACGCCGCGGTGCTGCGATGTTGAACAGCGGTCTTTGCGACACTCGACTGCTTTAATGGTTGTGACGATGCTACGAGGCATGTTGCGGCGGCCCCGACGATGGTGCGATGACATGTTTCAACGCTCGTGGTGTGCTTCGAGGGCCGCGGCGGTGCTGCGGCGGCATCCCGGCTACTTCGAGGATGTTGCGACGGCATGCTCCGACAGCCGCGGCAATGCTATGAGGCGTGCAATGGCCGCGACGTTGGCACAATGACATGCTTCCAACACGTGGTGTGCTTTGACGGGCGTCACTGTGAGGCTGTGTGGCAATGTTGTGATGCTGAATGACAGTCTTTGTGACACCCGACTGCTTATATGCTATGAGGCATGCTGTAACGGCCCCGAGATGGTGCGACTGACATGCTTCAACACTTGTGGTGTGCTATGATGGCAACGGCGGTGCTGCATCAGCATCCCGACTACTTAGAGGATGTTGCGACGACATTGCTCCGACGGCCGTGGCGATGCTATGAGGCGTGCTACAGCCGCAGTGTTGGCACAACGACATGCTTCGAACACTCGTGGTACTTCGACGGCCACGAGACATGCTTCGATGGCCACCGGGATGTTGCACCAGCCAGGGTGCTTCGAACCGTCATGGTCATGTTTCGACAACCGTGGAGATGCTACGATGGAGGCCCGACTTCTTGGACGGTGCTCTAGTTTGGACCAACACTCGGAGGAGCACTGGCCCCGAGGGGGGGGTAAATAAAGATGACCTTCGGGCTCCGGAAACCCAAGAGAAAAAGGCTTAGGTAGGCAAATGGTAAAACCAAGGTTGGGTCTTGCTGGAGGAGTTTTATTCAAAGCGAACTGTCAAGGGGGTCCCATAAATCACCCAACCGTGTAAGGAACGCAAAATCAAGAAACATAACACCGGTATGACGGAAACTAGAGCGGCAAGAGTGGAACAAAACACCAGGCATAAGGCCGAGCCTTCCACCCTTTACCAAGTATATAGATGCATTAATTAAATAAGAGATATTGTGATATCCCAACATAATCCTGTCCATCATGGAGCAATCTTCAACTTCACCTGCAACTAACAACACTATAAGAGGGGCTGAGCAAAAGCGGTAACATAGCCAAGCAACGGTTTGCTAGGAAGGATGAAAAAGGTTAGAGGCTGGCATGGCAAATTGGGAGGCTTGAAGAACAACTGATAGGTCACGCAGCATAGCGATAAAACGAAGCAACTAGCATAGCAATGATAGTAGTTAGGAGGTGGGGGGGTATATATAGTGCTAGCCCACAAAGGGGTAAGTGAGAGGGGGATACATGGGCCCTTGGCCCGTTCTCTGCGCACAGGCAGGTGCCGGATGTCTGGGCTGGGGGCCGGATGTCCGGGGCTTTGCGACGGGCCGGATGTCCGGGCTGGGAGGCCGGATGTTCGGGCTGGCTTGGGTCTTCCAGATGCATTTGGTGATGGAGGGGCGGGATTTTCAGGAGAAGGGGTCGGATGTCCGGTGGCTCGCGAGGGGCCGGATGTCCGGGCTGGCTTGGCCGATTCTGGAGCTCCCTGGATAGAAGGGGGCCGAATTTCCGGTCGATGGGCCGGATGTCCGGGCCTGGCCGGATGTCCGGGCTGGGGCCGGATGTCCGGAGCCTGTAGAACCTGGCTCTTCTCCCTTCTCCTTCCTTCGCTCCCGCGCACACTTGGCCTTGGTCCTTGGGCTCTCCATGGTCTCCTCGGGTGTACCTGAGTATGCCAAAGTCCGCTCTTGAGGTAGCATCCATATCTCACGTGTGGAAAGAGAAGGTTTAGAGAGGAGGGAGTTCACCTTGTGTCCAATGGCGTATGCTCGAGGTCTCGTCATATGTTCTCTTGGGGCTCGGAGAATAGTCGGAGTGTACATGAGGATGAACGTGGGATGCTCCGCATCACGTCTCCAACGCCTTCCTCCATGGTCACCTCGACGAGCAGGTCTTCTGCCAGTAGCCCACCAGGTTTGTTGACCCGGCGCTTCCCGACCATGTGTGCCTTATTTCGTGGTCCTTGTACGGACTCAAGCATGCTCCACGCACTTGGTACCAGCGCATCGCGGCGTTTCTCCACCAGCTTGGGTTCCGCTCTACCCGCTCGGACGCCTCGCTCTTCGTCTACCATCAGGGCTCTGACACGGCCTACTTGCTGCTCTATGTCGACGATATTATCCTGACGGCATGTATGGCTGGTCTCCTCAGTCAGCTCACGGCTCGTCTTTGCGCTGAGTTTGCAATCAAGGACTTGGGTCCTTTGCACTACTTCCTCGGTGTCAAGGTGGTGCGCCGTCCCGATGGCTTCTTCCTTCATTAGCGGAAGTACGCTCACGAGCTCCTGGAGCGCGCCGACATGCTTAACTGCAAGCCCGCCGCTACGCCTGTTGATACAAAGGCCAAGCTTTCTGCCATGGATGGTTCTCCTGCTTCGGATGCTGCTTTCTATCGGTCTATCGTTGGTGCTCTCCAGTACCTCACTCTGACTTGACCGGAGATCCAGTATGCCGTGCATGTTATATCATTTTTAGAGTATTTTGAAATATATATAGATAGGGTAAATAAAAAAAAGCAAAGATACGAAGATTGCACCTACTATCGCTCGATCTTTGTGCAAAAGAAAAAAAGAGTACAAGCGATCAATAGTGTCATAATGAACTGGCAACAAGGTTACTCAGAGTTGGGTTTGACCCATGAGCAATAGAGTGTAGGTGAGACTGATTTTGGACTCGCATTGGGAGAGACATAAACGCGCTCTCGATGGCGACATGTGAGAATGAAGAGAAAATGGAGTCAAGGTCGTATTAAAAAAACGATGCTAAGAGGCAGTTTCTAGTGGTTTAATAAGTAGAGATTAAAATTGTCGCAACGGGGAGTCCAGGAAGGGAGAGAACATGAAGAATGTGATACCTCTATAAACAAGAGATCCCCCATACATTAATCACTATCTTGGCCTCGGCGCTGACGTATAATCGACTGCTTGTTATCCAATGGGAGAGAAATCTGAGATGGGTTGTCGCCTTGGTCTTTCTCAGTGCGTTTGTTGCACTTTAACTGGTATTAATTTTCTCCTTATAGTTCAACACCTTATTGTTTATTAATCTCCTCTAATAGTAATAGTACTTATGGGAGAGCTCCTATTGGACGCCTGTGGACGTCAAATAGGAGAGACTCCGCCAAAAGCCAGGGCAAATGGGTCGACCCACTTTGCCCGTCACCATTTTTTTAATATTTTTTTCACAGTGGTTTTTTAGTCAGGTATTCACCCACAGAATGGGAAGTTATTTTTCGGAGCTAGATATTTAAATATATTAAAAAACAAAATAAAATTTATAAAATTGTTAATATGTGTTTAAAAGAAATTTCAGTGTAAATAAAAAAAATCTGTGTATATTAAAAAATGTTTAGTGCATATTACAAAATGTTCAAGGTAGAATTTAAAAAGTTCATCACATGTTAATAAATCCTCAATATATATTAAAAAATGTTCATCATATATATAAAAAATCAATGTGTCTTTGAAATTTTCAACATACACTAAAAAATATTCCATATGTTTGAAATATGTTCACCATATATTAATATAAAACAAACTAGAGACAATAAAATATTTTAAAAAGGAAAACACATTAAAAAAACAAAAGAAAACCAAATCTCAGTAGAGAAAAATAAAAATGAAAAATATAAAACAAAAACAAAAACCACACAAGAAAACAATCTTTCAATTAACAAAGAAAGGAAAAAACTGACAAAAACACAAAAAAATGATTTTTTTTTACAAAGCACAGCGCACTATGTGCAGAGCCACTTGTATTTGCCAGCCACGAGCAGCACATAGGGTCTGCCGCTCTTGCGAGCTACAAAGAGCCTTCGCAGTGGACCGACCCAGCAAGATGTCTTTTTTTTTTCTGCGGGTGACCCAGCAAGATGTCGTCAGTGTAGCGGGCAAAATGCAACCACCATTGTATGGATTCATTTACGTGTGTTCTATTTTTCCTTCTTATTTTTTATTTTGTGTGTGTGTGTGTGCGCATGCGCGCGTGTGTGCATTTATTGAGGTATTCTAAAAATAATATAATTGGTAAAATATTTATATTTTGCTAATGAGTTCTCCAAAAAAAATGTTTCATCACGTATTAAAAACGTAAATCGCCTATTTAAAAAAGGTTTATCAGATATTTAAAAATGTTGTAAAATTATTATAATTGGTCATCAAGAATTTTAAAAATTATTGCCATGTATTTTTTTTACCGTTGTTTAGAAAAAATGTCTATGTCTACTAAAAAGTGTTCACCATGTATGTAGAAAATATTCACTGTGTCTTCAAAAATGTTCATCGTGTATAAAGAAACTGACAACACATTTGAAAACTAGTAATGGATATTTAAATTGTTCTTGTATTTTAAGAATGGGTTCACACATGTTTAAACACATATTTATGTAATTAAATGTATTTTTATTGCTTTTAAAAATTCTTCCTATACTTAAGTGAATTATTTCTTTATTATAGAAAAATTGTATATGCAATTTCAAAAGAGAATGGAGCATATAAGAAAATTTACATTTAAATTGTAATTAATGTTCATACATTTTAGAGAAATTCATGTACTTTTTGAAAAGGTTTATGTTTAGAGAAAGGGTATGATAAATGGGAATTAGAAATTTGAAAGAAAATTGTTGTAGTTTTAAACAATGTTATGTAGCTTATGAGTTGTGATTAGATAAAAATGGAAAAAGTCCATTTTAAACCTTAAACTCGTAGACGTTCGGCGAAACGAAACCTCAAATCGAAATCCCGGTCGATTGCACCCTGAACTATGCAATCCCGGTCTAAATCAAACCTTCGAGTCGTTTGGATGGGCGGGATTGCTGGGATTTCGCTGAGGGCACACACCTGCATCCTGCTGGGCCGGCCCGCTTTAGTTTTCCTTCGTTAAATAATAAAACTTTACAAAGGGCCCTACACCTTGCTCCTGCTGGGCCGTCCCACTTTTAGTTTTTGTTAAAAATTTGTTCAGAATGCTTTTTCCTATATTTCTTAAAACTTTTTAAAGAAATGTTCGGGATTAAAAAAGTATCTCTGTTTCAAATATTGTTCACCAATTTAAAAAATATTCGTGCGTTCTAATTTCGTTTCGGAGATTCAAAAAACATTCCTTGTTCGATTTTCTGTTTTTCTGTTTCATTTTGCTTTCTCTTACCTTGTTGATTCTTTTTTTTTCTGTTTACAAATATTTGTTCTAAACTAAAACATAGAACTACTTCAAAAAACCATTTTCTTACAAAGAAGTTCAATGAAATTTAAATATTGTTCAGTGGATATCACAAAAATGTTCAACATGTATTAAATACTGTTCAAAGTATATCACAAAAATGTTCAATTTTTATTTAAGAATTTTTAACAATGAACTTTATTCAAATTCGTGAACCTTTTTTGCTAATTCGATGAATTTTTTCAAAATCAATGAACTTTTTTGTATAAATTGCTGAAATTTTTTAAATTCGATGAACTTTTTTAAAATTTGATGAATTATTTTAAATTAACAAATTTTTTCCATTTTTGCGAATTCAATTGGTACTATTCTTTTTCAAAATTTTGATTTCTTTCAATTTTTTGTTTTTGTGAACAGTTTTTAAATTTATGTTTTCTTTATTCAAATAATTTATAGCTGGTTTATAATACAGCTATATGTTTACTGTTTGTACTGAAGATAGGGTCAAATAGTGTTGTTTCCTTTTATAAACAGCAACGTGAGCTTGTCATATTGGTTGACGTACGTGGCGGCCGAACGAAACTGTTTTTTTTTTTGCTTCGCGTTTTTCCTGTCAGCAGCTTGCTGGGCCGGTCCGTCGCGCGTCGCGCGCGGCCGCCAGCAGCTCGAACCGGCCTAAGCGCTGAGTACTTTTTTTTGCAGGGGCCTAAGCGCTGAGTACGAGGTCCCGCTCTTACTGTGCGTACGTCGAAGTTCTGCCGCAAAGAATTTTTTTTGAGCAAGCAAAAAAATAAATGGGCTGGCCTAGTGCGGAGGACGGTGCTCCTTGGCCAACCAGCTAGACAAATCCCGGTTGAAATATGTCAAGGTTTGATTTAGACCGGGATTGCATAGTTCAGAGTGCAATCGACCGGGATTTCGACTTGGGGGTTCGTTTCGCCGAACGTCTACGAGTTCAGGGTTTAAAATGGACTTTTTCCGATAAAAATAGAAGGAAATGATAAAAGTGATATTAAAAAGGAGAAAAAGGAATAACACATAAAAATGAACAATAACAGAAAAGAAGGAAATATAGTTTTTTTTAAGAAAAGAACGTAAAAAAAAATTTAGGGAAAAGAACGTAAAATTGAACATAGAACTAATAGAGCAGTAAGAAAACAACCCTGGAAAAAACAGACACAAAAATTAAATGGAACCGGAACAACAAAACCGTCCGTGCCCGCCCGTCAAATTGCCACATCGTGCGTGTATGAGATAAGCAAGCAAGCATCGCCAAGCAAAAATCCTGGATAAAATACCGCCACATTTCTGGGGCTGCAGCCCTACGCTTCGTTCGTCTGCAACCTCTGCTCGCGTGGGTGTTTGGTAATCGCGGCAATGACTGCTGACAACGCGCGGTACGTCGATAAAATTATATTGTATATTGCCATCGTCCTCGCCGTCAGGTTCGTCACCATAGCTTACACGTATGGATTTTTTATTTACGTGTTGATCGAGTTGGCGCGGGAGTTCGTTGGGCTAACACACACGTTAGACGAAGAGAGCTTGCCGAGGCAACAAGTTGAGTAGTTCACAAGTGCGATTGCATTCACTGGATAGAGCAATCATTGGGCTGCCACGTAGCCAGTTCCGGTCAAAAACTCTTTTCTTGCGCAGGAAAGAAGGCCACCCTTACGGACCTGTTCGCCTATATATATATATTCAGGCACCATTTCCACTCCAATCACATCCGGCGCCAGTAAGCTCATGGAGGACCTCGCCGCTTCGATCATGTCGCTCTCGCACAGCGCCCCGCTCTACCTCTTCTTCAACGTCCCCGCCTGGGAGGAGTACTGCCTCCACGAAGACATCAGCGGCGGCTTCGAGCTTGCCGCGGCTGACAGTAACGGCGGCGAGCTGCGCGTGTGCGCCCGCCAGCTGCTCCGCGGTGGTGCGCAGCTCCCTCTGAAGTTGCCGCCGCGGCTGCAGCATCCAGCTGACTGGTCCGCCGCGTCCTCCGCCGCCACTTCGCCGACGCTGCAGGCGCAACTGTGCATGGTGCCGTCGTGGAGCCCGTTCACGAGCAGCGCGAGGCACAGGGACTTCGACCCGTTCGCCGCCGCGCTGGAGAAGGTACGCCGGGACGGCGCCGCGCCCCTGCCCAGCAGGCCCATCCGCCGCGCGAGGTCGCTCTCGTCGCTTCGGGGCGCCCAAACCGCCGCGACGAACCTACACAGCTCGCAGCTCTCGAAGAAGGCGAGCAGGAGGCCACCGCAGAGGAGCACGAGGAGGAGAGGCGTGAAGCGCCTGCTGTGCTGGGCTCCGATGGCAAGCTCAGCCGCCGCTCCGGCACCTGGGAAGGACGGCGTCGCGTCTTACCGGCGGCCGAGTCTTTTAGTCTGCTTTGGCTTTTAAGCGCGCGAGGTCGTCTCTTAGTCTGATTTGAATGGTGAGCTTCCTAGGAAGTGTAATGCAGTATCCGCTCGATCACTACCCCCGCAACATGACCACCTGTCACTTGGACGACACCATCACAACGTCGACTTCACAGGTATGAATGGAAAATGAATGCAAAGACCTTCCGAACACGTTAGAATACGGACTACCAAGACCTCCGATCCTTACCGTGGCCATCCCTATGATCACGATTTATGAGATTTTGCAAGTCCACGCATAAAATATAGCATGTACAAAGTACATGGGCGTTATCACTTAAATTTCTAGAATTTTCATCATAAAAAAAACTACGTCGCAACTACATGAGGGCACCTACACTCTCTCATGAGCAAAAAAAAATGTGTTTTCTTCCGAGTAAAACATCACCATCTACGTGGTCCTTGATACTTTGATAGGGACCGGCCAATGGCCATTACCTATCTCTTATACTCCTACTAGTAGTAGTTAACTAAAGGCAAGAGAAGACACTCGGATTAAAGCGTAAAACATGGCAAAAACGGGGAGACGAGCCGGGGGGTAAAAGGTCAGAGACCACGGCTGGACGTTTGTCAGTTAACGAGCTTCGCACTAGCTAGTTACTTTTATTTGCTTTATTTACTGGGAAATTGAAACTAAGCAGCTCAACTACGCTTGTACGTACAAACTAGAGAAAGGGACGGACTAAAATGACCTTCTTTGATTCTTACCTTTGCCCATAAAAAACGGACGGACTTGTTTTGAGCTTTGGGTTCTGATGTATCGCACAAAGGTCCAGAGTTATGTTTTCTTGATGTATGCATTTTATGATGTGCACCGGATCCTTTTTGCCCCTAAGTAAATCATTTGTAGGTTGTAAATGAAAGTAGTTTAGTTTTAAGCCCAAGTCCAATGACCTCGATCTGTAAATTGAGCATGAGAGCAGTGCTTGGTTAATTGAAGAAAAACCAAGTGAAACATAAGATTACAACTGTTCAAATTCGGCTGCCGTGAAACATGACAACCCTAACTGAGCGCTTGCAAACACATAGTAACTGATAAGACAAGTGTGTCACTATGAATCACATACCACTGTTGATCTAGTGGCTGACACCAACTCCATCGCAAGCGACCACTCGCGGAGTGATCATCACAATGTGGCATGAGTCTCACTCTGGCCCATGCCAATAGTTGATTAAACGCGCGCCAGCGACTAGGCAATTTTGATTTGAATGGTGAGCTTCACACGCAGCATTCGGCGGACAAGTACCTTTGAATCATGTATGCCCATGATCTTGCCGACGACATCGTAACTTCGATTTCACAGCTACGAATGAAAAATGAACGTGGAGACCTCTTGGACACGTAAGAACACGAACTACCAAAGACCTTGCATCACTATGATCATAATTTTATGAGATTTTTCAATTCCAGACATAAAACATAGCATTTATAAAGTACATGATCGTTGTCACTTAAATTTCTAGAATTGCTGCCGGTGGCCGGTTGAAAATTTGATGTATGGGAGGGAAAAAAGCAACTCATTGATGAGTGGGTCCCATGTGACAGGAAAGATTCTAGAGGTTCCTATTACAAAAAATCATTTCAAGATTTTTGTAGTTACATATATTTAATTATATTGAAGTTGTTTTCTAGGCTTTTTTTTCTTCAGTTTTATAATAAACCATCAGGACTCATTTGGTAGGAGTGGATCGGAGGGGATTTGAGCGGAATTTCCTCGCGTGGCCCGGAAACCTCGCAAAACCACGAGGGCTCATTTGATACGCCGGGTTTCGACGGCCCAATCCCTCGAATCCCCCTCGGATCCCTCGTTTCCACGTGGTTCAGAGCCCTCGAGGGGGGACTCGGGGATTTGGAGGAGACGAGCCTGCCCGCCGCCCGCTCAACGTGCTGCCGCCCGACTCCTCCTCAAGACGCCGCCGCCCGACGCCTCGACGCCGGCGTACCTCCTCCTTCATACTGGCCTTCGCCCCGACGGTATGTCCTCGCCGCCCCTCCCCTCCTTTCACGGAGGTAAGTCATCGCCATGGCTGCCACCTCCCGTGCACCCTCCATTCGCCTTGTCCTACGGGCGAGCTCGCCAAGAACGCCGTCTCCCTCCGACCGTCTCTTCTTGCCCCTCGTCGACCCTACCCCAACCTGGCGAGATTGCAATAAATTAGTGATGGTGATGTTCTAATGGATCTAGGAGGATAAATTGGCAGATTGTAGTACTGGATCAGCAGATTGTAGTGCTGGATAAATCAACAGATTGTAGTGCTGGTTCAGTAAACTAGCAGATGGTGATGGTATGATGGATAAATTAGCAGATTCTGGTACTACTAAGCATCAGCACAGCAAAGCAACGTAGTGGTCTTTTTTTTACATGGATGGTGAATAATCTGTAACTACTAGTTCAAAGCAACGTAGTGGTCTGATGGATTTTTGGTCTTGTTTACATATTTAGTTTCCAACATAATGGTCGCTTAATCTGTTTCATGCATGTATATATCATGCTGAATTCTTACCATGATCATCCCTGCTTATTTTTGTTGATTATTTCTGTTTATTTTAGTAAATCTCATGATTTATGTCTGTATATAACAAATGATTTTTAGTAAATATGCACACCACTACAGCTACTGCCAGTGGCGGAGCTAGCGGAGATTCAAAGGGGGAGGGGGGGGGGGGCAAAGGAAAAATATGCATCTTTGGGGGGGCCAAATGAGAACAATCTTTTTATTTTAAGGCTCTTAATTTTTTTTCCTTCAGAAAATATGCTACAGCTGGGGGGGGGGGGCAATGGCCCCCTCAGCATTGCATGTAGCTCCGCCACTGGCTACTGCGGTGACACATTCATGTTCAGAAAATCCACAACGAACAGTTCAGTTGTCCACACGAATTAGGAGGGAAAAAAGATTGTCGTTCCAATCGTGCCTTGGCTACATTTGCAGTATCATTTTATTGTTGTTTCAGCACAAGGTTCTATCCATCTGCTGTTTAGGCAAGTGCAGCATGTGTAGTTTTGGGATAGCAGGACCAAACTGAATCTGTGTACATGAGCTATCATCATTTCACAAGTAGTAGCACTCATGTTAACTGTGGCAAACTTTATAGCCAACTCTGTGGCAAAAGAAATTAAACAGTGTTATTTCCCATCTGTCGCGGCGACGGCAGAGCGATTGGGGGCAGTCGATGGCGAACAAGCCTAGGAGGAGGTTTATCACCAGCAGCTCATGAAGTACCTTGATTCCCCGTCTCTCAATCATTGATGTTGGCTCTCACTCCGGTGCCTCACGACATAGCTGGTTCGTTTCCTCTCCTCTCCCTCACGCTCATGGATTCGATCAATCACTGCATCTACTATCAAGATTAGATACTGCATGATTAGATGGTTTTAAGAGACAAAAGTGTAGATCATACTTGATTGATTCAGCAATTGACACCCTTCTGTGCACAGTCAGCATGTAGTTACAATTTATTTACATTCGTCAATGCAGAGGGAATGCCCAAACTAACAAGCAGCTATCTTTTTTGTTATATTTACTAGTCACCGATTCTGACCTTTATTTTCTTTCCATTGGTGACCAGAGATTTGCCATGCAAGATGACTCGTCGAAGAGGATGTCTTCATGTCCTGCCAGTTCAGCTCCTTGTTTGCGTGATGAATCCCCGCTGGAGCCCCTCTCTTCCAGATAGCACATGTAAAGTCAAGCCCTTGCACTTGACATAATTTACAATTTATTCATCTTTCTTTTGCGAGGGGAATTACATTATTCATCGGCATAACAACAGTTCACATGCTCTTCAAGCACACTGATTTTGGTCTTCTCAATAGACTCACAAAAATTCTCTCATTTACTGGGCATGTAAGGTCAAATGGTGCATGCTTTAAACAGATAGTTCTTTTTTAAAAATCCTACAAGGATGAATCACCCACCTGAGTTTCAGCAGATAATGCACCTAAAGCTGTTATAAATGTAGACTCTATATTTTATTTTAAGCTGTCGCATTGTCATGGAAGTACTAGTAATCCAGTACGTGCATTTGCATGTAGTGACTAATACAAAGGATACAATAACAAGCCTTTTGGCTGTTAGAGGAAACTACATAGCTAAAAAGAATATATAATTGTAGTAGAAACAATTGGCAATTCAATTTTGTAGCTGCCCATGATGAGCACACAGGCAGCTTAACTCTGCCCATTCTTCCGTCTTTACTCACTAGTGATCTATCAGCTCTCTGTTGGTTGACCAATTAATTGATTAGATACAATGCTCGGTGGTTTCCTTTATGTGAAACATGGTAGTGCTGGTGCCTGACAAATCACCAGGTTTGACTTTTGCAGAATATAGTTTGTGCCTAGCCCCTTACCTTTGGTGTTTATGTAGGTGCCAGGATCCTGGAGTTGACAAAACCAAGTCTAAGAGGAACTTGTTCGATAACGTCAGCAACCTTCTCACCAATTTGTTTTTTAGCGGCAACCTCAAGAATATGCTGGTTGCCGAAGGTGCTTTCACTGATCTGTTCGACCGGCCCCTTCGCTATTCGCTCTATGATTTGTTCCTCGGGGTGCTTATCCCGTTATATCTCTTGTTACTTACTGTTTTCATTATGGTGCTTTGTTCTACCTATGTCTTCTCGGCATAGCCGGTCCCAAGCCCGGGTAAAGGAGGAGGGTTGTGATAGGCTTGGCGAGCCAATGTAAAAACTAGCCAGTCCCATAGGTATGAAACCCATTTGAGCGAGAGTAGTACTAGGATGGGTGACCTCCTGGGAAGTCCTCGTGAAAGGGTTTCATGTCTAAGGGTTGTGATAGGCTTGGCGAGCCAACGTAAAAACTAGCCAGTCTTTTGGGTGTGAAACCCATTTGGGCGAGAGTAGTACTAGGATGGGTGACCTCCTGGGAAGTCTTCGTGAAAGGGTTTCATATCTAGCCTACCTCAACTTTTTTGGAATTAAAGGCTTCGTAAGCAAGCAAGCACAATACTTATCAGATAAAGTTATATATGGGAGAGGTTTTCTAAGGGTGTTTGTTAACTACAGCTAGTGACATTGCTATATCAGAGTATGTTAACACGCACATAGGCTTTTGACCTTGATTGGTTTCTTGCCAACTATTTTCTGGAGTTGTCTCCTTGATCTTTAATTGAACATCACTATTGCTGCTACTCTTGGAGGAAGGATTTGACCATGAAACAGCAATCCCTCTCATACAACAATAACATCTCTTGCTTTTGTCGACAATTTGTTCAAGCTATATACTGTTTCCATTTTCTCCTCATTTTATTTTCTCTTATCTTCAGGAAACGAAGTAATCGGGTGGTGGTAGCAAGCAGGAGAAGAAACCATCACAGATTTGTCGGTTGGAGCCTACACATTTTTCAATATTGTCAAGGTCAGAATACAAAGGTTCCAATTCATTATAAATTTGGAGCCTACGAATATACTCTCCCCCGTTGATGTATTTGTAGCTTTGCAATCAGTGGGTGGAAGCTATTGATTGGTCAGATAGAGCATATTAACATTCATGTGTTAATATGAAATAAGGCATTTTGATGCGGCGTGTGATGAATTTCATTCTGGAAGAACCAGGAGGTCCAGTTGGACCTGTTTGCCACTAGGCTTGACAAAATGATGCGATCCGATACAAATCGGCCTCTCAAACATAATAATCAATGATAAAACAAGTTTCTTTTTCCCCCTCTAATCTAGGAAGACACGTTTCTTCTTTTGAAAAATAGAGGGCGGCTCCCTCTGATTTTTATTTCTAGAAACCATGGTCTTTACAAACTGAAAAAAGGAAGAACCCCCCCCCCCCCCCCCCCCCCGAGGAAGGCTACTATAGCATTTTAGGTGCATAATCGCTTCTTAATAAGTCCATGAGGAGGTCAAGTTTGTTCTGACTTCTGGCAAGTATATTTTCTTCTTCCAGGTTGAGCTTTCTCTTTCTTTTTCAAAAAGGAAAAAGAAAAAAGCGGTTGAGTTTTCTCTTGAAGCTGCAAAGAAATGCCACTCTGGGAATATGATACTCTTCACCAGGCAAGTTTAGGACAAATTTAGAACTCTAACATTTCAAGTGCTACCTGTAGTATATCTAACTATGAATGGAGTTACGATGTTGGATTCGATACTGACCAAATGTTTTACCTTTTGCAGCCATTTTTTGTGCCTATGGATCAAATGCTTCGAGATGGCTGTGAGAGGTTGCTCCATCTCCACCATAATGCCCTGGGAAAGGAGCCTCCCCTCTGCGTGCTCCTGCTCGTGCAACGACGTGGCCCTACTGTTTTGCGTCAGGAGATGAGAGCACGTGTGGCTGCTCCGTGCTCCTCCGACCATGCCCTGCTCATGCCGACGCCATGGAGCCTGTCAAGGTCCCCTGGCCCTCTTCTCATCTCCCTGCTTGATTTGCTCTTGTTCCCTTTCCCTGACGTGGTTTCCTTCCACACGCAGGTAAGAGCACAAAGGGACCAGCGGCGGAGGCCTACTACAATTGCAACGGTGAGTGCTCTTCCCCTTCACTTGCCCTGTTCCGTCCATGCATGGTTCCTTTATTTGAGTTTTGTCAGTATTAGTTGTGTGTGTGTGTGTGTGAGAGAGAGAGAGTAGTTTTAGTTGTCAGTTTTGAGAGAGAGAGAGAGGGAGGGAGGGAGGGGGAGGGGGAGGGAGAGGGAGAGGGAGAGAGAGAGAGTTTTCATTCAGTCTGCTATGAATGCTTCCGTGTCATTGGTATCCACTGCCGAATCAAATCATTCTTGTTTCTCTGGTTCTGTAGGTTTGTTTGGCACATCTCAACAATATAATCTCTAATTTTACTTGATGCCTTTAACTGCCAACTTAACTTTGTTAGTTAACTCGTGAACTTTCATATGCAAACTTAGATTATTCCAGTTATATGTTGCTTTTAGATATCTCTTGTTTTACCTGTAACAAGTTTCAATTCGAATAAGAAAGACTTTTGAGGACACGGATGTGCCTTTTGTAGTTCACTTTCTGAATTTGCTATTCTTGGAATTTGAATTGGGCTACTCCATGGAGAAACCGAATTCGCCAGTATTCTGGGAAGCTCAGTTTGGTGATTTCTCCAATGGTGCACAAGTGATATTCGACCAGTTTCTGAGTAGTGTAGCAGCCAAATGGCTCCGCCAAACTGGCCTTGTTGGTCTACTGTCTCATCGTTATGATGGCAAGGTCCTGAACACTCCATCTCCCGTCTTGAGCGCTTCCTTCAGGTAATTCACGGAACATAGTTTTTCTTGTTTTTTCTGTATCTTGCTGCCAATAATCATGTCCAGTAAGAAGCAACCTCCTGTTTTGCATCTTTGTCTTTGATAGTTCTATAACATGCTGTTGTTGTTTGTTGGTTTGAGATATCCTGTCACTATTCAAGGAAATGCGATTTGTTTTACAACTTTTGATAGCTCAAGTTGTTACGGTGATAGATTTGCTTTCATATCATGGTCTTTGATAGCTTGTTTTCATGATCATACTGAAGTGCTTCATCGTACTCTCAGTTTTCAATGCTACCAGCTGGCAGCACTTGGGTGTGTGTGACCGCATGTCCTTATTTTCCCTAGCTTACGTACAACGGATGGGGTTACTTTGGTTTCCTTTCCTTTTTGGTTTGCCAAAAGTTTTAATGAATTGGCATGTTTAGTCAATTTCTAAGGAGTATTTTTCAGTTTTTATAAGAACAGAGCTGATTTACTTGGTCTTGGTATATGTTTGTTTATTTTGAGATGGTTCTAGGTCTTATGTTTTTGCTGAAGTGGCATGATATAGCAACCATTGATCATGGTTATGCAATTCTTGGCCATGCTAGTATTCTCGACTAAATCTTTTACCGAGTGTTAGTGCTGTGGTTTGTGTTGCTGCCAAGTAGCATGGCATACTTGACCCATTCTCATGTGTGGTCCTGTGCGCAGTGAAGATAGTGATATGATCGTTTCACTGATCAACTTGTCTTGCCAGATTTACAAGTAGTCATTTATTTACTGCTCTTGACTTGTTTTACATGGGATTTTTGATGTGTTAAAATTGTTGTTGTGCTTCCGATTCTTGGCATTGACAGTCTGGTTCCATCGAGATCGATGATGAAGATGTCAGTGCCCATGGAAGTGGCAAGCAGATCACCAGGCAGAAGTTGAGGCGATCATCAGTTACCAGTAGTCGTCATGAAGAAGCCAAGGCCATGCAGCTGTTGGTGATGGGACCTGTCAGGATGCCCACCAAGGTGCTCAACATCAGCACCAGGAAGTCCCCCCTGTGGCGCAAGGTGAACTCTCCCGCCTCTCTGCTCGATCCCATTTACTTGGTTGATCCCTGCCAATATTGTGTGGTATATCCTTGGTGAATTTGTCATCCCATCAGTACTGAAATTGAGTTGAAATTCTTATAACAGAGCCATGCTTGTAACTGTGTCAGATCATACAATGTTGAACTTAATGTTCCTTGGTTTGCATTCTTGCACTAGAAAACATGATTGCAGTTTATTTGAGAAGACCCATGTTTGTAATCATGTGAGATCATTGGATTTTGAGCTAACATTTCATTGGTTTGCGCTAAGAAGCCCGTTTGTTTGCCAACGGTTGGTCTCAGCTACAGAAACAATCACTCTTGTACTGATGGTATCTTGGTTTGCGTCTAGAAACACATTTGTTAAACAATAATCAGTCTCAGCTACAGAAAATACCGGTTAATGTACTGTTGGTATCTTTTAAAATACAAATAACTCTATGGTTTGTACAGAAACAACAACGTCTGGCTGTGTTGAGAGCTATAGACATAATGATTCTCATATAAGTAGGATATACATAAGATGTTTAAAATGACCAGAATCATGCTTCTCACTTTCTGCCATATTAAGGCACTTGGTTGTGTAACCAAGAGCCCATTTGTGGTTCTAGTTATAATTTACTGTTATGTCATAAATAGGATGATTTTGACTTACTCTTGTGTCCAGATTAGAACTTTGTAACTGTGTCAGACCGTTGCATTGTGGACTAACAGTTCCTTGGTCCGCATTAAGGAACCGTTCGCTAAGAAACCAGCCAGGTGGTCTCGCCTACAGAAACTACCACTCTCTTTGGTGTCTGGTGATAGTATATCTTTTAGAAGACACAAATAAGTCTTTTGTTTCTACAAAAACAACAGC
Organism: Triticum aestivum; assembly: GCF_018294505.1. Classification (NCBI taxonomy): domain Eukaryota; kingdom Viridiplantae; phylum Streptophyta; class Magnoliopsida; order Poales; family Poaceae; genus Triticum; species Triticum aestivum. The sequence goes on from NC_057810.1 coordinate 638,741,198, forward strand.
ATCTGGTTATGGTGAAAGATATAGAGATATTGTGCTCATATCAGTAGAATATATGCACGAGATGTTGAAAATGGCCAAAATCACACTTCTTGCTTTTGGCCATACTAACGCACTTAGTGGTGTAATTAGGCTGCATTTGTGGGCCATGCTTGTGTGTTTGATTCTACTACGTCCATTCCAAAATATAATACGTTTTGGAATGGAGGTGGTAATTAGCTAGGGGATTGTTTACTGGTTGCAGTTAGATTTTAGTGTTGTGTTTTATAAAGGATGATTTTGACTTACTGTTTGCGCGTCCAGATTAGATATATGCATCTGCTTTTGGGAAATAACACAATGCTAAATGTGACATTGAAAATTGAGGATGTTAACCATTATATCCCCTTCCTTATTTGTAGAATGTAATTGTGTCAGATCATTGGATTGTCAGCTAACCATTCCTTAGTTTGTATTAAGAAACCGTTTGTTAAAACTTAAAACAGCAGGCAGTCTAAGCTACGAAAACTATTGCTTGCTCTAGTGGTAGTATCTTTTAGAAGACACATATAAGTCTTTGGCATCTACAAAGACAACATCATCTTGTTATGGTGAGAGCTGGCACTTGGTTGCATAATCAGAACCTATTTGTGGTTGCTGTGTTTGTGTGCTGGAGTATATCGCCTTGACTTCACATCTGAATGGCAATAGCATATCTCTCACTTTATGTTGCATCTGGTTTTCTACAGTCTGCTATTGTCTGCAAATTTTGTATTGTGTTGACTTGTGACCCCTTTTGGTTGTCTTGATGTTTGGATTTCTTTACGATTTGGCACTTTTGCTGGTGATATGACTCTGATGTTATGTCTTTTGCAACCCGGTGCAGAAGCCCGTGAACTCGTCTGTGTGGGCCTCCTGGGGTGCGATGGCGGCGGTGGCGGTATACAGCCTTGTCTACAACTGTGCGGTAAGTTCATGGTTTTCCTCTGTCCACCCCTCTCCCGGTTGCTCTGAGACCTAGCCCTAGAGCTATGGCTGCTCAGTGTGCCGGTCATCGAGCCATGGTTTATTATGTGATGGTAGACTCTCTAGCCATTTCCTTACACCAGTAGTATTGTTACTGTTCGCATGTTCAAGCTTTTTGATATGCTCTCGGTTAATGATCATGACTTCACTTTGTGAATGGTCTTGCCCTGCTACGGGTGTTATCATCTTTGTTTTTGTGGGCTTGCTAAATAATTTTAATCATAGATATTCTATGGGTGTTTCTGAGATTCCCACATAGATTCAGATTATACTAGATGGTAGCTTAGCTTCTTTTGTTAGTACTGGTGCATGGTTTGTTCCGGATTTGATGTAAAGCATTAGTCTTGATATGCAAGGAACAATTCATCTAGGACGATGTTTTGCTGAATCCAACTGATCGTTGTTGTTTAGACTTGCCAATGGTGCATTGTCTGTGTAGCAGTGTTCCTTAAGTTTTGACAAGTGAAGCAATAGGACACATGATGATGCTAGGTTATTTGTATTTTTTCAGCGATGAACTCGCGAACTAGTTCGCAGGCGGCCTAGTCCTTCCAGTGAGCAATGATATGTAGGATCTCTCAAAGAAAATTCTCATTCCATACATACCGAGTGTCTTTCCCCACTCTTTTGTTTTTAGCTTGTCATGGCAAGATTTCTTCCTGGCAAGTTAAGTATATGTGAATGTTCATCAACATGCAAAAACTGAGTTGCAGTTATTTGATGTTTTGCCAGGGCAGTTTCTACGAGATGCAAACATGATTGTGCTTGTCGCCCAGGACCAGGATGTCGACGTATGGTGTGCACCAGGAGGCGAACTCGTGCGGCTCAAGGACAGATTGTTGTGATGATCTATCTGGGTTGTCTAGAAAAATCCCAATTTTGAGTGAAGAGTGGATCCTGTTTGCTGCAATCTTCAGTACGTATTGGATCCCAATTCCGTTTGTTTCTGGGATGATGCAGATTTTTTGCCTGTCTATACTATAACTTGCTGAGAAGAACCAATTGTCGCAGATACTAGTGTCGATGTTGCCTAACCATTGTTCGAGGCTGAAGAAGCAAATAGATGATCTGGATGAGAAGATGGTGGTGACTGACTCTTCTCCCGAGTCTTTGGCGTCCAAGTAGATCCAGGTGAGTACTTTAGTAACTCAGGCCATATGATCTGGGGCAACATTGCTGCATGACATTATTTGGCCATCTCAGTTTTTACTGGTTGCACGACTATAGCTCCTTTAGTAACCCAGGCCAGTATGGCCATTCAGATAAATTTGGCCATCTTCAAGGGATACGAAATGACCACTCAAGTAACCCAGTTCCAGTGTAATACGGACATGAAGTAAAGCACCAGATCATAATTGTTGTAGCGGCCCTTGTTCTACCTTGGCACCTCGTGCCAACATAACAAACTGTTTTTAGGCCGTTGTGATGTAAACTGCCGGTCCATGTCTTTTGATAAGCAAGCACATTTATCTAGATGTCATGTTAGTGTGTGCTTTGATAGCTGCATGTTGTCCGTCAAGTAAGAGTGCATTTACCAACCATACCAGGATCCATCTCAATACGAGTTAGCATCTGATAGCTGTTGCATGTTCTTTTCATTTTGTTGGTACAATTTCTGTTTGTCCATAATCTTAGAGCCTAAGTACTATTTATGAGAATTTCCTGAAAGTGAAATATGACAAGAAAACTGGACTGGTTAAGGTGTTATGTTTGTAAAAACTCTTGCTAACAGATGCTGCTAAGCTAGCTATGTTAAATTTCTTGAGGTGGCTGATAAGAACTTGTGGCATACTCGACCTATTCCAATGTGTTTTGCTGATGTGCTTCTTGGACGTGACAGGATTGTCCTTTGTAGGTTGCTTTCTTGTGATAACCCCTTGTTCGTTTGCTATTAATTGATCTTGTTCTCTCTTGCTCTTTGCCCAGGATGGTGAGGACGGCGAAAAGAAAAGATTTTTGCTGGAGATGGTGCACCCACACCCATCGGGCTATTCTTCCGGAGGGCAAAGCGGGCAAGAAGAGGGGTCAATGGAGCTTGGAGCTCTATGGGAAGTCTGGTGGTTTTGCTTTATATTTTGATTTTTACATGTGAATGGGACGTTGTTTGCCTCGTTTTGCCGGGTGCTCATGTTGTATCCAACATATGTCTTTTTGAAAAGCAATGTCATGCTTCTCTATGGGAGACGAGAGGTGCATTTGGGAAGTCGCAAAATCATTGCTTTGTCATGGGCTGGTCTGAGTTTCAAACAATGTGATGTTTTTTTTCTCTCGAATGACAACCAGGATATTAGTATGATCTTTTTTTTATCCAATGTATGTACCGAAGGATCATCACCCTCTTATGTTTTTGTGTCGTGAATACTCACGAGCTAATCATCCTCGTGTTTCGTAAAATTTAAGTTCATCTTTGCTTCAGTTGCCCTGGCGCAGTGGTAAAGCTGCTGCCTTGTGACCATGAGGTCAAGGGTTCAAGTCCTGGAAACAGCCTCTTACAGAAATGTAGGGAAAGGCTGCGTACTATAGACCCAAAGTGGTCGGACCCTTCCCTGGACCCTGCGCAAGCGGGAGCTACATGCACCAGGTTGCCCTTTTTTTTGCTTCAGTTGCCCCTGTAGTAATAGGGATATACTGTCATGTTAAAAAATGTGATTGTCTTGTTAATTTTCAGAGCCACAAACTTGCTGGTAGCAGCATTGTCATTAACTTTTCATTGTATTGGACAGAATGTAGCTGGTCGATGTCAAGAAGTGCCCTTTTTTAATATCAAACAGATTGGCTGCCTCTTTGTTGAATGAATGTTGTTTCTGGTTTTAGCAATGCATCGATTCGATTGGAAATGAACACAAGCTCTAGCGCCTTTTTTTTGTCAGAATTTGAAGGCAAATGAAATAACAGAGCAGCATCGGAAGAGATCAAACAAGAGGACAGGCGAGTGATAAACCCCTTTTAATGTTCAGGAATTTAGCACATGTATAATTGACTAGAGAGTACAAGTTGATATCTCATTTTGGGGACTTAGGACCCTTTTTTGAGGGACCGACTCTTCTTCTTTTTTTGAGGGACTGACTCTTCTTTTCTTGTTCTTCTTATATCTGTAACGTGCCCTCTAAATAAATGGATATGTTGTAGTTATGTCACTTAATAATAATCAGCTTCATTTTCAAATACAAAGATAAAATGGCAAAAGCTTTATGGTTATTAATCCTATCCATCGATCCGTCGCATGCAAGGCGAGCCAGAAACTTGTTGGATATTGGTCCTATCCATCAATCCGTCGCATGCGAGGTTAATGGCCGCCTGCCTCCGGCCACATACGTAGTAATTTCATTCGTTGAAAACGAAACGAACGAAAAGGATCATCATGTCACTAAAGGAAACGAAACGTCCCAAGGATATGCCATCTAGGCTTGCGCCACCTCATCGATCCGTGGCCTCGTTGCACCATGACTTGGACCACGTGTATATATAGTAGAAGGAGTCACCCGTCCGCGTGCAGGATGCACGTGTGACTTGGACTTGGGGCTTGGGCGACGGTGAGGAGAGGAGAGGTTTTGCTCCGCCACCGATGAGCCGCCGATTAGATGGTGTCGCCGCCCACGACGGGCGTGGACTTGTGCACTCGGACGGGACGGGTTCGTCGAGAAAATTGATGGAGGCGCATGAGCGTGAGGAAGTAGTGGAAAGGAGGGTCCATCTTGTTCGGCATCGGCGGGGTGGCGAAGGAAGGAAGGAATGAGGAGGAGGAGGAGGAGAGAAAAAAGATGTGGTCTTTGATTGAATTTGTGCGGCAGCCTACGAGGAGGGAAGACGAGGGATGGGCAGCAGCATGGCGACATTGGCGACATGACGGAGATGAGATGAAGGAGACTCGGTCGGTCGCTCGCTCGCTTGCTGGGTGGAGGAAAAAAAGGAGTTGGCGGCGACTGACGTGGTTCTAAGTCTGACAGTAGAATGGGGGGTAAGTATGGAAAGGCAAGGTCCTAGCTATGAAGTAGTTGTACACACGGGTGTTTAGCGAGTTCAGGCCCTTCTCGGAGGAAGTAACAGCCCTACGTCTCGGAGCCCGGAGGCGGTCGACTGATCTCTGTGTATATGAGTTACAGGGGTGCGAAGCCTTCTACCAGTGGAGGGGGGTGGCTTATATAGAGGACGCCAGGACCCCAGCCAGCCCACGTAGAGGAGGGTTAAAGTACATTAAGGCCGGGCGTTACTGGTAACGCCCTACATAAAGTGTCATCATGACCATTAAGACTACTTAATTATAGACCGTTTGGATACAGCATAGATCCTAAACTTCTGATGGTCGAGTGCGTCTTCATGGTCGAGTGTCTTCTAGCCGGTCGAGTGGAGTCTCCCTTGGTCGAGTGGAGCTTCTCTTGGTCGACTGGAAGGTAGCTTCGTATGATGATGTCCTTGGGTATGGTATCCTAGATAGGTCCATGACCCTACCCTAGGTACATAACCTCATCATTAGCCCCCGAATGGATCGAGGTTCGAGTGAGGAAGGAGTTGATGATTTTCTCCGACTTATTTACTGTACTTTGATTATGTCGTATCTTGGATCGGTGATTCTTCTTTCGGTGTTGGCGTCGACTTTTACTTCAGTCGCCTTGATCCATTCTTATCTTCTGTCGAGTGAACTTTTGAACTCTGGTGAACTTCCGAGCGATGGATCGCGGGAAGGATATCGTCTGACAGATTGATCTGCTGTTAGCGGATTTTGCGGGATCTGAAATTTGGGAAGCGCGCGAAGCGGGGCGATCCGCGGCAATCGGGCGGGATAAGGCATGGATGCCTCGATTTCTGCACCGCCTTTTTCGCCACGTATCGTACGTGTGCGACTGTTTCGGGATGTGACAGATCTGCTCGGACCCACTCGTCAGCCACTCGGAAGCGCCTTTATATAAAGCGTCGGGGAAGAGTTTTTGAACAGTGCCTCCCCATTCCCCTCTCTTCCCTCTCTACCTCCGCCCACGGCGCCTGCTCCTACCTCCGCCTTATCCACCTCTCGAGCGCTTCGCCGGCGATAATGGTGAAGGAGAAGACGGCGGCTCTAGAGCGCACGAAGAAGGCGATGGCGACGGGGCAAGCGAAGGGGAGACCATCTAGTCGGGGCGGATCTTCGTCGAGGTCCCGCCTGCCGAAGGGTTGGGTCCAAGGGGATTGGATCCGCTCAACCATCACTGAGAAGGATCTCGACGACCTGGCCAATGAGGGACTGATCCCCCACGGGTCAGCGAGGCTCCCGGGGTCCGAGTGTCAACCGCAGCCGCAGGAAGGTGAGTGCGTTCTCTTAGCCACTCAGGTAGATCGTGGTTTTTCTCTACCGCCGAGTGTGTTCTTCCGTGGGTTTCTGAATTTCTTTGGGGCGCAACTCCACCATTTCAATCCCAATTCCATCGCCTATCTTGCTGCCTTTGTGTCCATGTGCGAGAACTTCCTGGGTTGTCGACCGCACTGGGGTCTCTTCAAGCACATATTCACCTGTCGGTCGCAAACAGTAAAAAAGGCGAGTCCGGGTGATGAGAGGACCAAGGTTATTCAGATGTGCGGGGGTCTTGGGATTCAGTTGAGGAATAAGAGCACTTTCCCGGCCATGACCCTTCCTGAGTCGGTCAGAGGGTGGCAGTCGACTTGGTTCTACTGCCAAGACGAGTCGACGCCGGGGCAGTCGACTGGTCTCCCTCCGTTCTCCATGGACCGAGTGGACAAACCGTCTTCTCTGAAGGTGCTTCCTGAGGAGAAAGCCGAGGTAAAAATGTTGATGGAGCGCGTGGTCCAACTCGTTCGGGACGGAGTGACGGGCATGGATCTTCTGGAAGTCTTCCTTAGGCGGCGCATCCAACCGCTCCAGTACCGAGGCCACCCGATGTGGCTGTATTGCGGTACCGAAGACACCACTCGGGTCCATCCAGAAGCAGTCGACGACGCCACGCTGGAGAGGTGGGTGGCCGCCATCACAGGGAACAAGGACAACCCTCGAGGGGCTAGGAGGATCCCGCCACTCGACCATACTTATACGCCGGACGCGGTATGGCCATTTATCCCCGATCGTGATCTTGTTTTATCCATTCTGCTTTGCCGCGAATTGGTCGATTGATCTTTGTTTTGCTTTGTTGTCTGACAGGCCACCACTGAATTGTACTCGATGCCCAATGGGGCGCAGACGCCGACTGAGGAGGAGGAAGGAAGCGGGGGCGAAAGCCCGGAGGAGTGGGATTCGGATGCTGACGACGACGACGAGGGTGATGACTCTGGTGAGGAGGAAGAAGAGGAGGAGGAGGAGGAAGTTGCACCTCCCCGCTCGGAAAGACGCTCGAAGCTTGCCCATGATCCAGCGACTGAGCGGGGTAAGGGGGTCGCAACCGCTTCCCAGTCGACCAAGCGCCCTCGGACCACTTCTCCGGCGCCGACTGAGAAGGCTCCGAAGCAATCTCGAGTGGCACCGTCGAAGCCTGCAAAGGTCTTGCCGAAGATGAAGATGGTGATCCCCACTATCTCAGGGTAATGGTAGTTTTGAGCTTTCCCTGTTTCATGAACTTGTTCTTGGTCGACTCATGGGCCAATCGACTGACTTTTGGAACTGCAGCGCTGCTACTTCCGACACTTCGGCGAGGGCCGAAGACCACGAGATGGAGGATGCTGCAACCTCGAAACCTGGTATGACTCCTGCGTTGCCGTTTTCAGTCGACTGACTCATTGTCTCTAATTTTGATTCTTTCTGCAGTTTCATCTAACATTGTTATTGACCTTCCTGACGACGACGACGAAGAACCACCACGGCCGAGGAAAAGCAAGAAAACGTCTGCTGGCAAGGCGACTCAGGATGTGCCGGCACCCGAGACGTTGGTCGTGGAGGGAGACAATGTCACTCGACCCACCGTAACCTTCGCGGTGCCGTTGACGAGTGCTCGCCCTTCGTCGTCGAGTGCTGCTCAACCCTCGCTTTTCTCCACCTACCCCGTTCCAGAAGACCAAGCCAGTGCTGCTAAAGAAGCGATACGCCAGGCGGGGGTCATGATGGAGCAAGTGAAGGCAATTCGAGAAGCCAGCCAGGCAGCCTATGACGCCAGTTCGGCACTCCAGAGTAATGTTCAGGTCAGTCGGTCACTGCCTGTTCTTCTTTCTGAAATTCCTAGAGTCTGTCCTACACCCACTGGGTGTGTGTCGATTGAAATTCCGGGTTAGTGGGGGCACGCTGAGTGCACCCACTGGGTGTAGTCCCCAAGGCTATGGTGGACTGCTGGCAGTCGACCATAGTCTTTATGCTTTGAGTTTTTCTTTACTCGACAAGGTCGAATAGATTCATAGACCGGTGGGGGCACGCTGAGTGCACCCACTGGGTGTAGTCCCCGAGACTGTGGTCGACTGCTGGCAGTCGACTATAGTCTAAAGAACATTGCCTCTTTTTTTTTGTTGGTCGACTGGTCGACTCTTGATGAAACTAGTGGGGGCACGCTGAGTGCACCCACTGGGTGTAGTCCCCGAGACTATGGTCGAATGTTTGTATTCGGCCGTAGTCTTAGAAACGCTATGATTTTTCCTTAGTCACTCGGGAGTGAATTGCTGTTGATGTTTTGTCGACTGAACTTTCGCAGAGGTCTTGTGACCTTGTTTCTCGCTACGCCGAATTGGAGAGCAAGTTCATCCAGCTTGAACTTGACCAAAAGCTTGTCCAAGAAAACTTCACGAAGGCGAAGGAGGAAGCAAAAGGTATGTTCGGTGAGAATCTTGACGACTGTCCTTGCTTCTTATCTGCCTCCGATTCTGACCTTATTGTGATTTTCGCAGAAAAACTGAAGAACGCTCTGAAGAAGAAGGACCTTGACCTTGCCGAGGCGCAAAAAACGGCCGCGGACAAGACTAGGCTTGCTGAAGAGAAGTTGGCTTCGGTCGCCAAGCTTGAAGAAGAAAACGCTAATCTGAAAGCTGCTCTTGACGTGGCCAACCAAGAAGTCACTCGACTGAAGAACGACAAGATTGCTCTGAATGACAAGGCCAGTGAGTTGGCGGGCAAGAAGAATGATCTGGAGGCTTATCTGGGCGGACTCGCCAAGAAGCTATTCCTCATGCTTGAAGGTAATCTTTGGTATCAAACAGGCAATTTTTAACCGCTACTTCCGACTGTAGTTTTGACTCGGTGGTTGTGCTTGCAGAATTTTGTCAGAACTTTGAAGAGGAGATCGGTCGACTGGAGATAAACTTGGATCCCATCAACTCTCCCATGAATGACGACGTTGCCATGAATGTGCTCTAGCTTGAATCTCGCGTTGCAGCTGTCGTCGACTATCTTGCAAGGCTGAAGGTCGCAACATCTCGCATTGACACGACACTTTGGCCAAGAGAGACACTCCAGAACGACCTCGAATCCCTGATGACTCGACTGAACGAGGTTCCAAGTCGAGTGCAGGAGTGGAAGAAGTCTTCTGCCAGGTGTGGCGCAGATGTTGCTCTATCTCTGGTCCGCGTTCACTGCAAGGATGCACGAGAGGACAAGCTGGTGGCCCTCAGGGTGGCTAACACCAAGAAGCATGATTTCCGATCTTTCATGGAGACCTTCATCGCTGCAGCCACTCGGATTGCAGATGGGATCGACCTTGATGAGTTTGTTGCGCCTTCCAGCCCTTCACAGGAGGGGTAAAAAACTTCTGAGCTTGATACTTTAAATTTGCCTCGGTATGCCGAGTGGGTTTTGTAACTGATAAACCTTAACAGGCTTAGCGCCTGAGCACTTTTGGTTCCGTTAGGTATTATCCGAACTTGGGTTTCGTTTGGGGTGTTTTTTGCAGGTTAACGCGAGGCGCTTATTGCAGTAGATTAGTTCTCCTATAAACTTAGGCGAGCACTGAGCTGCAGCTAAGTTCCCGAGTGGGAGGTTCGCTCTCCATTCGGTAGGATTTTACTCAACTTAGGCGAGTACTTGGACTGCAGCTAAGCCCCCGAGTGGGAGGTTTGCTCTTCACTCAGTAGGATTTTTAGAAACTTAGGCGAGCACTGGGCTGCAGCTAAGCCCCCGAGTGGGAGGTTTGCTCTCCACTCGGTAGGATTTTTAGAAACTTAGGCGAGCACTGGGCTGCAGCTAAGCCCCCGAGTGGGAGGTTCGCTCTCCACTCGGTAGGATTTTATTCAACTTAAGCGAGTACTTGGACTGCAGCTAAGCCCCCGAGTGGGAGGTTTGCTCTCCACTCGGTAGGATTTTTAGAAACTTAGGCGAGCACTTGGGCTGCAGCTAAGCTCCCGAGTGGGAGGTTTGCTCTCCACTCGGTAGGATTTTTAGAAACTTAGGCGAGCACTTGGGCTGCAGCTAAGCCCCCGAGTGGGAGGTTCGCTCTCCACTCGGTAGAATTTTTAGAAACTTAGGCGAGCACTGGGCTGCAGCTAAGCCCCCGAGTGGGAGGTTCGCTCTCCACTCGGTAGGATTTTATTCAACTTAGGCGAGTACTTGGACTGTAGCTAAGCCCCCGAGTGGGAGGTTTGCTCTCCACTCGGTAGGATTTTTAGAAACTTAGGCGAGCACTGGGCTGCAGCTAAGCCCCCGAGTGCGAGGTTCGCTCTCCACTCGGTAGGATTTTGTTCAACTTAGGCGAGTACTTGGACTGCAGCTAAGCCCCCGAGTGGAAGGCTGGCTTACCACTCAGTAGGATTTTGTTTATCTTAGGCGAAACGGATTTCGCAACTAAGCCTTCGTGTGGGAGACTGGCTCACCACTCGGTTAGGATTTTTTTACAGACTTAGGCGAATCGGATTCGCAGCTAAGCCACCCACTGGGGGATTGTTTTATATGGACAAAAGTAATAACAATCACTGGGAAAACTATAAAGCTCTTGTCTTTGATAAATAAACTACAGGAGTACTTTTATTACAACTCATCCGAGTGAATACTTAAGTGTAAAAGGGGCGGAGAAGCTCCGCGTTCCAAGCTCGGGGCTCGTCGATCTGATGCTCGACATTGTAAAGACGGTATGCTCCATTGTGGAGAACCTTGGTGACGATGAAGGGACCTTCCCAAGAAGGAGCAAGCTTGTGTGGTTTCTGCTGGTCCACTCGGAGAACTAAATCTCCTTCCTGGAAGGCTCGACTCTTCACGTTTTTGGCGTGGAAGCGACGCAAGTCTTGTTGATAAATGGTCGATCTGATCAGAGCCATCTCTCTTTCTTCCTCTAAAAGGTCGACTGCGTCCTGCCGCGCTTGTTCTGCTTCAGCTTCGGTGTAGAGCTCGACTCGGGGAGCGTTGTGGAGAAGATCACTCGGCAAGACTGCTTCAGCTCCGTAGACCAAGAAGAATGGAGTTCTTCCAGTCGACCGGTTGGGTGTGGTCCTTAACCCCCAAAGCACCGAGGGAAGTTCGTCAACCCATGCACCCGCCGCATGCTTGAGATCACGCATCAAACGGGGCTTCAACCCTTTGAGAATCAAACCGTTGGCTCGTTCTGCCTGTCCATTCGACTGTGGATGGGCGACTGAAGCATAGTCGACTCATGTGCCTTGAGATGTGCAGAAAGCTCTGAATTATTCAGAATCGAAGTTTGACCCGTTATCAATGATGATGCTGTGCGGGACTCCATATCTGAATATCAGTTCTCGGATGAAGCTGACAGCGGTGCCAGCATCGAGGTTCTTGATGGGTTTGGCCTCAATCCACTTGGTAAACTTGTCGACTGCTACCAGTACATGTGTGAAACCGCTCCTTCCTGTTTTAAACGGGCCAACCATATCCAAACCCCATACAGCAAAGGGCCAGACAAGTGGTATGGTCTTTAAGGCTAAGGCGGGCTTGTGTGACATATTGGAGTAAAATTGACATCCCTCACACTTGTCGACTATCTCCTTCGCCATTTCATTCGCTCTGGGCCAATAAAAACTAGCTCGGTATGCTTTGGCCACGATGGTCCGAGAAGACGCATGATGGCCACAGGTCCCCGAGTGGATGTCGTTGAGAATCATTCGACCTTCCTCCGGTGTTATACATTTCTGGCTGACTCCAGTCGCACTTTCTCTGTATAACCGACCTCTCATGACGGTGAAGGCTTTGGACCGGCGGACGATCTCTCGAGCTTCTTCTTCATTCTCGGGGAGTTCCTTCCTCAAAATATAGGCGATATAGGGCACTGTCCAATCGGGAGTGATGACCAAAACTTCCATGATTAAGTCGACCACCGCTGGGACCTCGACTTCAGTCGGATCTGTGGCGCTTTTAGGCTGCGGGGCTTCTTCAGTGAAAGGATCCTCTTGAACCGATGGTGTGTAGACATGTTCCAAAAACACGCCACTCGGAATGGCTTCCCTCTTGGAACCTATCTTCGCCAAGTCATCGGCTGCTTGATTTTTCAGTCGGGGAACGTGATGGAGTTCTAACCCTTCGAATTTCTTTTCAAGCTTCCTCACTGCATTGCAGTATCCAGTCATGGCTGGGCTTCTAACGTCCCACTCCTTCATCACCTGATTGACCACCAAATCTGAGTCGCCGTAAACCATAAGGCGACGGACGCCGAGTGAAATGGCCATGCGCAACCCATACAACAGTGCTTCATATTCTGCTTCATTGTTGGAGGAATCAAAGTGGATCTGGAGCACATATCTGAGCTTATCTCCTCGGGGAGAAACCAAAACTACCCCAGCACCAGAACCATTTAACATCTTAGAGCCATCAAAGAACATGGTCCAATGCTCCGAGTGAACTTGAGTCGGCTGCTGCTGTTCAATCCACTCGGCAAGGAAATCTGCTATAGCCTGGGACTTAATGGCTTTCTTTGCCTCGAATTTGATATCAAGGGGAAGGAGTTCAATCGCCCATTTAGCCACTCGACCAGTTGCATCTCTGTTGTGCAGAATCTCTGACAATGGTGCGTCGCTGACGACTGTAATGTCATGATCAGAGAAATAATGGGCAACCTTCTTCATGGTCATGTAGATCCCATATACGAGCTTCTGATAATGAGGATATCTTTGCTTCGATGGGGTCAAAACTTCAGAGAGATAATACACTGGGCGCTGAACTTTGAAGGTTTTCCCTTCTTCTTCCCGCTCGACCGTAAGTACTGTACTGACGACTTGTCCTGTGGCTGCAATATAAAGCAACAGAGGCTCTTTGCTGATTGGAGCAGCAAGCACCGGCTGGGTGGAGAGCAGAGTTTTTAACTCGGCAAACGCTGCATCAGCTTCTGGAGTCCACTCGAACTTGTCTGCCTTCTTCATCAGTCGGTAAAGGGGCAACGCCTTTTCACCGAGGCGAGAGATGAATCGACTTAACGCGGCCAAGCATCCAGTAAGCTTCTGGACATCGTGCACACGCACAGGGCGTTTCATTCGGAGTATGGTGCCAACTTTTTCTGGGTTAGCATCGATTCCTCGTTCGGAAACGAGAAAACCGAGTAACTTCCCGCCAGGTACTCCGAATGTGCACTTTGAAGGATTGAGCTTGATATCATACCTCCTGAGATTGGCAAATGTTTCAGCTAAGTCAGTCAACAGGTCGGAACCCTTTCGCGACTTGACCACGATATCATCCATGTATGCTTCCACATTCCGACTGATTTGAGTGAGTAAACACTTTTGAATCATTCTCATGAACGTGGCTCCGGCATTCTTGAGGCCGAATGGCATGGTGATATAGCAGAAGCACCCGAATGGGGTGATGAAAGCTGTTTTGATTTCGTCGGGCCCATACAGACGGATCTGATGATACCCGGAATAAGCGTCTAGAAAAGACAATCTCTCGCACCCTGCGGTCGAGTCGACAATTTGGTCGATGCGAGGGAGAGGAAAATGATCTTTCGGGCAGGCCCGATTGATATGTTTGAAATCAATGCACATACGAAGGGAATTGTCCTTTTTGGGAACCATAACGACATTGGCGAGCCACTCGGAGTGGTATATCTCTCGGATGAACTCTGCTGCAAGGAGTCGAGCCACCTCTTCGCCAATGGCCTTTTTCTTCTGAACGGCGGACCGTCGAAGATGTTCTTTAACAGGTTTTGCCTTTGAATCGACTCTAAGGCGATGCTCAGCCAGTCCCCTGGGAACACCTGGCATGTCAGCTGGCTTCCATGCGAAGATGTCCCAGTTCTCACGGAGGAACTGGATGAGCGCTTCTTCCTATTTAGAGTCGAGTGTAGTGGAAATATGGGTCGGAGCTGCATTGGGGTCAGTCGGGTGGATGTGAACTGGCTTCGTCTCACCGGACGACTGAAATGCTGACTCTGTGGCGGGCTTCTTGGCCCGCAGTAAATCACTCGGATCTGCGTTCTTCTTGTATCCCTCTAGCTCTATCACTGTTATCTGGTCATCCGCAATCTTTGAGCCTTTCTGGAAACACTCTTCTGCTTTCTTCCGGTTACCAGTGACGGTGATCACGCCTTTGGGGCCAGGCATCTTTAACTTGAGGTACACGTAACATGGTCGAGCCATGAAGCGGGCGTAGGCTGGTCTTCCCAAGATAGCGTGGTAGGCGCTCTGGAAATCCACGATTTCAAATGTCAGCTTCTCTTTGCGGAAATGCTTCGAGTCGCCGAACACCACATCCAGAGCTATTTGGCCGAGTGACTCAGCCTTCTTTCCTGGGATGACTCCGTGAAAACTCATGTTGCTGGAACTGAGCCTGGACATCGGAATGCCCATTCCCTTGAGCGTCTCTGCATACAGTATGTTCAACCCGCTGCCGCCATCCATCAATACCTTCGTCAGTCGAGTGCCTTCGACGACCGGGTCGACCACCAGTGCTTGCCTCCCAGGGGTGGCAATATGAGTAGGATGGTCCGACTGGTCGAAAGTAATGGGAGTTTGCGACCATCTCAGATAGTTTGGTGTCGCCGGTGCGACCATATTGACTTCACGGTTGATCACTTTCAGTCGACTTTTGCTCTCTACATCAGCAAAAATCATCAGAGTGGAGTTGACATGAGGGTACTCTCCATCACTGTCCTGCTTGTCCTCAGCCTTGTCCGACTCCTTCTCTTTGTCCTTCGGCTGTTTCCCTTGGAACTGCTGGATTAAGAGCCGGCACTGGCGAGTGGTATGCTTTGGGTAGATGAAGTTACCCTCTTCGTCTTTCTTCGTGTGGATATGACACGGCAGGTCCATCACATCATTACCCTCCTTATCTTTTACCTTCTTGGGGTTCCAAGATCCTTTGGGCTTCCCTTTAAATTTGCCCTGTGTCACGGCTAGAGCCTCTCCAGGAGCTGCTGGCTCGGCCTTCCGCTTTTGCTTCCGACTGGAGTTTCCTTTATCCGACTGACTCGGCTTGTACTTGCCGCTCCGGAGTCGGTCCTCTTCTTCGCCGTTGGCGTACTTGGTGGCTATTTCCATCATCCGACTCAGGGTCATGTCTCCAGTTCGACCAAACTTCAGGCTCAACTCTCTGTTCTTGACGCCATCTTTGAAGGCGCAAACCGCTTGATGGTCCGACACATTCTCTACAGTGTGATGCAAAGTGATCCACCTCTGGATGTAATCCCTCAGTGTTTCACTCGACTTTTGTACACAAACTTGTAGCTCAGTCAATCCAGCAGGTCGCTTGCAAGTTCCCTCAAACGTCCTGACGAACACTCGAGAAAGATCTTCCCAGGTGTAAATGCTGCTGGGAGCTAACTGATTCAACCATGCCCTGGCTGAACCCTCTAGCATAAGTGGCAAATGTTTCATGGCCACCTCATCATTACCGCCACCAATCTGAACAGCCACTCGGTAGTCTTCGAGCCAAGTTTCAGGCTTAGACTCTCCGGTGAACTTACTCACCCCAGTCGCCAACCTGAAGTTGGGGGGTATCACTGCGGCTCTGATCGCTCTGCTAAAACATTCTGGACCTGAAACATGGACTCGGCTGCTTGTGGGCACATCTCTGTCATGACCACCTCTATGAGCTCTGTTTCGGTCAACCAAACCTTGCACGATGATGGATCTCGCGTCAAAGCCTGGCTCTCTGGGGTCGACTGGAGCTCTCCGCCCAACACTGAGCTGGCGTCTGTCATCTTGCTGCCGATGGGCGTTAGACCCACTTCTCGGAGGAGGAGTGGGCCCTCGACGCCTGTCATCACGATCAAATCGGTCATCATAGTGGTCCCGCCGGCCTTCACGTCCCATGCGCCTCGGAAGCGACCTTGGACTGTGAGCCGACTGAACAGTATTCGCAGCGACAGATCGACTGTGAATCCTGTTACGTGACTGTGACACAGCTGAATTCTGATCTCCTGCTGCCCGGAGCAAATCTCTGATCTGCATCAAGCCTCTTCCAGCCTCTGACTGAGAGGGCTGAATTGACTCCGCTATGCGGGCTGCAGCTGCCAAATTCTGAATTGGGGTTTGATATACCTGAGTTGGTTGCGGAAAGAGCTGACGTCGATTGGAGTTAGTCGCTCGTTGACGCGCACGCTCGTCGAGTGCTCGCTGAAGGTTCTCCAGTCGATTGCATTCAGCCAGGTTGGCTAAACGCGCCTCTTCCAGGGCGCGAGCCTCAGGTGTTTCTCCTGCTATGGGAGTATGCAGGGCATCCATGTTCCGGCGGCGAAGTTCTTCTCTCTGCTGGGAAGTGAGTGGCTCGGGTTGGTACTCTTCATGGGCTTGAGCGGGGTCGTCCTCGTCGTCCATCCCATCGCCGCGGGAGAAACCGGGAGGACTACGGGGCCCGTTGACCATCAGGACCTCTGCCGCTGGGTCACTGCTATCGCACTCGGATGCAGTCTCTACGGAGCCAGTCGAACAGGCCGTACAGAGATTCATTGGGCTCAATCGCCGCGACTTGGGTGGTGGCCGATTGGCGAGCCACTGCGTGCCTCACCCATCGCTGGAGCCTCGACCGACCAGAGCGCTTGCGCTGGTGGGAGACAGGGAGGGAGGACGGCGCAGGAGTCGATCGGTATGGAGTCGACGGCTGCCGCAGCAAGACGCCGCGGACACACGCCCGAAAGTGCGTCGTCCCGCGGACGGGGAGCGCGTCGATGTCGAGTGGTGCCTCCTGGAGCCAAGCGGAGTCGTCGGCGATGAAAGTGAGCGCACCGAGACGGATCTCGTGGCCCTCGACCAGTGCTCTGCCGGAAACCATGATGAAAGCGATCGGACAAATTGCAACTTCTCCAAAAAAATCGCTAAGACACCTGCCCCACGGTGGGCGCCAACTGTCGTGGTTCTAAGTCTGACAGTAGAATGGGGGGTAAGTATGGAAAGGCAAGGTCCTAGCTATGGAGTAGTTGTACACACGGGTGTTTAGCGAGTTCAGGCCCTTCTCGGAGGAAGTAACAGCCCTACGTCTCGGAGCCCGGAGGCGGTCGACTGATCTCTGTGTATATGAGTTACAGGGGTGCGAACCCTTCTACCAGTGGAGGGGGTGGCTTATATAGAGGACGCCAGGACCCCAGCCAGCCCACGTAGAGGAGGGTTAAAGTACATTAAGGCCGGGCGTTACTGGTAACGCCCTACATAAAGTGTCATCATGACCATTAAGACTACTTAATTACAGACCGTTTGGATACAGCATAGATCCTGAACTTCTGATGGTCGAGTGCGTCTTCATGGTCGAGTGTCTTCTAGCCGGTCGAGTGGAGTCTCCCTTGGTCGAGTGGAGCTTCTCTTGGTCGACTGGAAGGTAGCTTCGTATGATGATGTTCTTGGGTATGGTATCCTAGATAGGTCCATGACCCTACCCTAGATACATAACCTCATCAGCGACCGCACCCGAGCCCGGCGAGGAAGGAGGCGAAAAAAAGAGTTCGCGCATTGGTTTCGTCGGTCCGGCAGCTCGCTCCAACCATGGAATTGGAAACCGACGAACTTCAGTTGTAGTCTCCGCTTCGCCCGGGTGCGGTCGTCGGCAGCTTCTGCTGCTGGGCGATGAGTCGAACCGGGAGCTGCCGGCCGGTGCCAGAGCCTCCGCAGCTGCGGCACGGCTTGCGGCCGGAGCCGGAGCACGTCCCGCAGCCGACGTCGCCGTCGGACCAATGGCTACAGAGGCACTCCTCCCGGCCAGTGCCGCTGCACGTGGAGCAACGCGGCCGCGCGTCCCATCTAGACGCCGCCGGCAGCCCGTCCCCGGTCGTCCGGTTCGCCATCGCCATGCCCGCCGGCATCCCGAGCCCCGCCGACGCGATCACCATGGGCGCCACCATCTCCACAGAAGAAGCGATCCAAGTACCTCCCTTCCTTTCTTGCTGCGCAGATTGCTGGCTAGCTACGGGACACGGATAAGGAACACTAGACGAGGTGTCGTGGCTTCCTTCTTGCCGTATACACTTGGCGTGGTGCTGGTAGGAGCCGATGAGAAAGATTTCGATGGATGCCTGTGGACGTGGTGCGTCGATTGATTTATAGAGTAGGATTTTTCCAGGTGGTGGGTGTTGGGCTCGTTCGGTTCGGCGGTTTGGAGGGTAGCGGAGGCGCGGAAGGGGAGGCGTGCCCGCCTCGCTACCTTTGCTTGCCTGCTTGGCCTACGATGCTTCGGCGATTCTGTTGCGGTTTCGTGTGTGCATACTGCAAGCCGCTTGGCTGCTTGCTGGCTGCTGCATGTGGATTTACGTCTTCCTTTGCCTTTTCCACGCTACGGGACGAACTGGCAGCTAGGCGCAGGATTTGTCCTCTGCATTCTTATGAATTCCGTTAGCGATTACTCCGTACTTGCAAGATATTTGGTATACATACGTCGGACAGGATGGAAGCGCGTTGGATGTGCTCATGTCTCAACCGTCGACCAAAGGCTCACTAAAAGCCAAACCATAGCACGAACGCCATGTCGCCACCCCATCCAAAAATCTCCAAGTGCTATCATTTTCGCTGTCATATATAAATTTTGAGCTATAATAGATAGGGTCATTGCCGACTGGGTTCCTCCCCGCGTTAATTAATGGCCAGCCACTCGATTGGTATGATCTGTACCGTTGGATGGAAAAACCAGCTCGTTCCTTTCCTTCGACGCCTCACGGCCGCTCGCGCGTTTGTATTCTTGTCGTGCTCACGTAATAAGTAGGAGTACTCACGTACTAGCATCTCCTGCTTATAGTGGCATGCAACAACGTGAACCTTTGAACTAGGAAGTGAAACGACAGCCGCCGCCGTACCAACAAGAGCTGCTTCAAACGACCAGCGGCCGAGTGGTTGCATACGAGGGTGACAAATTGTAAGCCGAGACTACGATGATGCGAGGCTGATCCGCCTGCTACGGGTGTCACGGTGAGGCCACGTGGCAGCGCAGCAATGTTGAACATCGGTCTTTGCGACACTCGACTGCTTTAATGGTTGTGACCATGCTACGAGGCGTGTGCTTGGAGGGCCGCGGCGGTGCTGCGCGGCATCCTGGCTACTTCGAGGATGTTGCGACGGCATGCTCCGACGGCCGCGGCGATGCTATGAGGCGTGCAATGGCCGCGACGTTGGCACAATGACATGCTTCGAGCACTCGTGGTGTGCTTTGACGGCTGCTACGCCGCCGCGACGACATGCTTTGATGGGCGTGGCTGCGTGGCAATGTTGCGATGCTGAACGACAGTCTTTGTGACACCCGACTGCTTATATGCTATGAGGCATGCTGTGACGGCCCCGAAATGGTGTGACTGACATGCTTCAACGCTCGTGGTGTGCTATGATGGCAACGGCCACTAGTAGAAAAAGGATCAAATGTGAAGCACAATAGTGCCGGTTGAAATTTCAGCCGGCACTAATGTGTACACTAGTGCCGGTTCGTGGCGGCGATCAATAGCACCGGTTCGTGGCGAACCTTTAGTACCGGTTCATGCCACGAACCGGTACTAAAGAGGCTGTGTCAGCCTGCGGTCAGGCTATGGCCCCACCACCACCATTTAGTGCCGGTTCGTACCACGAACCGGTACTAATGAGGTTATGGCAAGCTGTTTTTTAGTCCCACCTCGCGAAGTGAGAGGGACTAGGAGCGGTTTATAAGCCCTGAGTGCAGAGACAATGAAGAAGAGACTCAATACTCACGTTGCTTTGCTTCAAGCCTTCAGAAATACGATAGACTGCATGGAGCTATGCGCAGTGCAGTTTACACTACTCCGAAAGGCTTGAAGCAAATTAACAAGCATTGCACCTCTTTTTTATTTTTAATAACTTATTACAACTCTGGACTTCTTCTGTTATGGCAAAAACTAATTGCACGTCGACATTTCTTTTTTTTTAAGTTATAACTCCAGATTTTGACCATCAAGTTTTGCAGAAAAGAAAAAATAGTAGAAAAGAAGAAAAACTATAGCTGAAAAGAAAAAAACAAAATAAAAAAACTACTCAGAAATAAATAGAAGAAAATAAATATAGCAGAAAAGAAAAAACTACTCAGAAATAAATAGAAGAAAAAATAAAGCAGAAAAGAAAAAAATTATATTTGCTATTTTTCAATCGTTTACAAAATGATCATGAAATTGAAAATCACTACAAAATGAACTCTGAAAATGTTAAATTTTGGCAAACTAGATAAAAAACTACTCACAAATAAATAAAAGAAAATAAATATAACAGAAAAGAAAAAACTATACAAAAAACTACGCAAAATAAGAAGAAGAAGAAGAAGAAGAAGAAGAAGAAGAAGAAGGAGAAGAGGAAGAAGAAGAAGAGGAAGAAGAAGAAGAGGAAGAAGAAGGAGAAGAAGAGGAAGAAGAATGTTGGGGCGCTGCCCTGTGGGCCTGCCAGATCTTGGGTGTGCAAATACATGCCCAGTAGGGCCAGCAGGCTCACAGGGCAGCGCGCTCTAGTTAGGCCCAGAAGCCTGCTAAATAGAGGAGTTCGAAAGGGCAGCCGCGGCTGGGTTTATAAACCAGTGCGGCTGCCCTTTGCTCGGTGAGGTGGGACTAAACATAGCGCACTGCGGTGGCAGCGCACGGCCATTAGTACCGGTTGGTGGCTCCAACCAGTACTAATGTCTTGCCCTTTAGTACCGGTTGGAGCCACCAACCGATACTAAAGGCCCAGTTTCCCGCCGCTTGGGCTGGCCAAAATTGGCCTTTAGTACCGGTTGGTGGCTCCAACCGGTACTAAAGGCTCCCCCTATATATATGACACATATGAAAAATCAGTTATCTCGTCGCCGCTTCGTTCCACTTCTCGTGCGAGAGAGTCTCGATCTCGACGACGCCGCCGACGCCGCCGCGCCGCCGTGCCGTCGCCCTCGCCGCCCCCGCCGCCCGTCATCGTCGTCGCCGCGCGCCCCCGCCGCCCGTCGTCGTCGCCGCCCCCGCCGCCCGTCGTCATCGCCGCCCCCGCTGCGCCCGTCTCGTCGCCATCCCCGGCCGCCGCCGGCCCGTCTCGTTGCCGTCCCCGGCCGCCGCCGCCCGTCGTCGCTGCCCCCGCCACCCGTACGCGCCCGGCCCACTCCATACACACACACGCATACACACACACACACACACACACATACACACACACACTACACACACACACATACACACAGACACACACAAACACACACACACACACACACACTACACGTACACTACACATGTACGTACACACACACACGTACTACACACACACATATTTTTACTTATTTTCTGTTTTCTATAATGTTTAGATGAATTAGAACTATCTAGTTTATTTTTAGAATGTTAGAAATGTTATCATCGATGAATTAGAAATATGTTAATGTTTAGTTGAACTAGTTGAATTAATATGTAGAACGAGCTAGTTTATTTTTAGTAAATGCTTAGTTGAACTAATTGAATTAATATAACTAGTTTATTTTTAGTAAATGCTTAGTTGAACTACTTGAATTAATATATATAACTAGTTTATTTTTAGTAAATGCTTAGTTGAACTAGTTGAATTAATATAATAACTAGTTTATTTTTAGTAAATATAATGCTTAGTTGAACTAGTTGAATTAATATATAGAACTAGTTTATTTTTATTAAATGCTTAGTTGAACTAGTTGAATTAATATATAGAACTAATTTATTTTTAGTAAATGCTTAGTTGAACTAATTGAATTAATATAACTAGTTTATTTTTAGTAAATGCTTAGTTGAACTAATTGAATTAATATAACTAATTTATTTTTAGTAAATGCTTAGTTGAATTAATAGAAATAGTTGAATTAATTGAATTAGTAAGTGTTTAGTTGAACTAGTTGAATTAATATATAGAACTAGTTTATTTTTAGTAAATGCTTATTTTGAACTAGTTGAATTAATATAACTAGTTTATTTTTAGTAAATGTTTAGTTGAACTAGTTGAATTAATATATAGAACTAGTTTATTTTTAGTAAATGGTTACTTTGAACTAGTTGAATTAATATAACTAGTTTATTTTTAGTAAATGTTTAGTTGAACTAGTTGAATTAATATATAGAACTAGTTTATTTTTAGTAAATCCTTAGTTGAACTAATTGAATTAATATAACTAGTTTATTTTTAGTAAATACTTAGTTGAATTAATAGAAGTAGTTGAATTAATTGAATTAGTAAGTGTTTAATGTTTCGCCTAATATGAACATAAGAAATGTTGTCTGACGACGGAAAAAATTTCATTATGTGCGAATACTGTGAAGACCAGCGCGGCCAATCGACAGAAATTTCCTTGTTGATGGTAGGCGATTCAGCATCAAGCTGGATGAGACTTTCGAATTCGATACAGTAAGTCACAATGACAAGTCTGTTTTCGTAATTAAGCATGACTTATATATGCTTCATTTGCCTGACTTATAATTTTTAATTTTCACTATTCTACTAGCGCATCCCCTGCCATGCAAAAAAATTTGTCTTGGATAAGATAGGTTTCAAAGATATGGAAACTATGAAGGTAAAGAGAGCTTACCTGAAAACTGAGCATGATGGTTATACTTTCAACGTCAAAGTATACAATGCACACACGTATACCTATTTTGAATGCAAAACTTGGCAAGCACTATGCAAGGCTTATGCATTTGAGCCTGGTATGGTTATCACCTTTTATATTCGTCCGTAATATGATATTGAAGGTAATAGAGACATATGGGTCGATGTGCAGACGCCTTCAGTTCTACCATTATATGAGTTCTTCTCAACTATATTTTTGTCTTTGATATTGCTTATTCAAAAATAACTGACAACTAATTTCTATTGACAGCTTATCTCCATTCAACCAAACATATCCGGCGCTTGGTAGACAGGACCTACTACTGTCCGGCGCTGAACTAAACTGCGAGGAGATAAGTCATTATGTTTCATGGCTTGAGGATTTTCATATTGTCAAGACAAATTTTCTTCCTGCACTTAGAAATGTTAGTACTCAAAACGTGCGACCAATAGTGATGGTATTGAACTACGGTCACATCTATTTAGGAATGATGGTAAGATATTTACTATTTGTCCTCAGTGCATATTTTGCATACATATTTTTTTTGCTAAACTTTCATTGCTAAGTATATTAATTAAGTACTATACGATGTTCTTCAACAGGGACTCCCGATGACAGTTGTGCCTCAGAGATCGAGACTAAAGGTCAGATGTCAATTGTTAGCTTACGACCAAGATATCCTGCATTGCACATGAATGCATTCAGGATTTCTAGAAGCGATGAATGCTTAATAGTGAAAGATTGGAGAAAAAATGTTAATGATCATAGAGAAGTACTAGGGGGCAGCAATGAGAAGCGCAGCCCACGATTAGGAGACAGGTTCATCGGCATGCTCCAGTATGATCAATCAGGAGAGCTATATATGTTCTATGTTATTTTACCAGAGAGAGAGTAGCTAGCAGGAGCGATTTAGCTACTTCTTCATACTGCTCTTAATTAGTACTTGTCCTTTCATGTCCGTGTTCTTCGTTCTGAACTTAAGTGATTTGCTTTTGTGGTGTTATATATGAACGCTTATAATATCATGACAATCATGTTGAACTCGATGATTGGTTCTACTAGAAATTATATATATATATATATATATATATATGCATAACGTGTACAATGTGTAGTATCGTAAAATACCAGCAAACGAAAAAGAATTAAAATGTAAACACAAAATTAAATGAAAAAGAAATCATAAAACTAAAAATCCCCCAAACCTTATAGTACCGGTTGGTCTTACCAACCGGTACTAAAGGGCTCCAGGCCCCCGGAGCTGGCTCGTGCCATGTGGTTGCCCTTTAGCACCGGTTCGTGTTGAACCGGTACTAAAGGGGGAGGAGGCTTTAGTGACCATAATTTAGTGCCGGTTATGTAACCGGCACTAAAGGGCCTTACGAACCGGTGCTATTGCCCGGTTCTGCACTAGTGGGCGGTGCTGCATCGGCATCCCGACTACTTAAAGGATGTTGCGACCGGCCGTGGCGATGCTATGAGGCGTGCGACAGCCGCAACGTTGGCACAACGACATGCTTCGAACACTCGTGCTGTGCTTTGTCAACTACGACGATGCCATGACGACATGCTTCGAACACTCGTGGTGTGCTTTGTCAACTACGACGATGCCATGACGACATGCTTCGATGACCGTGCTAGTGCTACGAGGCATGCTGGAGTAGCCACGGCGATGCCACGACGCCTGCGTTGTACTTCGACGGCCATGATGTCGTTGCGACGACATGCTTCGATGGCCACCGGGATGCTGCACCGGCCAGGGTGCTTCGAACTGTCATGGTCATGCTTCGACAACCGTGAAGATGCTACGACGGAGGCCCGGCTTCTTGGACGTTGTTGCATTGACGTGTTTCACGGGCAGGCAAGTGTATGAGAGTGACGGGCATGGCTGCTTCAATGATGGTGCAATGGCGTGCTTCGACGGCATGTGCCCATGGCGGCCTGACTGCTCTGTGATACTGGGATGACATGGCTCAAAGGCGGCAAAAGCGGCATCAAGGACGCTATATTCAGAGCAATCTTTGACTCCATGAGCTCGCTACGACGAAAACCAATTCGTACGGTTAGGTCCAGAAGATGGTGCTCTAGAAATCCTCGTTTGGCGCTTGCATGTACCATCACATGCGTAACTAGGTAGCAAAAGGGCTGCGTATGGGTGTAAGAAGGATCGTCAAAAAAATAGACAAGTCACGGGGACACTACTACAGGTCACGAGCTCACGAAAAAGTGGGCTACCTTCGCATCGGGCCACACGATCGCCGGAAATCCGACGGCGCCGGACGTGGCTTACGATATAAGAAATCATCCGACTGATTTAGAACGTTTTCTTTAATTAATTTGCTTACAACATCTCCAGCCGTTTGGCCCACGGCGCACCCGGCGAAGGGCGTTAGGCGTTTGCGGCGATGATTTTTTCGGCCGGGGGGGGGGGGGGGGGGGGGGGTTGAGTTTCCAGCCGTGCCCCCAGGTTTCGACCCCAAATGCAACAAAATTCAAAGTTCACTCTCCGCTACCAAAAAAGACACAAGTTCGGTGATCATCATGCCATGGGTCGACGATGGAACATAGCCAAAGTCCGCGATCAAAAGGGTAGGAGCTATAGACATGGAACTCAAACGGCGGCTCCTCCGCCGTAGGGCTGGCGAGGTCGGCGTCGGCGTTGTGGGCACATCTTCAGTGCTCGGCGTTGGCGTTGACGTAGGCGTAGGCATAGTCGTGGGCGTGGGCGTAGGGGCAGTGGTCGCCGCCGGTCCCGACATCCGGTTCAAGATAAGGTCGCGCTCCGCCAGGTACCACACCTTCACTTGCTCGTCCATCGTCGACATGCCTGCCCCCATCAGGAACGACAGGTCGGTGTTCCTCTTCTTCGCGGTGACATTGGTCCTGAGAAGGTCGAGCTTGACGTCATGCTTCGTCATCAACACCGACCACCTCTCCTCAGATTTCTCCTCCCTCTTGGCGGCGTTCCTCTTGGCGTGGGTGATGCACTGTTCGATCGACGAATGCAACCATTCGGCAGCGGGTGCCACGTCCCTCGCCACCTTGGCTCTTTTGTTACCATCAGGACGCCCTTCTGCCATCGCTGAGGCAGACGCGTCCGGGTTGTAGACACCATCCTTGGCCTTGGCGAGAGCGAGCCGACACTCTGTCCATTTCTCGCACGACTCGGTCCTGGTGAACACATGAAGGAACTTGAACTCTTGGTCATTGTTGTCCTGGCGAAACATGTCGAACATCGAAGAACAAGTGTCGGCTAGGTACACGGCGAAAAACTGGGCCGGTGAGCGATGGCCATACCTAAAGCTCGACGTTGGCGCCGCTTTCCGGGCGAGCCATGACCTCCTCTTGAATCCCATGCCACGTGTTGTAAGCCTGCTGGATGGTCGCCCAACGGTTCGCCATGGTTTTCTCGCCGCGATCCATGTGGATGTTGGCGAAGTCGGAGTCGACCAACTTGCGCTCGTCGAACGCCGTCTTGATCCTTCTCCAGTACGTGTCGGTGTTCTGATTCGCGCTGGTGATCGGGTCGACGCTGACGGTCTTCCATGCTTCGGCAAGGCACTCATCTTCCTTGGCCTTCCACTTGATGCGAGGCTCGCCTGGACTAGCGTTGGCCGCCCGCTTCTTCTTTCTCCCTTTGGGCGCTGGCTCTGTCGGTTCTTCCTCCTCCACCTCCTCCTCGGTGTCGTCGAACTCGTCCTCCATGTCGACGGCGGTGTCCAACATTTCATCTTGCATGCGGAACCCGGGGCAGGAAGCGGCGGCGACCGAGCCGCTCATGATTATCTCGTCCATGTCAACGTCGGTGCTGCTGAACTGTGGTGTCGAGCCGTGTGCGAAGGGTAGGGCCCCATGGCGCAGGCGAGCCTGAGTACGTCGGCGACGAGTAGCTGTACTAGGTGTTGAGGCCGGCGGTGAATGCGGGGGAGGGAGCGCGCAGATCGGGGTTGAAGACGGGAGGGGACGCGCGTGGGTCGGGGTTGAAGACAGGGAGAACGCACGTGGGGCCACACAATGCAGGAAGGTGATGTTGGAGTTGAAGCCGCCATGCGCGTCGCCATCGACGTAGCCAGGCGATGGCGTGTACCCCCACAGTGGCGGCGAGAAGTTGGCCGATGATGCCACGCTCTGCTAGCTCCCCACGCGCCTTGTGGGCACTGGCCGACCTATTGAGGCGGAAGGTTCACCATCCCCGCGCGAGACGCCTCCTCCTGCTCCGTCGCCGCCTCCCTGGCCTTCTTCATGTTGAGCATGTTCCGCATATCGGTGGTGACCACCGCCCGACAATCAACGTTGGCCTTCCACTGGCGTTTGTCAAGCCCAGGGGCCTTGGCATTGGTGCCCTCGGATTCCGCTGCTTTGGCTGGACAGAATCAATGGTTAGGCGAGGGGGCGCATACTTCTTCAGCGGCATGGCGGGCGAATCCGGGGAGAATAGTGGGAGCGGCGGGGGAGAAGGGGGACGACAAAGGGGAAATGGAGGGAAAGGGGGGAGGGAATCAGTCGGTGTCGTCGACAGCATGGGCCCACGCGCCTTTTCGCTTCAGCCGGTGCTCCCAGGCGACGCCCGGTGTGCTGGGTTCGGCTTGGGTTCGCCGGTTGTAATTTCGGCCCAAACTAGCGGAATACAAGGACCTGATGGCGCGGCTGGGCCTTTTTTTCGGCGCTGGCGCTAAAAAGGCACCCTGGGGGCTGTTGGGGGCGACTAGAGATGCTCTTACAAGTTAAAGAATCACGGTCGCTAGCTATATCTATTTTTCTTTGAGGAGCCGGCGGGAGCTCTGCAATTTTATTTAAAGAGCGAGAAAAGGTTTATGTACAAAGGTTCTAAGTTTTTTAAGGAACTTGATGGATTTGGCTTTCTGACGTGCACACGTCATGGAGGCTATTCGGTAATAGGAGCTATATTTTGATACTAGATGTCCTCTTCCGCGACTCCGCGCACCCTACTGCTCCACTATGCAGATCCACGCAGTCCTGCGCACACCGGCGAGTTCCTTTACCTACCAATAACCTCCAGAGGTGGTTGGCCCTTGCCTCACCTTGCTCTCTGCTCATTTTTGGAGAGGCGCATTGGTTTCGTGTTGGGGGCGACACCAACGAGATCTGGATCACAGGCAAGTTATGTGCCGCTCTTGAGATCTGCCAATGGTTTCTCAGGGTGGTGACTAAGCAGCCTTGGATCAGGAGATCGTCGACCTAATGGCAAATTGTACTCAGCTGGAGCAAGAAAGGACGAGAATGGTGACGGATGCATGACGCATCTTGGCTCTAAGGGCCATGTCAAAAACCAATCAAGAGGAGAGAGCGAGACTGTTCTCGCTAGGCTAGGAGTTAACAGTGGATTTGATTCTATCATGGGCAACAGAAGAGGCAGCGTCAACATCACACGTGCAGAGGAGAAGGTAGGGATTTTCATGGGTGATTCCCGATTAGTAGTCATTGTCATTGATTTTGATGGCGCTCGCGGTTGAGTAACATGCCAATCTCGTTCATATCTAGCAGTTTCTGATGGGGAGTCCATTTCATCCAGGGCAGGTGTCTGCAGACACCGATCCAGCTCTGATGTTGTAGATGCGTTGGGGTTCAGTGTCAATGTTAGGCATGTGGTGGATGTGTCATGCCTGAAGGTAGGTTTTGCCTTTGGTTCTCATTTGTTGGTGCTCAAGGATTTGGGGAGGATTTCATTTCACAATTGAGCAATCCTAGCGGAGAAGAGGATGTTGACTAGGGTCAACCGAAGTAAGGGGCCCTGTGTGGTAAGGGCCCTAGTTGTTAGTGGGCATGTAGAGGAGGTACAAATAGATTTCTTTGGGCAACTGTGGGGATCTTGCCCTCTACCTACCCCTAAACACCTCAGAGAGAGAGAGAGAGAGAGAGAGAGAGAGAGAGAGAGAGAGAGAGAGAGAGAGAGAATCCAAAGATGCTAGAGAGAATCCAAAGATGCTAGTTTGGATGCGTCGTGATCTCCTTGTTGCGAGAAGATTTGGGGTTAGTGACTATTTTCCGACTGTTGATCAGGATTGCAAGCTTGTATTTGCGATTGATTGCAGTTGTCGTAGCTCCCTTCAGGCCGGTGAAGAGAGACCTAGCTTCTTTGAGATTCTACCTATTTAGGAGATGGATGGGGAAATTGTGGTAGAGGCGGACGGAGGGAAGGCAACACACGGTCGCAAGCTCCTCCTCCCCATTTTGAGTACCCACATGGGTTGTCACTATTTGAATATTCTCTGTCGGTGTATGGATACCCAAAGGTTCCACCATGGGCTAGGGGGGGGGGGGTACCCAGGACACTTCCCCCAATTTCCACCCCTCTAGTGCTTCCTCCAAACAATTAATGGATTGCTCCTACCCAACAACATTATCTGGTGCATAGTTTTGAATATAAATCTCATATTGGAGAGGGTAGATTTACTCATTTCTAGGAATATGTCTGGTTTGGGAATGCCCCTTTAGCCAGCTAGCTATAGGATTTGTATTGTCTACTGAATACTAGAAACAAAATTGTCTCTGGTCTATGGGATGGAGAACAGCTTAAGTGCAGCTCCAGGAGCACTTTTTCCCCTGGCCTAAATGAGAAATGGTTCGATCTTCAGTCCATAGCTAGGTATGTGGAGTAAAAAAGTTCAAGAAGATTCCTTGATTTGTGAGTTTGGGTCAAAAGAAATATACTTGTCTAAAGCTTTATATTCTATAGTGAGTCTTAGGGGAGCTCAAGCCATTTTCCTTCTTGTGTTTGGAATTAAAAAGACTTCCATGTCGTCAAATTCTGAAATGAAGTCATGAAGTGAAAAGGTCCATGTCGACACGTAGGAGTGGCTACACTAGAGTTCTTGAAGTTGAATTCTGGGATGTTAGATTGCTTCCATCTCGCCAAGTCCTGAAATGAAAAAGGCTTTGAGGATATCACTCCTCCTCTGCGCACGCGGCTTGCTCCCCTTGTACTAGTTGTTATTTGGTTTTGGTTGTCGAAGTGATCTTGTTTGGTGGTCATTTTAATGTACTCCATACAATTCAAATTAACTGAAGCAACCTCTTACAGTGTAGAGTGGATATTGTATAGAGATTGCATCATTTAATTCGGAGGCTCGTCATTTAATTCATATCTGAGGGTTGTTTAGATTGGTTTTGATGTGTGTTTTTAGTTGCAGCTTATGCTGCCAAACTTGTCGGATTTTGTTCCGCTTTAGCTTTGGTTTCCCTTTCGAGGGGTAGATTGGATAGCCTGTACTCAAACTCTGTATGGTGGTTTTGTTTTCCTATGAGAAATGGAACCGAGGGAGCAGGGCTCTTGTTGATCGAAAAAAATATTTTGATACTACATAATACCTTGCACGCTATTGTGCAAAATTATAGCAATGTATTTATCAAAAAAAGTATGGGAATAATACTATTTACATTCTCTCTCTATATATATAGAGGTTGGATGCATACGATACTAACTTGTGACCTTCAACTTCGATGAGATGATTTGCTGGAAAAAAGGATGATGTGGAAGGCTCCCATGTGCTTGATGATGTCGAGACTCGTGTAATAAAATGTAGAATGTGTATGGCTTGCATGTGATAGAAAAACTGGTAGTGTGTTGTTGTTATGTTAGAATAGAGGATATCAGACTGGCTCAACATTTATATTATTGTCGGATGACATTTGAAGCACACCTACTACGTGATAAAAACAAACAACAACCCTATTGAATTCACTTTTTTCTCGGACATATAGCTATGTCGTCTTTCTGAGCTTCATATATAGTTAGATGCAATGAGTTCATGGTATATACTTATACTTAGATAGTCACGAAAATATTATCGATGATTGCACCGTCAAAGAAGTGGGAACTTCCTAAAATATGATTGTTTGTACTATATCTTGCGAATGAGAGGTATTAGGAAGTGTCCTCTATGGACTAGTTGGACTAGTTGGGCGACAAAATCATCTCCTTCATTTTGTGCGGTAAAAATCTGATTTCTCCTAGTATTATTTGGGGTATCATGCATCATGGTTTTATCAAGAGTGAACTGTGTCATATCTAGGAAGGCATTGGGTTCTACCGGACACCACCATCAGGTTGTAGGCTGCAAAGCAATCAAAACTCACTTCTATCATAATGAAATTTGATCCTAGTTCCTCCTATGCCAACTCGTTTTTTTGTGTGGAACATGACATATTTATTGGTACCCCTGACTTAGCTCATGACACATAGAAGATTTATTTCTCTTATTTAGTTATAAATGTTTGATTTCATTTAAAATGTGGAGGGCCTGTATGTGCTTGATGATATGAAGAGCTTGTATATGTTAGAAAAATGGATGATGTGTTGCGACTATTTAAAAATAGAGGATATTCCACCTAATTGTTGGACATTTCCATTGTTGAGAGATCACATTCAAAAGGGGGGTAGAAAAAGACAACGACCCTCCTATGTGCCAGTCACCTTTTTCTCAAAAATATAATTTCTCAGATATGCTCACCTTCCTGACCTTGATATATACTTAGATGCAAGGGGAGCATAATGCAACCTACACATATATATACTAGGGCAGCGACGCTGATCAACCTCCTCCCTTGCGATATCATGGGTCCCCTCTCCTTCCTCTCGTCTCTTCGGCTACAGGAGGTGGTTGGGATCCGGTGTTTCGAACTGATGGTGGTACGGTGAGATATTTAGTTTAGATTTTAGTCCCCAGTGCTCGATGATGAGGCGATGGCACCGCCATCAGCATGGAAAATCCTCCCCACTTCATCCTCATTCCAATGGTATTTCTTGGCATCATTAGGAGGTGTGTGGAGGGTAGTGTGTCTCCAAATCTGGTTCTCTGGGTTGGGAATTTTTTCTCGTCAGATTTATCTTGGTGACGTTGTCCTACGGAGCGGATGAGATGCATGTGCAGTTGGTCCTTTGACTCCAGTTCCAATCGGCAATGGTCGGCCAGGCCCGCCCTCGTCGTGGAGCATGTGAGAGTTTGTGTTTCCCTACTCTGTCTAGTTGGACCAGGAGTTTTTTATAGGCCGTCTTCGTGTTTTCTTCTCCGAGAGAGCGATTTTGTACACAAATCACGGTTGTCAATGTCTTTTGATCTACATCGACAACTTCTCGGTCGTTGATTCTACAGGCTCCTAAATTTAAAAAGTTCTTACCACTAAGACGGAGGCCCACATGCAGCAACGGGCTTTTCTCACGATGCCTCAATGATGGATGCAGGAGATACCAAAGTATAATCGGTGAAGAGCAGAGTGCTTTCATCCCAGGACACGTCTAATCATGGATAACATGTTGGTGGCGTTTGAGAGTGTTCACGAAATGAAACAGATGAAAAAAGGAAGATTTTTTCCTGTGCGGTGAAACTTGACATGATGAAAGCCTATGACCGTGCTGAGTGACATTATTTGGATGCCATATTGATCAGACTAGGTTTTTGCATTAGCTTTGTTCATTTAATTATCATATGTGAGGTTCTCAATAAGGGTGAATGGTGAACTGATGCCTTTCTTTACCCCCCTCAAAAGTACTACGGCAGGGCGATCCCATATCTCCATATATATTTTTATTATGTGCAGAGGGGTTTTCATCCTTGCTGAACCATTATAATGGAGGTATTGCGGACGGGGGCGTGTGAACTCTCGGGCACCATGGATCACTCATCTACTATTTGTTGATTATAGTCTAACTTTCATCAAGGCAAGTACCCAGAGTGCTACAAGACTTAATGAAATCCTGAGAATTTATGCTCAAGCTTCTAGTCAGCGTGTTAACAAGGATAAGAGTGCAATTTTCTTTAGCCGCAATACATCTCAAGACAAATGTTTAATGGTGACGAACTCTGGGAATTGGTGTTGAAGCTTTCATTGAGCGTTACCTCGGGCTTCCTACTGCGGTAGGACGCATCACAAGTGGTACCTTCAGTTACTTGAGTGAAAATATTCGAAGTAAGATGCAAGGTTGGTCTGAGAAAA
This sequence comes from Triticum aestivum, assembly GCF_018294505.1. NCBI lineage: Eukaryota > Viridiplantae > Streptophyta > Magnoliopsida > Poales > Poaceae > Triticum > Triticum aestivum. Next base: position 638,773,920 of record NC_057810.1, read on the forward strand.
ATCATGCATGTGCGGGGAGAGAAACATTACTCAAATCAGTGGTGCAGACCATCCCTACGTACAATATGATGTGTTTCTTGTTGTCAAAGAAAGTGTGCAAGAGCTTTACTTCATGCATGGCAAAATATTGGTTGGGCAGTTCCATTGAATGACGAATGCTTCATTGGATTTCCTGGGACGCTTTGGCAACTCCAAAATTTCAGGGTGGAATGGGATTTCATGCTCTGCATTTGTTCAACCTTGCGTTGTTGGGGAAACATGGCTGGAGGCTTATGACTAATCCCAACTCTTTATGTGCAAGAGTTCTAAAAGCTAGGTATTACCTAGACACGGATTTTCTGCATGCAACGATACTTCGGTCTGCTCCTACAACATGGAAAGCTATTGTTGCCGGGCGGGAGGCTCTGATGGTTGGGTTAATTAAGCGAGTGGGAAATGGAACTTCTATATCCATTTGGACCGATAGTTGGCTTCCAGGAACAGCTACTATGAAGCCGCTATGCAAACTAGCTAGAACTACACTTCAATTTGTGAGTGAGCAGATTAACACTTACAATTGGACATGCAGGTGAGAGTTAATCCGTGCTACCTTTATTGTACATGATGAGGATGCCATTCTAAACATCCCATTGCGTGCGAGTGGAGGTGATGAGGACATGACAACCATTGATACACCACCGGTCATCAAATTAGAAATCATAATAATCTGCGTCAAGCAAATACATTGCCAGGTGAACGCTAATTTAAGTTCGTATTATAATCTTGAATGCATGGCTGCACTTTCATCTCCTTTGTTGTTGGTTGAACTCAGGTGCAATATCAAAGAAGGCCAAACAAATTTCCGTTCGTGCAAAACAATGTTTTATGGAGAGGAAACAAAGTTCGGAGTTCATGAAGAAATAAGCTATTTGCTGAAGAAACATTGTTCTAATTCTGACGAAACAATATTTTGCATGAGTTTGGATATTCCAACTTCTGAAAGGTTTCGAGAACTCGAGTTTGTTGCTGAAGGAAACACTGTTCAACTCCAGTAAACAATGTTTGGTCAGGAACCGCCAACCACCTCCATCGAGGAATTTCCAGAAGCTACCTCATTAAGTCTTGAAGCCCGTTTAGTCAAATCAAAGCTAGTTTTCTTTCACACCTAAGCTGGTTTCAGAAGCTAGTTTGCTTTCACACCTATCCATCGGGGTTGTCCCTATTACAAATAGGCTAACTCTTCCCTTCAGTTGGGGACTTTTGCCATTTCTACCAAAGACATATACTCCTCCTAAGATTGAAGAGCTCTTGTTATCCTTATTGTCATGGTTCCTTGAGAAATTGCTCCTAATTCGTGCTCCACAACTAGATCATCTTGAGTTCGTGGTTTTCCTTGTGGATTGGACCTATCCCGTGCTCCGCGACTTGAGCTTGGTTGTGTGCGGTAGTATTGCGGGTTGTGGATCGACGAATGTTCGGACTACAAGCTTTAGTGAGCATCCTCCTCGTCGGGTCATAATCTCTTATTTTTTGGTTTCGGCTACTTGCAGCCAGTTATCCCCATCCATTCTACCGATCCTAGGCCATGAAGATCAGACCTCCCCTATTACACCCTCTTCTCCTAAGACGGTGTCGCATCAAGAGGTGAAGATTTTCTTGCTTGGGACAATGAGCAATCTGGTGTATATTCTGTCAAATCGGCATATTGATCTCTAGTGATCAAGGAAGAACATGTAGATATACGAGAAGGGACGGTAACAAGTACCTCAAAGAGTGAAGGGCAGATGTGGACTAGGCTATGGAAGCTCAGCGTGATGCCTAAGGAACGAGTTATTTGGTGGCGAGTCGTCCGAGGAATCCTTCCTGGCTTTGCAACCTTGAAACGTCGCCATAAAAGTTAGTAAGTGCAAACTATATCTGGCTGGAGACGAAGATCTCATGCATGCCCTCCTGCATTGCTCACATGCACAAATGTTTTGGGATGAAGCACAAATGTGTTTTGATTTTTGACTCCCTCGGCTGCACCCTGCTACGTGGAGCAGGGATATTCTATGTGATGAACGGTTCTCAGATCAATTGAGGGCAAAGATCATAGCTGTAATGTGGTTAATATGGCATTCGAGGAATAGATGGACACATGACGAAGAAGAGATCTATCCTGCATCAGCCATGCGGCGCATCAAAAAGCATTAGCGTTGTTGGATATCCCACTATAACACACTAATCTACTTCCTAGACACGGATGGCGACCTCCTGAAGCTGCCCAAATTACCATTACTTACGACGGCGCTTTGAACGGTGAGCTGGGAGTAAGGGGAGCTGGTGGTGTGGCAAGATCTGGGTCATCATTTCTTGGAGCGTGGAATAAGCCGTACCCTAGTGTATCATATCCGTTGATCATGGAGGTGTTAGCCCTGCGAGATGCTGTCAAGCTTGCTAATATCTGTGGATTCACGCAGGTTCTTGTGGAGGCCGACTGTCTACAATTAGTTGAGCTTTGGTATACCTAGATGGCATCACGTTCGGTGGTGCCTCCACTGCTAGATGAAATAGGATAGCTTTCCTTTTAGTTTAATTCTTTTGTAATTCAACACATTTGTAGATTGGCCAACTTACCAGCTCACTTGTGTGCAAAGCGTGCTTGCACACTAAGTGTGACTGAGAGTTGGATCGTCGAGACCCCAAGCTTCTTGGTTAGTTCCCTCTTGACGGATTGTAACAAGAACGCACTAGTTGAATAAATATCTCAAGTTTCCTGAAAAGAAGAGAGAAGACGTTGACACATCAAAGGATGTTTTTGCATGGGTATGTACTATTTAATATACGACCTTTAGCCTTCCAAACAAAGAACTATATTACCATGCAAAAAAAAAGAACTATATCTTGGGAACGAGCGTCACCAGGAAGTGGTTTCCTTGTACTATTGGTAGAGTCGTGCCTTGGAAAATCTGGGCCCGGTGTGAAACCATAATTTAGGCCCTATTTGTAGGAACTCAATTAATATAGTATATTTTATGAATCTTTGTGGTAGTACAATTTTTAGAAAAACGAAGTATTATCCAGCTTTTGAGGTTGAATTAGCCATCGTTCCTCATTCTTTCCTTACATTTTTCATATCCTGAATCTATTTTCTATATCTAGAAGTAAAAAACATTTTAATTTTTTTTTGATACAAGTAGGTGGCATGAACTCAGGAAAAACAACAAACGAACTAAAAAGTAGATGGGCGAAAAGGAATGATATAACCATCCACTGTCGACTTTTGACGCACGCATACCATGAGGCGACAGCGGTTGGGGCTCCGATTGCTCTGTTCAGCGGCCAAACAGCGAAGTATGACTTCACTTTTAAAGGGGTCTATTCAACTGAAGAATCACTCGAAAATAAAATTAATTCATTTTCAACAATGATTCTTCGGAAAAGTTGTATCTCGCCGATAGCGAGACGGAAGGAGTCGTCACCCACAACGTTCACCCTGTTAGCCTGACCCACCAAAGTCATCTGTGCTTGCATTTGGGAAGCTTCTATATAGAATTTTTCGCAAAAAAAAACTTCTATGTATAATGAACAAGTTTAGGAAGATTCTGACGTTTCTTTTCTTTTCTTATTTTTCTTATGTGTATTTGAGTGGTTTTATTTATTTTTTATTTTCCTTTTATTCTTTTCCTTTTTTCCCATTTTCAAATTAAAGAACTTTTTTACTCCTGCCGGTTTTATTGTAGGAACATTTCCTTACATGCCATGAACATTTAATAAAAACTTGTGCAAAAAAGTTTGAAATTTTCATGAATGTTTCTGTGAGACACGTGAACATTTTTTAGTGTAATGAACAATTTTAACGGCAAATTATTTTAGAACTTACAAACATTAAAAAATGAATTTAAAAAATGCACAAATAAAGGGAAGATTATTTTTTAAAATTTCATGTAGTTTTTTAAAACTTGTAACCATTCATGAAATGGTCACGGACATTGTTTATATGTCATGGACATTTTTAAAAATTGACCTATCTTTTAACACTTTCATAAACATTTTGTAAAATATGTAAACCTTTTTCATTATGGTAACAAACATTAATTTATATATCATAAACAGTTCTTAAAGATTGCATGATTTTCCTAAAATCTCATGAGTATATATAAAAAATTTAAACAATTTTTAAAATGTCTGAATTTTTTGTTAAACAGTAAAAAAATAAATATGTCATAAAACTTTTAATTAAAAATGCCCAATATTTTAGATGCTTGATTTTTGTCTAATTATACTTGTTGAATTTGTGATGATTTAAAAAAAATATTTGATGCATGTTATATCATTTTTAGAGTATTTTGAAATATATATAGATAAGGTAAATAAAAAAAGCAAAGATACGAAGATTGCACCTACTATCGCTCAATCTTTCTGCAAAAGAAAAAAAGAGTACAAGCGATCAAAAGTGTCATAATGAACTGGCAACAAGGTTACTCAAAGTTGGGTTTGACCCATGAGCAACAGAGTGTAGGTGAGACTGATTTTGGACTCGCATTGGGAGAGATATAAACGCACTCCCAATGGCGACATGTGAGAATAAAGAGAAAATGGAGTCAAGGTTGTATTAAAAATAATGGTGCTGAGAGGCAGTTTCTAGTGGTTTAATAAGTAGAGATTAAAATTGTCGTAGCGGGGAGTCCAGGACGGGAGAGAACACGAAGAATGTGATACCTCTATAGACCAGAGATTCCCCCCATACATTAATCACTATCTTGGCCTCGGCGCTGACGTATAATTGACTGATTGTTATCCAATGGGAGAGAAATCTGAGATGGGCTGTCGCCTTGGTCTTTCTCAGTGGGTTTGTTGCACTTTAACTGGTATTAATTTTCTCCTTATAGTACAACAACTTATTGTTTATTAATCTCCTCTATTAGTAATAGTACTTATGGGAGAGCTCCTATTGGACGCCCGTGGGCGTCAAATAGGAGAGACTCCGCCAGAAGCCAGGGCAAATGGGTCGACCCACTTTGCCCATCACCATTTTTTAAATATTTTTTCATAGTGGTTTTTTAGTCAGGTTTTCACCCAAAGAATGGGAAGTTGTTTTTCGGAGCTAGATATTTAAATAGATTAAAATAAAATAAAATTTAAATTTTTTTAATGTGTGTTTACAAGAAATTTCAGTGTAAATTAAAAAAAATCCGTGTATATTAAAAATCTTTACTGCATATTACAAAATGTTCATGGTAGAATTTAAAATTTTCATCACATGTTAATAAATCCTCAATATACATTAAAAAATGTTCATCATATATAAAAAAATTAATGTGTGTTTGAAATTTTCAACGTACACTACAAAATATTCCATATGTTCACCATATATTAATATTAAACAAACTACAGACAATAAAATATTTTACAAAAAAACATTTAAAAACAAAAGAAAACCAAATCTCAGAAAAGAAAAAGGAAAATGGAAAATATAAAACGAAAACAAAAACCACACAAGAAAACAATCTTTCAATTAACAAAGAAAGGAAAAAACTGACAAAAACACAAAAAATTGAAAAAAAGAAATACAAAGCACAGCGCACTGCGTGCAGAGCCACTTGTATTTGCCAGCCACGAGCGGCACATAGGATTTGCCGCTCTTGCGAGCTAGAAAGAGCCTTCGCAGTGGACCGACCCAGCAAGATGACCACCATGGTATGGATTCATTTACGTGTGTTCTATTTTTCCTTCTTATTTTTTCTTTTCTCTCTCTCTCTCTCTCTCTCTCTCTCTCTCTCTCTCTCTCTCTCTCTGACTCTCTCTCTCTCTGTGTGTGTGCATTTATTGAGGTATTCTAAAAATAATACAATTGTTAAAATATTTATATTTTGCTAATAAGTTCTCCAAAAAAAATTGTTTCATCACGTATTAAAAACGTAAACCGCCTATTTAAAAATTGTTTATCAGATATTTTAAAATGTTGTAAAATTATTATAATTGGTCATCAAGAATTTTAAAATGATTGCCATGTATTGTTTTTTACAGTTGTTTAGAAAAAATGTCTATGTGTAGTAAAAAGTGTTCACCATGTATCTAGAATATATTCATCGTGTCTTAAAAAATGTTCATCATGTATAAAGAAACTGACAACACATTTGAAAACTAGCAATGGATATTTGAAATTGTTCTTGTATTTTAAGAATGGGTTGACACATGTTTAAACACATATTTATGTAATTAAATATATTTTTATTGCTTTTAATAATTCTTCCTATAATTAAGTGAATTATTTCTTTATTATAGAAAAATTATATATGCAATTTCAAAAGAGAATGGAGCATATAAGAAAAATTTATGTTTAAATTGTACTTGATGTTCATACATTTTAGAGAAATTCATGTACTTTTTGAAAAGGTTTATGTTTAGAGTAAGGGTATGATAAATGGGAATTAGAAATTTGAAAAAATATTGATGTAGTTTTAAACAATGTTATGTAGCTTATGAGTTGTTATTAGATAAAAATAGAAGGAAATGATAAAAGTTATGTTAAAAAGGAGAAAAAGGAATAACACACAAAAGTGAACAATAACAGGAAAGAAGGGGAAATAGTTTTTTAAGAAAAGAATGTAAAATTGAACATAAAACTAATAGAGCAGTAAGAAAACAACCCTGAAAAAAAAACAGACACAAAAATTAAATGGAACCGGAACAACAAAACCATCTAGTGCCCCGCTACTAGGTCGGCTCAAGTTTACTCATGCGGTGAGTGGACGCTTGCTCTACTTTGCAATAGGTGTTGTAGTAGAGGAAGAAGTGGAGGTAGCAGAACTTCTGGACATGGCGGTCGAGGCTGGGGCGGAGGTTGCTCATGGCGGCGCTATCGTCGTGTCCTCTGCGTGCTCATGTTGTCACTCTGATCTCGAGGCAACGGCTCTGCGGCGGCGACCTTACCTAGGCGGCAGCGCAGGAGGGAGACGAGAGTTAGGGGAAACCCTAGGGAAGCTCTAGGGGTTTTATATGGAGGGGGTGATGGTGGGGACCAAATGGCCACCGGCTTCGCTCACAGCGTTGCACGCCGTGTCTTTAGGGAAGATGACGAACAGTGACAGGTGTAACATTTCGCTAGGTTGGCTGGGCCAACCGAGTTAACTGAAACAAGGAAAGAAAGGGAGAGAGGAGTTGGGACTGTCAAGCTGGCTCCTGCGAGATGTGCTAGAAAGGCAGGTGGGCCAGTTAGTGTTGTTGCCAAAAATGACTTCCCAATTTAAAAACCAGAAAATACAAAAGAGAATGGAAAAATTATTTGGAGAGTCAAATAATTTTCAAATGGGCTGAAATTTTGCATGTGGCTATTTTGATATATTTTTCATAGTTCCACTAAGAAGTTTTGAAGTTTTGATTTGAATTTGAAATGGAGGAAAGCAAGAATAAGATTTGAACTAGAAGTGTGATCTAGAAGTGTGCCAAAAATATGAAACTTTGGGGAAGGATTTATAATGGGATGAAAAGATCAGATACTAAGTTTTGAGGCCTCCCTTGAAGAGGAATATCAGAAAAGCATTTTTAATAAAATAGCAATAGGCCTCGGAAATATATTTTAGAAATTATCAAAAGTTTTTAACTAGTTTGAAAATTTTAATGGCATGATGACATGATAAGCAAAAATAAGATAACAATCAATTTTTAAATTTGGGGAAAACCCGGGGCTGTTACATGGACACACGAAGTAGAAAACAAGTTCTCCCCTCCCACACCAGCAAAATAACCCACATGCGTGGGAGGTCCTATTCAGCGCAATGCTTCGAAGGACGACCAAACGCGCATGCCCTGGAAGCTCGCTAGGATTGGCTGGTCAGTCGTCGTATTGAGCCATGGCCCACCCGGAGAAGCTAATAAGAAAACAAAGAGTAATGAAAACTGAAAAAAAGTAGAGGTGATATTTAAAATGTTCCAAAAAATTAAATATGTTCACAACTATCTAAAAACAATGCACGTAACAAAAATATTTATGGATTTGATTTTTTGTGAATTTTAAAAATGCTTAGGAATTTAGAAACTGTTTGTAAATTTAGAAAAACTTTGTGGATTTCAAAATAGTTCTTGAAAATAAAAAAATGTTCATGACCTTAGAAAATGTTTGTAAATTTAGAAAAACTTTGTGGATTAAAATATTTCTTGAAATTCAATTTTTTTAGCTAACTAAATAAATGTTCATGAGTTTAGAAAATGTTCCTGGATTTCAAAAGAAGTACTCAACTTATTACCACAAGTCCACAAGAACTAAGTCGCACATGATTCCCCCCCCCCCCCCCCCATCTAAAACTTTGCATTCGCGTGAAGAAGCGCTGCAACACTGTGCGCGCCCGTCAAATCGTGTCTGAGATAAGATAGAAAGCATCAGCACGAAAATTCATTTTGGCACATGGGAGCATATTCCTGCCATCAAAAAAAAAAATCAATATGTTGAAAAATTCTGAATAAAAATTTGACGCGTACATCTCAATATTCTATGAGCGCATGTCAAGTTTTGTGGAAAACCAACATTTTCCGTGGCTTGTGTAAAAAAGACAAAGAAATGCCTCATGAAAAGCCCTTTTAACACTAAATTTTGTCTCTTGCACATGCGACACAAAAAATGTCGGTTTTTCACGAAACGACTTTGTGAGTATGTAGAATGTCGAGATCTACGTGCCAAACATTTTGTCAGAATTTTGTGACATTTTAAAATACGTTTAAAACACATTTTAAAAACCAGTCCTGGATGCCATAACGAGCCTCCCCGATAAAATACCGTCATCCTTTGCAGATTTCGCGCCACATTTCTGGGGCTGCGGCCCAATGCTTCGTTTGTCTGCAACCTCGCTCGCGTGGGGTGTTTGGTAACCGCATGGCTGCTGGCAACGCGCGGTACGTCCATAAAATCGTCGTCGCCGTCACGTTGGTCACCATAGCTCACACGTATGAATTTTCTACGTGTTGAGTTGGCGCGGGAGCTCGTTGGCATAACACATACGTACGTTAGACGAAGAGAGCTTGCCGAGGAAATAAGTTGAGTAGTTCACAAGTGCGATTGCATTCACTGGATAGAGCAATCATTGGGCTGCGACGACCTAACATGTTCCGGTCAAAAACTCTCTTTTTTTGGCAGGAAACAAGGTCACTCTTACGGACCTGTTCATCACGTGTATATATATATATATACAGGCATCATTTCTACTCCAATCACATCCGGCGCCAATACGCTCTCCCTTTCAATTATCTCCTATATGAGGTCCCGTGAAAAAATAAAATCTCCTATCTGAGGTTTGCAGCTCATGGAGGACCTCGCCGCTTCGATCATGTCGCTCTCTCACAGCGCGCCGCTCTACCTCTTCTTCGACGTCCCCGCCTGGGAGGAGTACTGCCTCCACGAACACATCAGCGGCGGCTTCGAGCCTGCCGCGGCTGGCGCCAAGAGCGTCGGCGATGACAACGACAACGCCACCCAGCTGCTCCGCGCTGGCCCGCAGGTCCCTCTGAAGCTGCCCCCGCGGCTGCAGCATCCAGCTGACTGGTCCATCGTGTCCTCCGCCGCCACTTCGCCAACCCCGCAGGCGCAACTGTGCGTGGTGCCGTCGTGGAGCCCGTTCACGAGCAGCACGAGGCACAGGGAATTCGATCCGTTCGCCGCCGCGCTGGAGAAGGTACGCCGGGACGGCGCCGCGCCACTAGCCAGCCCAACAGGCCCATGCGCCGCGCGAGGTCGCTCTCGACGCTTCAGGGCGCCCAAGCCGCCGCGGCGAGCCTAAATAGGTCGCACCTCGCGCAGAACTCGAGCAGGAGACCACCGCAGAGGAGCACGGGGAGGAGAGGCGTGAAGCGCCTGCTGCGCTGGGCTCCGACGGCAAGCTCAGCCGCGGCTCCGGCACGTGGGAAGGACGGCGTCGCGTCTTACCGGCGGCCGGGGCTCTTGGTCTGCTTTGGCTTTTAAGCGCGAGAGGTCGTGCCAATCTGAGACTGCACCTGCATCCATGCCGACAAACCTGCGAGTTACACTTACACTAGCTAACTGTCGAAGCGGGCACGGTCGGCCAGGGAGGGTAGGCGCGGCAGAGGATGTCGCCGGCCATCTCCGGCAGGAGGTCCGACCAGTCCGGCTCGGGCATCCTCTCAAACGACATTATCTATATAATATAGTAATATAGAAAGGTTCCCTAAAAAAAAAAAGTAATATAGAAAGGAAAGCGATCAAGCCTCTGCCGACGAGTAACTTTTTTGTCCCAAATCGGCCGCAACGAGGCATAACAAGTATAGATTGGAAGTTTTCTCGAAAATAAAAACAACAAGGCACTTTGAAGACAAGCATCATCCTCGTCGTCATCACACACCACCCTTGATCTAGTGTCCGACTTCAACTTCACCGTAGGTGACCACTCGCGAAGTGATCACCGCAATGTGGCGCGAGGCCCACTTTAGCCCATGCCAATAGTTGCCTACACGCGAGCTAACGACTCGGCAGTCTTGATTTGAATAGTGAGCTTCCTAGGGAGTGTATGCAGTATCCGGTCGACTAGTACCCTCGGAACATGACCACCCGTCTCTTGGACGACACCATCACAACGTCGACTTCACAGGTATGAATGGAAATTGAACGCAAAGACCTCCCGAACACGTTAGAATACGGACTACCACCTCCTTGCCGTGGGCATCCCTATGATCATGATTTTATGAGATTAAGCAAGTCCATGCATAAAATATAGCATGTACAGAGTACCTGGGCGTTATCACTTAAATTTCTAGAATTTTCATCATAAAAAAACCACGTCGCAACTACACAAGGGCACCTACACTCTCTCATGAGCAAAAAAGAAGAAGTGTTTTCTTCCGAGTGAAACATCACCATCTCCATGGTCCTCGATACTTCAATAGGGACCGGCCAATGGCCATTACCTATCTCTTATACTAGTAGTAGTTAACTAAAGGCAAGAGAAGACACTCGGATTAAAGCGTAAAACATGGCACAAACGGGGAGGCGAGCCGGGGGTTAAAAGTTCGGAGACCACGGCCGGACGTTCGTCAGTTAACGAGCTTCACACTAGCTAGTTACTTTTATTTGCTTTATTTACTGGGAAATTGAAACTAAGCAGCTCAACTACGCTCGTAGTACAAACTAGAGAAACAGACGGACTAAAACGGCCTTCTTTGATTCTTACCTGTACGTGCTCGTAAAAAACGGACGGACTTGTTTTGAGCTTTGGGTTCCGATGTATCTCACAAAAAAATCAGAGTTATATTTCCTTCATGTATGCATTTATGTTACGATTTACGCGATGTGCACCGGATCTTTTTTGCCCCTAAGTAAATCATTTGTAGGTTGTAAATGAAAGTAGTTTAGTTTTAAGCCCAAGTCCAATGACCTCGATTTGTAAACTTAGCATGAGAGCAGTGCTTGGTTAATTGGAGAAAAACCAAGTGAAACATAAGATTACAACTGTCCAAATTCGGCCGCCGTGAAGCATGACAGCCCTAACTTAGCGCTTGCAAACACATACTAACTGATAAGACAAGTGTAACCATGAATCACACACCACTGTTGATCTAGTGACTGACTCCAACTCCATCACAAGCGACCACTCGCGGAGTGATCACCATGATGTGGCGTGAGTCTCACTCTGGCCCATGCCAATAGTTGATTAGGCGCACGCCAACGACTAGGCAATTTTGATTTGAATGGTGAGCTTCACAGGCAGCATTCGGTCGACCAGTACCGTTGCAACATGTATGTTCATGATCTTGACGATGAAATCGTAACTTCGATTTCACAGCTACGAATGAAAAATGAACGCGGAGATCTCTTGGATACACAAGAACACGGACTACCAAAGACCTTAAATCACTATGATAACAATTTTATGAGATTTTTCAAGTCCATACATAAAAAGTAGCATTTATAAGGTACATGATCGTTATCACTTAAATTTCTAGAATTGCTGCCTGTGGCCGGTTGAAAATTTGATGTATGGGAGGGAAAAAAGCAACCCATTGACGAGTGTGTCCCACGTGACAGGAAAGATTCTAGAGGTTGCAATTACAAAAAATCATTTCAAGATTTTTGTAGTTACATATATGTAATTATATTGAAGTTCTTTTCTAGACTTTGTTTTTCTTTAGTTTTATAATAAACCATCAAGGGGCTTAGGCCGGAGTGGTTGGGAGCATTAAAAAAATTTGTCAGGTTTAATTAGGCATATGATTCGTGTGACGTGAAGTGTCTACCGTTGGATCTATAAAAAAAGAGCGGTTGAGATCGTGTTGACAGGGGCATTCCGTGGGAAGTCCAGATTGACCAATGAGAGCATAAGAATTCCACTCAGCTCCTCGGAGACAGCTGTTGTCAACGAAATATTCTAGACTTTGAAACGAAAAATGAAAAGAGAAATGGAGAGAGAGAGATACTAGTCACGAGGTAATTAAATTCTTTTGAGACATACGAGGTACAGTAATTAGTTAAGCTGACTCCCACCCCACCCAACGCAGCCCAAGCCCACAATCTTCTCGTCTCCCTCCCCAATTCCCATTCCCACCCACACCCACATCGCCGCCGCCGCCGCCGCCTTGGCCGGAATGAAGGATCTCCTCACCGCCGCCTTCCACCTCCCTCTCATGCCTCCACCCCGTACGTCCACCCCAGAAAGGAAGGCCCCGGTATAGGGCCCCGGGCGAGTTCCCTCGAGTCCAGACCGGCGCTTCCCCAACCTCCGCCCTCTTCCCCGCGATTCCCCTCCCCACCCACAGCCGCAGCCGGCGGCAGCCTCCCCCACATCCGGCGACCTCCTCTCCCACCGCACCCCCCTTCTTCCTCCTCCTCCGCTGCTGCTTGAAAACACCATGGCGTCCACTCAAACTCTGGTGAGTTCCTCCTCCTCCTCCTTCTCCAGATCATTTCTATCTGTCTCTTCCTCTCTCTAATCTCTATCTCTTCCTTTGTAGCAGCAGATCAGACGAGAGGTGCGGGGACGAGTTGGGTTGGGAAGCACGAGCACCATGGACGATTTGGGTGAGGAGAGATCATGGCTGCAGCCACCTAGCTCCAACCACCGCCGGGACAGAGGAGGCCCCGGCGCCATGGACAAGCAGCCGCGATTTGATCTGCTTCCCCTGCAACGTCGCCTATCTCTACTCAATTCAGGCAGCAGCAATAGCACTCGAGATGCAGGAAGAGCTCCTAGCTCGGGTAAGCACCCCCATCCCCATCCCCATGCTCGTTTCAATCTTTGGAGGCTTGCTGATGGCGCTTCTCTTCTCCATGCATGGAGGAACCTCAACAAGCAACACCAAGTCATCTCCATGGATGGCATCCACAAGCGACCAAGATGACGACCAGGAGCCCGACGACGGCGGCGCCGACTACAACCTCTCCGTCTCCGGTGACTCCATCTCCTACCTCTAGCTCCCTCCCTTGTGCCCCTATGTAGGAGGCGAATGACTGAAACGCTGCTCCTTCTAATTCATCCATATGGTTGACGAGTCAGGAGAAGCAACCATGCCTAAGAAAGCTGGGCTATTTTTCTGGTTTTCTAGTAGGATTCTTGGCCGAAATATAGCAATTTGTGCTTTTTACTTGCCCAGGCTTGAGTAGTTGCCTGTTTTGTTGAAGAAGAAAAGAAGCAGACTGGTTCCCTACTTTTCACCGACCAATATAAACATTTGCGATGTAGTACCACAGTTTACCAGTGATTTTGGTTCGATTTTGTCCTGCCTGTGTGCTGTGCAGGATAGGATGGACGGATTATCAGTCATACCTAGTACATTAGTGATTAAATTAAGCATTCATCCATGGTGTTTTCAAGCATGTATGTACGTGCAGTACACTACATGAAATGAAAAATAGAGGAAAATTCCATGGAGCCGCACGTCCATGGAGGTTGTAGCATGGCTGTCTCATCCCTCCTCACGCTCATGTGCATGTGCATGGATTGATTCGATCTATTACTCTAGCCACTACCAATTACTCCCTCCGTCCCTAAATATAAGTCCTTTTAGAGGTTTTATAATATGGACTACATACGGAGCAAAATGAGTGAATCTACACTCTAAAGTATGTCTATATACATCCGTGTGTAGTTCATATTGAAATCCCTACAAAGACTTACATTTAGAAATGGAGGGAATAGATTAGATGATACGCACTTGATTAGATGGTTTCAAAAGACAAAAGTTTCATGCAATTATGTTTATTCATATCCCTCAATGCAGAGGGTATGCCCAAGCCAACGCTTATGGGAATAATTGTTTGAGTGAGAGCAGCTATTTTTTTTATTTACTAGTCACAGTAGGTGGATTCCACTTTAAAAAAGTTCTACATGGTGCATACTGTTTGTTTACTGCCCTATTGTGACTTCTATTTTCTTTCCATTGTTTACCAGAGATTTGCCTTGCAAGATGGTTAGTCGAAGAGGATGTCTTCATACTATGCCAGTTCAGCTTTTTTGTGTGCCCGACGAATCTTAGCTGCAGCTGGCAAAAAAGCCAATCAGCCCTATCCATCACCGGAGTCCCTCTCTTCCGGATAGCAGATGTAAACTCAAGCCCCTGCACCTGTCAAAATTTACATTTTATCCATCTTCCTTTTCATCGGCATAACAACACTTCATATGCTCTTCAAGCAAACTGATTTCTGGTGTTCTGAATAGATTCACAAAAATTATCTTGTTTACTGGGCATGTAACGTCAAATGGTTCTTGCTCTAAACAGATTAAAAAAACCCTACAATATTCTCTCATTTACTGGGCATGTAACTCCACTAGATTTGGTACAACTCTGTTAGGTTCAGACTGTGTTCGGAATCAAAGTATTTTTGGAGTTTTTGAAGAATACCGTGGTTTCTGAAAATAAATATCAGTTTTAAATACTATAATGTGTTTAGCACCAATAAAGACTGCAGTTTGACAAACCGTAGTATCTCTAAAACTAAGGTCTTTATGTAGTAACTGAAGAAGAGGTCTCCGTGTCTTTCTTAAAAACTCAGAAAATGCTCGCTCGGTGGTCTCTCTGTCCATCTTCTGGCCATTGTTGCATGTGAGTCCTATCTATACTAGCTATCTGATCGACCTATCAATCCAGAGGCGCACATACAAGTTTCATCTTCCCTCGGGAGCCCTCGACCTCGGTGTCCTGCTTGTAGTAGCATGGCTCTGTTCACAACAACATAGCACTGCCTGCCGCCTAGTACCACTGCTCCATCTGGATGCACAACTATTACGTCTTTGATCAATTATAAGTGACAACTCTACTGCATACCCTAGCATCTATGGTCCGTCTTCGATTATTACTGTAGGCACTATCAATTAGATTAGATGATACTTGATAAAATGGTTTCAAGAGACAAAAATGCTCGATCATACTTGATTGATTCGGGAATTAATGCTCTTCTGGGCATAGTCAGCATGCAATTATGACTTAATTCATATTCCTCAATGCAGAGTGAATGACCAAACCAACAGTTCCTATGGGAATAAATGTTTCAGTGAGAGCAGTGATGTTTTTTGTTATATTTACTAGTCACAGAAGCTGGATTCCTATAAATAAAAAAAATCATAGAAGGTGCATACTGTTTGTCTGCTACCCAATTGTGACCTTTGTTCTCTTTCCATTTGTGACCAGAAATTTGCCTTGCAAGATGGCTCGTCGAAGAGAACGTCTTCATACCTGCCAGTTCAGCTTCTTGTGTGTGTGGCGCGGTGACGAGTTGGGGTGGGGAAGCACCAACACCATGGACGATTTGGGCATTGCTGCATCCACCTAGCTCCAACCAGCGCCGGGACAGAGGAGACCCCGACGCTATGGACAAGCAGCGGCGATTTGATCTACTTCATCCTCCACCTCGACTCGATTTCATCTGTTTCCCCTGCTGCAACGTCGCCTACCTCAATTCAATTCAATTCAGGCAGTAGCAAACATCACTCGAGATGCAGGACGAGCTCCTAGTTCGGGTAAGCACCCCCACCCCCATCCCCATGCTTGTTTTAGTCTCCAAGGCTGCTTCTTTCTTGTGTGTGCTTGCTGATGACGCTTCTTTTCTCCATGCGTGGAGTGGAGGAACCTCAACAGGCAACAACAAGTCATCTCCATGGATTTTGTCACTCCAGTTCCATCACATCTCCATGGACGGCATCCACAAACGACCAAGATGACGACCAGGAGCCCGGCGACGGCGGCGACTACAACCTCTCCGTCTCCGGTGACTACATCTCCTACCTCTACCTCCCTCTCTTGTGCTCCTGTGTAGGAGGCGTATCACTGAAATGCTGCTCCTTCTAATTCATATATGTATATGGTTGACGAGTCAGGACAAGCAACCATGCCTAATTAAGAAAGCTGGGCTATTTTTCTGGTTTTCTAGTGGGATTCTTGGCCGAAATATAGGAAGTTGTGCTTTTTTACTTGCCCAGGCTTGAGTAGTTGCCTGTTTTGTTGAAGAAGAAAAGAAGCAGACTGGTTCCCTACTTTTTAATAATATGGACTACATACGGAGCAAAATGAGTGAATCTACACTCTAAAGTATGTCTATATACATCCGTGTGTAGTTCATATTGAAATCTCTACAAAGACTTACATTTAGAAACGAAGGGAATAGATTAGATGATACGTACTTGATTAGATGGTTTCAAGAGACAAAAGTTTCATGCAATTATGTTTATTCATATCCCTCAATGCAGAGGGAATGCCCAAGCCAACGCTTATGGGAATAATTGTTTGAGTGAGAGCAGCTATTTTTTTTATTTACTAGTCACAGTAGGTGGATTCCACTTTAAAAAAGTTCTACATGGTGCATACTGTTTGTCTACTGCCCTATTGTGACCTCTATTTTCTTTCCATTGTTTACCAGAGATTTGCCTTGCAAGAAGGTTAGTCGAAGAGGATGTCTTCATACTATGCCAGTTTAGCTTTTTTGTGTGCCCGACGAATCTCAGCTGCAGCTGGCAAAAAAACCAACCAACCCTATCCATCACCGGAGTCCCTCTCTTCCGGATAGCAGATGTAAACTCAAGCCCCTGCACCTGTCAAAATTTACATTTTATCCATCTTCCTTTTCATCGGCATAACAACACTTCATATGCTCTTCAAGCAAACTGATTTCTGGTGTTCTGAATAGATTCATAAAAATTATCTTGTTTACTGGGCATGTAACGTCAAATGGTTCTTGCTCTAAACAGATTAAAAAAACCCTATAATATTCTCTCATTTACTGGGCATGTAACTCCACTAGATTTGGTACAACTCTGTTAGGTTCAGACTGTGTTCGGAATCAAAGTATTTTTGGAGTTTTTGAAGAATACCGTGGTTTTTGAAAATAAATATCAGTTTTAAATACTATAATGTGTTTAGCACCAATAAAGACTGCAGTTTGACAAACCGTAGTATCTCTAAAACTAAGGTCTTTATGTAGTAACTGAAGAAGAGGTCTCCGTGTCTTTCTTAAAAACTCAGAAAATGCTCGCTCGATGGTCTCTCTGTCCATCTTCTGGCCATTGTTGCATGTGAGTCCTATCTATACTAGCTATCTGATCGACCTATCAATCCAGAGGCGCACATACAAGTTTCATCTTCCTGCGGTAGCCCTCGAACTCGGTGTCCTGCTTGTAGTAGCATGGCTCTGTTCACAACAACATAGCACTGTCTGCCGCCTAGTACCACTGCTCCATGTGGATGCACAACTATTCCATCTTTGATCAATTATAAGTGATGACTCTACTGCATACCCTAGCATCTATGGTCCGTCTTCGATCATTACTGTAGGCACTATCAATTAGATTAGATGATACTTGATAAAATGGTTTCAAGAGACAAAAATGCTCGATCGTACTTGATTGATTCAGGAATTAATGCTCTTCTGGGCATAGTCACATGCAGTTATGACTTAGTTCATATTCCTCAATGCAGAGTGAATGACCAAACCAACAGTTCCTATGGGAATAAATGTTTCAGTGAGAGCAGTGATGTTTTTTGTTATATTTACTAGTCACAGAAGCTGGATTCCTATAAACAAAAAAAATCATAGAAGGTGCATACTGTTTGTCTGCTGCCCAATTGTGACCTTTATTCTCTTTCCATTTGTGACCAGAAATTTGCCTTGCAAGATGGCTCGTCGAAGAGAACGTCTTCATACCTGCCAGTTCAGCTTCTTGTGTGTGTGGCGCGGGGACGAGTTGGGGTGGGGAAGCACCAACACCATGGACGATTTGGGCATTGCTGCAGCCACCTAGCTCCAACCAGCGTCGGACATAGGAGACCCCGACGCTATGGACAAGCAGCGGCGATTTGATCTACTTCATCCTCCACCTCGACTCGATTTCATCTGTTTCCCCTGCTGCAACGTCGCCTACCTCAATTCAATTCAATTCAGGCAGTAGCAAACATCACTCGAGATGCAGGACGAGCTCCTAGCTCGGGTAAGCACCCCCACCCCATCCCCATGCTTGTTTTAGTCTTCCGAGGCTGCTTCTTTCTTGTGTGTGCTTGCTGATGACACTTCTTTCTTGTGTGTGCTTGCTGATGACGCTTCTTTTCTCCATGCATGGAGTGGAGGAACCTCAACAGGCAACAACAAGTCATCTCCATGGATTCTGTCACTCCAGTTCCATCATATCTCCATGGACGGCATCCACAAACGACCAAGATGACGACCAGGAGCCCGGCGACGGCGGCGACTACAACCACTCCGTCTCCGGTGACTACATCTCCTACCTCTACCTCCCTCTCTTGTGCTCCTGTGTAGGAGGCGTATCATTGAAATGCCGCTCCTTCTAATTCATATACGTATATGGTTGACGAGTCAGGACAAGCAACCATGCCTAATTAAGAAAGCTGGGCTATTTTTCTGGTTTTCTAGTGGGATTCTTGGCTGAAATATAGGAAGTTGTGCTTTTTTACTTGCCCAGGCTTGAGTAGTTCCCTGTTTTGTTGAAGAAGAAAAGAAGCAGACTGGTTCCCTACTTTTTAATAATATGGATTACATACGGAGCAAAATGAGTGAATCTACACTCTAAAGTATGTCTATATACATCCGTATGTAGTTCATATTAAAATCTCTACAAAGACTTATATTTAGAACGGAGGGAGTAGATTAGAATATACGTACTTCATTACATGGTTTCAATAGACAAAAGTGTCATGCAATTACGTTTATTCATATCCCTCAATGCAGAGGGAATGCCCAAGCCAATGCTTATGGGAATAGTTGTTTCAGTGAGAGCAGCTATGTTTTTGGTTATATTTACTAGTCACAGTAGGTGCATTTCCTATTTAAAAAAGTTCTACAAGGTGCATACTATTTGTCTGCTGCCCGATTGTGACCTTTATTTTCTTTCCATTGTTTACCAGAGATTTGCCTTGCAAGATGACTAATCGAAGAGGATGTCTTAATATTTGACAGTTCAGCTTTTTTGTGTGTGCGACGAATCTCAGCTGCAGCTGGCAGAAAAGCCAACCAGCCCTATCCATCTCTGGAACCCCTCTCTTCCGGATAGCAGATGTAAACTCAATCCCCTGCACCTGTCAGAATTTACATTTTATTCATCTTCCTTTTGTGGGCAAGATTATATTATTCATCGGCATAACAACACTTCATATGCTCTTCAAGCAAACTGATTTTTGGTGTTCTGAATAGATTCACAGAAATTCTCTTATTTACTGCGCATGTAACGTCAAATGGTGCATGCTTTTATTCTCTCATTTACTGGGCATGTAAGCCACTAGCTTTGGTACAACTCTGTTAGGTTCAGACTGTGTTCGAAATCAATGTATTTTTGCAGTTTTTGAAGAATACCGTGGTTTCTGAAAATAAATATCAGTTTTAAATACTATAATGTTTTTAGCACCATTAAAGACTACAGTTTGAAAAACCGTAGTATGTCTAAAACTAATGTCTTTATGTAGTATCTGAAAAAGAGGTCTCTGCCTCTTTCTTAAAAGCTGAGAAACGCTCGCTCCTTGGTCTCTCTGTGTCCATCTTCTGGCTGTCGTCGCATGTAAGTCCTATCTATACTAGCTATCTGATCGACCTATCAATCCAGAGGCGCACATACAAGTTTCGTCTTCCTGCGGGAGCCTTTGACCTCGGTGTCCTGGTTGTCCTAGCAACACAGCATTGCCAGCCGCCTAGTGCCATCAAATAATCTGAACGCACGAGTAGTCCGTCTCTGATCAGTTGTAAGTGATGATTCTACTACATACCCTAGCATCATAGTTTGTCTTCGGTCATTACTGTAGGTTCTATCAATTAGATTAGATGATACTTCATTAGATGGTTTCAAGAGACAAAATGCTCAATCATACTTGATTGATTCAGGAATTAATGCCCTTCTGGGCACAGTCAGCATGCAGTTATGACTTATTCATATTCCTCAATGCGGAGGGAATGACCAAACCAACATTTCCTATGGGAATAAATGTTTCAGTGAGAGCAGCTATGTTTTTTGTTATATTTACTATTCACAGAAGCTGGATTCCTATAAAAAAGTTATAGAAGGTGCATACTGTTTGTCTGCTGCCCAATTGTGACCCTCTTTCCATTTGTGACCAAGGATTTTCCTTGCAAGATGGCTCGTCAAAGAGAATGCCTTCATATCCTGCCAGTTCAGCTTCTTGTGTGCATGGCGAATCTCAGCTCCAACTGGTAAAAATACCAATCAACCCTATCCACTGCTGGAGCACCTCTTCCGGATAGCAAATGTAAACTCATTTTGTAGCTACTATTTCATGTATTAGATATTGATATTTGTTTCCATAATTACATAAAGTTGCATTTTGGAATTTAATAGGAAATGCTACACATTTACATATGGACTTGAATACATTTTTGCCGAACTGAGTATGATTCATTATTATAGTCACTATGTTATTTCTATGGTAGTATGGGCCAAATGCCAATTTTCAAGTGCTTGTGCTACTGTGATGCTTTTATTTCAACTCAAAAGCACCCTGACATGCATTGGCCACTTGAAAGGGATGGATTATTTGCACCAGAATCAGAGTGGTGGTTCAGAATTTATCCCACAGAATTCATTCACT
Source organism: Triticum aestivum (assembly GCF_018294505.1). Taxonomy (NCBI): domain Eukaryota; kingdom Viridiplantae; phylum Streptophyta; class Magnoliopsida; order Poales; family Poaceae; genus Triticum; species Triticum aestivum. The sequence goes on from NC_057810.1 coordinate 638,794,914, forward strand.
TCTGTACATGGCCACAGTGCAGCTAATGCGTTGGATATGTATGTGCGATCCTGCATTTTTTCTTGAAAGATCATGGTTACAATAATGTTTACTGTAGAAATGATGTACGGACCGAGTGAGTTCAGGATTTACCTCACATAAAAACTCACCTCTGTACATGGCTGTAGTGCAGCCTATGTTTTGGATATGTACATATGATCCTACGTATTCTGCGAAATATCTTAGTTAGCATATTCTTGATTGTCAAGACATTACTCGACTTCCCAATGAACTTAATTGTAAGCCATGATCTTCGCTGGCCTGGTTTGATTATATTGAATTCAATTTGGATGTTGCACTGCTGCTGCTCACAATTTGCTTTCTTTCCTGATCCGGCCGGTTTCATCGCGCAGGTCCTTGTCAAGGCCTCGAGCTGGCCGCAACCAAGCATGGGCTACCTCTAGCTCGTCCTCTACTGCGCTTGTGCTCTTATTTGTGTGGCGGGCGGCGACCGTGACGAAGGTGCTTGTGGTGGACGACCAAGCCTGCTCGCTTCATCGGCGCTGCATGTGGCTAACCATAGCCGCCACCAGGGACGCCGGTGCTTGTGGTTGACGACGAAGCACCTTGTTGCGCGACCCACCAGCACTGCGCGTGGCTAACCATAGCCGCCACTAGGGACGCCGGCGACGTCCTTGGCGAGGTGACGCCTCCGCTGCCAGTTTGGCTGGTGGCTGAGGTCTTGTCTCCACCTCAAAATTACTGGGGGCGGCGTGGTTCAGCCTTGGCTACAACCATCGAAGGTGTTTCTCTTCTGTTGCTTGTAAATTTAGGCACAAGTAGTTTACTATGGTCTCAGATGTGCTGATGCATAACTATTGAAGACTTGGCATCTTATAGATATAGAAATTTCTCGTCTTGTGATGGTAATCAACTGGGATTGTTAACAGAATAATATATCAGCCAACAACAAAGCTGGGACCTATCCATTTCTGGTGCTTGTAGCTTTATTTCTTGCTGGTAATTTTTCTGTTACACTGTTTCCATGCTTGCTCATTGAGATTTTAAATAGATGGAGTAGACTAGTTACAATGTAACTATGTAATCCTCTTCCAGGCACATGTGAACTAGCAACCTTCCAAGAGACATACATAAACAAAAGTACTTTTACTTACATGTGAGACCTAACACAAATAAACAAGCACCATGAATATAGGTTGTTACAGGTTTTGACTACCGATGTGTTTGACACATTTGGGTCTAACTCCTGAATTAGTTGGACTTTGCTTGGTTGAGTGGTAGGTTAAACTTGTTAAACCAAGTGCAGCACAGGATCCACACCATCTTGCCCTCTACAAAAACCATAGCATATGCTTGTTCTCTACAAAAACCACACTTACTATAGTAGTTGAGACACTCGTTTTGTTTTCTTTTCTCAGTAAGGATTGTTCTATTTTCTTTGATCTCCAAGGATCAGTATGACATGCTTTTGCTAATGAATAGCATCAGCTCATTTTTGTGTGTGCTAGCCATCAAGCCATGGTGACTTTTAGCATTTTACGTTAGGGGTTGATGGCTTATGAGTTTGTCAATTGTCAGTTGTCGGCCATTAAATTCTACAGCGCGATGCTCTTTAAGGAAAAAGGATATGCTTTCTTGAATGAGTTGTCAATTGTCAAATGTCATCCTTCAATGATGGATATGAACTAATGTACATTATGGCAGAGTGTTAAGTCTGCATGCTCTCCAAAAGGGGGTTGTTTGGCTGTCCAATGATGGATTTGATTTCTCTTTGTTTCCCCAACTACAGAAGTCAATAAACGAGGGAGCGGAAACTCGGGCTTTGAAGTGTCTTCATCATGAAATCAGTATCTTTTCTTTCTTCATCTGGCTCGAATCAGTGTGTTCAGTATGTTTTCCTCGTCTTTATTACGCATACCAAGTTCATGCCAAATGAAGAAAGATCACTGATTTCTGCGAATTCAATACATAATTCATATCGAAACCAAAGTGATATCTCCCGGATTCATTATTAATGAACTACCCAAATAGTTCTTGTACTACTCATTTTAATAGTAACAACACAAACTGACTTGTTGACAAATAAAATATATCTGTAGGAATGGAAGTCAGTGAAGATTAAGCTGTTGTGTTGTTATAGAGATGCATGATAATTGTGGAATGTTTTTTCCTTTTTTGGGATGAATCATGGATGTTTTCTATCATGTAGCATGAGAATGAAAGTAACCACTATTTTTAGGCTGAAACTGCAAATTTTGAGAAGTGAGCATTGAAGTTAAATTACAGTTTTGGTATGGTGCATCAGCTGTCTATAGTGAACGTGCAAGCATGAGAAGTAAGCATTGCTCCTTGTTGATTCCCTCAAGCATGCATCATAGATTGTCTAAATTGTTTGGTGTCTTTTGGAGTCATGGTTCCAAGTGTAGATTTTTTTATGTATGTTCAGATAGATGTGGTTCCATCTATAACCATAGTGATGACTAGAATTGTCATTGGTCTACTGCATCTGTGATTAGAATTGGTGGTGCAAAAGTTGATGATTTGGTTGTATTTCCTACCTCATTTTCTTGCTGGATGATCTAAAGAGAAAGAACTGATCATTGAGCATTTCACATGCTTGTGTAATATATTTGAGTCAGGATTGCTGATGTTTTATTGGTTCCATCTCAACATGCAGGAACTGTTGTTCCTTTGATTGAAATAGGCAAAAGGCTTGTCTTTTTGGCTGAGTGGGACTACCCAGCCAAGCCATATGTTTTCTTGCTCTGTTTCCTCTACGTAGTTCACAGGTAAAATTCATGGCCCAGGACTGACCATACCTAATGATAAAACTGATGATTTTTCTTTCTTATTATCAAAACAAGTTTTCTCCCTATCCCTTTAAAGATAATTGTTGTGATTCTTTTTATTTGTATGATTTCCGCAGAGGCTTGATATGGTACTTTTTCCCTGGCTTTCTTGCTGGCTCCACCATTTTCATGCTATGGACCAAGCACCATTTTCACTGTCGAGCAGCTCCTTGCTCTGCAGGAAGCCATCTCGCAGCTTGAGGTTATTGGTTGGTCATGTTATTGTTTGTCCAAAGTTGGTTCTTTCTTCATTTGTGTGATTGTTGGTCTTGCAGAGGTGATCGTTGCTGTGACGAATGAGTCATGTTCATGTTGTTGTGATGAAGCCTCCCTGCGTGGCTTCCCCTGCGCTTTCGCGGCTGTTCCATCTCCGACTCCAGTGCAGGTAAGCATGATACTTGATTAGATGGTTTCAAGAGATAAAAAGTGTTGATCATACTTGATTGATTCGGGACTTGATGTCTTTCTGGGCAGTCAGCATGCAGTTACGGTTTATTAATGTTTGTCAATGTAGAGGGGATGCCCAAACCAACAGTTCTCATGGAAATAGATGTTTCAGTTAGAGCTGCTATGTTTTTTAATTATATTTACTAGTCACCGAAGGTGGATTCCTATAAACAAAACGTTATTGAAGGTGCATACTGCTCCATTTTGGCGTTCAACAACTTTGTGAATGACTGTGCTGGTCGCTTCAACCGAACCTTTTGATGTTATATACCACTTGTTGTTTACCCCGAGGCATGGAGATGCTTTCAGTTTTGTAATCAGCTTTCTGCTCGATAAGATCGTGTTGTTTCTTGAAGTCGAATGCATTTCTTGATCCTTTGTGTTTGTGCTCAAGACGTGTGTGAGACCAACAAACTACATTACGTACATCTATTGGCTCTTTTTCTCTGCCCGTGTTATTGATAGTGTTTCTGCATATCTGTTCAAAAAAAACGGACATCACTCACCTCGCTGAATTTTATTTATCACCTAATGCACCTTGAATGATGTTGCCTAGCTCCCCTGTGTGAGTGCAGGTCGAGCGATTCCATGTTGAGATGGATGGCCACACCCACATAGCGATGGAGTGGAAGAACCAGAACCTAGGTCCAAAGATCAACCGCGGCGACGGCAGAGCGATTGGGGGCGGTCGACGACGAACAAGCCTAGGAGGAGGTTTATCACCAGGAGCTCATGAAGTACCTTGATTCCCCGTCTCTCAATCATTTCTCAATCATTGATGTTGGCTCTCACTCCGGTGCCTCACGACATAGCTTGTTCGTTTCCTCTCCTCTCCCACACGCTCATGGATTCGATCAATCACTGCATCTACTATCAAGATTAGATAATGCATGATTAGATGATTTCAAGAGACAAAAGTGTAGATCATACTTTATTGATTCAGCAATTGACACCCTTCTGGGCACAGTCAGCATGTAGTTACGATTTATTTACATTCGTCAATGCAGAGGGAATGCCCAAACTAACAAGCAGCTATCTTTTTTGTTATATTTACTAGTCACCGATTGTGACCTTTATTTTCCTTCCATTGGTGACCAGAGATTTTCCATGCAAGATGACTCGTCGAAGAGGATGTCTTCATGTCCTGCCAATTCAGCTCCTTGTTTGCGCGATGAATCCACCGCTGGAGCCCCTCTCTTCCAGATAGCACATGTAAACTCAAGCCCTTCCACCTGACATAATTTACATTTTATTCATCTTTCTTTTGCGAGGGGAATTACATTATTCATAGGCATAACAACAGTTCACATGCTCTTCAAGCACACTGATTTTGGTCTTCTCAATAGACTCACAAAAATTCTCTCATTTACTGGGCATGTAAGGTCAAATGGTGCATGCTTTAAACAGATAGTTCTTTTTTTTAAAATCCTACGAGGACGAATCACCCACCTGAGTTTCAACAGATAATGCACCTAAAGCTGTTATAAATGTAGACTCTATATTTTATTCTAAGCTGTCGCATTGTCATGGAAGTACTAGTAATCCAGTACGTGCATTTGCATGTAGTGACTAATACAAAGGATACAATAACAAGCCTTTTGGCTGTTAGAGGAAACTATGTAGCTAAAAAGAATATATAATTGTAGTAGAAACAATTGGCAATTCAATTTTGTAGCTGCCCATGATGAGCACACAGGCAGCTTAACTCTGCCCATTCTTCCTTCTTTACTCACTAGTGATCTATCAGCTCTCTGTTGGTTGACCAATTAATTGATAAGATACAATGCTTGGTGGTTTCCTTTATGTGAAACATGGTAGTGCTGGTGCCTGACAAATCACCAGGTTTGACTTTTGCAGAGTATAGTTTGTGCCTAGCCCCTTACCTTTGGTGTTTATGTAGGTGCCAGGATCCTGGAGTTGACAAAACCAAGCCTAAGAGGAACTTGTTTGACAAAGCCAACAACCTTCTCACCAATTTGCTTTCTAGCGGCAACCTCAAGAATATGCCGGTTTCCGAAGGTGCTTTCACTGATCTGTTCGACCGGCCCCTTTGCTATACGCTCTATGATTTGTTCCTCGGGGTGCTTATCCTGTTATATCTCTTATTACTTACTGTTTTCATTGCCATGCTTTGTTCTACTTACTGTTTCCATTGCAATACAATACTGATCAGATAAAGTTATATATGGGAGAGGTTTTCCAAGGGTGTTTGTTAACTACAGCTAGTGACATTGCTATATCAGAGTATGTTAACACGCACATAGGCTTTTGACCTTGATTGGTTTCTTGCCAACTATTTTCTGGAGTTGTCTCCTTGATCTTTAATTGAACATCACTATTGCTGCTACTCTTGGAGGAAGGATTTGACCATGAAACATCAATCCCTCTCATACAACAATGACATCTCTTGCTTTTGTCGACAGTTTGTTCATGCTATATAATGTTTCCATTTTCTCCTCATTTTATTTTCTCTTATCTTCAGGAAACGAAGTAATCGGGAGTGGTGGTAGCAAGCAGGAGAAGAAACCATCACAAATTTGCCGGTAGGAGCCTACACATTTTTCATTATTGTCAAGGTCATAATACAACGGTTCCAATTCATTATAAATTTGGAACCTACGCATATACTCTCCCCCGCTGATGTATTTGTAGCTTTGCAATCAGTGGGTGGAAGCTATTGATTGGTCAGATAGAGCATATTAACATTCATGTGTTAATCTGAAATAAGGCATTTTGTATGCGGCGTGTGATGAATTTCATTCTGGAAGAACCAGGAGGTCCAGTTGGACCTGTTTGCCACTAGGCTTGACAAAATGATGCGGTCCGATACAAATCGGCCTCTCAAAAATAATAATCAATGATAAAACAAGTTTCTTTTCCCTCCTCTAATCTAGGAAGACACGTTTCTTCTTTTCGAAAATAGAGGGCGACTCCCTCTGATTTTAATTTCTAGAAACCATGGTCTTTACAAACTGAAAAAAGGAAGAACAACCCCCCCCCCCCCCCCCCCCCAGGAAGGCTACTATAGCAATTTAGGTGCATAATCCCTTCTTAATAAGTCCATGAGGAGGTCAGGTTTGTTCTGACTTCTGGCAAGTATATTTTCTTCTTCCAGGTTGAGCTTTCTCTTTCTTTTTCAAAAAGGAAAAAGAAAAAAGCGGTTGACCTTTCTCTTGAAGCTGCAAAGAAATGCCACTCTGGGAATATGATACTCTTCACTAGGCAAGTTTAGGACAAATTTAGCACTCCGACATTTGAAGTGCTAGCTGTAGTATATCTAACTACGAATGGAGTTACGATGTTGGATTCGATACTGACCAAATGTTTAACCTTTTGCAGCCATTTTTTGCACCTATGGATCAAATGCTTCGAGATGGCTGGGAAAGGAGCCTCCCCTCTGCGTGCTCCTGCTGTGCAACGACGTGGCCCTACTATTTTGCGTCAGGAGATGAGAGTACGTGTGGCTGCTCCGTGCTCCTCCGACCATGCCCTGCTCATGCCGCCGCCATGGAGCCTGTCAAGGTCCCCTAGCCCTCTTCTCCTCTCCCTTCTTGATTTGCTCTTGTTCCCTTTCCCTGATGTGGTTTCCTTCCACACGCAGGTAAGAGCACAAAGGGACCAGCGGCAGAGGCCTACTACAACTACAACGGTGAGTGCTCTTCCCCTTCACTTGCCCTGTTCCGTCCATGGTTCCTTTATTTGAGTTTTGTCAGTATTAGTGTTGTGTGTGTGTGAAAGAGAGAGAGAGAGAAAGAGAGAGAGAGAGAGTAGTTTTAGTTGTCAGTTTCCAGAGAGAGAGAGAGAGAGAGAGTAGTTTTAGTTGTCAGTTTCCAGAGAGAGAGAGAGACTGATTGTGTTTTCAATCAGTCTGCTATGAATGCTTCCGTGTCATTGGTATCCACCGCCGAATCAAATCCCCTAGTTTCTGAGGCCGGAGATGAACAACCCAGCCTCACCACCAACTAACTGTTGTAATATCATTTGCACTTGTTCAAATTGGCAGCTTATATGGTCATTCTTGTTTCTCTGGTTCTGTAGGTTTGTTTGGCACATCTCTGTTTTGGAATATAATTGTTCAGCTTACCAGTAGTTACAGTAGTCTATACTTTCCCTTATTTTTAGAAATGAATCATATAAGTATACATTCTTCACAACAATATAAGCTCTAATTTTACTTGATGCCTTTAACTGCCAACTTAACTTTGTTAGTTAACTTGTGAACTTTCATATGCAAACTTAGATTATTCCAGTTATATGTTGCTTTTAGATATCTCTTGTTTTACCTGTAACAAGTTTCAATTCGAATAAGAAAGACTTTTGAGGACACGGATGTTCCTTTTGCAGTTCACTTTCTGAATTTGCTATTCTTTGATTTGAATTGGGCTACTCCATGGAGAAACTGAATTCGCCAGTATTCTGGGAAGCTCAGTTTGGTGATTTCTCCAATGGTGCACAAGTGATATTCGACCAGTTTCTGAGTAGTGTAGCGACCAAATGGCTCCGCCAAACTGGCCTTGTTGGTCTACTGTCTCATCGCTATGATGGCAAGGTCCTGAACACTCCATCTCCCATCTTGAGCGCTTCCTTCAGGTAATTCACGGAACATAGTTTTTCTTGTTTTTTCTGTATCATGCTGCCAATAATCTTGTCCAGTAAGAAGCAACCTCCTGTTTTGCATCTTTGTCTTTGATAGTTCTATAACATGCTGTTGTTGTTTGTTGGTTTGAGATGTCCTGTCACTATTCAAGAAAATGCGGTTTGTTTTACAACTTTTGATAGCTCAAGTTGTTACGGTGATAGCTTGGCTTTCATATCATGGTCTTTGATAGCTTGTTTTCATGATCATACTGAAGTGCTTCATCGTACTCTCAGTTTTCGATGCTACCAGCTGGCAGCACTTGTGTGTGTGTGACTGCATGTCCTTATTTTCGCTAGCTTACGTACAACATATGGGGTTACTCTGGTTTCCTTTCCTTTTTGGTTTGAGAAAAGTATGCTGTTCCCTGGTAGTAGCGTCAGCCTGCACTTGGTGTGAGATTTTCTACTCTATAACACATTGAGTTTGTGAAGTTGCTCTAGTTTCTGATCTATGCAATGCATTTTGCTGTACAGAAGGACCAGAGAGAGAAGGTGAAGAAAAAGGAAAAGCCCCTACTGTTCATTTTTCCATTGAGTTGATTTCCTCGCTGTCCATCATCATGGTTTCAGTTTATCGGTATAAACTGGCATGACTTTTGTTTTAATGAATTGGCATGTTTAGTCAATTTCTAAGGAGTATTTTTCAGTTTTTATAAGAACAGAGCTGATTTACTTGGTCTTGGTATACGTTTGTACGTTTGTTTATTTTGAGATGGTTCTAGGTCTTATGTTTTTGCTGAAGTGGCATGATATAGCAATCATTGATCATGGTTATGCAATTCTTGGCCATGCTAGTATTCTCAACTTAATCTTTTACCGAGTGTCAGTGCTGTGTTTTGTGTTGCTGCTAAGTAGCATGGCATACTTGACCCATTCTCATGTGCAGTCCTGTGTGCAGTGAAGATAGTGATATGATCATTTCACTGATCAACTTGTCTTGCCAGATTTACAAGTAGTCATTTATTTACTGCTCTTGACTTGTTTTACATGGGATTTTTGATGTGTTAAAATTGTTGTTGTGCTTCAGATTCTTGGCATTGACAGTCTGGTTCCGTCGAGATCGATGATGAAGATGTCAGTGCCCATGGAAGTGGCAAGCAGATCACCAGGCAGAAGTTGAGGCGATCATCAGTTACTAGTAGTGGTAATGAAGAAGCCAAGGCCATGCAGCTGTTGGTGATGGGCCCTGTCAGGATGCCCACCAAGGTGCTCAACATCAGCACCAGGAAGTCCCCCCTGTGGCGCAAGGTGACCTCTTCCGCCTCTCTGCTCGATCCCATTTACTTGGTTGATCCCTGCCAATATTGTGTGGTATATCCTTGGTGAATTTGTCATCCCATCAGTACTAAAATTGAGTTGAAATGCTTATAACACAGCCATGCTTGTAACTGTGTCAGATCATGCAATGTTGAACTTAATGTTCCTTGGTTTGCATTCTTGCACTAGAAAACCTGATTGCAGTTTAGTTGAAATACTTAGAGAAGACCCATGTTTGTAATCATGTCAGATCATTGGATTTTGAGCTAACAGTTCATTGGTTTGCGTTAAGTAGCCCGTTTGTTTACCAACGGTTGGTCTCAGCTACAGAAACAATCACTCTTGTACTGATGGTATCTTGGTTTGCGTCTAGAAACACATTTGTTAAACAATAATCAGTCTCAGCTACAGAAAATACCGGTTAATGTACTGTTGGTATCTTTTAAAATATAAATAACTCTATGGTTTGTACAGAAACAACAACGCCTGGCTGTGTTGAGAGTTATAGACATAATGATTCTCATATAAGTAGGATATACATAAGATGTTTAAAATGACTAGAATCACACTTCTCACTTTCTGCCATATTAAGGCACTTGGTTGTGTAACCAAGAGCCCATTTGTGGTTCTAGTTATAATTTACTATTGTGTCATAAATAGGATGATTTTGACTTACTCTTGTGTCCAGATTAGAACTTTGTAACTGTGTCAGACCGTTGCATTGTGGACTAACAGTTCCTTGGTCTGCATTAAGGAACCGTTTGCTAAAAAACCAGCCAGGTGGTCTCGCCTACAGAAACTACCACTCTCTTTGGTGTCTGGTGGTAGTATATCTTTTAGAAGACACAGATAAGTCTTTTGTTTCTACAAAAACAACAGCATCTGGTTATGGTGAGAGACATAGACATATTGTGCTCATATCAGTAGAATATATGCACGAGATGTTGAAAATGGCCAGAATCACACTTCTTGCTTTTGGCCATACTAACGCACTTAGTGGTGTAATCAGACCGCATTTGTGGGCTATGCTTGTGTGTTTGATTCTACTACGTCCATTCCAAAATATAAGACGTTATGGAATGAGGTAGCAATTAGGTAGGGGCTTATTTACTGGTTGCAGTTAGATTTTAGTGTTGTGTTTTTATAAAAGATGATTTTGACTTACGGTTGCGCGTCCAGATTAGATATATGCATCCGCTTTTGGGAACTGACGCAATGCTAAATGTGACATTGAAAATTGAGGATGTTAACCATTATATCTCCTTCCTTATTTGTAGAATGTAATTGTGTCGGATCATTGGATTGTCAACTATCGATTCCTTAGTTTGTGTTAAGAAACCGTCTGTTAAAACTTAAAACAGCAGGCAGTCTAAGGTATGAAAACTATTGCTTGCTCTAGTGGTAGTATCTTTTAGAAGACACATATAAGTCTTTGGCATCTACAAAGACAACATCATCTTGTTATGGTGAGAGATGGCACTTGGTTGCATAATCAGAACCCATTTGTGGTTGCTGTGTTTGTGTGCTGGAGTATATCGCCTTGACTTCACATCTGAATGGCAATAGCATATCTCTCACTTTATATTGCATCTGGTTTTCTACAGTCTGCTATTGTCTGCAAATTTTGTATTGTGTTGACTTGTGACCCCTTTTGGTTGTCTTGATGTTTGGATTTCTTTACGATTTGGCACTTTTGCTGGTGATATGACTCTGATGTTGTGTGTTTTGCAACCCGACGCAGAAGCCCGTGAACTCGTCCGTGTGGGACTCCTGGGGTGCGATGGTGTTGGCGGTGGTATACGGCCTTGTCTACAACTGTGCTGGTAAGTTCATGGTTTTGCTCTGTCCACCCCTCTCCCGGTTGCTCTGAGACCTGGCCCTGGAGCTATGGCTGCTCTTTGTGCCGGTCATGAGCCATGGTTTATTATGTGATGGTAGACTCTCTAGCCATTTCCTTACACCAATAGTATTGTTACTGTTTGCATGTTCAAGCTTCGTGATATGCTCTCGGTTAATGATCATGACTTCACTTTGTGAATGGTCTTGCCCTGTTATGGGTTTTATCATCTTTGTTTTTGTGGGCTTGCTAAATAATTTTAATCATAGATATTCTATGGGTGTTTCTGAGATTCCCACATAGATTCAGATTATACTAGATGGTAGCTTAGCTTCTTTTGTTAGTACTGGTGCATGGTTTGTTCCGAATTTGAGGTAAAGCATTAGTCTTGATATACAAGGAACAATTCATCTAGGACGATGTTTTGCTGAATCCAACTGATTGCTGCTGTTTAGACTTGCCAATGGTGCATTGTCTATGTAGCAGTGTTCCTTAAGTTTTGACAAGTGAAGCAATAGGACACATGATGATGCTAGGTTATTTGTATTTTTTCAGCGATGAACTCGCGAACTAGTTCGCAGGCAGCCTAGTCCTTCCAGTGAGCAATGATATGTAGGATCTCTCAAAGAAAATTCTCATTCCATACATACCGAGTGTCTTTCCCCACTCTTTTGTTTTTAGCTTGTCATTGCAAGATTTCTTCCTGGCAAGTCAAATATATGTGAATGTTAATCAACATGCAAAAACTGAGTTGCGGTTATTTGATGTTTTGCCAGGACAGTTTCTACGAGATGCAAGCATGATTGTGCTTGTCGCCCAGGGCCAGGACGCCGACGTATGGTGTGCACCAGGAAGTGAACTCGTGCGGCTCGAGGACAGATTGTTGTGATGATCTATCTGGGTAGTCTAGAAAAATCCCAATTTTGAGTGAAGAGTGGATCCTCTTTGCTGCAATCTTCAGTATGTATTGGATCCCGATTCCATTTGTTTCTGGGATGATGCATATTTTTTGCCTGTCTATAATATAACTTGCTGAGAAGAACCAATTGTTGCAGATACTAGTTTCGAGGTTGCCTAACCATGGTTCGAGGCTGAAGAAGCAAATAGATGATCTGGATGAGAAGATGGCGGTGACTGACTCTTCTCCCGAGTCTTTGACGTCCAAGTAGATCCAGGTGAGTCCTTTAGTAACTCAGGCCATATGATCTGGTGCAATGTTGCTGCATGTCATTATTTGGCCATCTCGGTTTTTACTGGTTGCACGACTATAGCTCCTTTAGCAACCCATGCCAGTATGACCATTCAGATAAATTTGTCCATCTTCAAGGGATACGAAACGACCACTCAAGTAACCCAGTTCCAGTGTAATACGGACATGAAGTAAAGCAGCAGACCATAATTGTTGTAGTGGCCCTTGTTCTCGCTTGGCACCTCGTGCCAACATAGCAAACTGTTTTTAGGCCATTGTGATGTAAACTGCCGGTCCATGTCTTTTGATAAGCAAGCACATTTATCTAGTTGTCATGTTAGTGTGTGCTTTGACAGCTGCATGTTGTCCGTCAAGTAAGAGTGCATTTGCCAACCATACCAGGATCCATGTCAATACGAGTTAGCATCTGATTGTTGTTGCATGTTCTTTTCATTTTGTTTGTACAATTTCTGTTTGTCCATAATCTTAGAGCCTAAGTACTATTTCTGAGAATTGCCTGAAAGTGAAATATGACAAGGAAACTGTAGTTAAGGTGCTATGTTTGTAAAAACTCTTGCTAACAGATGCTGCTAAGCTAGCTATGTTAAATTTCCCGAGGTGGCTGATAAGAACTTGCGGCATACTCGACCTATTCCAATGTGTTTTGCTGATGTGCTTCTTGGACGTGATAGGATTGTCCTTTGTAGGTTGCTTTCTTGTGATAACCCCTTGTCCTCTCTTGCTCTTTGCCCAGGATGGTGAGGACGGCGAGAAGAAAAGATCTTTGCTGGAGATGGTGCACCCACACCCATCGGGCTATTCTTCCGGAGGGCGAAGCGGGGCAAGAAGAGGGGTCAATGGAGCTTGGAGCTCTATGGGAAGTCTGGTGGTTTTGCTTTATATTTTGATTTTTACATGTGAATGGGACGCTGTTCGCCTCATTTTGCCGGGTGCTCATGTTGTATCCAACCGATGTCTCTTTGAAAAGCAATGTCATGCTTCTCTATGGTAGACGAGAGGTGCATTTGGGAAGTCGCAAAATCATTGCTTTGTCATGGCATGGTCTGAGTTTCAAACAACGTGATGTTTGGTTTTCGAATGAGAACCAGAATATCAGTATGATCTTTTTTTTATCCAATGTATGTACCGATGGATCATCACCCTCTATGTTTTTGTGTCGTGAATACTCAAGAGCTAATCATCCTCGTGTTTCATAAAATTTAAGTTCATCTTTGCTTCAGTTGCCCCTGTAGCAATAGGGATAATACTGTCATGTTGAAAAAATGTGATGGTCTGGTTAATTTTCAGAGCCACAAACTTGCTGGTAGCAGCATTGTCATTAACTTTTGATTGTATTGGACATAATGTAGCTGGTCGATGTCAAGAAGTACCTTTTTTTAATACCAAACAGATTGGCTGCCTGTTTGTTGAATGAATGTTGTTTCTGGTTTGCGCAATGCATCGATTCGATTGAAAATGAACACAAGCTCTAGCGCCTTTCTTTTTTTGTTAGAATTTGAAGTCAAATGAAATGACAGAGCAGCATCGGAAGAGGACGGGCGAGTGACAAGCCCCTTGGAGTGTTCAGGAATTTGGTACATGTATAATTGACTAGAGTGTACAAGTTGATATATCATTTTGCGGACTTAGGACCGTTTGAATGTTTATATTTTGTGGTTGAACATGGCATGGCAGCCATGCATGCTCTTGGCGCCTCTCACTATGCTACAATTTAGTTTTTTTCTCTTTTTTTAGGGAAAGCCATCATTGCGATTTTATATCTCTTGTGCAAAAATTGATACGTCGTTTGTTGAAACATCTACTAGTAAACCCGAAGGCTCCGATTTTCAAACAATGGTTCGAGAGGTGCTACAAGTTAGTTTAATGACTCTTCTTTTCTTGTTCTTCTTAAATCTGTAACGTGCCCTCTAAATATATGTTGTAGTTATGTCACTTAATAATAATAATAATAACAATAACAATAACAATAATAATAATAATAATAATAATAATAATAATAATAATAATAATAATAATAATAATAATAATAATAATAATCGGCTTCATTTTCAAATACAAAAATAAAAAGGCAGAAGCTTTTTTGGTTATTAATCCTATTCATCGATCCGTCGCATGCAAGGCAAGCCAGAAACTTGTTGCATATTGGTCCTATTCATCAATCCGTCGCATACGAGGTTACTGGCCGCCTGCCTCCGGCCACATACGTAATAATTTCATTTGTTGAAAACGAAACGAACAAGATGGATCATTATGTCATTAAAGGAAACGAAACATCCTAGGGATATGCCCACCGGCCATCTAGGCTTGCGCCACCTCATCGACCCGTGGCCTCGTTGCACCATGACTTGGACCATGTGTATATATAGTAGAAGGAGTCATTCGTCCACGTGCGGGATGCGTGTGCGACTTGGACTTGGGGCTTGGGCGACGGTGAGGAGAGGAGAGACTAAATGAACTAAAATTTCAGAATTCACCTCACTTGAAAAATTAGTTCATTTGGTTGAGAACTAACAAGAAGGGTGAGAGGGTGCCCTTTAGGTTCCATATTTGCATCCTAGAGTTACACTTGCACTAGGTAACTGTCGAACCTTTTTATTCTTTTAGTAGAAGATAGTAATAAAACGATCTTGTATATTAGTTCCGTGAGAAACTATATATTCTACTTTGAACATTTGGTCTCCGAATCTAGTGTGATAGAGGAAACCAGGATTAAACTCTCCGATACAAGAACCAATGCCAGTTACACGCTCGATGATTCCTTGACAATCCCCTCTCCTTGAATTCCGGCATGCCTGCAAGCCGGAGCATCGGGAAAGTGTTGCCCGAGGTGACCGATGTCTTACTAGGTGGCCTTATCTGTTGTAGAGTGCAACCAGTGTGTGAGCCCTTGACTCACCGTCCGACACCTAGTGTGCTTGTCGCGTTGGCGCATGATCTGCAGCGGCACCTAGGCTAGAGCTCATGAGAAGCGTCGGTGGAGATCTTCAAGGTCTTCCCAGGTGGTGTCATCGACTGGTGCCCCTGTCTAGTGGATTAGTCCTTGTTGCACCATCTTGTTGGCCGTCTTGCATCAGTGATACTCAAGCACCTCCAAAGAAACCTGGAACTCAATGTCATTAGAAGGTAGTGCGCTCACCAGCTGCTCGAGACGAAGATGCGTTGTTTTGAGCCATGAGACATGGAAAACTGGGTGAACCAGGGAGCCCTTCAGAAGTTGTAGACGGCGTGGCACAACTCCAATCTTTGCAGTTCTAAGAAACATAAAGGGGAGGGGATGGACAAGATAAGACAAGTGTGACTCTAGGAAGTATGTCACTGATGCAATATGAGAAAGTGGTTAACAATGAAAATGTGAAAGGGAGGAGTCATGGTGAATGCAGCCACAGTAAGGAAAAATATGTGTTCACTTTGTCAGAGGGGGAAGGAACCATGCTTATTAGGTTGCAATTAGCCGAAGTAATGGCTGCCAGATAGGCAGCTCAGCTGGCTGTTGAGGAGAATAGGATAAAAGAAGTGGAGATGATGAAACTTGGTCTGGAAAGAGAAATTAAAAGGCAACATGAACTTCTGCAGCAGAAGATGAGGAGATTTGACACTACTAGGAAAAGGCCTGCTAGTGGCGCACCTGTTTTGCGTACTAATGGCACACTACAGGTGTGCCACTAGCACCACGCCATTAGAATTTTTTACGAATGGCGCATCACAAGATACTAATGGCGCACCGGGCAGTGCGCCATTAGTATAGCCCATGGTGCGCCATTACTATCTGACTTAGTAATGGCGCACCACATAGAAGTGCGTCATTAGTAAAAAAAAATTCAAATATTTTTTCAGAAAAAAAATTCAGAATTTTTTTTTCATTTTTTTCTTAATCTTGGGTCACTATGGCTTAATCTCAGGTCAAATTGCACTAAGTGGTCAAACTTCCCAGAAGGTCACCCATCCTCACACTACTCCAGCTCGAGCACGCTTAACTTCGCAGTTCTATCCAACCCTAGCACCACCTCACTTAACAGGCACTTGTTGATATATCTATCATATCAATCCTATTAAACCTTGTTGATGTCTAGGACTTTGTTCATGTTCATGAGTATGAAGAAATGTTGAAAAATATTTCAAACTTTCCGGTCATATTACGTATCATTTTGAAAAAAATATCCAAAAAAGAATTTATAACACATTTTTTTTCTGTTACTAGTGGCGCACCTAGCAAACGGTGCGCCACTAGTAAGTTTGAAATTTTTTGCCTCTAGATCTTGAAAGCCCCGTAACTTTTTTTCTGTTAGGTTTTTGAGGATTTTAAAAATGTTTAACGGGGTCCGCCTAGTTAAATTCGGATGTAACTTGTCGAGTAGATGATTTTTCATATAAAAAACTTTTTAATCCGAGTTCGTATACAAAAGTTATGCCCATTTTACAAATTCCAGAGAGATTTTGCAAATAAAGTCGAAATTCATATTTGTAAATTTTCCCAACAACTAGACCACATATCACATGGGAAACTATTTTTTTATTTTTTTGACGTTTCCATCATTTTCTTTTATTTTATTTTTAAAACTGAAAAGGCGGTCAGGGGGGTGCATTCAGTGGAATTTTTGGGCCAAGTTAGTAATGGCGCACCGTGGGAGTGGTGCGCCAACTAGTAATGGCGCACCACACACACGGTGCGCCATTACTAGTTTTGAAATTTTTTTTGGGAAAAAACTGAAAAAAAAATTACTAGTGGCGCACCGTGGATGTGGTGCGCCATTACTAGTTTTGAAAAAAAATTGTTACTAGTGGTGCACCGTGGATGTGGTGCGCCATTAGTATTTGGACACTAATGGCGCACCAACACATGGTGCGCCATTAGTATATAGTAATGGCGCACCACATGTCTGGTGCGCCATTAGTGTCCATATCATCTATAGCCCTTTTCCTAGTAGTGTGAGGAGGTTGGAGGGCCACCTACTGCTGTTGGGGAGAAGGAAGAAGAAAAAAAATCCTGATGAAGAAGAGGAACATGAAGCTCTAGATAACTTGGATGACATTGCCAAGCAATTGGGGGCATTGGGGGAGGAGATTATGGAGATGGTTGGTTGATTACAATGCCAGTCAGGAGCAGGAGTCTTCTGAGAGTTTGGTCAAAAAAAGCAGAGAAGGGTGAGCTTGACACCAATAATTTGGAAATGTACAGAAGGAGTGACGGGAACAAAGGAAAGGAGGAATGTAACATTGAGGAACTTGCCATGAAGAGGGTTGCTGAGAAGGATAATTATGGTAAGAAAGGATGTTCCTAACATATTATTGTCTTCCAATGATTCCTTACACAATGTTGCTATAAAAGTGGGTGTGGATTTGGGAAATGAGATTGACAATATTGAATATAATATCAATCTTATTAAAATGGTTGAGAAAGCCAGAATAGACCTCTGGTTGAATAATAACAAGAAAAATGATGATATATGTTGTAGTCAAACATCAGCAGGGGATGATGCACCTGTGATTGAAACAGAGGAGCACGATATTGAAGAGCTAGTAGGGGATGGTGTTAATAGTTATGATAATGAGGAAGCAAAAGGTTGGGAGGAATTTAGAAAGATGTTCTCACATCAAAAAATGGGGATATAAATAGAACCTAGAGAAATTCTGGTAGGAAATCTACTTTGGCATTAAAAAAGTCTGAACATTCCGATAAGAAAAAAATGAGAGGGGTGTTTTGGAATATGAGAAGGTTTGAAGGTGACATTAAAAAAGATTTATGAGAGAGATGGTGATGGATATTAAGGTTGATTTCTTGGGATTACAGGAAACTATGAGAGAACAGTGCTCTAGAAATGATTTGCAGGGGATTTGTGCTGGAAGATATTTTCATTAGCATCATGTGCCAGTCAGAGGGAAATCCGGTGGGCTGCTTCTTGGGATTAATTACACTACTCTGGATGTGTGATTCCCAGGATGAAGGGGAATGCTTCATTAAAATGATAGTTCAAGATGTCAAAAATAAGTTCTTGTGGGATCTAGTAGTAGTTTATGGTGATGCTCAACCTGTTGGAAAAGTTAAATTCCTTGCAGAGCTGTCTAGGGTTTTTCAGGATAGTGTAAACCTCATCCTGATAGGAGGGGATTTTAACATTGTTAGAAAGCTTCTTAAAAAAATAAACCTGGTACACCAGGTCACTGGAGTTTCCAATTTGATGCCATTATATATTGAGCAGGCTGGTGTGAGAGAAATTGATATGCATGGTAGGAAATATACTTGGGGACATAATTTACCCCAACCCTCCTTTGAAAAATTGGATAGAGTCTTATGTAGTGTTGATTGGGACGAGAATTATCCCCTGACTGAGGTTTCTGCCTTGATTAGGGAAAAATCTAACCATTTTCCATTATTGTTGGACACTAGTGATGTAGTTAAAACTTACCCCGACTTCAGACTTGAAAACTCTTAGTTCCTTAGAGAGGGCTCAACGAGCTGGCAATTAAAATTTGTAATAGTACATGATCCAAAATTTCTAGTTTGGAAAAATGGCACACAAAATTAAGAAGTCTTAGACCAAAATTAAAAGGGTGGAATAGAAATATGAATGCTTGGTACAGAGAGCTTAAGAAAGATATTTTAAGAAAATATGATAATATTGACAAGCATTGTGAGACATATGGTTTGACTGCTGCTGATAGTGTAGAATAAATGGAGCTTGGGGCTCAACTTGATAGGCTCTTGTCATGGAATTAACGCGACAGATGCCCTAACAAAATGACTTAGTTGTGGAGCCATCACAGCATAGTTAGCTTGAAAGGGTTAAATGGGACAAAGGACACAGAGAGTTTTACCTAGGTTCGGCCCCTCTCAATGAGGTAAAGGCCTACTCCTACTTTAGGTTGTATTGCTTGAGTTTTGATTACCAGGGAGCGAATACGCTTGACCTAGTTCTCGACTTGTTGTTTCTTTCCTTAACCCACCGCCGGTTCACCCCTTTATATACACAGGTTGATGCCCGACGGCTTACAGAGTCCCGGCCGGCAACCTGTCCGGCTCGGTGACCAAACTAAGCTTTCCTTAACATACAAGTTAAACATATGGCGGTTTATACCCATGGGCCTCAAGTCGCCTCCGGGTCTTGGGCCTTCAGTAAGCTTGCTTTATGGACCACCATCTTCAACATCTTCTTGGGCCTTCGCATCATGAACCACCAGGGGTATGACCCGGCCCCTCCTAGGAGGGTCATATCTAATAGTTATATCCCCAACATTAGGCCCCAGGTTGATGTGAACATGTTCATATCAATCTTCAATACTTGACTTAGAAAAAATCTTCATCGTCAATCTTTATGAAATCTTATAACCCGCCATGACATCAACTCACAGAATTG
This sequence comes from Triticum aestivum, assembly GCF_018294505.1. Taxonomy (NCBI): domain Eukaryota; kingdom Viridiplantae; phylum Streptophyta; class Magnoliopsida; order Poales; family Poaceae; genus Triticum; species Triticum aestivum. Next base: position 638,814,504 of record NC_057810.1, read on the forward strand.
TGTTAACCCGCCATGACGTCATCTTGCATTAATATCGCACGAGGCCCAAATCTCAATATATCTTCATATTTAATGAACCTCCCGAAAATCGAGGCATCTATGCTGTCACATAATTTTTGGCCTCCTTGATTCCCGCGCATGCCATCTATCCACTGCCTTATAAATAGGGACAAGGTTCCTTTTCATTTTTTCCTTGCCTCCTCGTCTTCATCCTCTTCCTCGCAACACCACACACGCCCGAGCTCCGCCGTCGTCGACCTCATGAACTGCCCCAACTCTGGCCGCTGCATCGACCTGAACGAACCAGAGCACCGCGGCACGCCTTCGCTGTCCATCAACCCCAGTAAGTTCTCCTCTTTTCTCACAGCAGATCTCCATTAGGGTTTGCTCAAGTTCATCGGACTTCATATCTGTTCTTCACTGTTCCTCCTTAGATCGTGTAGTTTTTGATTTGAATATGGTGCCAAACTTGTGCGGTAGCAGTTTAGCACTCATTTTTAATATATGAATATCTCCCCTCCATAGGTGATCTCATCTGAGCACATGAACTGTCCCGCTGCCGCCAGCTTAGGATTGGAATTTTTCTTCATTATCTGAAATGTTGTAGATCCAAAATTATAATACCAATCTGTGAAAACTGTTTGTCCAACACTTAGCAATCCTTCACTCATAGATCTGAACACTAATAGCTGTGTGGGCGGCTTAACTGATAAACCATAACCCGCCAGATACCATTAGTCCCCTTTTAAGCTGCCAATAGGTATCTCTGCATAACTCAACACTATCCTTCGGCTTAACACACTGCATATTTATAGTTCTTACCTTTGAATATACAGCCGGCTTGACAATATAATCTTAAACCGGCAATATTTTCTTTTTAGGCCTTCATCCCCAACAATGACTAAGACCATCACTTCATGCAACTGGGTAGCCTCCCGAGTCACCGAGGAGGATTTGAACAATTTTGTGTAGACAAGCGTCTTAGCCAAAAAGATGTCATCCACTAGAGGATCCCATGCACTAAAAATCCTCCTGAACCCAAGGAGGGCGAAGTGATTGTTTTTACTGATCATATGATTCGGAGGTTTACCCCGCCCGGTTCAAAATTCTTCCGCGACGTGCTACACTTTTTTCAGCTCCATCCTCAAGATATTGGGCCCAATTCTGTTTCCAACATCTGCAACTTCCAAGTTTTTGCGAGGTTTATCTTCAACAAGAACCCACTGTCAAACTGTCCAGGGAATTCTATTACCTGAACCGGCAGACTGAATTCACAGACGAGCCCATCTTGGAGATATCAATGATGCGACCAAGGCTTTATTGAACAAGAGCTTGGCAGATTGCAGCAAAGCCGGACTTAATCCTTTCTGCACTCTCAACAAACCGCCAGCTGCAAGTTTTGCACATAACTTTTCAGTTGAATCATGTTTTCATTTAAACTGTCCTCTTTTAATCGTCTGACTTCCACAGGCTGATTCTTCTTTTTGGAAGAAGAAGCTGCAAGATAAGCCGGCCAAGAAGATCCGGACAAAGAACAAGGCTAAAAAGCCTGCCAACAAGAAGACCGACCCCTCTGAGTTACTTAACTTGGATGACGATGATGATGATGATGATGAGTCAGAGGTAGAACTTGATTCTCTTGGCTCATTTTTTGTACATCTCATTGGCAACGACTATTACCAGGATGACGCGGAAGCCAGCCGTGTGGGTGATGAAGAGGTAATTGTTCTTTCCTCTAGCTCAGAACCTTTACCAAAACAGAAAAATCGACAAGCAAGACGGAAAGTAAGGTTTTCTCATCCTTTAGCTTATTTGGATCCCAACTTTATTTTGAAGAAGAAGCAACATGAAGCTCGTCGCACAACCCGGAACAGCGGAGGCGGGATCCTTTCCTCCGACTTACCGAACACACCAGCCCCTTGCAAGCATCGTCCAGAGGTTTCACCAATTTTTGACTTAGCTTATCCCAAGGCGGATCTTTTTTGACTACCTCTTAATCCTTCCGACTCAAATTACCAGGGAACATCTCATTCCTCCTCTGGCGACTCAACGGGAACTCACGTCCCAGTCTTCAAAACTTTGCCTGGGTAAGAATGTTAAATCTCTGCTTTCAATCATGTACCCAATTGCTGTATTAACTCGTCTTGTACCTCATTTCCAAAGCCATGGCAAAGCCCAGTAAGAAATTGAAGGTGAACAAAACAACTGGAAATTTTAATGAACCGGAGAAGCAGCCAACAGAGACTTCCCTCCAAGCTGCTGAGGCCACAGTTGATGAGCCGTCACCAGAAGAACACAATGTCACCAAGTCACATGGATGTTGACCCGGCCACTATGGATGTCATCATATGGATGTTGACCCGGCCACTATCAAGCCACCAAGTCAAATCAAGCCTACTGAAGCAAAGGTTGATGATGTTATCATACCTAGGCTTGGTTACACGTCATCAGGCAACCCCACTGTCTTGTCAAAGCACAGTGCTAAAGAAGAATTATCCTTTTCTGACAAAGGAAAATGTTCGGTGAATCTAGAGATCTATGCCCAATATAGCGCTCAAGAGATCCACTCTGGGTATCTGAACCATCTGCACACAAGCCACGACTTTGAAGCCGGCTTAGTTAATCTAATGAAGGAGCGCTTTGAGGTAAATGCTACAGCCTTCTTCATATAAATGTACTTCTATCAGCTGCCAAGTCTACTGGATATGATAGAATTGAATGTACTATAGACTTGAGATAGTATTATAGATATGTAGATCAAAACAAGTAGCCCCTAAGGGCCGGCTTAAACTGTCAAGATAAGTCGGGACTTCGAATAGTAGTGAGCAACTTTGCACCTGTAGCCCCCAAGGGCCGGCTTAATCAGCATGGATAAGCCGGGACTTCGAATAACAGTGAGCAACTTTGCACCTATAGCCCCCAAGGGCCGGCTTAATCAACATGGATTAGCCGGGACTTATCACCATAATTGTCACTAAAATCCAAGTATGTATCCCTCATGAGTCAACCATAGCCATAGTAATATAACCGGGTCATCATAGAGTTGTCTTCAAAAAGAGCAATGTGCATTAACCCCCAAGTGCCAAGTGAAATACTTGTATTGTTCTTGGGACTTTGAACAAAATGATTATAATAGCGCCTGTTGTTTGCATACTAAAAGCTGAACTTAATGCAAAAGAATCCCAAGTCGCCGACCTTCAGGAAAATATCAAGTCTCAACAATCTGAAACTTCCAAGGCCAAATCAGAACTGACAACCACCTTGGAAGAGATGGAGAAGGTTAAAAAGGACTTCAAGGCTGATTGGACAAGCTGGGAAACTGAGAAAACAACTCTGTTGAAGAGAGCGGAGGAAGCAGAAATGGCCCTTAAGCCGGTGGCTGAAGAGCTTTCCGGCTTAAAGCATCAAATTCACACCATGACCGTCGCTATCTTTGGTAAGAAACCTTATCTCAATCTATTACCATAAATGCAGTTGAATAATCATTCATCTCGCTTATCAATTTATTTGGTAATGCAGGCTCCAGAATTGCCCATCTTGGCTCAGATATCCGCATGAAGCTGAAAGCCGCCTATACTCTTATAGAGCAATTGAATACTGGTGTGCAACAAGCTATTTCTACTACTTCTCATAAAAACAACCGCCAACCCTCATCAAAGACATGCTGGAAAAGTTGTCGCTGCCCCAGCAGGTTGAGGATCTGAAGCGATCAGCTACTAGAGTCGGCGCCATTACTGCCTTAACCCAGGCAAAGGCGTGGCAAGCAGATATTGATCCTTGATCCAGAAGATTTGTCCAATGGCTGCCCAAGTGTAAAGGAGGACGGGTCTCCCTTCAATGCTGATGACTTTGCTGCAATATCAAGGGAAATGCGCCCATTAGCAAGCAAACTAGCTGAAGACATGGACCTGTCCCATTACCAAGCGGTTTATGATGCTGAGAACAAGAAGGTGAATGCACCGATTCATGAAGCCCAAGATCTTATTCCACCAATTTGTCAGCACACCTTCGCCCCTGATATTGACCCGTCAACACTTATTGATGATGAAGCTATGTTCAAAGCTTTGACTGGGATCAATTGGGCCACCTCTGACTTCCAGTCAATGGGTGAAGAAGAAGGAGATGAGCCGGTGCAAGATGACCCAGATTCCTCTACCCGCCAAGGTCAAGACCATTAATTCAAGGGCCGGCTTATCATCTGTAGCTTGGGATACTTTGCGCCTCAAACACTTATTATTTTTGGCCATCCGGTGGCTTTTAATAGGCTAGTTTGAAAAGAATGATCTACCATGCCATTGTGCATGTTGATTTGCATAACACTTTTGAACCGCCGATCTGATGTTTGAAGATCTGGCACTTATGCTTCATAATATCATCAGATTATACAGATCATAGTTATCATATTTCCTGCACATAAGCAGATAACATGTGCCCTGGCAGTTGTACCCCAGGGCGGGTCACAATGCCCCATAACAAATCCAATGGTGACTATATCATCCATAACCAGGGACAGTTTATCAAAACCTCATATAATCATAAAAAATAAATATCATACATGTGATATTTGTTCATACTGCCGGCTTACCACACCACATGCAGTAAGGGTAACAACCTAAAGACTCAAAGCACAGTGCCCTGTGCAATTTATTCATACTGCCGGCTTAACACACCATGGGCAGCAAAGGGTATCATCCTAAAACTTAAGAGCGCAGAGCTCTAAGCACATAATCATCACATACTAGAGACTTAGCATCCAAAGCCAGGCCTGGGTTAGCAAAACACCGGATATATTCAAATATGAACCATAAAGATCAAGGAAGCATGGCCCTAATCACTTTTCAACCATATATCAATATGGTACAAACAGAAATCACAAAAAAGATGCAAAGTCAAAAATAAACCAGATAAAACAAGGCATTCAAAGGCTGCCAAGCCTCAATATCAAGTACTATTCAAGGGCCACATAGCCACTAAGTTACTCCTTAATTCAAACCTGTAAGCCGGGCCTCACACCAATCGTCGTTTTAACTTTGACAAGTTCAGGGTCTTTATAAGATTGACTGTCAAGAGTCCGACGAGTCATTCCAGGATTACCTGGTCGGAGTGGCAAGCATACAAAGGCAGGATAATCCGAATTTTTGGTGAATACACCTAGAGTCCATGCCTATTACAAGGGACAACAAAGCTCTGTTCATTTAACAAGGAGCTCCCAAGTAATATTTCGATCCAGGCATATAAGCCGAATAAGTAGGTGTAGGACCTTGAGAAGAGGTGTCTAGAGGGGGGGGGATTAGACACTAAGTACCAAAGTTGCAGTTTTTAACTTTTCTTATAATTTAAGTGGAGTTTAGGCACAAGTTTAGCATTCACAACATATAGCAAGCAAGCATGCAAAGAGTATATGAGCAGCGGAAAGTAAAGCATGCAACTTGCAAGAATGTAAAGGGAAGGGATTGGAGGATTCAAACGCAATTGGAGACACAGATGTTTTTGGCGTGCTTCCGATAGGTGGTGCTATCATACATCCACGTTAATGGAGACTTCAACCCACGAAGGGTAACGGTTGCGCGAGTCCACGGAGGGCTCCACCCACGAAGGGTCCACGAAGAAGCAACCTTGTCTATCCCACCATGGCCGTCGCCCAAGAAGGACTTGCCTCACTAGCGGTAGATCTTCATGAAGTAGGCGATCTCCTTGCCCTTACAAACTCCTTGGTTCAACTCCATAATCTTGTCGGAGGCTCCCAAGTGACACCTAGCCAATCTAGGAGACACCACTCTCCAAGAAGTAACAAATGGTGCGTTGATGATGAACTCTTTGCTCTTGTGCTTCAAATGATAGTCTCCCCAACACTCAACTCTCTCTCATAGGATTTGGATCTGGTGGAAAGAGGGTTTGAGTGGAAAGCAACTTGGGGAAGGCTAGAGATCAAGATTCATATGGTAGGAATGGAATATCTTGGCCTCAACACATGAGTAGGTAGTTCTCTCTCAGAAATAGGATGCTGGAAGTGTAGGTTCAGTCTGATGGCTCTCTCCAGGAATGAAGAGGAGGTGGAGGGGTATATATAGCCTCCACACAAAATCTAACCGTTACACACAATCTACCAAACTCGATGGGCCCGAATCGTTAAACTCGGTCAGACTGATTTAGAAAATAATGTGACCGTTAAGGTTTTTGGTGGGACCGGAATGCAACTCGGTAGGACCGATTTGGTTAGGGTTAGGGCATAACCTAATCTCGGTGAGACCGATTACACAAACTCGGTAGGACCGATTTTGGTAATTAGCTAACCAGAGAGTTGGTCAGGCAAACTCGGTTGGACCGATTATCAAACTCGGTGGGACCGATTTTGGTAATGAGTCAACCAGGAAGTTTGCATTGTAATCTCGGTAGTACCGATTACTCAAACTCGGTAAGATCGATTTTGATAATGGACATACACAGAGAGATTACAATCCCATCTCGGTGAGACCGAGATCCCTATCGGTGAGACCGATTTGCCTAGGGTTTGTGGCAGTGGCTAAGACATCCAAACTCGGTGGCACTGGATAGAAAGAATTAGTGGGGCCGAGTTTGACTTTAGGTTTAGGACATATGTGTGGAAGTGGGAAAGTAGTTGAGGGTATTTGGAGCATATCACTAAGCACTTGAAGCAAGAGGCTCATTAAGCAACACCTCATCCCTCCTTGATAGTATTGGCTTTTCCTATAGACTCAATGTGATCTTGGATCACTAAAATGTAAAATGAAGAGTCTTGAGCTTGAAGCTTGAGCCAATCCTTTGTCCTTAGCATCTTGAAGGAGTTCCCACATCCTTTAGTCCATGCCACTCCATTGTTGAACTTATCTGAAACATACTAGATAAAAGTGTTAGTCCAACAAGAGATATGTTGTCATTAATTACCAAAACCACCTAGGGAGCACTTGTGCTTTCAATCTCCCCCTTTTTGGTAATTGATGGCAACATACATCAAAGCTTTAGATAAAGATATAAAGAATAGCAAGTAAAGCTTTGGAAAGACATGTAACAAGCATAGGCTCCCCCTACATGTATGCAATCATGTGAATATAGAATAGAGAAGCATGTGATAGCATAACCATGATAGAGCAGGCAATGTGTTACATGTATCTTGGCTATATGCATCAGAGCAAAAAGTATTAAAGAGAATACCTTCATGCCCATGAGTCCTTCTTGCAAACAGTATGTACATCAGCAAGAATTCCTCATACACATGATTGTGATGCATATACTTACCTTGTGGTCTTGAGTTGGCTTAGGATGGAATGAACCTGTGAAAACAAGGTTAGATAACACAGATGCATCTACTAGCCAGAGCAAACAGAGGAAACCACAAGAATACCAAGACTGGGATGACATGTAGAGAGTGAGTACTGAGTACCACATTGGATTAGACATGTCCCCAAGAGTAAAGATATGCAATGAATTTGAATGATTTCTTTCCCTTAGATGTCTTGCTCCCCCTGAATCTAGCATGGGATATTGGGAGAAGATAGGGAACAGAAAATCAGAGCTGAAAGATATGAATGAACAGAGCTAATGCAAGCTAATGCAAATAAGCACATATGAACATGTCTTTCCCCTCAAGAAGACATGTGGCATCTCTCCTCTTGAACACCAAGCATCCAGGATCCTTGAGAGATACTTTCTACTAGTATTCTCTCCCCCTGGAGATCTCTCTCTCCCCCTAAAGGATCTCTCTCTCCTTCTCTGATGTGATCTCTCTCTCTAAGTGATAAGCTTTGATGCGATCTCTCTCTCCCCCTTTGACATCAATTTCCAAGAAGGGCTTGATAAAGATGTAATCTCTCTCTCTCTCTCCCTCTGGAAGTTGTCGTGAATGGGTTTGATCCATGAGTCACAACATAAAGCAATGATAAAAATGTGATGCTTGTAGAGGACAAGATTCATTGAGTGGAGCTGGATTAGAAGAAACTCAGAATAAGTGGCAAACTGTTTTTTCCTGTTGTGAAATCGGTGGCACCGAGTGGTATGCTTCGGTGGTACCGAGAGTTTTCGGTTGGACCGAAAATAACAAATCAGTGTAACCGAGTTCATCGCAGAGAAAACACTTGTCACCTCAGCTCACTAGACTAGAAAGATCTCACAAAGATTTGCAAGGAATTAGATGCAGAAAATGCAGAGAAAACAGAAAGAAATCTAGATGAAGTTTTTTTTGAAAGGGGAAACACATATGCATGAGAGAAATGCAAAAACTCAGAAAAGAACACAGGAGAACTTCATCTAGAGATGGTCGGCGACAAAGTCACCTATGTTAGAGTATATTGACTTAGGAGTCAAGTGAGATCACTTGATCATAGGCCATACTCATTGTTTACGCTCAAAATGGGGTTGCCATTTTTCGTTTAAGCATCTTGATGTATTCACATCTTGTCGAGTTGCTTTAACTCATGACTCGGAGTAAAGCTTATCTAAGATGGAATAACATACCTTGGTTGGTGGTGTTGTCCATGTAGTTGAACTTGCGTGGGTTGCTCAAGGTTGATGTAGCTCATCAAGAATTTGGAGCACCACTTGGAATTTGAGTCCATCTACCTACATGGGTTAGTTCTTGCAAGGAAGAGCACTTGTGTATCCAAAAATGACAATCATGAAGCTCAACATAGAATTTGACAAAGGATATGTTTGAATGGTTTCGTGCTTCCTTGTCTTCAACCACCTTTGTGTAGAGACTTGGTGATGTAGAGATTGCTCAAGATATGAGTAGATTACAATCTCATGGAATTTGATTCAACCAAGTACCTACATGGGTTAGATAACATGCAAGATACAAATATATCCAAGACATAAGTTTTTCATCATAAGAGAAATATCAAGGATTAGTCATAAGCTCATGTCTTGCATGTATCCAATGGAGTTTCTACTCCAAGTTTGAAGCATCAATGATGTTCAATTCTCCTCTTAACCTGCAAAACACTTTCTCATCAAGAGGTTTAGTGAATATATCCGCTAATTGCTTTTCGGTGCGAACATGCTTAAGATCAATGTCACCCTTAGCAACATGATCTCGAATGAAATGATGACAAACTTCAATATGCTTAGTTCGAGAAAGTTGCATAGGATTATGACCAATTTTGATAGCACTTTCATTATCACAAAGCAATGGAACATGTCTCACATATATCCCATAATCTTTAAGAGTTTGGGTCATCCAAAGTAATTGAGCACAACATGAACCAGCGGCAATATATTCAGCTTCGGCGGTGGATAAGGATACCGAGTTTTGTTTCTTGGAGGACCAAGACACAAGAGATCTACCAAGAAATTGACAAGTACCCGAAGTGGACTTTCTATCAACCTTGTCTCCGGCATAGTCCGAGTCGGAATAGCCAACAAGATCGAAAGAGGCCCTCTTAGGATACCAAATGCCCAAATTTGGTGTATGAATTAAGTATCTCACTATCCTTTTCACGGCCTTAAGATGACATTCTTTAGGAGCAGCTTGATATCATGCACACATGCACACACTTAGCATAATATCGGGACGTGAAGCACATAGATATAACAATGAACCAATCATAGAGCGATAAACCTTTTGATCAACCGCTTCACCATCTTTGGTCAAATCAAGATGTCCACTAGTAGGCATGGGTGTAGTCATACCTTTGCATTCTTGCATATTGAACTTCTTGAATAAGTCCTTGGTGTACTTTGTTTGCGAGACAAAAGTACCTTCCTTAGTTTGCTTGATTTGCAAACCAAGAAAGAATTTGAGTTCACTCATCATAGACATCTCAAACTTCTCTGACATTAACTTCCCAAACTTTTCACTAAAATGAGGGTTAGTTGAACCAAATATAATATCATCAACATAAATTTGGCACACAAAGAGTTCACCATTAACCCTTTTAGTAAAAAGAGTAGAATCAATTTTCTCAATTTCAAAGCCTTTTTCAATAAGGAACTTGGTCAAGCATTTATACCATGCTCTAGGAGCTTGTTTAAGTCCATAAAGAGCTTTGTGAAGTTTGTAAACATGATTGGGTTTCTTAGGATTGACAAAGCCAGGAGGTTGTTTCACATAAACTTCCTCCTCTATTTCACCATTTAGAAAAGCACTTTTAATGTCCATTTGGTACAAGGTGATATCATGGTGATTAGCATAGGCAAGTAAGATGCGAATGGACTCAAGTCTAGCAACGGGGGCGTAAGTCTCACCATAGTCCATACCTTTGACTTGCGTGTAGCCTTGGGCGACGAGACGTGCTTTGTTGCGAACTACTTGTCCATCTTCATCTTGCTTGTTGCGAAGCACCCATTTGGTACCAATGATGTTGTGGTTGTTGTCGGGCTTCTCAACCAATGTCCAAACCTGGTTCCTCTCAAAGTTGTGTAGATCTTCATGCATAGCATTTATCCAATCCGGATCTTCCAATGCTTCTTCGACCTTCATAGGTTCAATGCTAGAGATGAAAGAATAGTTTTCACAAAAAGTTAGCTAAACGAGTTTTAGAGCGAGTGATTCTCCCAATTTGAATATCATTGTAGATTTGCTCTATGGTATGGTCTTTGGCAATTCTTGCTCGAACTTATGAAAGCTTTTGCTTGGGTCTTCGTTGAACATCTTCTTCATCTTGTTCTTCTTCTTGGCCTTCTTCATTGTTGGCGTTGTCGTTCTCTTGTCGTGGTGGAGAAGGAGGTTGTTGACGTTCATCTTGATGCACTTCCTCGTTTTCTTCATCTTGGTGTGTCCCACTTGTGGATGCTTCCGTATCAACTCTCGGTTCACCTTGTCATGAAGTAGAAGCTTCCACTTGGACAGACGAGGTACTCTCCTTCACCTCCGTTGGACGGACCTTGCTAAGACAAGTCTTGGATTGCTTCCGAAGGATCTTTGTCTCCTACATCAATTGGCAATTACTCTACTTGCGAGCCGTTAGATTCATCAAACTTCACATCTACCGTCTCTTCAACCTTTCGGGTGAAATTGTTGTGGACACGGTAAGTGTGAGAGTTTGAGCCATAACCTAGTAGGAAACCTTCATGAGACATAGGAGCAAATTTAGAACGACGATGCTTATCAAGAATGTAGCACTTTGAGCCGAATAGTCGAAAGTATCCAACTTGGGGTTTGTTACCGGTGAGTAGCTCGTATGCCGTCTTGCCGAGTAGCTTGTGAAGATACAAGCGATTTGTTGCATGACAAGCTGTCTCAACCGCTTCTGCCCAAAAGTGCTTCGGCGTCTTGTACTCATCAAGCATCGTTCTCGCCATTTCGATGAACGTCCGGTTCTTCCTCTCAACAACTCCATTTTGTTGAGGTGTGTACGTAGCCGACAACTCGTGTGAAATCCCTTCTTCGTCAAGAAAGGTGTCCACATTTGCGTTCTTGAACTCCGTTTCGTTGTCGCTGCGAACCTTCTTGATCTTCACTTCAAATTGATTTTGGGCCTTCCTAGCGAAGTTTTTGAAGATCTTTTGCACCTGCGATTTATCATCGAGAAAGAACACCCACGTAAATTTGGAAAAATCATCAACTATAACTAGACCAAAAGAATTTCCACCGAGACTCTTGTAAGAGTTGGGACGAAAGAGATCCATGTGAAGTAGCTCGAGTGGCCTCTTTGTGGTCATGATGTTCTTCACGGGATGCCTTCCTCCAACCTGTTTACCTGCTTGACAAGCACTACAAAGTCTATTCTTATCAAATATGACATCATTAAGTCCAAGGATATGATTCCCCTTAATAAGCTTGTCAAGGTTTCGCATACCAACATGACCTAATCGTCTATGCCATAACCAGCCTTTTGAGGATTTAGCAATGAAGCAAGTTTTAGGTTGAGCCTTTTTAGTGAAATCAACAATGTAAAGATCACCTCTACGTATGCCGGTAAAGACCATTTTATGATTGTCTCGACGAAACACTTGGCAATCAACTTCAGTAAATAAGACATTGAAACCAAAGTCAGCAAGTCTAGATACTGAAAGTAAGTTATATCCAAGAGATTCAACGAGCATGACATTTTGTATGGAGCTATCATGTGAGATGGCCACATTACCAAGGCCAACCACCTTACCCTTTGAGTTGTCACCGGAAGTGACATACTTTCGAGGACTATCATTATCAGCAAGCTCATGAAACATGTCTTTATCTCCGGTCATGTGATCGGTACATCCACTATCAAGAACCCATTCCTTTCCTCCTGACATATATCCCCGAAGATTTGCCATAAGACCAAAATGTCTCATTGCATCATCAAGATCGAAATCACTATCATCATCCTCGTCATAGTATCCATGTTCAACATCGTCATGTGGTGGATCAAATCCTAGAGAGGGTGATTCGTTAGAGTGAGTTTGACAATGATCTTGTCTATGAATTTTTATAGCTTCGGAAATAATATCACTAATAATACCAACATTTCCTTTGGCACGCATAAGATTTGTAAGCTCAAATAGACGATCACCAAACATAGGATCACTAGTATTCATCTTACTCAAGGCAATAGACTTATGAAGAATTTCATCAAGATTTTTCAAAGAATAATCAGGAAATCGTTCCTCAAGAAATTTCCATATAGTGTAGGCACACTCAAGAGTAGGCAGTTTTATAATCAAGTTTCTAGGCAAGCCTCTAGTGATAAGATTAACAGTTCTAAGATTCCTAACCATGTCAATTGAGTCATCATGGGTTGGATGCATAGGGTCAACATGAGGTGCACAAGGACTAGCAATGTACTTGTTCAAATGATATTGATTGAAAATTACAAGCATCTCATTTTTCCACTCATGAAAATACTCTCCATCAAGAATAGGCACTCTATGTCTAAGACTCCCCAAAGTAGACTCATCCATCTTCCTCCAATGGTGATTAAACCAAGGCAATGGAGACGAATGCTCTGATACCACTTGTAGGACCTTGAGAAGAGGTGTCTAGAGGGGGGGGGGGGTGATTAGACACTAAGTACCAAAGTTGCAGCTTTTAAGTTTCTTTAAAGTTTGAGTGGAGTTTAGGCACAAGTTTAACATTCACAACACATAGCAAGCAAGCATGCAAAGAGTATATGAGCAGCGGAAAGTAAAGCATGCAACTTGCAAGAATGTAAAGGGAAGGGATTGAAGGATTCAAACGCAATTGGAGACACAGATGTTTTTGGCGTGGTTCCGATAGGTGGTGCTATCGTACATCCATGTTGATGGAGACTTCAACCCACGAAGGGTAACGGTTGCGCGAGTCCATGGAGGGCTCCACCCACGAAGGGTCCACGAAGAAGCAACCTTGTTTATCCCACCATGGCCGTCACCCACGAAGGACTTGCCTCACTAGCGGTAGATCTTCACGAAGTAGGCGATCTCCTTGCCCTTACAAACTCCTTGGTTCAACTCCACAATCTTGTCGGAGGCTCCCAAGTGACACCATGGCCAATCTAGGAGACACCACTCTCCAAGAAGTAACAAATGGTGCGTTGATGATGAACTCCTTGCTCTTGTGCTTCAAATGATAGTCTCCCCAACACTCAACTCTCTCTCATAGGATTTGGATCTGGTGGAAAGAGGATTTGAGTGGAAAGCAACTTGGGGAAGGCTAGAGATCAAGATTCATATGGTAGGAATGGAATATCTTGGCCTCAACACATGAGTAGGTAGTTCTCTCTCAGAAATAGGATGCTGGAAGTGTAGGTTCAGTCTGATGGCTCTCTCCAGGAATGAAGAGGAGGTGGAGGGGTATATATAGCCTCCACACAAAATCTAACCGTTACACACAATCTACCAAACTCGATGGGACCGAATCGTTAAACTCGGTCAGAACGATTTAGAAAATAATGTGACCATTAAGGTTTTTGGTGGGACCGGAATGCAACTCGGTAGGACCGATTTGGTTAGGGTTAGGGCATAACGTAATCTCGGTGAGACCGATTACACAAACTCGGTAGGACCGATTTTGGTAATTAGCTAACCAGAGAGTTGGTCAGGCAAACTCGGTTGGACCGATTATCAAACTCAGTGGGACCGATTTTGGTAATGATTCAACCAGGAAGTTTGCATTGTAATCTCGGTAGTACCGATTACTCAAACTCGGTAAGACCGATTTTGATAATGGACATACACAGAGAGATTACAATCCCATCTTGGTGAGACCGAGATCCCTATCGGTGAGACCGATTTGCCTAGGGTTTGTGGCAGTGGCTAAGACATCCAAACTCGGTGGCACCGGATAGAAAGAATCAGTGGGGCCGAGTTTGACTTTAGGTTTAGGACATATGTGTGGAAGTGGGAAAGTAGTTGGGGGTATTTGGAGCATATCACTAAGCACTTTGAAGCAAGAGGCTCATTAAGCAACACCTCATACCTCCTTGATAGTATTGGCTTTTCCTATAGACTCAATGTGATCTTGGATCACTAAAATGTAAAATGAAGAGTCTTGAGCTTGAAGCTTGAGCCAATCCTTTGTCCTTAGCATCTTGAAGGAGTTCCCACATCCTTTAGTCCATGCCACTCCATTGTTGAACTTATCTGAAACATACTAGATAAAAGTGTTAGTCCAACAAGAGATATGTTGTCATTAATTACCAAAACCACCTAGGGAGCACTTGTGCTTTCAATCTCCCCCTTTTTGGTAATTGATGGCAACATACATCAAAGCTTTAGATAAAGATATAAGGAATAGCAAGTAAAGCTTTGGAAAGACATGTAACAAGCATAGGCTCCCCCTACATGTATGCAATCATGTGAATATGAAATATAGAAGCATGTGATAGCATAACCATGATAGAGCAGGCAATGTGTTACATGTATCTTGGCTATATGCATCAGAACAAAAAGTATTAAAGAGAATACCTTCATGCCCATGAGTCCTTGTGACACTCCAAATTTTTTTGTGGTTTTTGTTTTCAGAAAGAGCCTTGCTTGGTTTGAAGATGGTCATTCAAACCCTTCTTAAAAAAACCTCTTCTAAGTTTTCCCTCTCAAAAATCTTTTCTTGGATTTAGTTTCTTCTAAAAAGAAAACCTTTTTGGTTTTGGGCTTTTATTTGATTTTGACCCATTCTTGTTTACCATGCCTCTTATGGTAAAACTCCCCCAAAACCCCTCCTTCCACTTTGGTTCAACCCAAACATTCTGTCCAAACTAATAAAATCCATTTTTGGATTTTATTCCAATTATTTCTTTTCCCACAATAATTCTGTCCTTTATTTTGAGCCTAGGTGATTTGCAAAGCAAGTACCCTACTGCCTTTGATTCTTGATCCCAAACCAACTACCCTGGACAGTCCTTAGTACCCACAACCTAGAACCATCAAGATATACTCTTCTTATTTTCAAAAATTTTAAATTTCACTCTCTGCAAGTTTGGACCAGATTTGCCAAATTTGGTGAAATTCATATCTCCACTCCAAAAATTCCACCAAAATTTAGGCAACCTCTAGCTGCAATGAGAGACCACTCCACCAAAAATCAGCTCAAGGTAAAATCCCTACATGCCTAGATATTCTGTCAAACACCTGGCATGCACTATTTCTGTTCATCTTCAGTAAAAATTGAGATTTAGTGTCGTTTCTCCGTCAGTAATTTCAGTCACATGTCCACTGTGCTTTTGGCTCGTTGCTCGCAGCCCCTCCCTCTTGTCCGGAGCACCACACGCGCGCTTGGCGCCTTCCTAGCGTCGGTGGCGCCCTAGCCCGCCTGCGCCGGCGTGTCCCGCGGCGGCAGAACCACTGCAACGGCCGACAGGGGGCAACACTGCGGCATAACACCGTTCGGCGCCGCCCAAACCTCTTGAGAGCTCCGCATGGCCAGCTCCTTGCCAGCGCACGCATGCAGCACCGTCGCCGTGGACTGGCACGCGCAGAGCGCATTCTCTGCCGCCGAGATGCCGTGCGGCCGTTCCGTCGAGGACAGGCCGTAACCACCCCTCCCGTGCTGAGTTGGACACTGAAATGGCACCAATGCTCCATCTAGTCGATGCTCCAGCCCCTAAGCCGACTGTTCACCCACAGCACCGCCGTAATCGCCCGCCGGACTTATCCGTTCACGGCAACCGCCTCGGGCCGGCTATATATAGCCCCTCCCCCCGAGCTTGCTCTCGCCCCCGCACAACTCCACCACCTCACCCGACCCCGCCTAGCCACTGGAAGAGCCTCGAGGGCCCCTTCTTCCTCAACTCCGGCCACCTTCGTCCGCCTCAGGCTCCGACAATGTTCTCTCTCGTGAGAACTCCTCTGCCGCCCTACTCTCGCCCGTAGCCTCGTACCACCTCCAGAAGGCTAACCCCCACTTCAATTTGAGTCCCGCAGCTCCCTCCGGCGAGATCCACGACTGCCCGAACCGCCGTCCGCCGGAGCAAGGGCCGCCGTCGACACAGTGCTCGTCGGCGACCACCACCCCCACTCATAGACGCGGAAAGGTGCACTGATCACGAAGGTAACCCCCGATCACCTTGCCTCGCCGTGGATCGCCGCCGGCGACCACCGCACCTCTCGGGCGCCGTCGCGCCCTGTTTCCCTCGTTTAAAAATTCAAACCTGACGGGTGGAGCCCGCCTGCCAGTCTCTCAGCCATTTCTTTTAAACAAACCGTTTTTCGGACTTTTCCGCAGAACCCCCTGGAAGTTTTCTGTTTCATTACAGATGGGTCCTTGGACCAAAACTCTTATAACTTTTAAACATAAAATGGTTTTTGATTGATTCTTTTTCTGTCATCTTTATTTTTCTGTCTAGTTTTTTGTCATGTTTATATGAAAAATATTTGGAACACTTTTCTGTACACTCACGGTATTTAGGTTACGTACGTATTTTTCTAATACCGTAGATACCGGAGGAGGTGACGGAGCTGCAAACTTCACACAGTTAAACTCCGACTACTCCGGACCAGGCAAGCTTGTTTGAACTCTTGATATGATGAGTGGTTGTTGCATGTTTGCATTTTTGTATAGTCATGGCATGTTTATGAACATTTCTTTGAATGTTATATTTCATGCACATAAGTGGAAAGTAAGTTTCGGAAAGCATTATGTTGTTGGATACATATTCGCATGGCCATGTGATGGCATGAGGATGGGTAAGATGGTAGTGTTGTGACATGATAGTCTTATGCCATATTATTTGACTTCTGTGTCATCGTGAAACAAATCACATTTCCATTCATTCCTTCCTGTACTGTCACATGTTTTCCGAAAGGAATATGGCTTAGTAAGTTGCAAATCGTTTTCCTGGTACACACCAAATAGATAGGACGGGATGAGGGTTCCATGGCCCTGGATTAAAGCCCGTCATCCGGTCAGGGGGCATGGGTGTTTCCGGTTGGGACCGAGAGGGGGCACCCCTTAGAGCGCGCGTATAGAAATTTGATCCCATGCTATTCGAGGTTGTGACCTCCCCGTCTCAAAGTTTTTCTTGGACGTTGTCCAGGGTGATTCCTGGCATTGTGAGGTGAAATGGGTGTGTACTAGTTAAATGTGTTTCTACCGAAATACCATAAACGGAACTAGTCCATTCGTGACTACGGAAATCCGTTGGCTGTGGTCAGTCAATACCAACTCTGCAGAGTCACAAATCTTTCAATCATCTTGTACATGTTCAAGTACTATATTCATCTTATATTGTCAGGTATCAGCCTCAGTGACAAAACTCCGGTGGAATACATGTGTGATAAATCCGGTTAAAAGATTATTCTTGTGGATGGACTAATATTGTTATTCACATTTGTTACAAGCCCTGTCTGTGATGTCGCTCAGACGTCCGACGGTGGCATACTTGTTATTTACATTTGTTACAAGCCCTGTCTGTGATGTTGCTCAGACGTCCGACGGTGGCATACTTGTATTTACATTTATTTTAAGCCCTGTCTGTGATGTTGCTCAGACGTCCGACGGTGGCATACTTGTATTTACTTTTATTGTAAGCCCTGTCTACGATGTCGCTCAGACGTCCGACGGTGGCATACTTGTATTTACTTTTATTGTAGGCCCTGTCTGCGATGTCGCTCAGACGTCCGACTGTGGCATTTCTTTTAAAGCCCTTTATGTGATGTCGCTCAGACGTCTGACTGTGGCATTTCTTTTCAAGCCCTGTCTGTGATGTCGCTCAGATGTCCGACTGTGGCATTTCTTTTCAAGCCCTGTCTGTGATGTCGCTTAGACGTCCGACTGAGGCATTTCTTTTCAAGCCCTTTATGTGGTGTCGCTTAGACGCCCGACTGCGGCATGAGTTTTATTTGTTTACCTTTCGAGGCGTCGCTCCAGACACCCGATCGGTTTTCATTTATTTGTTTACTTATCAAGTCGTGCATAAATATTATTATTATTGTATGAGCATCATTATTTTTATTCATGACGCATTCATGCATTCATTGATTATATCTTTTGTCCGAACTGTCTTGCGAGTACTTTCAAAGTACTCACCTGGCTTGTTGATTTGGCCAGATGTTGATGAAGGCGATCTCATGGATGAAGAGTTTGATAGCGAGTCCGACGCCTAGAGGAGTCCCAGTCAGTCCCGTGCGATCCTGTTTTGGTCACTGTGTTATCCGCTTCCGCAACCCCAGAAATAAATTCATCGAGCCTCACCTCGATGCTCGATGAGCTGCCAGTTAGAAGTCAAGTTATCCACCACCACTTTTTACCTCGAGCTAGTAGCATGCCACCACACCCCTGTGTCATAACGCCCTTATGTAAGATATTGGCGAGTTTGTAATAATTTGTTGAGCAGCCTCAGCTCAACCCTGTAATATATTTAATGCTACTGGTCCTCTGTTCATCAAGTATTTGTCTACCAGTGAGGATGACTTTTCCTATATTGGACTCTAAAGATCGATTTTCTCAATAATTATTTTATTGAAAAAAACGGTCATGACAGACTTGGTAACCAGAGCCAGGCTGACTGTAGGAAGCCACTAGGTGCGATCACTAATTGGTTATTAGCATGATAGAGTTTATTCGTGTTTTTACAGATGTAGTCATTCTTCTGACAGTCAGCATAAAATCTATGATCTGATCATTCAGAATTTTTGCCTACTTTTGTAGATGGCCGGCAACGACTGTGAGTCGCAGATGTTCGCCAACGTGCCTGAGGGGTTCGTCAAACTCCTCTCCTTCATCGTTCAGGTCGCGATGGGGCCATCCGTGCGCCCAATCTTCACACTTTATCCACACAAGATCAACGACAGTCTGACCATGCACCAGGCCGCGGTGCAATTCAGGGGAGGGCGTGTTGAGATGCACCACTTTCGTTTCTTGGGGAGATCCATGCCTACAGAGAGGCATGCTATGCAGATGGCTGCCCGCGAGGCGATAGCTCGTCTTCGGGATGTCCTTCCTGCAATGAAGACCCGTCGCTACCGCTACCTTACATGCCACGTGCCTTACACCTGTCACTACTCATTCTTTTTCCCCAGAGGAGAGCGAGACGAGGCCTTTGAGATGCTTGTCGAGTACCTCCGAGCCCTGGAGGCAGCCTTCGACAGCATGGTGGACGACCTCGTAGCTGCCCGCATGGACTCAGTTCATGGCTGTGCTGCTAACAGGAGGGAACTCCTACACACCGCTCCACCGCTGAATTTTATCTCGTCCTCAGCTTCTCATTCGCCTACCATTCTCGCCACTGCTCGTCGTTTGCCTACCACTGAGGAATTTAACCAAGCTATTGCACCCACTCCCGTTCGCGCTGCACCACTTTTTGCACCCACTCCCATACATGCTACTCCACCTATTCCGCCCACTCTTATTCAGGTTACTCCGCCTATGGCACCTGCTCCATCAGCTCAGCGTAGCGTTCCTTGTATGGAACCTATTAGCAAGGAGGAAGTTGATTCCCTAGCGTCACTACGTCTCACCCTCGGCAGGCCAAGGGAGATCCTCACCATCTCCGACTGAGTACGCGTAGACGCCATGCGATGTACCGACTTGTGTAATATGTTTAGATGTACATAGGTTGTGAGAAGTAGCCTGTTTGCGCATCATGTAGGATCTGGAGAAGTGCACTAGTTTAAATAACATGTCAGGATTATGTACGCATATCCTGAGTGATGTAATGTATAATTATGCTTGCGTGTAAGATATGTAATAGTCCTTCTCCGCGCGCAACCGTGTATTTTCAAAAAATATCCTGGAGTTTTAAAATTTTCTTTGTTTGTGATTTTATTGACTTTTGCGACTCTCTTTCTTGTCTTACGAGTTTCACAAAATATATCCCCATAGTGAAAGATATCTCGTCCTTGGACGCGCTCCATGCCAAATCAGCCAGAAGAAAATTATGGCACACTGCAAATCCACAGTTTCACTCAGGGACAGACAAGTCAACAGGACAGTGAAACAGCTTTTACACAAGTGTGTCGTCTGTATGAATAGTGTCAGCAACAACACCAGGAAATGATGAACCAATTCATCAATATGGGAAGTAACCATGGTCAATATCAACAGCAATCCAAATTATCTGAGTTACAGAAGACGCGTCCTCCAACATTTTCTCATACTGACAAGCCTCTTGAGGCCGACGACTGGCTTCGAGACATGGAGAGAAAATTAATTATTGCACAGTGTTCAGACCATGAAAAATTATTGTATGCACCACATTACCTCACGGAGCAGCCGCATCGTGGTGGGAAAACTTCCTGCACATGCACCCCAACGAAAATGAAATAACCTGGGAGGATTTCAAGGAAGGTTTTCATGGGGCACACATTCCTAAGAGTGTTATGAAAATCAAGAAGAGAGAATTTGATGACCTTAAGAAAAGGACCATGCCAGTGTCAGAATACAACAGCCAATTTACTCTGCTGTCTCGCTATGCCAATGAAGAGCGCATGACCGAGAGCAAGAAGATGGAAAAATTCCTGGAAGGCCTGGCACCCACCCTTAAATGCCAGCTGGTTGTGCATACCTTCCCAGATTTTAAAACATTGGTGGATAAGGCCATTACTCTGGAAAATGAGTGACGTAGCCTGGAAGATTTCCGCAAACGCAAAAGGGACCAGACTACTTTTGCTCGCAACCCCGGAAGCAAGACGAAATTTCAGAAGGGTGGAATACACAAAACCCCGACGGATAATTCACGCCCAATCAAGAATTTCCATGCAAGAGACAAGGAGTTCACCTATCGCCCAGGCGTTACTTGTTACGCTTGTGGAGAAGAAGGGCACTATGCCAAGCAGTGCCCCAAGCCAAGGAACTCAACCCCGAAGCCTAACAATGGTGGAAATAATTCAGCGCCAAAGCGAAACAATTTCAACCCCAATAACAACCACCGGAAAGGTCACCTGAACCACGTGACCCGAGAGGAAGCACAGAACGCCCCAGATATCGTACTCGGTACGTACCCCGTCAACACAATACCTGCCATGGTTTTGTTTGATTCTGGAGCTTCTCACTCATTCATTTCGAAGAGTTTTGCTTTGCAAAATAATTTTTCGATGCTTCCCTTGGAAAAATCAATGATAATCAAGTCCCCTGGAATTAAGCAAGTGACCCAGAGTTACTGTCAAGGTGTGGTTATTGAATTTGAAGGATTGAAGTTTTACGCCAACCTTATTGTATTGGAAAGCAAAGGACTGGATGTCATCCTAGGGATGGATTGGTTAACCACCAACAAAGGTTTTATTGACTGCTTCAATCGGACCGTGATCCTCACACACCATCACGGGAAGAAAATAAAAGTTTCAGCCAAATAGAGACAAATACCTCGGCAACCGAGACTAAACAAGGTGGACGTTTCTGAGCTGAACAAGGTTCCAGTAGTATGTGAATTCCCAGACGTATTTCCAGAAGAACTACCAGGCATGCCACCGGACCGAGAGATAGAATTCAACATTGAGCTAGCACCCGGAACCGCTCCCATTTACAAGAAACCATACAGAATGGCACCATCCGAATTGGTGGAATTGAAGAAGCAAATAAAAGAATTATTGGAGAAAGGATACATTCGAACCAGTTCCTCACCTTGGGGTTCTCCAATTTTATTTGCCAAGAAGAAGGATGGAACACTGAGGTTGTGTATTGACTATCGGGCTCTTAACATGGTCACAATCAAGAACAAATACCCAATGCCCCTAATAAATGATTTATTTGATCAGCTCGCACAGGCCAAAGTCTTCTCAAAAATTGACTTGAGATCAGGATACCACCAATTAAAAGTGCGAACAGAAGATATTCCCAAGACCGCCTTCACTTCCAGATATGGGTTGTATGAGTTCACAGTGATGCCATTCGGGCTAACCAACGCCCCCGCATATTTTGTTCACCTCATGAACAAAGTATTTATGAAGTATATGGACAAGTTTGTTGTGGTATTCATCGATGATATTCTGATATACTCCAAAACACCAGAAGAGCACGCCGAGCATCTCAGGATTATACTCGGAGAACTCAGGAAACATCAACTATACGCCAAATTCAACAAATGTGAATTTTTGCTAAGACAGGTGGGTTTCTTGGGCCACGTGCTAACCCAAGAAGGTATTGTAGTAGACCCGGAAAAAGTCAAGGCCGTACTTGGCTGGAAACCACCAACTAACGTAACGGACGTACGGAGTTTCTTGGGAATGGCAGGCTATTATCAGAGATTTATTGAAGGATTCTCCACCATAGCAAAGCCAATGACGCAGTTACTCAAGAAAGGCAAGAAGTTTGAATGGACAGAAGCATGTGAGAAAAGCTTCCAAGAGCTAAAAAGCAAATTAACAATGGCACCAGTATTAATTGTGCCAGATATACACAAGAATTTTGAGGTATATTGTGACGCATCCCGGAAAGGCCTCGGATGCGTATTAATGCAAGAAGGCAAGGTAGTTGTGTATGTCTCCAAACAACTTCGCAAGCATGAGGAGAGTTATCCCACTCATGACTTGGAATTGGCAGCGGTCATCCATGCACTCAAGGAATAAAGACACTTCCTACTTGGAAATCGTTGTGAGATATACACAGACCATAAGAGTCTTAAGTATATTTTCACACAGCCGGAACTTAATTTACGGCAACGACGCTGGTTGGAGTTGGTGAAGGATTATGACGTTGGGATCCACTATCATCCCAAAAAAGCAAATGTTGTGGCAGATGTCCTTAGTCGGAATCCCAGCACGGACGACGACAGTCTACCAAAGTTGAGGCCAGAATTTCAACAGGAATTTGCCAAACTCAATTTAATAATGGTTACCGAAGGCAGTGTGTCAAACCTGGAAATACAGCCTACTCTGATGGAAAAGATCAAGGAGGCTCAGCACGGACACCCCAACATTGATGGCATAAAAAGGAAAGTGAGTTTGGGCAAAGCCTCAGAATTCAACATAGATGAGCAAGGAATATTGTGGTACGGAGAGAGACTATGCGTACCAAATATCAAGGACCTCAAACAACAAATTCTAGCTGAAAGTCACACAGCTCCGTACTCAATCCACCCTGGAGGAACAAAAATATACAAAGACCTTCAGGAAAATTTTTGGTGGCACGGTATGATGAGAGATATAGCCACGTTCATTGCATGCTGTGACTCTTGTCAACGTATCAAGGCCGAGCACCAGAAACCAACCGGGCTATTACAACCAAACAAGATACCCGAGTGGAAGTGGGACGAGATTGGAATGGACTTTATCGTTGGACTGCCACGGTCACGACACGGAAACGATGCCATATGGGTCATAACCGACAGATTAACCAAAGTGGCACATTTTATTCCGGTGAAGACAACTTACACCACTCAGAGACTGGCCAGACTTTATCTTGCCCGTATCGTCTGCCTACATGGAGTCCCAAAGACTATCATCTCCGATAGAGGCACACAGTTCATCTCTAGATTTTGGGATCACCTACAACAGGCACTGGGAACCCAACTATCTTTCAGTACCGCGTACCATCCCCAGACTGATGGGCAAACTGAACGCGTAAACCAAATTCTTGAAGACATGCTGAGGGCCTGTGTCCTCACCTACGGAACCAGTTGGGAAGAAAGTTTGCCATATGCAGAGTTCGCATACAACAACAGTTATCAAGCCAGCTTACAAATGGCACCCTTTGAAGCTCTATATGGGAGAAGATGTCGTACCCCGCTAAATTGGTCAGAGACCAGAGATAGCCATATCTTCGGCCCAGATATGCTCAAGGAGGCCGAGGAGAAAGTTAAAACAATTAGAGATCGACTCAAAACAGCTCAGAGTCGGCAAAAGAGTTATTACGATCGAAAGCATCGGGAAATCAGTTTTGAACCCGGAGAATTGGTATACCTAAGAGTTTCTCCTATGAAGGGTCTACAGCGATTCAGGATTAAGGGAAAGCTAGCACCAAGATTCATCGGACCATTTCTTATAGTGGCCCGAAGAGGCACGATAGCCTACCAGCTAGACCTACCCGGAGATTTATCCGGTATCCACAACGTGTTTCACATCTCGCAGTTGAGAAAGTACGTGAGCAACCCAGAGAAGCAAGTGTCACATGAAAATATTGACGTGCAACCAGACCTCACCTACCGGGAGCACCCAATAAAAATATTAGAAGAGTCTGAGAGGAGGACCCGACAGAAAACCATCAAATTTTTCAGAGTTTAGTGGAGCAATCACTCCGAGAATGAAGCTACTTGGGAGAGAGAGGATTTCCTTTGGACAGAGCACCCACACCTGTTTAAGGATCAACTGAAATCTCGGGGACAAGATTTTTCCTAAGGGGGTAGGTGCTGTGACACTCCAAATTTTTTTGTGGTTTTTGTTTTCAGAAAGAGCCTTGCTTGGTTTGAAGATGGTCATTCAAACCCTTCTTAACAAAACCCTCTTCTAAGTTTTCCCTCTCAAAAATCTTTTCTTGGATTTAGTTTCTTCTAAAAAGAAAACCTTTTTGGTTTTGGGCTTTTATTTGATTTTGATCCATTCTTGTTTACCATGCCTCTTATGGTAAAACTCCCCCCAAACCCCTCCTTCCACTTTGGTTCAACCCAAACATTCTGTCCAAACTAATAAAATCCATTTTTGGATTTTATTCCAATTATTTCTTTTCCCACAATAATTATGTCCTTTCTTTTGAGCCTAGGTGATTTGCAAAGCAAGTACCCTACTGCCTTTGATTCTTGATCCCAAACCAACTCCCCTGGATAGTCCTTAGTACCCACAACCTAGAACCATCAAGATCTACTCTTCTTCTTTTCAAAAATTTCAAATTTCACTCTCTGCAAGTTTGGACCAGATTTGCCAAATTTGGTGAAATTCATATGTCCACTCCTCCAAAAATTCCACCAAAATTCAGGCAACCTCTAGCTGCAATGAGAGACCACTCCACCAAAAATCAGCTCAAGGTAAAATCCCTACATGCCTAGATCATTCTGTCGAACACGTGGCATGCACTATTTCTGTTCATCTTCAGTAAAAATTGAGATTCAGTGTCGTTTCTCCGTTAGTAATTTCAGTCACATGTCCACTATGCTTTTGGCTCGTTGCTCGCAGCCCCTCCCTCTTGTCCGGAGCACCACACGCGCGCTTGGCGCCTTCCTGGCGTCGGTGGCGCCTTGGCCCGCCTGCGCCGGCGTGTCCCGCGGCGGCAGAACCACCGTAACGGCCGACAGGGGACAACACTGCGGCATAACGCCGTTCGGTGCCGCCCAAACCTCTTGAGAGCTCCGCGTGGCCACCTCCTTGCCAGCGCACGCATGCAGCACCGTCGCCGTGGCCTGGCACGCGTAGAGCGTGTTCTCTGCCGCCGACGTGCCGTGCGGCCTTTCCGTCGAGGACAGGCCGTAACCACCCCTCCCGTGCTGAGTTGGACACTGAAATGGCACCAATGCTCCATCTAGTCGATGCTCCAGCCCCTAAGCCGACTGTTCACCCACAGCGCCGCCGTAATCGCCCGCCGGACTTATCCGTTCACGGCAACCGCCTCGGGCCGGCTATATATAGCCCCCCCAGCTTGCTCTCGCCCCCGCACAACTCCACCATCTCAACAGACCCCGCCTAGCCACTGGAAGAGCCTCGAGGGGCCCTTCTTCCTCAACTCCGGCCACCTCCGTCCGCCTCGGGCTCCGGCAACGTTCTCTCCGGTGAGAACTCCTCCACCGCCCTACTCTCGCCCGTAGCCTCGTACCACCTCCAGAAGGCTAACCCCCACTTCAATTTGACCCCCGCAGCTCCCCCCGGCGAGATCCACGACTGCCCGAACCGCCGTCCGCCGGAGCAAGGGCCGCCGTCGACGCAGTGCTCGCCAGCGACCACCACCACCACCCATAGACGCGGAAAGGTGCACTGATCATGAAGGTAAACCCCGATCACCTTGGCTCGCCGTGGATCGCCGCCGGCGACCACGACACCTCTCGGGCGCCGTCGCGCCCTGTTTCCCTCATTTAAAAATTCAAACCTGACGGGTGGAGCCCGCCTGTCAGCCTCTCAGCCATTTCTTTTAAACGAACCGTTTTTTGGACTTTTCCGCAGAACCCCCTGGAAGTTTTCTGTTTCATTACAAATGGGTCCTTGGACCAAAACTCTTATAACTTTTAAACATAAAATGGTTTTTGATTGATTATTTTTCTGTCATGTTTATTCGAAAAATATTTGGAACACTTTTCTATACACTCATGGTATTTACGTTACGTATGTATTTTTCTTATACTGTAGATACCGGAGGAGGTGACGGAGCTGCAAACTTCACACAGTTAAACTCCGACTACTCCGAACCAGGCAAGCATGTTTGAACTCTTGATATGATGAGTGGTTGTTGCATGTTTGCATTTTTGTATAGTCATGGCATGTTTATGAACATTTCTTTGAATGTTATATTTCATGCACATAAGTGGAAAGTAAGTTTCGGAAAGCATTATGTTGTTGGATACATATTTGCATGGCCATGTGATGGCATGAGGATGGGTAAGATGGTAGTGTTGTGACATGCCAGTCTTATGCCAGATTATTTGACTTCCGTGTCATCGTGAAACAAATCACATTTCCATTCATTCGTTCCTGTACTGTCACATGTTTTCTGAAAGGAATATGGCTTAGTAAGTTGCAAATCGTTTTCCTGGTACACACCAAATAGAGAGGCCGGGATGAGGGTTCCATGGCCCTGGATTAAAGCCCGTCATCCGATCAGGGGGCTTGGGTGTTTCCGGTTGGGACCGAGAGGGGGGCACCCCTTAGAGCGCGCGTATAGAAATTTGATCCCATGCTATTCCAGGTTGTGACCTCCCCGTCTCAAAGTTTTTCTTGGACGTTGTCCAGGGTGATTCCTGGCATCGTGAGGTGAAATGGGTGTGTACTAGTTAAATGTGTTTCTACCGAAATACCATAAACGGAACTAGTCCATTCGTGACCACGGAAATCCGTTGGCTGTGGTCAGTCAATACCAACTCTGCAGAGTCACAAATCTTTCAATCATCTTGTACATGTTCAAGTACTATATTCATCTTATCTTGTCAGGTATCAGCCTCAGTGACAAAACTCTGGTGGAATACATGTGTGATAAATACGGTTAAAAGATTATTCTTGTGGATGGACTAATATTGTTATTCACATTTGTTACAAGCCCTATCTGTGATGTTGCTCAAACGTCCGACGGTGGCATACTTGTTATTTACATTTGTTACAAGCCCTGTCTGTGAGGTCGCTCAGACATCCGACGGTGGCATACTTGTATTTACATTTATTGTAAGCCCTGTCTGTGATGTCGCTCAGACGTCCAATGGTGGCATACTTGTATTTACTTTTATTGTAAGCCCTGTCTGCGATGTCGCTTAGACGTCCGACGGTGGCATACTTGTATTTACTTTTATTGTAAGCCCTGTCTGCGATGTCGCTCAGACGTCCGACTGTGGCATTTCTTTTAAAGCCCTTTATGTGATGTCGCTCAGACGTCCGACTGTGGCATTTCTTTTCAAGCCCTGTTTGTGATGTCGCTCAGACGTCCGACTGTGGCATTTCTTTTCAAGCCTTGTCTGTGACGTCGCTTAGACGTCCGATTGAGGCATTTCTGTTCAAGCCCTTTATGTGGTGTCGCTTAGACGCCCGACTGCGGCATGAGGATGACTTTTCCTATACTAGACTCTAAAGATCGATTTTCTCAATAATTATATTATTGAAAAACGGTCATGGTAGTCCTTCTTGCAAATAGTATGTACATCAGCAAGAATTCCTCATACACATGATTGTGATGCATATACTTACCTTGTGGTCTTGAGTTGGCTTGGGATGGAATGAACCTATGAAAACAAGGTTAGAGATAACACAGATGCATCTACTAGTCAGAGCAAACAGAAGAAACCACAAGAATACCAAGACTGGGATGACATGTAGAGAGTGAGTACTGAGTACCACATTGGATTAGACATGTCCCCAAGAGTAAAGATATGCAATGAATTTGAATGATTTCTTTCCCTTAGATGTCTTGCTCCCCCTAAATCTAGCATGGAATATTGAGAGAAGATAGGGAACAGAAAATCAGAGCTGAAAGATATGAATGAACAGAGCTAATGCAAGCTAATGCAAATAAGCACATATGAACATGTCTTTCCCCTCAAGAAGACATGTGGCATCTCTCCTCTTGAACACCAAGCATCTAGGATCCTTGAGAGATACTTTCTACTAGTATTCTCTCCCCCTGGAGATCTCTCTCTCCCCTTGAAGGATCTCTCTCTCCTTCTCTAATGTGATCTCTCTCTCTCTAAGTGATAAGCTTTGATGTGATCTCTCTCTCCCCCTTTGACATCAATTTCCAAGAAGGGCTTGATAAAGATGTAATCTCTCTCTCCCTCTGGAAGTTGTCGTGAATGGGTTTGATCCTTGAGTCACAACATAAAGCAATGATAAAAATGTGATGCTTGTAGAGGACAAGATTCATTGAGTGGAGCTGGATCAGAAGAAACTCAGAATAAGTGGCAAACTGTTTTTCCTGTTGTGAAATCGGTGGCACCGAGTGGTATGCTTCGGTGGTACCGAGAGTTTTCGGTTGGACCAAAAATAACAAATCGGTGTAACCAAGTTCATCGCAGAGAAAACACTTGTCACCTCAGCTCACTAGACTAGAAAGATCTCACAAATATTTGCAAGGAATTAGATGCAGAAAATGCAGAGAAAACAGAAAGAAATCTAGATGAAGTTTTTTTTGAAAGGGGAAACACATATGCATGAGACAAATTCAAAAACTCAGAAAAGAACACAGGAGAACTTCATCTAGAGATGGTCGGCGACAAAGTCACCTATGTTAGAGTATATTGACTTAGGAGTCAAGTGAGATCACTTGATCATAGGCCATACTCATCGTTTAAGCTCAAAATGGGGTTGCCATTTTTCGTTTAAGCATCTTGATGTATTCACATCTTGTAGAGTTGCTTTAACTCATGACTCGGAGTAAAGCTTCTCTAAGATGGAATAACATACCTTGGTTGGTGGTGTTGTCCATGTAGTTGAACTTGCGTGGGTTGCTCAAGGTTGATGTAGCTCATCAAGAATTTGGAGCACCACTTGGAATTTGAGTCCATCTACCTACATGGGTTAGTTCTTGCAAGGAAGAGCACTTGTGTATCCAAAAATGACAATCATGAAGCTCAACATAGAATTTGTCAAAGGATATGTTTGAATGGTTTCGTGCTTCCTTGTCTTCAACCACCTTTGTGTAGAGACTTGGTGATGTAGAGATTGTTCAAGATATGAGTAGATTACAATCTCACGGAATTTGATTCAACCAAGTACCTACATGGGTTAGATAACATGCAAGATACAAATATATCCAAGACATAAGTTTTTCATCGTAAGAGAAATATCAAGGATTAGTCATAAGCTCATGTCTTGCATGTATCTAATGGAGTTTCTACTCCAAGTTTGAAGCATCAATGATGTTCAATTATCCTCTTAACCTGCAAAACACTTTCTCATCAAGAGGTTTAGTGAATATATCCGCTAATTGCTTTTCGGTGCGAACATGCTTAAGATCAATGTCACCCTTAGCAACATGATCTTGAATGAAATGATGACGAACTTCAATATGCTTAGTACGAGAATGTTGCATAGGATTATGACCAATTTTGATAGCACTTTCATTATCACAAAGCAAAGGAACATGTCTCACATATATCCCATAATCTTTAAGAGTTTGGGTCATCCAAAGTAATTGAGCACAACATGGACCAGCAGTAATATTGCAGCTTCGGCGGTGGATAAGGATACCGAGTTTTGTTTCTTGGAGGACCAAGACACAAGAGATCTACCAAGAAATTGACAAGTACCCGAAGTGGACTTTCTATCAACCTTGTCTCCGGCATAGTCCGAGTCGGAATAGCCAACAAGATCGAAAGAGGCCCTCTTAGGATACCAAATGCCAAAATTTGGTGTATGAATTAAGTATCTCACTATCCTTTTCACGGCCTTAAGATGACATTCTTTAGGAGCAGCTTGATATCGTGCACACATGCACACACTTAGCATAATATCGGGACGTGAAGCACATAGATATAACAATGAACCAATCATAGAGCGATAAACCATTTGATCAACCGGTTCACCATCTTTGGTCAAATCAAGATGTCCACTAGTAGGCATGGGTGTAGTCATACCTTTGCATTCTTGCATATTGAACTTCTTGAATAAGTCCTTGGTGTACTTTGTTTGCGAGACAAAAGTACCTTCCTTAGTTTGCTTGATTTGCAAACCAAGAAAGAATTTGAGTTCACTCATCATAGACATCTCAAACTTCTCCGACATTAGCTTCCCAAACTTTTCACTAAAATGAGGGTTAGTTGAACCAAATATAATATCATCAACATAAATTTGGCACACAAAGAGTTCACCATTAACCCTTTTAGTAAAAAGAGTAGAATCAATTTTCCAAATTTCAAAGCCTTTTTCAATAAGGAACTTGGTCAAGCATTTATACCATGCTCTAGGAGCTTGTTTAAGTCCATAAAGAGCTTTGTGAAGTTTGTAAACATGATTGGGTTTCTTAGGATTGACAAAGCCGGGAGGTTGTTTAACATAAACTTCCTTCTCTATTTCACTAGTTAGAAAAGCACTTTTAATGTCCATTTAGTACAAGGTGATATCATGGCGATTAGCATAGGCAAGTAAGATGCGAATGGACTCAAGTCTAGCAACGGGGGCGTAAGTCTCACCATAGTCCATACCTTTGACTTGCGTGTAGCCTTGGGCAACGAGATGTGCTTTGTTGCGAACTACTTGTCCATCTTCATCTTGCTTGTTGCGAAGCACCCATTTGGTACCGATGATGTTGTGGTTGTTGTCGGGCTTCTCAACCAATGTCCAAACGTGGTTCCTCTCAAAGTTGTGTAGATCTTCATGCATAGCATTTATCCAATCCGGATCTTCCAATGCTTCTTCGACCTTCATAGGTTCAATGCTAGAGATGAAAGAATAGTTTTCACAAAAGTTAGCTAAACGAGTTTTAGAGGAAGTGATTTTCCCGGTTTGAATATCATTGTAGATTTGCTCTACGGGATGGTCTTTAGCAATTCTTGCTCGAACTCGTGAAAGCTTTTTCTTGGGTCTTTGTTGAACATCTTCTTCATCTTGTTCTTCTTCTTGGCCTTCTTCATTGTTGGCGTTGTCGTTCTCTTGTCGTGGTGGAGAAGGAGGTTGTTGACGTTCATCTTGATGCACTTCCTCGTTTTCTTCATCTTGGTGTGTCCCATTTGTGGATGCTGTTGGAAATATGCCCTAGAGGCAATAATAAAATGGTTATTATTGTATTTCCTTGTTCATGATAATTTTCTATTGTTCATGCTATAATTGTATTAACTGGAAACCGTAATACATGTGTGAATACATAGACCACAACATGTCCCTAGTGAGCCTCTAGTTGACTAGCTCGTTGATCAATAGATGGTTATGGTTTCCTGACCATGGACATTAGATGTCATTGATAACGGGATCACATCATTAGGAGAATGATGTGATGGACAAGACCCAATCCTAAGCATAGCACAAGATTGTGTAGTTCGCTTGCTAAAGCTTTTCTAATGTCAGTTATCATTTCCTTAGACCATGAGATTGTGCAACTCCCGGATACCGCAGGAATGCTTTGGGTGTGCCAAACGTCACAACGTAACTGGGTGGCTATAAAGGTGCACTACGGGTATCTCCGAAAGTGTTTGTTGGGTTGGCACGAATCGAGACTGGGATTTGTCACTCCGTATGACGGAGAGGTATCTCTGGGCCCACTCGGTAATGCATCATCATAATGAGTTCAATGTGACTAAGTAGTTAGTCATGGGATCATGCATTATGGAACGAGTAAAGTGACTTGCCGGTAACGAGATTGAACGAGGCATTGGGATACCGACGATCGAATCTCGGGCAAGTGACATACCGATTGACAAAGGGAATTGTATACGGGATTGCTTGAATCCTTGACATCGTGGTTCATCCGATGAGATCATCGTGGAACATGTGGGAGCCAACATGGGTATCCAGATCCTGCTGTTGGTTATTGACCGGAGAACGTCTCGGTCATGTCTGCATGGTTCCCGAACCCATAGGGTCTACACACTTAAGGTTCGGTGACGCTAGAGTTGTTATGGGAAATAGTATGTGGTTACCAAAGGTAGTTCGGAGTCTAGGATGAGATCTCGGACATGACGAGGAGCTCCGGAATGGTCCGGAGGTGAAGATTAGCCGCACCCTTTCCCTGGCGCAGCCCTCTCCCTCCTCCAACACCTCCTCCTCCTCCGTAGTGCTTGGCGAAGCCCTGCCGGAGAACCACGAGCTCCATCACCACCATGCCGTCGTGTTGTCGGAGTTCTCCCTCAACTTATCCTCTCCCATTGCTGGATCAAGAAGGAGGAGACATCCCCGGGCTGTACGTGTGTTGAACACCGAGGCACCGTTGTTCGGTGCTTAGATCGGATTCAGCCGTGATCTGAATCGCTTCGTGAATGACTCCATCGACGACGTTCTTGTAACGCTTCTGCTTAGCGATCTTCAAGGGTATGAATTTGCACTCCCTCTCTCTCTCTTGTTGCTAGTCTCTCCATAGATTTATCTTGGTAATGCATAGAAAATTTTGAATTTCTGCTACGTTCCCCAACAGTGGCATCATGAGCTAGGTCTATTGCGTAGATTCTATACACGAGTAGAACACAAGTTGTTGTGGGTGTTGATTTTGTTCAATATGCTTACCGTTACTAGTCCTATCTTGTTTCGACAGTATTGTGGGATGAAGCGGCCCGGACCGACCTTACACGTACACTTACGTGAGACAGGGTCCACCGACTGACATGCACTTGTTGCATAAGGTGGCTAGCGGGTGCCTGTCTCTCCCACTTTAGTCGGATCGGATTCGATGAAAAGGGTCCTTATGAAGGGTAAATAGCAATTGGCATATCATGTTGTGGTTTTGGCGTAGGTAAGAAACGTTCTTGCTAGAAACCTATAGCAGCCACGTAAAAAAACTTGCAACAACAATTAGAGGACGTCTAACTTGTTTTTGCAACATATGCCGTGTGATGTGATATGGCCAAAAGGGATGTGATGAATGAAATATATGTGATGTATGAGATTGATCATGTTCTTGTAATAGGAAGCATGACTTGCATGTCGATAAGTATGACAACCGGCAGGAGCCATAGGAGTTGTCTTTATTTATTGTATGACCTGCGTGTCACTGAATAATGCCATGTAATTACTTTACTTCATTGCTAAACCGTTAGCCATAGTAGTAGAAGTAATAGTTGGCGAAACAACTTCATGGAGACATGATGATGGAGATCATGGTGTCATGCCGGTGACGATGATGATCATGGAGCCCCGAAGATGGAGATCAAAAGGAGCAAAAATGATATTGGCCATATCATGTCACTATTTGATTGCATGTGATGTTTATCATGTTTATGCATCTTATTTGCTTAGAACAACGGTAGTAAATAAGATGACCCCTCACTAAAATTTCAAGTAAGTGTTCCCCCTAACTGTGCACCATTGCGAAGGTTCGTTGTTTCGAAGCACCACGTGATGATCGGGTGTGATATATTCTAACGTTCGCATACAAGGGTGTAAGCCAGATTTACACACGCGAAACACTTAGGTTAACTTGACGAGCCTACCATGTACAGCCATGGCCTCGGAACACAAGAGACCAAAAGGTCGAACATGAGTCATATAGTAGATACGATCAACATGAAGATGTTCACCGATGATGACTAGTCCGTCTCACGTGATGATCGGACACGGCCTAGTTGACTCGGATCATGTATCACTTAGATGACTAGAGGGATGTCTATTTAAGTGGGAGTTCATTAGATGAACTTAATTATCCTGAACATAGTCAAAAGGTCTTTACAAATTATGTCCTTGCATACGCTCTAGTTCTACTATTTAGATATGTTCCTAGAGAAAATATAGTTGAAAGTTGATAGTAGCAATTATGCGGACTGGGTCCGTAAACTGAGGATTGTCCTCATTGCTGCGCAGAAGGCTTATGTCCTTAATGCACCCCTCAGTGTGCTGAACCTCGAACATCGTCTGCGGATGTTGTGAACATCTGACATACACGTTTTGATGACTACGTGATAGTTCAGTAATGTTAAACTATTTAGAATTGAGGCGCTAAAGATGTTTTAGAAACGTCGCGGAACATATGAGATGTTCCAAGGGCTGAAATTGGGATTTCAGGCTCATGCCCACGTCAAGAGGTATAAGACCTCCGACGAGCTTCTTAGCCTACAAACTAAGGGAGAAAAGCTCAATCGTCGGGCTTGTATTCAGATTGTCTGGGTACAACAATCACTTGAATCGAGTGGGAGTTAATCTTCCAGATGAGATAGTGATGTTTCTCCAAAGACATTGCCACCAAGCTACTAGAGCTTCGCGATGAACTATAACATATCAGGGATTGATATGATGATCCTTGAAATATTCGTGATGTTTGACACCGCGAAAGTAGAAATCAAGAAGGAGCATCAATTGTTGATGGTTAGTGAAACCACTAGTTTCAAGAAGGGCAAGGGCAAGAAGGGGTACTTCATGAAACAACAAATCAGTTGCTGCTCCAGTGAAGAAACCCAGGGTTGAACCCAAACCCGAGACTAAGTGCTTCTATAATGAGGGAACGGTCACTGAAGCAGAACTACCCCAGATACTTGGTAGATGAGAAAGCTGGCAAGGTTGATAGAAGTATATTGGATATACATTGTATTAAATGTGTACTTTTACTAGTACTCCTAGTAGCACCAGGGTATTAAGATACCGGTTCGGTTGCGAAGTGTTAGTAACTCGAAATAAAAGAGCTACGGAATAAACGGAGACTAGCTAAAGGTGAGATGATGATGTGTGTTGGAAGTGTTTCCAAGGTTGATGTGATCAAGCAGAGCGTGCTCCCTCTACCATCGAGATTGGTGTTAAACCTAAATAATTGTTATTTGATGTTTGCATTGAGCATAGACATGATTGTATTATGTCTATCGCAATACCGTTATTCATTTAAGGAGAATAATGGTTACTCTATTTATTTGAATAATACCTTCAATGGTCTTGCACCTAAAAGAATGGTTTATTGAATCTCGATCGTAGTGATACACATGTTCATGCCAAAAGATATAAGATCGTAATGATAGTACCACCTGCTTGTGGCACTGCCATTTGAGTCATATTGGTATAAAACGCATGAAGAAGCTCCATGTTGATGGATCTTTGGACTCACTCATTTTTGAAAAGTTTGAGACATGTGAACCATGTCTGTTGGTATGTGTGCATGAAGAAACTCCATGCAGATGGATCGTTTGGACTCACTTGATTCTAAATCACTTGAGACATGCAAATCATACCACATGGGCAAGATGACTAGAAAGCCTCGTTTTCAGTAAGATGGAACAAGAGAGCAACTTGTTGGAAGTAATACATTTTGATGTGTGATGTCCAATGAGTGCCGAGGCACGCAGTGGATATTGTTATGTTCTTACTTCATAGATGACTTGAGTAGATGCTGAGTATATTTACTTGATGAAACACAAGTCTGAATTATTGAAAGGTTCAAGTAATTTCAGAGTGAAGTTGAAGATCATCGTGACAAGAGGATAAAATGTCTATGATATGATCATAGAGATGAATATCTGAGTTACGAGTTTGGTACACAATTAAGACCTTGTGGAAATTGTTTCACAACTAATACCGCCTGGAACACCATAGTGTGATGGTGTGTCCGAACATCATAGCTGCACCCTATTGGATATGGTGCATACCATGATGTCTCTTATCGAATTACCACTATCGTTCATGGGTTAGGCATTAGAGACAACCGCATTCACTTCAAATAGGGCACCACGTAATTCCGTTGGGATGACAGCGTATGAACTATGGTTTAGACAAACCTAAGATATCGTTTCTTGAAAGTTTGGGGCTGCGACGCTTATGTGAAAAAGGTTTCATCCTGATAAGCTCAAACCCAAAGCGGATAAATACATCTTCATAGGACACCCAAAACAGTTGGGTATACCTCCTAATTCAGACCCGGAAACAAAAGTGATTGTTTCTAGAAGCGGATCCTTTCTCAAGGAAAAGTTTCTCTCGAAAGAATTGAGTGGGAGGATGGTGGAGACTTGATGAGGTTATTGAATCATCACTTCAACTAGTGTGTAGCAGGGCACATGAAGTTGTTCCTGTGGCACCTACACCAATTGAAGTGGAAGCTGATGATAGTGGTCATGAAACTTCGGATCAAGTCACTACTGAACCTCGTAGGTCGACAAGGACGCGTACTGCTTCAGAGTGGTATAGTAATCCTGTCTTGGAGGTCATGTTGCTAGACAACAATGAACCTACGAGCTATGAAGAAGCGATGGTGGGCCCGGATTCCGACAAATGGCTAGAGGCCATAAAATCCGACAGAGGATACATGTATGAGAACAAAGTGTGGACTTTGGAAGAACTACTTGATGGTCGTAAGGCTGTTGGGTACAAATGGATTTTAAAAGGAAGACAGACAATGATGGTAAGTGTCACCATTAAGAAAGCTCGACTTGTCGCTAAGATGTTTTCCGACAAGTTCAAGGAGTTGACTACGATGAGACTTTCTCACTCGTAGCGATGCTAAGAGTCTGTTGGAATAATATTAGAAGTTACTGCATTATTTATGAAATCTTGCAGATAGGATGTCAAAACATTATTTCCTCGACGATTTTTGAGGAAAGGTTGTATATGATACAACCAAAAGGTTTTGTCAATCCTATAAGATACTAACAAGTATGCAAAGCTCCAGCAATCCTTCTAAGGAATGGAGTAAGCATCTCGGAGTTGGAATATATGCTTTGATGAGATAATCAAAGATTTTGGGTTTATAAAAAGTTTATGAGAAACTTGTATTTCCAAAAAGTGAGTGGGAGCACTATAGAATTTCTGATGAGTATATGTTATTAACATATTGTTGATCAGAAATGATGTAGAATTTCTGGACAGCATATAGGGTTATTTGAAATGTGTTTTTCAATGGAAAACCTGGATTAAGCTACTTGAACATTGAGCATCAAGATCTATAAGGATAGATCAAAAACGCTTAATAGTACTTTCAAATAAATACATACAGTGACAAGATTTTGAAGGAGTTCAAAATAGATCGGCAAAGAAGGAGTTCTTGGCTGTGTTATAAGGTGTGAATATTGAGTAAGACTCAAGACATGAGCACGACAGAAGAGAGAGAAAGGACGAAGGTCGTCCCCTATGCTTCAGACGTAGGCTCTATAGTATGCTATGCTGTGTACCGCACCTGAAGTGTGCCTTGCCATGAGTTAGTCAAGGGGTACAAGAGTGATCCAGGAATGGATCACAGGACAGCGGTCAAACTTATCCTTAGTAGCTAGTGGACTAAGGAATTTTCTCGATTATGGAGGTGGTAAAAGAGTTCGTCGTAAAGGGTTACGCCGATGCAAACTTTGACACTGATCCGGATTATTCTGAGTAGTAAACTGGATTCGTATAGTAGAACAGTTATTTGGAATAGCTCCAAATAGAGTGTGGTAGCTGCATCTTGGAGATGACATAGAGATTTGCAAAGCACACACGGATCTGAAAGGTTCAGATCCATTGACTAATAACCTCTCTCACAAGCAAGATATGATCAAACCCCATGGGTGTTGAATTCATTACAATCACATAGTGATGTGAACTAGATTATTGACTCTAGTGCAAGTGGGAGACTGTTGGAAATATGCCCTAGAGGCAATAATAAAATGGTTATTATTGTATTTCCTTGTTCATGATAATTGTCTATTGTTCATGCTATAATTGTATTAATTGGAAACCGTAGTACATCTGTGAATACATAGACCACAACATGTCCCTAGTGAGCCTCTAGTTGACTAGCTCGTTGATCAATAGATGGTTATGGTTTCCTGACCATGGACATTAGATGTCATTGATAACGGGATCACGTCATTAGGAGAATGATGTGATGGACAAGACCCAATTATAAGCATAGCACAAGATCGTGTAGTTCGTCTGCTAAAGCTTTTCTAATGTCAAGTATCATTTCCTTAGACCATGAGATTGTGCAACTCCCGGATACTGTAGGAATGCTTTGGGTGTGCCAAATGTCAAAATGTAACTGGGTGGCTATAAAGGTGCACTATGGGTATCTCCAAAAGTGTTTGTTGGGTTGGCACGAATCGAGACTGGGATTTGTCACTCCGTATGACGGAGAGGTATCTCTAGGCCCACTCGGTAATGCATCATCATAATGAGTTCAATGTGACTAAGTAGTTAGTCACGGGATCATGCATTACAGAATGAGTAAAGTGACTCGCCGGTAACGAGATTGAACGAGGCATTGGGATACCGATGATCGAATCTCGGGCAAGTAACATACCGATTGACAAAGGGAATTGTATACGGGATTGCTTGAATCCTTGACATCGTGGTTCATCCGATGAGATCATCGTGGAACATGTGGGAGCCAACATGGGTATCCAGATCCTGCTGTTGGTTATTGGCCGGAGAACGTCTCGGTCATGTCTGCATGGTTCACGAACCCGTAGGGTCTACACACTTAAGGTTCGGTGACGCTAGAGTTGTTATGGGAAATAGTATGTGGTTACCGAAGGTAGTTCGGAGTCCCGGATGAGATCTCGGACATGACGAGGAGCTCCGGAATGGTTCAGAGGTGAAGATTGGTATATTGGACGAAGGGTATTGGAGTCCGGAATTGTTCTGGGTGTACCAGGTGATGACCAGCGTGTCCAAAAGGGGTTTCGGAGGCCCCGACAAGTGTTGGGGTGCCTTATGGGCCAAGGGGAGAGGGCACATCAGCCCACTAAGGAGCTGAGTGCCCCTCCCACCACATCTCACGTAACCAGGAGAGGTGGGGGTGCCACCCCTAGGGCAGCCGCCCCTCCCGGCTTGGGGGGCAAGTTTCCTAGGGGGTGGGGGCACCGAAACCCATCTAGGGTTTCCCCTGTGGCCGCCGGCCCTCCCCTAGGGAACCCTAGGGCGCCTCCCCCTCCCCCCTTCCCCCTATATATAGTGAGGGAGAGAGAGGGCAGCCGCACCCTTCCCCTGGCGCAGCCCTCTCCCTCCTCCAACACCTCCTCCTCCTCCGTAGTGCTTGGCGAAGCCCTGCCGGAGAACCACGAGCTCCATCACCACCATGCCGTCGTGCTATCGCAGTTCTCCCTCAAATTCTCCTCTCCCCTTGCTGGATCAAGGAGGAGGAGACTTCCCCGGGCTGTACATTTGTTGAACGCGGAGGCACCGTTGTTCAGTGCTTAGATCGGATTCGGCCGCGATCTGAATCGCTTCGTGAACGACTCCATCGACCGCGTTCTTGTAACGCTTCCGCTTAGCGATCTTCAAGGGTATGAAGATGCACTGCCTCTCTTTCTCTTGTTGCGAGTCTCTCCATATATTGATCTTGGTGATGCGTAGAAAATTTGAATTTCTGCTATGTTCCCCAACACATGCTCCTCATCCAAAAGATCAATAGCATCCTGAGGTGCTTTCTCATTATCAGCTTCAACATAAGCCGCCACCCAGGGCGAGTCATGATGGATGTCACTTGGGAGAACCGCCTCTGCTCCATAAACCATGAAGAAAGGTGTGTAACCCGTCGATCTGTTGGGGGTGGTATTGATACTCCAAAGCACCGAGGGTAATTCTTCCATCCAACAACCCGGCGTCCTCTACAAAGGGACCATAAGCCAGGGTTTGATACCTCTCAAGATTTCTTGATTGGCTCTCT
Organism: Triticum aestivum; assembly: GCF_018294505.1. Classification (NCBI taxonomy): domain Eukaryota; kingdom Viridiplantae; phylum Streptophyta; class Magnoliopsida; order Poales; family Poaceae; genus Triticum; species Triticum aestivum. The sequence continues at coordinate 638,854,603 of NC_057810.1, forward strand.
CAGCTTGACCATTAGACTGGGGTGAGCCACAGACGACACATCAAGATGAATATGCTCTTGTTGACACAATTCTTTCATTGCACCCTTAGACAAATTAGTACCATTATCAGTAATGATACTATGGGGGTACCCAAAACGAAAGATCACCTTTTTAATGAATTGATCCGCCGTTGCTGCATCACACTTGCTAATCGGCTTAGCTTCAACCCACTTTGTAAACTTGTCAACAGCTACCAGAAGGTGAGTCTTTTTGTCCTTAGATATTTTAAAAGGCCCAACCATATTCAGCCCCCAGACTGCAAACAGCCAAGTAATTGGAATCATCCTCAACTCTTGAGACGGCACATGAGCTCGTCTTGAAAATTTCTGACAACCATCACATTTACTGACCAAATCTTCTGCATCAGCATGAGCCGTCAGCCAATAAAATCCATGACGAAAAGCTTTAGCAACGAGGGATTTAGAGCCGTCATGATGACTTCAATCTCCTTCATGAATTTCTCTTAGAATTTCACGGCCCTCCTCAGGAGAGATGCATCGTTGAAACACCCCTCTAACACTACAGTGGTGTAACTCACCATTGCCAATAGTCATTGACTTAGACCTCCGGGTTATTTGCCTGGACAAAGTTTCATCATCAGGTAACTCACCCCGGGTCATATAAGCCAAATATGGAACGGTCCAATCAGGAGTAACATGGAGAGCTGCCACCAACTGTGCCTCCGGGTCAGGAATTGCAAGATCCTCCTCTATAGGCAATTTAACTGATGGATTATGCAAGATATCGAGGAAAACATTAGGGGGCACCGGCTTACGCTGAGACCCTAGACGGCTTAAAGCATCAGCAACCTCATTTTTCCTGCAATCAACATGCTCCACTTGATAACCCTTAAAGTGACCAACAATTGTATCAACCTCTCAGCGATAAGCCGCCATGAGTGGATCCTTAGAATCCCAAGTCCCTGAACTTACTGAGCCACTAAGTCCGAGTCGCCAAAACACCTCACCCATCTTAGATTCATCTCTTTAGCCATCCGAAGACCGTGGAGCAAGGCTTCATACTCAGCTGCATTGTTAGTACAAGGGAACATGAACCTCAAAACACAACAAAATTTATCACCTCTTGGGGAAGTCAAAATAACTCCAGCCCCCGAGCCTTCCAATTGCGTGGATTCATCAAAGTGAATAGTCCAATACATGCTATCCGGCTTTTCCTCAAGCATCTGCAACTCTGTCCAGTCATTGATGAAATCCACAAGTGCTTGAGATTTGGTTGCCGTTCGAGGCATATACTTCAAACCATGAGGTCCAAGTTCAATAGCCCACTTGGCTACCTGACCCGTGGATTCTCTGTTGTGAATAATACCCCCCAAGGAAGCAGAACTAATCACAGTGATGGAATGACCAAGGAAATATTGTTTCAACTTACGGCTAGCCATGAACACGCCATAAACCAATTTCTGCCAATGTGGGTATCTCTGCTTAGACTCAATGAGCACCTCGCTGACATAATAAACCAGCCTTTGAACCAGATAATCCTTGCCTGTCTCTTTCCTTTCCACCACGACGAGTACACTGACAACTCTATTGTTAGCAGCCACATATAAATGCAAGGGCTCCTTCTCAATAGGAGCTACAAGAACCGGTGGTTCAGCCAATTGTCTCTTAAGTGCCTCAAACGCCTCATTAGCCGCATCACTCGAGACAAAGTTATCTGTCTTCTTCATCATTTGATACAAAGGGATAGCCTTCTCTCCCAGGCAGCTTATAAACTGGCTCAAAGCCGCAATACGACCCGCCAAACATTGGGCATCATTGATACATGCCAGATTAGCCAAGGAAGTGATAGCCTTGATTTTATCCGGGTTAGCTTCAATGCCTTTCTTAGGAACTAGGAAGCCCAATAGTTTGCCTGCTGCCATGCCAAAGACAAACTTGGTCGGGTTAATCATCATTTTATAGACCCGAAGATTGTCAAAGGTCTCTTTCAAATCATCTATAAAAGTCTCTTTCTTCCTGGATTTCACAACAATATCATCCACATAGGCGTGAACATTGCGTCCAATCTGGCCATGGAGGCAATTCTGAACACACTGTTGGTAAGTCGCTTGGGCACTCTTGAGCCCAAAAGGCATAGAGACATATCAGAAGGCTCCAAAGGGAGTGATGAAAGCTGTCTTCTCCTAGTCCTTAACTGCCAGCTTGATATGATGATAACTAGAATGAGTATCCAAAAAGCTCAAACGCTCACAACCCGCTGTAGCATCAATAATCTGGTCGATACAAGAGAGAGCAAAAGGGTCATCAGGACATGCCTTATTAAGGTCTATATAGTCCACACACATATGCCAAGTGATGTTTTTCTTAAGCACCAGCACTGGATTAGCCAACCACTCAGGATGAAAAACTTCAATGATAAACCCAGCTGCCAAGAGCCGGGCCTCCTCTTCACCAATGGCCTTACACCTCTCTTCATTGAAATGACGAAGAAACTTCTTGACCGGCTTAAACTTTGGATCAATATTAAGAGTGTGTGCAGCGAGTTCCCTTGGTACACCTGGCATGTTAGAAGGCTTTCATGCAAAGATGTCCCTGTTCTCACGGATGAACTCAATGAGCACGCTTTCCTATTTTGGATCCATATTAGCACTAATACTGAACTCCTTGGATGAGTCGCCAGGAACAAAATCAACCAACTTAGTATCATCTGCCGATTTGAACTTCAGCAAGGGGTCATTCTCTGTAGTTGGCTTCTTGAAAGGTGTCATATCCGCCGGGTCAACATTATCTTTATAAAAATTTAACTCCTCGGTGGCACAAGCCAAATCAGAATATGCAGCATCACCCTCTTCACAATCTAGAGCGATCTTCCTATCACCATGCACCGTGATGGTGCCCTTATGACCCGGCATTTTGAGCTGCAAATAAACATAACAAGGTCGTGCAATTTGGCGTAAGCCGGCTGCTCGGACAAAGCGTGATACGGGCTTTTGATCTTGACCACCTCAAAGGTCAATTTCTCAGCTCTGGAATCATGGTCATCTCCAAAGGCCACTTCCAGGGTTATCTTACCCACTGGATATGCCGACTTACTAGACACCAACCCATGGAAAATAGTGGAAGACGTCTTAAGATCTTTGTTAGTCAAATTCATGCGATAAAAAGTATCATAGTAAAGGATATTGATACTACTGCCCCCATCCATGAGCACCTTTGTCGGCTTATATGCTCCTACTTGAGTAGCCACCACCAATGCCAATTGACCCGGATTGTCAACCCGGGGCGGGTGATCCTCATGGCTCCATACGATAGGCTGCTCAGACCACCTCAAATATCGAGGCACCGCCGGCTCAACTGAGTTCACCGCTCGCTTATGGATTTTCTGATCTCGTTTGCACAGACTTGTGGTGAACACATGATACTGACCACTATTCAGCTGCTTTGGGTTGCTCTGATAACTAGACTACTGCTGCTGATTCCCTTGGCCAGATTGGTGATTAAAACCACCTTGATTGCCTTGGCCCTGAAAACCAAATCTTGAACCGCCACCTCCAAAACTAGGTCCATGAGAGCTGGATCCTGAACCGCCATGCGGGCCATGATTATTCTAGAAAAAAAATTAGAGTTTCTATACTCCCTCATGATGAAGCAATCCTTCCACAAATGACTGGTCGGCTTCTCCTGGGTTCCGTGCTTTGGGCAAGGCTGATTCATCATGGCCTCAAGGTTGAACTTCGGCCCTCCAAACTGGGGCGCTGACATTTCCCCTTACCACGTTGGTTATTACTCTGCATATTGGTGTTAGCCACAAAGTCTAAACCACCATCAGCCTTGGACTTACCATTGCCACCTTGACTCGCCGTGTTATGTTGTCCTTTTCTATTGCCACTCTTTCCCCCCTACCAGCCTTCTCCTCATCAGACTCAGGGTCTTTAGTACTATTAGAATCGGCATATTTGTCGAGAGCCGCCATGAGCTCCCCCATATCATTACAGTTACATTTAAGCCACCCCAATTTCTACTTAAGGTGAAGAAAACGATAATTCTTCTCCACCATCAGGACTGCTGAACCAGCATTGATGCTATCCGATGAGTGTATAACGGCTGAGATCCGGCGCACCCAATTGGTTGTTGACTCGCCCTCACCTTGGATGCAAGAGTCTAAATCCAGAATTGACATAGGCTACATGCATGTATCTTTATTTTTTTGGATAAAACACGTTTTCAGCTCCGCCCATTATCTGATGGAGTTAGCGGGCAGCCCTTTCAACCAAGTACGAGCCGACCCATCAGACATCATGGTGAAATACTTAGCACATGCAGCATCACTAACATCCAACATCTCCATGGCCATCTCATAGCTCTCAATCCAAGCCTCTGGGGGCTAATCCGCCGTGTAGTTAGGCACCTTACGGGGCCCTTGAAATCCTTAGGCAAGCGCTCGTTGCGTAGAGCCGGCACTAAACATGGCACACCCAAGGTTCTAGAGGTCACTCCTGCCTCCATAGATGCTGATAGATAAATCGGAGATTGCTGTTGAGCCGCCAATTGAGCCGCCAGCTCAGTCTCACGCCACGCTCTGGCCTGGTCCACCAAAGCCCGAGCATCATTACCAGCACGCGGCGGGTCAGGCCTATGAGGCTAATTGTTGTGCCGCTAATTCCTCGATATGGCCGGTGAATCAATGTGTCTGCTATAACTCTAGCTTAGACGCAGGGTCGAGTGAATCCGTTCACGACTGTATGAATAAGCCGCCTGTTGAGCCACAACCATCTGAAGAAGTTCTCCGGCTCGTCGTATCTCCATCGCAGCTTGTCATTCATCTTGAACAGGGAGAGCCGCCAATCGAGTAGACGCGACTATCATGTTATCCAGAAGATTAGAATAATGACCCAGGGGCATTGGAACATGCTGAGGAGGGGGTCAAATTCAAACGTGGGGGGGGGGGGTCTACAGCACGTGGCTGAACCGGTGCTCCAGCCGCCGGCACCTCAACGGCCCGATCCACAACAGGCGGGTTACTGGTTCCTGCCCCAGGCGCATTGAAAAGGTTTCTCGCATCGTAAACTAGGGGTAGACGACTCACATGCCTTCTGTTAAAGACATTTTTTGATGCGTTCCGGTCCAAGCTCAAGCAAAAATCTTCTGCTTGAATCCATTCAGCCTCCCTCTCCAAGGCGGCTCGCACCGTTGCCATCCGGGTATTCTCAGTGTTTAGATCCTCCTTGGCTTGAGCTATCTCATCACGTAACTTTTCAACGTCCACATTATGTTGCTTTTGGTTCGCCGGGGTCACCTCTGCCGTCAGCAATGTTGCTAGAGCATCCAACAGTTTAGATAAAACTTGAGCCGGTGGGCGCACAGGGCCTCCTGCCCCAGCCACTGTAGCAGTTGCTGAACCGGAGATCATTACTGCCGCAGTTAAAGAATTCTGCCCTGGTTGTGTTCCGGCCATGAAGATCGTAACCCGGTTCGGTGGCTCATAGGGGTCTGGAATACTGTCGCCCTCGGAACAGCCCCCAAGCCTACCATCGTGCACTTGAAACATGGAGTTGGTCTCGCCGGTTGAGGACTCATCGCCTGAATAAATGGCCATCTCTCCACCGGACTCAGATCCTCCTTCTAGATCCACTCCTTGAGTAAAGCCAACAAAGACATGCTTCGGGGCGGCTTGAACCTTGGCGGGTCATGTGCGCTGAGCCGTCTCGACGATGTCGGTGCAGGTGTGTGTCTCAGCTTCAGACTCACTAATTTTGCCGATGAACAGATGAATTCTACCGAAGGGAACCCGGTACTTGTACTCGATTGAGCCAGCCTCGGGACCCCAACCTGCGTCGTTGACATAGAGCTTGCCGCGATGACTCTTAGTCATCCGGCCCATAGCGTATCCCCGGAGCCCTGTGAAGTTTCCTTTAAAGAAGTCGAAACCACCATGTGTTGGTCGCATGGTGGGTGCCAACTGTCATGGAATTAATACGCAGATGCCCTAGCAAAAGGACTTAGGTGTGGAGCCATCGCAACGTAGTTAGCTTGGAGGGGTTAAACGGGACAAAGGACACAAAGAGTTTTAACCAGGTTTGGACCCTCTCAACGAGGTAAAGGCCTACTCCTACTTTAGGTTGTATTGCTTGGGTTTCGATTACCAGGGAGCGAATACACTTGACCTAGTTCTCGACTTGTTGTTTTTTGCCTAAACCCGCAGTCGGGTCACCCCTTTATATACACAGTTTGATGCCCGACGGCTTACAGAGTCCCGGCCGACTCATATACAACGTGTCCGGCTTGGTGACCAAACTAAGCTTTCCTTAACATACAAGTTAAACATATGGAGGTTTATACCAATGGGCCTCAAGTCGCCTCTGGGTCTTGGGCCTTCAGTAAGCTTGCTGTATGGACAGCCATGTTCAACATCTTCTTGGGCCTTCACATGCTGAACCGCCAGGGTATGACCCGGCCCCTCCTGGGCGGGTCATATCTAATAGTTATATCCCCAACAGGTCTTGAGTCAGGAAGAGGCAAAATTTAGAGATAAGTATTTCCACAGTTAAGAACCAAGGTATCAATCCAGTAGGAGGCACAAGCAAGCCTCCAATATATGCACCTGCACAAACTAACAAACATTTGCCCCCTAGGGAACCCTAGGGCGCCTCCCCCTCCCCCTCCCCCCTATATATAGTGAGGGAGAGAGAGGGCAGCCGCACCCTTCCCCTGGCGCAGCCCTCTCCCTCCTCCAACACCTCCTCCTCCTCCGTAGTGCTTGGCGAAGCCCTGCCGGAGAACCACGAGCTCCATCACCACCATGCCATCGTGCTATCGGAGTTCTCCCTCAAATTCTCCTCTCCCCTTGCTGGATCAAGGAGGAGGAGACTTCCCCGGGCTGTACATTTGTTGAGCGCACAGGCACCGTTGTTCAATGCTTAGATCGGATTCGGCCGTGATCTGAATCGCTTCGTGAACGACTCCATCGACCACGTTCTTGTAACGCTTCCGCTTAGCGATCTTCAAGGGTATGAAGATGCACTGCCTCTCTTTCTCTTGTTGCGAGTCTCTCCATATATTGATCTTGGTGATGCGTAGAAAATTTGAATTTCTGCTATGTTCCCCAACACATGCTCCTCATCCAAAAGATCAATAGCATCCTGAGGTGCTTTCTCATTATCAGCTTCAACATAAGCCGCCACCCAGGGCGAGTCATGATGGATGTCACTTGGGAGAACCGCCTCTGCTCCATAAACCATGAAGAAATGTGTGTAACCCGTCGATCTGTTGGGGGTGGTATTGATACTCCAAAGCACCGAGGGTAATTCTTCCATCCAACAACCCGGCGTCCTCTACAAAGGGACCATAAGCCAGGGTTTGATACCTCTCAAGATTTCTTGATTGGCTCTCTCAGCTTGACCATTAGACTGGGGTGAGCCACAGACGACACATCAAGATGAATATGCTCTTGTTGACACAATTCTTTCATTGCACCCTTAGACAAATTAGTACCATTATCAGTAATGATACTATGGGGGTACCCAAAACGAAAGATCACCTTTTTAATGAATTGATCCGCCATTGCTGCATCACACTTGCTAATCGGCTTAGCTTCAACCCACTTTGTAAACTTGTCAACAGCTACCAGAAGGTGAGTCTTTTTGTCCTTAGATATTTTAACAGGCCCAACCATATTCAGCCCCCAGACTGCAAACAGCCAAGTAATTGGAATCATCCTCAACTCTTGAGACGGCACATGAGCTCGTCTTGAAAATTTCTGACAACCATCACATTTACTGACCAAATCTTCTGCATCAGCATGAGCCGTCAGCCAATAAAATCCATGACGAAAAGCTTTAGCAACGAGGGATTTAGAGCCGGCATGATGACTTCAATCTCCTTCATGAATTTCTCTTAGAATTTCACGGCCCTCCTCAGGAGAGATGCATCGTTGAAACACCCCTCTAACACTACAGTGGTGTAACTCACCATTGCCAATAGTCATTGACTTAGACCTCCGGGTTATTTGCCTGGACAAAGTTTCATCATCAGGTAACTCACCCCGGGTCATATAAGCCAAATATGGAACGGTCCAATCAGGAGTAACATGGAGAGCTGCCACCAACTGTGCCTCCGGGTCAGGAATTGCAAGATCCTCCTCTATAGGCAATTTAACTGATGGATTATGCAAGATATCGAGGAAAACATTAGGGGGCACCGGCTTACGCTAAGACCCTAGACGGCTTAAAGCATCAGCAACCTCATTTTTCCTGCAATCAACATGCTCCACTTGATAACCCTTAAAGTGACCAGCAATTGTATCAACCTCTCAGCGATAAGCCGCCATGAGTGGATCCTTAGAATCCCAAGTCCCTGAACTTACTGAGCCACTAAGTCCGAGTCGCCAAAACACCTCACCCATCTTAGATTCATCTCTTTAGCCATCCGAAGACCGTGGAGCAAGGCTTCATACTCAGCTGCATTGTTAGTACAAGGGAACATGAACCTCAAAACACAACAAAATTTATCACCTCTTGGGGAAGTCAAAATAACTCCAGCCCCCGAGCCTTCCAATTGCGTGGATTCATCAAAGTGAATAGTCCAATACATGCTATCCGGCTTTTCCTCAAGCATCTGCAACTCTGTCCAGTCATTGATGAAATCCACAAGTGCTTGAGATTTGGTTGCCGTTCGAGGCATATACTTCAAACCATGAGGTCCAAGTTCAATAGCCCACTTGGCTACCTGACCCGTGGATTCTCTGTTGTGAATAATACCCCCCAAGGAAGCAGAACTAATCACAGTGATGGAATGACCAAGGAAATATTGTTTCAACTTACGGCTAGCCATGAACACGCCATAAACCAATTTCTGCCAATGTGGGTATCTCTGCTTAGACTCAATGAGCACCTCGCTGACATAATAAACCAGCCTTTGAACCGGATAATCCTTGCCTGTCTCTTTCCTTTCCACCACGACGAGTACACTGACAACTCTATTGTTAGCAGCCACATATAAATGCAAGGGCTCCTTCTCAATAGGAGCTACAAGAACCGGTGGTTCAGCCAATTGTCTCTTAAGTGCCTCAAACGCCTCATTAGCCGCATCACTCGAGACAAAGTTATCTGTCTTCTTCATCATTTGATACAAAGGGATAGCCTTCTCTCCCAGGCAGCTTATAAACTGGCTCAAAGCCGCAATACGACCCGCCAAACATTGGGCATCATTGATACATGCCAGATTAGCCAAGGAAGTGATAGCCTTGATTTTATCCGGGTTAGCTTCAATGCCTTTCTTAGAAACTAGGAAGCCCAATAGTTTGCCTGCTGGCATGCCAAAGACAAACTTGGTCGGGTTAATCATCATTTTATAGACCCGAAGATTGTCAAAGGTCTCTTTCAAATCATCTATAAAAGTCTCTTTCTTCCTGGATTTCACAACAATATCATCCACATAGGCGTGAACATTGCGTCCAATCTGGCCATGGAGGCAATTCTGAACACACTGTTGGTAAGTCGCTTGGGCACTCTTGAGCCCAAAAGGCATAGAGACATATCAGAAGGCTCCAAAGGGAGTGATGAAAGCTGTCTTCTCCTAGTCCTTAACTGCCAGCTTGATATGATGATAACTAGAATGAGTATCCAAAAAGCTCAAACGCTCACAACCCGCTGTAGCATCAATAATCTGGTCGATACAAGAGAGAGCAAAAGGGTCATCAGGACATGCCTTATTAAGGTCTATATAGTCCACACACATATGCCAAGTGATGTTTTTCTTAAGCACCAGCACTGGATTAGCCAACCACTCAGGATGAAAAACTTCAATGATAAACCCAGCTGCCAAGAGCCGGGCCTCCTCTTCACCAATGGCCTTACACCTCTCTTCATTGAAATGACGAAGAAACTTCTTGACCGGCTTAAACTTTGGATCAATATTAAGAGTGTGCGCAGCGAGTTCCCTTGGTACACCTGGCATGTTAGAAGGCTTTCATGCAAAGATGTCCCTGTTCTCACGGATGAACTCAATGAGCACGCTTTCCTATTTTGGATCCATATTAGCACTAATACTGAACTCCTTGGATGAGTCGCCAGGAACAAAATCAACCAACTTAGTATCATCTGCCGATTTGAACTTCAGCAAGGGGTCATTCTCTGTAGTTGGCTTCTTGAAAGGTGTCATATCCGCCGGGTCAACATTATCTTTATAAAAATTTAACTCCTCGGTGGCACAAGCCAAATCAGAATATGCAGCATCACCCTCTTCACAATCTAGAGCGATCTTCCTATCACCATGCACCGTGATGGTGCCCTTATGACCCGGCATTTTGAGCTGCAAATAAACATAACAAGGTCGTGCAATTTGGCGTAAGCCGGCTGCTCGGACAAAGCGTGATACGGGCTTTTGATCTTGACCACCTCAAAGGTCAATTTCTCAGCTCTGGAATCATGGTCATCTCCAAAGGCCACTTCCAGGGTTATCTTACCCACTGGATATGCCGACTTACTAGACACCAACCCATGGAAAATAGTGGAAGACGTCTTAAGATCTTTGTTAGTCAAATTCATGCGATAAAAAGTATCATAGTAAAGGATATTGATACTACTGCCCCCATCCATGAGCACCTTTGTCGGCTTATATGCTCCTACTTGAGTAGCCACCACCAATGCCAATTGACCCGGATTGTCAACCCGGGGCGGGTGATCCTCATGGCTCCATACGATAGGCTGCTCAGACCACCTCAAATATCGAGGCACCGCCGGCTCAACTGAGTTCACCGCTCGCTTATGGATTTTCTGATCTCGTTTGCACAGACTTGTGGTGAACACATGATACTGACCACTATTCAGCTGCTTTGGGTTGCTCTGATAACTAGACTACTGCTGCTGATTCCCTTGGCCAGATTGGTGATTAAAACCACCTTGATTGCCTTGGCCCTGAAAACCAAATCTTGAACCGCCACCTCCAAAACTAGGTCCATGAGAGCTGGATCCTGAACCGCCATGCGGGCCATGATTATTCTGGAAAAAAAATTAGAGTTTCTATACTCCCTCATGATGAAGCAATCCTTCCACAAATGACTGGTCGCCTTCTCCTGGGTTCCGTGCTTTGGGCAAGGCTGATTCATCATGGCCTCAAGGTTGAACTTCGGCCCTCCAAACTGGGGCGCTGACATTTCCCCTTACCACGTTGGTTATTACTCTGCATATTGGTGTTAGCCACAAAGTCTAAACCACCATCAGCCTTGGACTTACCATTGCCACCTTGACTCGCCGTGTTATGTTGTCCTTTTCTATTGCCACTCTTTCCCCCCTACCAGCCTTCTCCTCATCAGACTCAGGGTCTTTAGTACTATTAGAATCGGCATATTTGCCGAGAGCTGCCATGAGCTCCCCCATATCATTACAGTTACGTTTAAGCCACCCCAATTTCTACTTAAGGTGAAGAAAACGACAATTCTTCTCCAACATCAGGACTGCTGAACCAGCATTGTGCTATCCGATGAGTGTATAACGGCTGAGATCCGGCGCACCCAATTGGTTGTTGACTCGCCCTCACCTTGGATGCAAGAGTCTAAATCCAGAATTGACATAGGCTACATGCATGTATCTTTATTTTTTTGGATAAAACACGTTTTCAGCTCCTCCCATTATCTGATGGAGTTAGCGGGCAGCCCTTTCAACCAAGTACGAGCCGACCCATCAGACATCATGGTGAAATACTTAGCACATGCAGCATCACTAACATCCAACATCTCCATGGCCATCTCATAGCTCTCAATCCAAGCCTCTGGGGGCTAATCCGCCGTGTAGTTAGGCACCTTACGGGGCCCTTGAAATCCTTAGGCAAGCGCTCGTTGCGTAGAGCCGGCACTAAACATGGTACACCCAAGGTTCTAGAGGTCACTCCTGCCTCCATAGATGCTGATAGATAAATCGGAGATTGCTGTTGAGCCGCCAATTGAGCCGCCAGCTCAGTATCACGCCACGCTCTGGCCTGGTCCACCAAAGCCCGAGCATCATTACCAACACGCGGCGGGTCAGGCCTATGAGGCTAATTGTTGTGCCGCTAATTCCTCGATATGGCCGGTGAATCAATGTGTCTGCTATAACTCCAGCTTAGACGCAGGGTCGAGTGAATCCGTTCACGACTGTATGAATAAGCCGCCTGTTGAGCCACAACCATCTGAAGAAGTTCTCCGGCTCGTCGTATCTCCATCGCAGCTTGTCATTCATCTTGAACAGGGAGAGCCGCCAATCGAGTAGACGCGACTATCATGTTATCCAGAAGATTAGAATAATGACCCAGGGGCATTGGAACATGCTGAGGAGGGGGTCAAATTCAAACGTGGGGGGGGGGGGGGGGGGGAGTCTACAGCACGTGGCTGAACCGGTGCTCCAGCCGCCGGCACCTCAACGGCCCGATCCACAACAGGCGGGTTACTGGTTCCTGCCCCAGGCGCATTGAAAAGGTTTCTCGCATCGTAAACTAGGGGTAGATGACTCACATGCCTTCTGTTAAAGACATTTTTTGATGCGTTCCGGTCCAAGCTCAATCAAAAATCTTCTGCTTGAATCCATTCAGCCTCCCTCTCCAAGGCGGCTCGCACCGTTGCCATCCGGGTATTCTCAGTGTTTAGATCCTCCTTGGCTTGAGCTATCTCATCACGTAACTTTTCAACGTCCACATTATGTTGCTTTTGGTTCGCCGGGGTCACCTCTGCCGTCAGCAATGTTGCTAGAGCATCCAACAGTTTAGATAAAACTTGAGCCGGTGGGCGCACAGGGCCTCCTGCCCCAGCCACTGTAGCAGTTGCTGAACCGGAGATCATTACTACCGCAGTTAAAGAATTCTGCCCTGGTTGTGTTCCGGCCATGAAGATCGTAACCCGGTTCGGTGGCTCATAGGGGTCTGGAATACTGTCGCCCTCGGAACAGCCCCCAAGCCTACCATCGTGCACTTGAAACATGGAGTTGGTCTCGCCGGTTGCGGACTCATCGCCTGAATAAATGGCCATCTCTCCACCGGACTCAGATCCTCCTTCTAGATCCACTCCTTGAGTAAAGCCAACAAAGACATGCTTCGGGGCGGCTTGAACCTTGGTGGGTCATGTGCGCTGAGCCGTCTCGACGATGTCGGTGCAAGTGTGTGTCTCAGCTTCAGACTCACTAATTTTGCCGATGAATAGATGAATTCTGCCGAAGGGAACCCGGTACTTGTACTAGATTGAGCCAGCCTCGGGACCCCAGCCTGCATCATCGACATAGAGCTTGCCGCGATGACTCTTAGTCATCCGGCCCATAGCGTATCCCTGGAGCCCTGTGAAGTTTCCTTTAAAGAAGTCGAAACCACCATGTGTTGGTCGCATGGTGGGTGCCAACTGTCATGGAATTAATACGCAGATGCCCTAGCAAAAGGACTTAGGTGTGGAGCCATCGCAACATAGTTAGCTTGGAGGGGTTAAACGGGACAAAGGACACAAAGAGTTTTAACCAGGTTTGGACCCTCTCAACGAGGTAAAGGCCTACTCCTACTTTAGGTTGTATTGCTTGGGTTTCGATTACCAGGGAGCGAATACACTTGACCTAGTTCTCGACTTGTTGTTTTTTGCCTAAACCCGTAGTCGGGTCACCCCTTTATATACACAGTTTGATGCCCGACGGCTTACATAGTTCCGGCCGACTCATATACAACGTGTCCGGCTTGGTGACCAAACTAAGCTTTCCTTAACATACAAGTTAAACATATGGAGGTTTATACCAATGGGCCTCAAGTCGCCTCTGGGTCTTGGGCCTTCAGTAAGCTTGCTGTATGGACAGCCATGTTCAACATCTTCTTGGGCCTTCACATGCTGAACCGCCAGGGTATGACCCGGCCCCTCCTGGGCGGGTCATATCTAATAGTTATATCCCCAACAGGTCTTGAGTCAGGAAGAGGCAAAATTTAGAGATAAGTATTTCCACAGTTAAGAACCAAGGTATCAATCCAGTAGGAGGCACAAGCAAGCCTCCAATATATGCACCTGCACAAACTAACAAACACTTGCACACAACACGAAAAAGGGGTTGTCAATCCCTTCACGATCATGAAGAAGGGTGAGATCTAATAGTGATTGGTATAAAAGATAAATAAAAAGGTAAACTAAAGTAAATATAAATAAAGTGCAACAAGGTATTTTTTGGTTTTTTTGGTTTATAGATCTGAAAATATATGATGGAAATTAGACCCGGTTGCCATAGGTTTCACTAGAGGCTTCTCTCTTGAAAGAAAGCGTACGGTGGGTAAAAAAATTATTGTCGAGCAATTGATAGAAAAGCGCAAAGTTATGACGATATCCAAGGCAATCATCATGAATATAGGCATCACATCCGTGTCAAGTAGACCGAAACAATTCCGCATCTACTACTATTACTCCACACATCGGCCGCTATCCAGCATGCATCTAGAGTATTAAGTTCATAAGAACGGAGTAATGCCTTAAGTAAGATGATGTGATGTAGAGGGATAAACTCAAGCAATATAATGAAAACCCATCATTTTACCCGTGATGGCAACAATACAATACGTGCCTCATTACCCCTACTATGTCACTGGCTGAGGACACCGCAAGATTGAACCCAAAACTAAGCACCTCTCCCATTGCAAGAAGAACCAATCTAGTTGGCCAAACCAAATCGATAATTCAAAGAGAAATACAAAGATATTTGATCATGCATTAAGGAGTTCAGAAAAGACTCAAATAATCTTTGTAGATAATCTAATCATAAATCCACAATTTATCGGATCTCGACAAACACACCGCAAATGAATATTACATCAGATAGAACTCCAAGAACATCAAGGAGAACATGGTATATATTGAAGATCATAGAGAGGTAAGAAGCCATATAGCTTCACCCTTAGGTCCGTGTTAATCTACTCACGCTTCATCAGAAGGGCATCAAGATTGATGTAGAGGCCCTCCATGATCGAACCCCCCTCCGGCAGGGTGCCGGAAAAGGCCCGAAGATGGTATCTCATGGGAACAGAATCTTGCGATGGCGGAAAAGTATTTTTGTGGATGCCTCTGATGTTGGGGGGAATATTTGGGTATTTTTAGAGCAAAGATTAGGGTTGGAAGGTCTATAGGGGGTAGGGGGGCACAAACCTGGAGGGCGCCCCCTGGGCGCGCTGATGTCTACTATGCAACCTTCTTACTGTAGACTCGCGTTGGGCCTCCAAGCGCAGAGTTTTGTAGGACAGTAGCAAATTTCCCTCAAGTGGATGACCTAAGGTTTATCAATTTGTAGGAGGCGTAGGATGAAGATGGTCTCTCTCAAATAACCCTGCAACCAAATAACAAAGTGTCTCTTCTGTCCCCAACACACCCAATACAATGGTAAATTATATAGGTGCACTAGTTCAACGAAGAGATGGTGATACAAGTGTAATATGGACGGTAGATGTACGTTTTTGTAATATGAAAATATAAAACAGCAAGGTAACTAGTAATAATAGTGAGCAAAAACAGTATTGCAATGCTTGAAAACAAGGCCTAGGGTTCATACTTTCACTGGTGCAAAGTCTGTCAACAATGATAAGATAATTGAAACATATAACAATCCCTCAACATGCAACAAAGAATCACTCCAAAGTTTCTATCGAAGAATGTAGGACGAAAATGTGCATCAACCCCTATGTATAGATTACCCAAATGTCACCTCGGGAATCCGTGAGTTGAGTGCCAAAACATACATCAAGTGAATCAATAGAACATCCCATTGTCACTACAGATATCCCATCGCAAGACATACATCAAGTGTTCTCAAATCCAATACTCAATCCAACATAACAAAACCTCAAAGAGCAAGACTCAATTCATCACAAGAAGGTAGAGGGGGAGAAACACCATATGATGCAACTATTGTAACAAAGCTCGCGGTACATCAAGATCGTGCCAAATCAAGAACACGAGAGAGAAATCAAACACATAGCTACTGGTATATACCATCAGCCCTGAGGGTGAAATACTCCCTCCTCATCATGGTGGTCGCCGGGATGATGAAGATGGCCTCCGGTGATTATTTCCCCCTCCGGCAGGGTGTTGGAATGGGCTCCCGATTGTTTTTTCGTGGCTACTAAGGCTTATGGCGGTGGAACTTCTGATCTAGGGTTATTTTTGGAGTTTTCCATATTTATAAGAATTTTTGGCATCAGAAACAAGTCAAGGAGGTGCCTGAGGGGCCCACAAGCCCTCAAGGTGCGCCCTGGGGGTTAGGGCGCGCCCCTGGCTTGTGGACTCCTCGGGACTCTTCTGGTCCAGCTCGGGTGCTTCGGGGGGTCACTTTTGGTCCATGAAAAATCACTGTAAATTTTCAGCCCATTCCAAGAACTTTTATTTTTGCACAAAAAACGACACGACGATAGTTTTGCTGAAAACATTGTCAGTCCGGGTTAGTTCTAATAAAATCATACCAAAACCATATAAAATTGTTGCAAACATGGCATGAATACTTCATAAATTATAGATACATTGGAGGCGTATCAGCATCCCCAAGCTTAATTCTTGCTCGTCCTCGAGTAGGTAAATGATAAAAGAAAGAATTTATGAAGTGTGAATGCTACCTAACATATCTATCAATGTAATCTTCTTTATTGTGGCATGAATGTATAAATCCATAAGATTCAAAACAAAAGTTTAATATTGACATAAAACAATAATATTTCAAGCATACTAATAAAGCAATCATGTCTTCTCAAAATAACATGGCCAAAGAAAGTTATCCCTACAAAATCATATAGTCTGGCTATGCTCTATCTTCATCACACAAAATATTTCATCATGCACAACCCCGATGACAAGCCAAGCAATTGTTTCATACTTCTAATGTTCTCAAGTTTTTTCAACTTTCACGCAATACATGAGCATGAGCCATGGATATAGCACTATAAGTGGAAGAGAGTATGGTGGAGGTTGTGAGGAGAAGACAAAAAGGAGAAAGTCTCACATCAACTAGGAAAATTAATGGGCTATGGAGATGCCCAACAATTGATATCGATGCAAGTGAGTTGGGATCGCCATGCAATGATGCACTAGAGCTATAAGTGTATGAAAGCTCAAAATGAAAACTAAGTGGGTGTGCATCCAACTTGCTTGCTCACGAAGACCTAGGGCAATTTGAGGAAGCCCATCATTGGAATATACAAGCCAAGTTCTATAATGAAAAATTCCCACTAGTATATGAAAGTGACAAAATAGGAGATTCTCTATCATGAAGATCATGGTGCTACTTTGAAGCACAAGTGTGGAAAAAGGATAGTAACATTGTCCATTATCTCTTTTTCTCTCTGTTTTTGTTTTTTTGTTTGGGCTTCTTTGGCCTCTCTTTTATTTTTTTGTAAAGTCCGAAGACTCCTCCCAACTTGTGAGGGAATCATAGCTTCCACCATCCTTTCCTCACATGGGACACATTGCTCTAATAATGATGATCATCACACTTTTATTTACTTACAACTCAAGAATTACAACTCGATACTAGAACAAAGATATGACTCTATATGAATGCCGCCGGCGGTGTACCGGGATGTGCAATGATCAAGAGTGGCATGTATAAAAAAAATATGAACAGTGGCCTTGCCATAAATACTATGCCAACTACATGATCATGCAAAGCAATATGACAATGATGAAGCATGTCATAATAAACGGAACAATGGAAGTTGTGCAAGGCAATATATCTCAGAATGGCTATGGAAATGCCATAATAGGTAGGTATGGTGACTGTTTTGAGGAAGGGTACATGGTGGGTTTTATGCACCGGCGAAAGTTCCACGGTACTAGAGAGGCTAGCAATGGTGGAAGGGTGAGAGTGCGTATAATCCAAGAACTCAACATTAGTCATAAAAAACTCACGTACTTATTGTAAAAATTTATTAGCCATCGAAATAAAGTACTACAGCATGCTCCTAGGGGGATAGATTGGTAGGAAAAGACAATCACTCGTCCCCGACCGCCACTCATAAGGAAGACAATCAAAAAATAAATCATGCTCCGACTTCATCACAAAACGGTTCACCATACGTGCATGCTATTGGAATCACAAACCTTAACACAAGTATTTCTACCAATCCACAATTATTCACTAGCATGACTCTAATATCACCATCTTTATATCTCAAAACAATAGGCAAGGAATCAAACTTTTCATATATTCAATGCTCATTGTATTGAAGTTTTTATTATATCCCTCTTGATGCCCATCATATTGGGACCAATTTCATAATACATGCAAGTTTATCTCTTTTTAAGACTCTCAAAATAATATAAGTGAAGCATGAGAGTTCATGACAAGCTACTCGAAAGAGATATGAGTGAAAATCAATGAGTAGTCAAATAATTAAGTAGCTATGTGAAGACTCTCTCTCATTTAAGAATTTCAGATCAAAGTATTTTATTCAAACAACAAGCAAAACAAAATAAAGTGGCATTCCAAGGATAGCACATATCATGTGAAGAAGCAAAAACTTAGGCTCAACCGAGGCTAACCGGTAATTGTTGATGAAGAAAGGTGGGATGCCTACCGGGGCATCCCAAAGCTTGGATGCTTGATACTTCTTGAAATATTAACTAGGGATGCCTTGGGAATCCCCAACCTTGAGCTTTTGTTTCTCCTTAGTTCCTTTTATATCACAGTTTCCCTAAATCTTAAAAACTTCATCCACACAAAACTCAACAAGAACTCGCGAGATAAGTTAGTATAAATCAATGCAAAACCTTATCGGTCTCTACTATAGCAAATCACTAAAAATATCATTTAACATTTCATACTAAATGCCTCTGCATATTTAATACTCCTATCCTCAAATATAATCATTAAACGAGCAAATATATGCAAACATAACAACAATCTGTCTAACCAGAACAGTTTGTAAAGAATGCAAGAAAATTCATACTTCTATAACTCCAAAAATTCTTAAAAATTACCACACTGTATAAAATTTGTTGTTACTCACTGTGTAAAAATTTGAAGATTTTGTAATGTTCTAACTTTCCAGAAGAATTAAGACAATGATAGAAAACTTTCTATTTTCAAAACAACAACATATAGACTTGCAAAATAAGTATGGTAAAGGCTATACTTGACCTTTTTGTTGAACTAAAAGATGCAAAACATTATTCTAAATAACAGAAAGAAAATCCTAATAAAAGCAAATGATTCTCCAAGCAAAACTCGTATCATGTGACGAATAAAAATATAGCTCCAAGTGAGGTTACCGATAATATTGAAGAGAAAAGAGGGGATGCCTTCCGGGGCATCCCGAAGCTTAGTTCTTTGGGTATTCCTTGAATATTACCTTGGGGTGACCTGGGAATCCCAAAGCTTAGTGTATTTTCCACTCCTTATTCTCCTCATATCGATATCTCACTAAAAACTTGAAAATTTCAATCACACAAAATTAGCGGAACTTCGTGAGATGGGTTAGTATCATAAAGACAAATCATTCACTTTGGTACTGCCAAGATCAGATTCATAATTGTTCTCACACAATTCCTACTGTACCATATCATTTCTACAATTTATATTGAGCAATATAAGCCATAGAAACTAGAAAATAAGCAAATTATGCATTGAAAACAAAATCTATCATAAACAGAATAGTGTGTAATGATTTGGACAACTACCATACTTTTGTTACTCCAAAAATTCTGAACAATTAGGATAATGTAGACAATTTATATATCAATCATGTGTAAAACATTCAGAAATTTATCATGCTCCAGTGAATTTAACAATTTTGTTACTTGAAGCAAATGTTTCTGCTTTTGCACAGAATCAAGTTAACTATCATCCAGACTACCCCAAAGGCTTTACTTGGTACTTTATTGAAACAAAAGCTATAAAACATGATTAGTACAGTATCCTAATCATGTGAACACACAAAAACAGTAGGGGTAAATGTTGTATTATCTCCCAAGGAGCGCTCTTCTTTAATGCCTTTTTAGCTAGGCATGATGATTTCAATGATGCTCACATAAAAGATAAGAATTGGATCACAAAGGGAGCATCATGAAGCATATGACTAGCCCATTTAAGTCTAACCCACTTCCTATGCATAGGGATTTTGCGAGAAAACAATTTATGGGAGCAAGAATCAACTAGCATAGGAAGGCAAAACAAGCATAACTTCAAGATTTTCAACACATAGAGAGGAAACTTGATATTATTGAGATATATAAAAGCATATGTTCCTCTCTCATAGTAATTTTCAGTACCATCATGAATGAATTCAACAATATAACTATCACATAAAGCATTCTTTTCATGATTCATAAGCATAGAAATTTTACTACTCTTCACATAAGCAAAATTCTTCTTATTCATAGTAGTGGGAGGAGAAAATTCAACAAAATAACTATCATGAGATACTTTATTGACATAATCATATTGACCATTAAGATCATCATGATAAGTTTCATGGTCATCAGTATTCTTTATAGCATAAATGTCATCACAATAATCATCATAGATAGCAACTTTGTTGTCATATTCAATTAAAACCTCTTCGAAGATAGTGGAATCATTACTAAATAAAGTCATGACCTCTCCAAATCCACTTTTATCATTATAATAAGATTCAACACCCTCCAAAATAGTGGGATAATTATTATCTAAAGTTGACACTCTTCCGAACCCACTTTCATCATTATAATCATCATAAATAGGAGGCATGCTTTGATCATAATAAATTTGCTCATCAAAACTTGGGTATTAGAAATATCATCTTCGTCAAACATAGCATCCCCAAGATTATGGCTTTGCATATCATTAGCATCATGGATATTCAAAGAATTCATAACCTAAAAACATTGCAATCATGCTCATCATTCAAAGATTTAGTGCCAAACATTTTATTGAATTCTTCTTCTAACAATTGAGCACAATTTTCCTTTCCATCATTTTCACGAAAGACATTAAAAAAATGAAGCATATGTGGCAACCTCAATTCCAATTTTTGTAGTTCTATTTTATAAACCTAAACTCGTGATAAAACAAGAAACTAAAAGATTCAATTGCAAGATCTAAAGATATACCTTCAAGCACTCACCTCCCCGGCAATGGCGCCAGAAAAGAGCTTGATGTCTACTACGCAACCTTCTTCTTGTAGACTCGTGTTGGGCCTCCAAGCGTAGAGTTTTGTAGGACAATAGAAAATTTACCTCAAGTGGATGACCTAAGATTTATCAATCCGTGGGAGGCGTAGGATGAAGATGGTCTCTCTCAAACAACCCTGCAACCAAGTAACAAAGAGTCTCTTGTGTCCCCAGCACACCCAATACAATAGTAAATTGTATAGGTGCACTAGTTCAATGAAGAGATGGTGATACAAGTGTAATATGGATGGTACATATGGGTTTTGTAATCTGAAATATAAGAACATCATGGTAACTAGTAACAAAAGTGAGCAAAACAGTATTGCAATGCTTGAAAACAAGGCCTAGGGTTCATACTTTCACTAGTGCAAAGTCTCTCAACAATGATAACATAATTGAATCATATAACAATCCCTCAAAATGCAACAAAGAATTACTCCAAAGTTTCTATCGAAGAACGTAGGATGAAAATGTGCACCAACCCCTATGCATAGATTACCCCAATGTCACCTCGGGAATCCGCGAGTTGAGTGCCAAAACATGCATCAAGTGAATCAATAGAACATCCCATTGTCACCACAGATATCCCATCACAAGACATACATCAAGTGTTCTCAAATCCAATGCTCAATCAAAAATAAAAAAACCTCAAAGCATAAGACTCAATTCATCACAAGAAGGTAGAGGGGCAGAAACACCATATGATCCAACTATTGTAATAAAGCTCGCGGTACATAAAGATCGTGCCAAATCTAGAACACGAGAGAGAGAGAGAGAGAGAGAGAGCGAGAGATCAAACACATAGCTACTAGTACATACCCTCAGCCCGAGGGTGAACTACTCCCTCCTCATCATGGTGGTCGCCAGGATGATGAAGATGGCCTCCGGTGATGATTTCCCCCTCTCGCAGGGTGCTGGAACGGGCTATCGATTGGTTTTTCATGGCTATAAAGGCTTACGATGGTGGAACTTCTGATCTAGGGTTCTTTTTGAAGGTTTATATATTTATAAGAATTTTTGGCATCGGAAACAAGTCAAGGAGGTGACTGAGGGGCCCACAAGCCCTCAAGGCACGCCCTGTGAGGTAGGGCGCGCCCCCTGGCTTGTGGACTCATTGGGACTCTTCTGGTCTAGCTCTGGTGCTTCGAGGGTCTCTTTTGGTCCATAAAAATCACCGTAAATTTTAAGCCCATTCCGAGAACTTTTATTTCTACACAAAAAACGACACCATGGTAGTTCTCCTGAAAAACAACGTTAGTCCAGGTTAGTTCTAATAAAATCATACCAAAACCATATAAAACTGTTGTAAACAAGGCATGAATACTTCATAAATTATAGATACTTTGGAGACATATCACACACCCCTAGGGCTTGTGGCCACCCCGTAGGTCTTCTAGTCTCCTCCCGAAGTCTCCTAGGTGTCTTTTGGTCAAAGAAAAATCACCGTGAAAGTTCTATTTCGTTTGGACTCTGTTTGATACTCCTTTTCTATAAAACTCAAAAACAAGGAAAAAAAAACAAAAACTGGCACTGCGCTCTAGGTTAATAGGTTAGTCCAAAAAATAATATAGAATAGCATATTAATGCATATAAAACATCCGAAATAGAAAATATAATAGCATGGAAAAATAAAAAATTATAGGTACGTTGGAGATGTATCAAGCATCCCCAAGCTTAATTCCTGCTTGTCCTTGAGTAGGTAAATCATAAAAACAGAATTTTTGATGTGGAATGCTACCTAACATATTTATCCATGTAATCTTCTTTATTGTGGCATGAATATTCTGATCCATAAGATTCAAAACAAAAATTCAATATTGACATAAAAACAATAATACTTCAAGCATACTAATAAAGCAATCATGTCTTCTCAAAATAACATGGCCAAAAAGAGTTATCCCTACAAAGTCATATAGTCTGTCTATGCTCCATCTTCATCACATAAAGTATGTTATCATGCACAACTCCCATGACAAGCCAAACAATTGTTTCATACTTTTACTGTTCTCAAACTTTTTCAACTTTCATGCAATACATGAGCATGAGATATGGATATAGCACTATAGGTAGAATAGAATATGTGGTTCTGGAGAAGACCAAAAGAAGGAGAAAGTCTCACATCAACTAGATAAATTAATGGGCTATGGAGATGCCCATCAATTCATATGGATGCAAGTGAGTAGGGATCGCCATGCAACGGATGCACTAGAGCTATAAGTGTATGAAAGCTCAAAATGAAAACTAAGTGGGTGTGCATCCAACTTGCTTGCTCACGAAGACCTAGGGCAATTTGAGGAAGCCCATCATTGCAATATACAAGCCAAGTTTTATAATGAAAAATTCCCACTAGTATATGAAACTGACAAAATAGGAGACTATCTATCATGAAGATAATGGTGCTACTTTGAAGCACAATTGTGGAGAAAGGATAGTAACATTGTCCCTTCTCTCTTTTCTCTAATTTTTTTGTTTGGGATTTTTTGGCCTCTTTTCTTTTATTTGGGTATCTTTGGCCTCTTTTCTTTTATTTGGGTATCTTTGGCCTCTTTTATTTTTATAAAGTCTGGAGACTCATTCCAACTTGTGAGGGAATCGTAGCTTCCATCATCCTTTCCTCACATGGGACAATGCTCTATTAATGATGATCATCACACTTTTATTTACTTACAACTCAAGAATTACAACTCGATACTAGAACAAAATATGACTCTATATGAATGCCTCCGGCGGTGTACCGGGATGTGCAATGATCTAGCGTAGCAAATGACGTAAAAACGGACAAGCCATGAAAACATCATGCTAGCTATCTTACGATCATGAAAAGCAATATGACAATGATAGTGCATGTCATAATAAATGGAACGATGGAAGTTGCATGGCAATATATCTCGGAATGGCTACGAAATGCCATAATAGGTAGGTATGGTGGCTGTTTTGAGGAAGGTTATATGGTGGGTTCATTACACCGGCGAAAGTTGTGCGGTACTAGAGAGGCTAGCAATGGTCGAAGGGTGAGAGTGCGTATAATCCATGGACTCAACATTAGTCATAAAGAACTCACATACTGTCATCAAAACAAATTACTACACGCATGCTCCTAGGGGGATAGATTTGTAGGAAAAGACCAACGCTCGTCCCCGACTGCCACTCATAAGGAAGACAATAAAAAAATCATGCTCTGACTTCATCACGTAACGGTTCACCATACGTGCATGCTACGAGAATCACAAAATTTAACATATTTCTACCAATCCACAATTACTCACTAGCATGACCCTAATATCACCATCTTTATATCTCAAAACAATATGCAAGAAATCAAACTTCTCATAGTATTCAATGCTCTTTATATGAAAGTTTTTATTATATCTCTCTCAGATGTCCATCATATTAGGACTAAATTCATAACCTAAGCAAATTACCATGATATTTAAAGACTCTCAAAATAATATAAGTGAAGCATGAGAGTTTAACAATTTCTATAAAATAAAGCCACCGCTGTGCTCTAAAAAGATATAAGTGAAGCACTAGAGCAAACTGCCTTGCTCAAAAGATATAGTGAAGCACCTAGAGTATTCAAATAAATCCACTATTAATGTGTGTCCTTCTCAAAAGGTGTGTACATGAAGGACGATTGTGGTAAACTAAAAATCAAAGACTCATACCATATAAGAGGCTCCAAGCAAAACACATATCATGTGGTAAATAAAAATATAGCCTCAAGTAAATTTACCGATGAATTGAAGACAAAAGAGGGGATTCCATCCAGGGCATCCCCAAGCTTAGATGATTGGTTGTCCTTGAATATTACCTTGGGGTGCCTTGGGCATCCCCAAGCTTAGGCTCTCGCCACTCCTTATTCCATGGTCCATCAAATTTTTACCCAAAACTTGAAAACTTCAGAATACAAAACTCAACAGAACTCGTGAGATCCGTTAGTATAATAAAATAAATCACCACTTTAGGTACTGTTGTTAACTCATTCTTAATTTATATTGGTGTAATATCTACTGTATTCCAACATCTCCATGGTTCATATCACCCGATACTACCCATAGATTCATCAAAATAAGCAAACAACACATAGAAAACATAATCTGTCAATAACAAAATAGCCTGTAGCAATCTAAAAACTTCATATACTTTTGTAACTCCAAAAATTAAAAAAAATTAGGACAACCTAAGAAATTTGTATATAAATATTTTGTGAAAAATTCAGAATTTATCGCTCTTCTATGATTTTAAACAATTTTGTTACTGGACGCAAAAGTTTCTGTTTTTCAGCAAGATTAAATCAATTATCACCACATACCATCCCAAAGGTCTTACTTGGCTCAAATACCAATTAAAACACCAAAACACAATTACTACAGAAGTAATAATGTGTATTTATTAAAGAACAGTAGCAAAAACAAAAAAATAAAAAAGTTGCGTTGCCTCCCAACAAGCGCTATTGTTTAACGCCCCTAGCTAGGCATAAAACATAGATCTAGGTATTGTCATCTTTGGTATTAAATCCATAAGTAGGCCTCATAATAGATTCATATGGCAACTTGATTTTATTTCTTGGAAAGTGTTCAGTGCCCTTCCTTAACGGAAATTGAAATCTAATGTTTCCTTCTTTCATATCAATAATCGCACCAATCGTTCTAAGAAAAGGTCTACCAAGAATAATAGGACATGTAGGATTGCAATCTATATCAAGTACAATAAAATCTATAGGCACATAATTCCTATTTGCAACAATAAGAACATCATTAATCCTTCCCATGGCTTTCTTAATAGTAGAATCCACTAGATGCAAATTCGAAGAACAATCATCAAGTTTATGGAAACCTTGCACATCACATAAAGTTTTTGGAATAGTGGAAACACTAGCACCCAAATCACACAAAGCATTGCAATCATAATATTTAATTTTAATATTAATAGTAGGTTCCCACTCATCATAAATCTTTCTAGGGATTGAAGCTTCCAACTCAAGTTTTTCTTCAAAAGATTTCATCATAGCATCAATGATATGTTTAGTAAAAGCTTTATTTTGATTGTAAGCATCAGGCGAATTCAACATGGATTGCAACAAGGAAATACAATCTATCAAATAACAATTAGAATAATTAAAATCCTTCAGATCCAAAAGAGTAAGTTCATCGCTACTTAAAGTTTTGACTTCTCTAATCCCACTTTTATCAATTTTTTCATTAAGATCTTTAAACTCCAAATTATTGGGACGCCTTCTAGCTAAAGTTGACTCATCTCCAGTCCCATATTTATCAAGATTTATATTAAAAAATAAAGATTCAATAGGAGTTACATCAAGCAGTTAAAGATCTTCATCATTATTTTCAAGGGACTCCGGCTTAGCGGCCATCTTATTTACCAAAGTGGTTTGCTTATCAGAAATTTGGCCTACAAAATTTTCAATATAAGCAAATTGAGATTTAAGACCATATATTTCCTTCGTAACATCATCGAGCGCTTTATTAATATATTCCATCATAGTTTTTGTTCTTTAAGTTCGTTCCACAAGAAACTATTATGCTCAAATTGTAAAGACATGAAGCTTTTAGCATTGTTTTCAGTCTCTTCCAACTTCCTATAGCAAGGATCAAAGCTTTTGGGTTGAGCCATAAGGGCAAACAAGCAATCTAACACTCAAGCAAACGAAAGGACAAATGAAAGAAGGGCGAATAAAAAGGCAAATATTTTTTTATTTTTCTGAAAACGTTTGAGAAGTGAGGGAGAGGAAAACGAGAGGAAAATGGCAAATAATGTACTACAAGATATGAGAGTTTATATTGGGTACTTTGTAGGCTTGATGTAGAACCTCCCCGACAATGGTGCCAGAAATTCTTCTTGCCGCTTCTTGAGCTTGCGTTCATTTTTCCCTTGAAGAGGAAAGGGTGATGCAGCAAAGTAGAGATAATTATTTCCCTTAGTTAAGAACCAAGGTATCAATCCATTAGGAGGCACAAACAAGTCCCCAACCTATGCACCCGCACAAACTAAGAAACATTTGCACACAGCGTGAAAAAGGGGTTGTCAATCCCTTCACGGTCACGGACAAGGGTGTGATCTAATAGAGATAGGTATAAAAGATAAATAAAAAGGTAAACTAAAGTAAATATAAATAAAGTGCAGCAAGGTATTTTTGGGTTTTTTGGTTTATAAATATGAAAATATATGATGGAAAATAGACCCCGGGGGGCATAGGTTTCACTAGAGGCTTCTTTGTTGAAAGAAAGCATACGGTGGGTAAACAAAGTATTGTTGAGCAATTGATAGAAAAGCACAAAATTATGAAAATATCCAAGGCAACAATCATGAATATAGGCATCACGTCCGTGTCAAGTAGACCAAAACGATTTTGCAACTACTACTATTACTCCACACATCGACCGCTATCCAGCATGCGTTTAGAGTATTAAGTTCATAAGAATTGAGTAATGCCTTAAGTAAGATGACATGATGTAGAGAGGTAAACTCAAGCAATATGATGAAAACCCCATCTTTTTACCCTTGATGGCAACAATACAATACATGCCTCGCTACCCCTACCATGTCACTGGCTGAGGACACCGCAAGATTGAACCCAAAACTAAAAACCTCTCCCATTGCAAGAAGAACCAATCTAGTGGGACAAACCAAACCGATAATTCAAAGAGAAATACAAAGATATTTGATCATGCATAAAAGAGTTCAGAAAAGACTCAAATAATATTCATAGATAATCTGATCATAAATCCACAATTCATCGGATCTCGACAAACACGCCGTAAAAGAATATTACATCAGATAGAACTCCAAGAACATCGAGGAGAACATGGTATATATTGAAGATCATAGAGAAAGAAGAAGCCATCTAGGTACTCACTATGGACCCTTAGGTCCATGGTAAACTACTCACACTTCATCGGAAGGGCAGCAAGATTGATGTAGAGGCCCTTTGTTATTGAAGCCCCCTCCGACAAGGTGCCGGAAAAGGCCCCAAGATGCTATCTCACGGGAACAGAGGCTTGCCGTGGCAGAAAATTATTTTTGTGGATGCCTTTGATGTTGGGAGAATATTTAGGTATTTATAGAGCAAAGATTAGGGTTGCAAGGTCTACGGGGGGCCCACAAGCCTGGGGGCGCACCCCTTGGGGCGTGCCCCTAGGTCTTGTGGCTACCCCGTAGGTCTTATGGCCTCCTCTCCAAGTCTCTTGGGTGTCTTCTGGTCCAAGAAAAATCATGGCGAAAGTTTTATTCCATTTGGACTCCGTTTGATATTCCTTTTCTGTAAAACTCAAAACAAGGGAAAAAAGAAACTGACACTAGGCTCTAGTTTATTAACTTAGTCCCAAAAATAATATAAAATAACATATCAATGCATATAAAACATCCAAAACAGGTAATATAATAGCATGGAACAATGATGATTATAGATACGTTGGAGACGTATCCAAAACAAAGAGCAAAAATTGATGAAATCATAAATGAAGATTGTAATACTAAATATTCCCATGCTAAAGCTAATGGGAGACATAGGAAGAATAAAATTTCTAGTTTGGATCAGGATGAGGGGGAAGTTAAAGGGGAGAAATAATTGATTGAGTATATTACTGGTTTAGCAACATGGCATAAAGTTTTCCCCCCAAATCCTACACTAGTACCTTCATATTTGCTGCCCCCACCCTTGCAATTGAAGGTCTAAATTTACTTTAAATTTTTGGACATGTTCTACGTTTCTACATGACCAAGAACCTCAGCCAATTGAGCAATGTTTGAAAAAAAACCTTTGAATCGTGTTACTATGTATGTGATCACTAGAATATGTGGTTATAAATTTAATGTGTTACACACTAATTATGAGATATGTTCATAGCTCGCCGACGTTTGTTCGCCAAGCAAAAAATATTTTTATGATTCTAAAAACACGTTAGCAGCGTGCCGCAAATTGATGTGCCGCTATGTGTATGTACATTACCAGCGTTCATTGCCCACAAACATTGTTGGTTGTTCGCAGGGGCGGAACCAGGATTTGAACATATGGGGGCAAAGAAGACAATGAAACACACATAGCACAAAAATATTTCAGGCCTTAGATATTATAGCGATATCAACATGTAACTAAATACATTTTACAGTAAAAAATGATCTTTCTACTAGTTTGAATGTAGATCTATGTATCCAGCGGGCTAATCGAAAAAACTGATAATCTCATCGACATTGAACTTTGCAGTTATTTCCTCCCAAATGTATACAACCATGTAATGTCAAAGAAAACCGTTACCCTTTTCATTTCAAAGATGTAAAAAATTGTTACCTATTTTATTTGGAAGATGCATCATGATAAATTTAATTGCTGAAAATGCATCGTGTTTGCAGTTGATACTGGGAGTGATGAACAATTGTAATAATCTATTAACTATTTTGTAGGTTGCCGTGTGACATCTATTTCCTCGTAGAGTGAGAGTATGTAGCAATTGGCTTCAGAAAATTACTTATCTGTGGTGTCTTCCTGTTCATGGCTTATGCAATTCTAATATATATCAGTGTAAAGAAAATATGTAATCTGTAACTACTAAGAATTCATGTAATAATGAATTGATTAATTGAGATTGGTGGGAGAGGGGGCGAACCCAAAGTTGGTTGCTGTGGTGATGCAAGCTAGTTTTGTCATGTTCCTGGTAGGCTGAATGCTGCTAGTTTATTACCCTCTTGTGGCATCTATGTTTGTTAAACACTGTTGATGTTTCGAGACAGAATAGGTCCCTTGGTGTACAACACTAGAAACGTTTATATAGTCTGAATGCTGCTAGTTCTGTAACAGTAGAAGCGTCCATTATTTTTCTGGATGCTAGCTGCTGGTAGTTGGTCGAGTTAGCAGCTGTGTTTCTTTCTCATCAAACGCTGCTACTAGCAAAATCCTATAAAAATTTCCCTACTAGTGTATATACCAATATAAAATATTTTTAGTGTGTATGGTTTAGAAATATCTACCATGTTATTCAATAATATTAAAAGATATATAAACACACACATAGATATACAAATACTCCCTCCGAAAACTAAAATATCTTATATTAGTTTACAGAAGTTGTATATATGTACACAGTATATAGTTTATGTAATATTAGAAAATTAATATAAAGAAATTTTAACAAGAAAGAGATTTGTTTTGGTAAATCATACAATTTAAATTTTGTAGAATCAATATTTTCAATGTATCCATTACAATTGTATAACAATGAATAATATATCTATTATTTGGAAACATTGTTATGTGAATGAGTAATAGAAAAATTATATTAATTGAAATTGTCATACGGTACACTTAGTTTAAAATAAATATAAAAGTTTAGTATGAAAGACAATATTTTCGTATCGCCCCTAGCCTCAAAATCTAGACCGGCTATGTGTTCTTTGCTTTCCGTGCTTGCTTCGCGTTGCCTCCTTCAGTCAGTGTAGTCTACCAGACGTGTCGGCTTCAGTTACTCAACCTCCACATGTTTGCCATAGATGGTGTTATCTCTTTAGGGATCACAATCCACCGGTTGATCACCAGGTGTCCTAACCTCAAGCGCATCTTCATCAGGGCCACTTTGGGATTTCAGACCCTTATCATGGTGTCCCATTCCCTAAGAACACTTGTTCTTATTTTTTGTACAAAAATTGAGATTGATTTGGACTAACTCGTATCTTTTGCCATGCATGTTTAGGGCATGTGTATTTGTAATAGGATCCTTGTGGTGCCTTTAGTTAAGATGATATTGAGTTGCAACCTTGACATAGACATGACTTTACTGCTGAAGCTGCTGAAATCCTTCCCATCCGTCAAGAATCTCTACATAAAGGTAAACTAGTGGCCTCACATGCGCAATTTCATACCGAAATTGGCACATGTAGGGTTACTTCTTGGTCACCAATTTGATAAAATATTGATAACAACAAATTATCTTTGTATGCAATGGCGAAGATGTCACGTTATAAACTTTATTCAGCTATGACTTGAGCAAATAGCCATGTGAATCATGTTACATTAACCAAATTTCTTGACGCTCTTTCTTGTGTATTAGTACCTTGTTTGGTGTTAATTTTATTACATAAGTTTGCTACTATCCTGTCTACTAGAACTAATGTTAGAGAAGAACATTATCCTATCAGTTTGGCTTCTATGACAATCTAAGTTCTAGTGTGATTATGTTCTTTGATCTACTATGTCAGTATCATATTCTATGTTGTATGAACTGTGGAGTACATCTTATGATCTTTATTATCCACCCTCATTGTTTGTTTGGGGACATGATACATCTCCATCATATCTATATTTTTTGATTGTTTCATGCCAATATTCTACAACTTCCATATACTTTTGGCAATATTTTATATTATTTTGGGACTACCATATTGATCTAGTGCCCAGTGTCAGCTCATGTTTATTGCATGTTTTTTGTTTCACAGAATACCCATATCAAATGAATTCCAAACACAACAAAAATTTACGGAGATTTTTTTGGAATATATGTGTGTTTTGGGAAGAAGAATTAGCGTGAGAGTCGGTCCACATGCCCTAGAAGCTCATAGGGTGCGCCCTAGGGGGGTAGGCGTGCCCCTAGGGCTTGTGACCACCTCCTAAGGCATTTGGTTCCCTTTTTTCGCCACAAGAAAGATAATATCATGAAGAATATTCCCTCAAAATTTCAGCCCGATCAGAGTTACGGATCTTCGAAAATTTAAGAAACAGTGAAAGGCTAGAAAACGGGAACGCAGAACAGAAGAGAACACACACACACACACACACACACACACAGAGAGAGAGAGAGAGAGAGAGAGAGAGAGAGATCCAATCTCGGAACGACTCCTGCCCCTCCGCCGCCATGGCGGCCATGGACCAGAGGGGTAACTCTCCTCCCATCTAGGGGGGCAAGGAAGAATAAGAATAAGGAGGAGGAGGGGGGCTCTCTCCCCCTCTCTCCCGATGGCGCTGGAACACCGCCGGGGCAACCATTGTGACAACGATCTACACTAACAACTTCGCCACCGTCATCACCAACTCTCTCTCCCCCCTCTATGCAGCGGTGTAACACATCTTCTCCCCGTTGTAATCTCTACTTAAACATGGTTCTTTATATTATTATCCAATGATGTATGGCCATCCTATGATGTTTGAGTAGATTCGAATTGTCCTATGGGTTAATTGATGATCGTGATTGATTTGATTTGTATGTTTTATTTTGGTGTTGTCCTATGGGCCCTCCTTGTCGTGCAAGCGTGTGGGACTCCTGTTGTAGGGTGTTGCAATATGTTCATGATTCGCTTATAGTGGGTGGCGTGAGTGACTGAAACACATACCCGAGTAAGGGAATTGTTGCGCATGGGAGTAAAGAAGACTTGATACTTAATGCTATGGTTAGGTTTTACCTTAATGATCTTTGATAGTTGCGTATGCTTGCTAGAGTTCCAGTAATAAGTTCATATAATCGAAGTACGGTAAGTATGTTAGTTCATGCATCTCCCTCATATAATTGCAATAATGATTGCCGGTCTAGTTATCGATTGCCTAGGGACAAATCTTTCTCCTGTGTTACAAAAGATTTCTACTAAACAATTAAATTTTTTATCTTGCAAATTACTCGTGGTTTTATTCTTGCTAAGTACTTCTAGTTTTATCCTTCCAAACTTATCCCTACACCTACAAAATAGTTTCATACTTGTTCTAGGTAAAGCGAACGTTATGTGTGTTTAGAGTTGTATCGGTGGTCGATAGGACTTGAAGGAAATATAAATCACCCCTTTAGCTCCTCGTTGGGTTTGACACTCTTATTTATCAAAAAAGCTACAATTGATCCCCTATACTTGTGGGTTATCAGGACACTAGGTTAGTATCATATTTTTATCCTGTTTTATGTTTTATCAAACTTTACTCAACTATGACTTGACCAAACAGGCGTGTAAATCATGTTTCGGCCTACAAAAGAGTATATTTGAATTACTTTGCACTTAGAATGCATCAAATATAGGTAGATTGAGCATGAAATCACTGAAATCAAGATGTACGAGAGCTGATTTATCCTATTTATGACCACCTCTGGGCACGGCTAGTTGATGTCTACTACGCAACTTTATTCTTGTAGACACGTGTTGGGCCTCCAAGCGCAGAGTTTTATAGGACAGTAGCAATTTTCCCTCAAGTGGATGACCTAAGGTTTATCAATCCGTGAGAGGTGTAGGATGAAGATGGTCTCTCTCAAAAGACCCTGCAACCAAATACAAGAAATCTCTTGTGTCCCTGATACGTCTCTGTCGTAGGCTTGCTGGACGGTGATGGGTTGGATGAGATTTACCATGTAATCGAGTTAGTTTTGTTAGGGTTTGATCCCTAGTATCCACTATGTTCTGAGATTGATGTTGCTATGAGTTTGCTATGCTTAATGCTTGTCACTATGGCCCGAGTGCCATGATTTCAGATCTGAACCTATTATGTTTTCATGAATATATGTGAGTTCTTGATCCTATCTTGCAAGTTGATAGTCACCTATTATGTGTTATGATTCGTTAACCCCGACGTGGCAATAATCAGGATACTTACCGGTGATGGCCGTAGTTTGAGGAGTTCATGTATTCACTAAGTGTTAATGCTTTGGTCCGGTTCTCTATTAAAAGGAGGCCTTAATATCCCTTAGTTTCCATTAGGACCCCGCTGCCACGGGAGGGTAGGACAAAAGATGTCATGCAAGTTCTTTTCCATAAGCACGTATGACTATATTCGGAATACATGCCTACATTACATTGATGAACTGGAGCTAGTTTTGTGTCACCCTATGTTATAACTATTACATGAGGAATCACATCTGACATAATTATCCATCACCTATCCAATGCCTCCGAGCTTTTCACATACTGTGCTTTGCTTAGTTACTTTACCGTTGCCACTGTTACCATTACTACAAAACTGCTACTATTACTTTTGCTATCATTATTGTTACTTCCATACTATTTTGCTACTAAATACTTTGCTGCAGATACTAAGTTATCCAGGTGTGGTTGAATTGACAACTCAACTGCTAATACTTGAGAATATTCTTTGGCTCCCCTTGTGTTGAATCAATAAATTTGGGATAAATACTCTATCCTCGAAAACTGTTGCGATCCCCTATACTTGTGGGTTATCAAGACTATTTTCTGGCGCCGTTGCCGGGGAGCATAGCTCTATTCTTTGAGTCACTTGGGATTTATATCTGCTGATCACTATTTAGAACTTGAAAGATCAAAGAACTAAAATTTATCCCTCAACTCCGAGGGGAGGTAAGGAACTGCCATCTAGCTCTACACTTAAACCTGCTTCTGCTATTAATTCTGATATGTCACATGTTATTGATGATGCCACTTCTGCTATGCATGATACCTGTGATGAAACTACTTCTATGCTTGATATTGTTGTGCCATTAGGTGAATTTCTTGATGAACAACTTGCTAGGGCTAGGGAGAATGAAATTATTGAAACTGATAATATTGATAATAGTGATGATGAAGGTTCTCCCCCTAGATATGAATTGTTTGTTGTTCCTGAGGGTTATGTTATGGATGAAGAAACTGCTAGAGATTTTGTTGCTTGCAACGATAGATCAGATCTTAAGAAATTATTAGCTAAGCTGAAGCAAAAGACTATGAATGCTAGAATGAAACATGACCCTGCTTTTGCTACTTCACCTATCTTTGTTACTGATAAGGATTATGAATTCTCTGTTGATCCTGAGATAATTACTTTGGTTGAATCTGATCCTTTTTATGGCACTGAATCTGAAACTGTAGTGGCACATCTTACTAAGTTAAATGATATAGCCACCCTGTTTACTAATAATGAGAAATCTCTCTATTATTATATCCTAAAAATATTTCCTTTCTCATTAAAGGGTGATGCTAAGACATGGTTTAATTCTCTCGATCCTGGTTGTGTGCGTAGTCCCCAGGATATGATTTACTACTTCTCTGCTAAATATTTCCATGCTCATAAGAAACAAGCTGCCTTAAGGGAAATATATAATTTTGTGCAAATCGACGAAGAGAGTCTCCCACAAGCTTGGGGGAGGCTTCTCCGATTACTTAATGCTTTGCCTGATCATCCTCTTAAGAAAAATGAAATACTTGATATCTTCTATAATGGACTAACCGATGCTTCCAAGGACCACCTGGATAGTTGTGATGGTTGTGTTTTCAGGGAAAGGACAGTTGACCAAGCTGAATTGCTATTGAATAATATTTTGGCAAATGAAAATAATTGGGCATCACCGGAACCAATTCCTAAGCCAACTCCGAAGAAAAGAGGTGTTCTATTTCTTAGTCCTGAAGATATGCAAGAGGCAAAGAAATCTATGAAAGAGAAAGGTATTAAAGCTAAAGATGTTAAAAATGTACCTCCTGTCGAAGAAATTCATGGCCTCAATATACCACCTAAAGAAATAGAAGGTCTTGATAACCCAACACAAGTAGTGAAGGTAAACTCTCTTTATAGGTATGATAAAGTTGAAATCTCGTCTACTAAGTTTGCTAGCCAAGCTTAGATGAATTTGATGATTTTATGGATAAACAAGCAAATTTCAACGATTATGTTAGTAGATAATTGAAAAATAATTCTTATATGATTGGACGCTTGAGTGATTATATGTCCAAAGTTAAGAGTGAACTTAAACTCACTAGTAAACATGTTGCTATGGTCACTACTCAAGCAGAACAAGTACTTAAGGCTCAGAAGGAATTGCTTGATGAACTAAATAATAAACATGACTTTGTTGTTAGAGTGGCTACTAGAACTGGTAAAATGACTCAGGAACCTTTGTATCCTGAAGGCCACCCTAAGAGAATTGAACAAGATTCTCAGAGAAATAACTTAGATGCTCCTAGTCCTTCTAAAAAGAAGAAAAAGAAAAATGATAGGACTTTGCATGCTTCTAGTGAACCTATTGCAAAAACACCTGAGAATCCTAATGATATATCTATCTCTGATGCTGAAACACAATCTGGAGATGAACATGAACCTAGTGATAATGCTAATAATGATGTTCATGTAGATGCTCAACCTAGCAATAACAACGATATAGAAATTGAACCTGCTGTTGATCTTGATAACCCATAATCAAGAAATCAACATTATGATAAGAGAGACTTTGTTGCTAGGAAGCATGGTAGGGAAAGAGAACCATGGGTTCAAAAACCCATGCCTTTTCCTGCTAAGCCATCCAAGAAAAAGGATGATGAGGATTTTGAGAACTTTGCTGAAATGATTAGACCTATTTTTTACGTATGCGCTTAACCGATATGCTTAAGACGGACCCTTATGCTAAATACATGAAAGATATCATTACAAATAAAAGAAAAATACCTGAAGCCGAAATCTCCACCATTCTTTCCAACTATACCTTTAAGGGTGGAATACCAAAGAAACTTGGTGATCCCGGAGTACCCACTATACCATGCTCCATCAAAAGAAATTATGTTAAAACTGCTTTATGTGATCTAGGAGCCGGTGTCAGTGTTATGCCTATTTCCTTATACCGTAGACTTGAATTAAGTAAGTTGACACCTGAGGGAGTCCTGGATTAGGGGGTATTCGGACAGCCGGACTATATACTTTGGCCGGACTATTGGAGTATGAAGACACAAGATTGAAGACTTCGTCCTGTGTCCGGATGGGACTCTCCTTTGCGTGGAAGGCAAGCTTGGCAATTCAGATGTGTAGGTCTCCTTCTCTGTAACTGACTTTGTGTAACCCTAGCCCCCTCCGGTGTCTATATAAACCGAAGGGTTTAGTCCGTAGGATAGGAACAATCATAATCATAATCATAGGCTAGCTTCTAGGGTTTAGCCTCTACGATCTCGTGGTAGATCAACTCTTGTAATACTCATATCATCAAGATCAATCAAGCAGGAAGTAGGGTATTACCTCCATCGAGAGGGCCCGAACCTAGGTAAACATAGTGTCCCCAGCCTCCTGTTACCATTAGCCTTAGACGCACAGTTTGGGACCCCCTATCTGAGATCCATCGGTTTTGACACCAACATTGGTGCTTTCATTGAGAGTTCCACTGTGTCGTCGCTATAAGGCTCGATGGCTTCTCCAATCATCAGCAATGATGCGATCCAGGGTGAGACTTTTCTCTCCGGACAGATCTTCGTATTCGGCGGCTTCGCACTGCGGGCCAACTCGCTTGGCCATCTGGAGCAGATCGACAGCTACGCCCCTGGACATCAGGTCAGGTTCGAAAATTTGTACTACACGGCCGACATCCGCTGGGACTTGATCTTCGCCGGATTCGGGCCTGTGTCAGGAGCGCCGAACAGCCACGACGGGCCTGACTTAGATCTGCCCTCGGACGGTATTCAGACTATCGCACCTGCAGCTGCCCCGACCTTGAATCTGGAGCAGATCGTGCCATTGGAGGACGGGTGGATGGACCCCGCCACGGAGGCCGCACACTCGTCAGCGTTGGAGCCGAACACAGACTCCACCACTAAGGAGATTTGTGTCACCGGACCTCCGGACTTGTCTCCGGTCTTAGGTTCCGGACCGCGTGCATCCGTGCCTATCGAATCTGATTGGGCACCGATCATGGAGTTTACCTCCGCGGATATCTTTCAGCACTCACCCTTGGGTGACGTGCTTAATTCATTGAGGTCTCTCTCTGTATCAGGAGACTCTTGGCCGAACTATGCCCGGCTCGAGTGGGAAGCGGACGATGAAGAAATTCGTTACCCACCCACCACCCACTTAATAGCCACTGTCGATGACTTAACCGACGTGCTCAACTTCGACTCCGAAGACATCGACGGTATGGACGACGATGTAGGAGAAGAAAAGGAACCACCGCCCATCGAGCGCTGGACAACCACCTCATCATATGATATATATATGGTGGATACCCCCAAAGAAAACAATGGCGATGATGCAACAGAGGATAATCCCTCAGGGAAGCAGTCAAAGCATGGGCGTCATCGGCGCCGCTCTGAGCCCCGCCATAGCAATGCCGGCACAGGAGACGATAGTAATCCAGATGGTGCCGATGACGAATATAACCCCGACCAGCCTAACTTTGAGCAGGCCGAGCAGGAGGACGGGCAAGCTAGCCCAGATGAACTGGCAACAGACGGAGACTTGGAGGACGACTA
This sequence comes from Triticum aestivum, assembly GCF_018294505.1. Taxonomy (NCBI): domain Eukaryota; kingdom Viridiplantae; phylum Streptophyta; class Magnoliopsida; order Poales; family Poaceae; genus Triticum; species Triticum aestivum. The sequence continues at coordinate 638,892,857 of NC_057810.1, forward strand.
TTATATGCCTCTCTCCAAAGACGAGGTGAGCCTCGGCGATGATGAATTTGTCGTTCCTGAGGATCCCGTCGAGCAGGAGTGCTTCAAGCGCCGGATTATAGCCACTGCAAAAAGCCCGAAGAAGAAACAGCAGTAGCTCCAAGCTGATCAAGATCTGCTAACAGACAGATGGATCAAGGTCCTGGCAGTCGAGGAATACGGACTCGAGCACCCAACCAAAAGTTACCCGAAGCGCATGTTACTACCTCAACTTGAAGAAGAGGCGCTAGAGCCTACAATACCAGCACAGGACAAGGCGGACCGGCCACCTCGTGGCCGAGACAAAGTGGCGTATCAGCCCGAACAACTTCCTGCACCCCGCCGCACATCAAACAAAAATGCTAACGCCCGGGGCAATACGCAGGACCTGCGAGACATATTGGAAAACAAAGTAGGACAGTCAAGATCGATCTACGGACCACGGGGGCGCACCACAATGTGTGATGATGACCGTCATGCCGGATACACTAGCAAGAAGTCCGACCGGGCCGAACAAAACAGACTAGACTCATTCAAACTGCGTCGTGACATAGCCCGGCATAGAGGCGCCGCCCCCTCTGCTTCACTGATGAAGTAATGTATCACGAATTCCAAGAAGGGTTTAAGCTCGTAAACATCGAATCATACGATGGCACAACAGATCATGCGGTATGGTTTGAAGATTTCCTTCTCCACATTCACATGGCCCGGGGTGATGATCTGCACGCCATCAAGTATCTTCCCCATAAGCTCAAAGGACCGGCTCGACATTGGCTGAATAGCCTGCCAGCGAACTCCATTAGCAGTTGGGAAAACCTGGAGGATGCATTCCTTGACAACTTCCAGGCCACTTACATGCGACCACCAGACGCTGATGACTTAAGTCACATAACCCAAGAGCCCGGAGAGTCAGCCAGGAAATTCTGGACTCGGTTCCTAACTAAAAAGAACCAAATCGTCGACTGTTCGGATGCCGAAGCCCTAGCGGCCTTTAAGCATAACATCCGCGACGAGTGGCTCGCCCGACACCTCGGCCAAGAAAAGCCAAAGTCCATGGCAGCCCTCACGACACTCATGACCCACTTATGCGCGGGCAAGGACAGTTGGTTGGCTCGTAGTAGAATCACACCAAGAAACTCCGGCACTTCAGATATCCGCGACAGCGACGGCAAGCCATGGCGCAATAGACATAAGCGTCGGAACAATGGCGACAACACCGAAGACATGGCAGTCAATGCTAGATTCAGCGGCTCCAAGTCCGGTCAGTGGAAAAAGCCATTTAAAAGAAACAATCCGGGATCGTCCAGTCTGGGCCGCATACTCGACCGCTCGTGTCAAATTCACGGCACCCTTGATAAACCATCCAACCACACTAACAGAGAATGTTGCGTGTTCGAGTAGGCCGGCAAGTTAAATGCAAAAAACAAGGACAAGGGGCTGCATAGCAAGGACGACGAGGAGCCCCGGCAGCTGAACACATGGGGATAGAAGAAATTTCCTCCCCAAGTGAAAACAGTAAACATGATCTATGCCACCCACATTCCCAAGCGGGAACAGAAGCGTGCACTAAGGGACGTCTATGCGATGGAGCCAGTCGCCCCAAAGTTCAACCCATGGTCATCCTGCCCGATCACCTTTGACCGCAGGGACCATCCTACCAGTATCCGACATGGCGGTTCAGCCGCATTGGTCCTCGACCCAATTATTGACGGATTCCACCTCACGTGAGTCCTCATGGACAGTGGCAGCAGCCTGAACCTGCTTTATCAGGGCACAGTGTGCAAAATGGGCATCGATCCTTCAAGGATCAAACCCACCAAAACCACCTTTAAAGGTGTAATCCCAGGTGTAGAGGCCTGTTGTACGGGCTCAACAACACTGGAGGTGGTCTTCGGATCTCCGGACAACTTCCGAAGCGAGGAGTTAATCTTCGATATCGTCCCCTTCCGTAGTGGCTATCATGCACTACTAGGACAAACCGCATTTGTTCAATTCAATGCGGTACCAGACTACGCATACCTCAAGCTCAAGATGCCAGGACCTCGCGGGGTTATAACAGTCAATGAAAGCACAGACCGCTCTCTCCGAACGGAGGAGCACACTGCGGCCCTCGTAGCAGAAGTACAAAGCAGCCTTCTTCGGCAGACCGCCAACTCGGCGATAAAAACCCCAGACATCGTCAAGCGAGTTCGGAGTACTCTGCAACAGGATCGTCCAGCACGCCAAGAGCTCGACTAGCAATTCGGCCTGTGTCCTAGTCCCAGTCAAGCGGCAAAATTTGTGCCACACGTACAAAATTACGCACTCAAAATACCATGGGCATAGGTGGAGGCACGACCGCGATGCGGTCCACAGTGCGGCTCAACTGTCACGAGAACCGGATTATCATATTTTTTCTTTTCAGGACCCTGCTTTTGGTAAGCCCCCTCAGAGAACCGGATTATCGGGCTCATCACGGGAAGGAAAAACCAAGGAGGCAGGAGGCTTTGCATACAAGGGAATGCCCAGGTGGTCTCTGTTAACGACCGTTATACCAGTTTTACATACCCACACGCAGCCTGCCCTTGGATAGGACATATCAAATAGTCCTATTTTTGCTTATTGCATTACTTGTATATATACGCTTTGACGTATTATTTAAATAACAATGGGAAACAATATACATCATCATCTTATTATTATTATTATATCTTTCCTTGACTGCTTATTTAATTCAAATTGCACCCATACACGTTGGTATGTTCAGCGCGCTAGGGGCTTCATTGTACCCCATAACATGGCAAGAAAAGTCCGACCACTTTCGACAGTGCAGCACCCCGAACTTATATCATTATATGCATCAGCTCCAAATCATGTCTTGGGTCAATAGTTGGGTTTGCCCGGCTCCCTTTTTCTGGTAACTTACGTTCTGCTATATAGGCTAAGGTAGCGCAGGGAGAACTACTGCGATTGTGTCCCGGTTCTTCCGGATGAGCACCTCAGTAGAGAAAGCCGAAAAGTGGCTGTCATGATGCGGCGAGAGTTGGTCGCTGTTCGAGAGGTCTTAAATCCTTAAAGATTTTTTCCGCTTCAGGCGAGGAATCGACCTTGTCCGATTGAGGCGTGTATAGTGCCCCAAGTTCGGCCTTCCGAATACTAGGGGCTTCGCCAAAATTTAAAATTGTAGACTTCTATGGCTAAGTGAGAGTGATAAAGCAGCATAGTCCGATTGCCTTCTTCGCTGCGCTAAACACCTCCTTCAAGGACCAAAAATTTGGATAAAGAGTGTTTGGGTTTACCACGAACTCCCCATTACTAGTTACATTGGGGCGAAAGCCGACGACTGGCCAACTTTCAGAATTTTATAAACGATCGCACAGAAGGTACTATTTTAAATCAAAAAGCGTTATATAGCGCACACGAACTCGTTTTCATATTACAGGATGACATGAGTACATTCATTGAAATATTGCATCCTTGGCACATTCCTCCGCCACAAGGCGGGCGCCTTTCATAACACCATCATAGTACTTCTCGGGGTGGCGATGCGCCTTGCCCTCCGGAGGTCCCTCCATCACCAGCTTCTCTACATCCATTTCGCCCAATGCACTTTCGCACGGGCGAAGGCTCGGCGGGCACCTTCAATACAGACGGACCACTTAACAACTTCTAGCCGCGGACATGCATTAACCATTCTCTTTATCAGGCCGAAGTAGCTGTTGGGCAGGGGCTCGCCAGGCCACAGCCGGACTATAAAGTCCTTCATGGCCAATTCGAGACGCCTTGTGGAGTTCGCCCAATTGTTTCAGTTGGTCAGCCAAGGGCATCGGATGTTCGGCCTCAGCATACTGGGACGAGAACAACTTCTCCGTTGAGTTCCCTTCTTCAGCACAGTAGAACTATGTGGCAACCGATATGCTGCGTGGCAGATCTGCGAATGCCCCTGGAGAGCTCCGAATTCGGGTAAGTAAAAGCAAAGTCTCCTTCACATGCTTGCTTTTCATATTGAATGCCTTACCCGCCGCTATCTTCTTGGCCGCCTGAATATCCTGGAGGGCCTTTTGGGCCTCGGCCTTGGCGTCTTGCACGCTCTAGAGGGCCTTCGCAAGCTCGAGCTCTTGCATCTTGAAGTCACGCTCCAAGGACTCGAATTTTTTGCCGAAAACCTGGAGCTCTTGCTGTACCTCATTAACCCGAGCCTCCTGTTTCCCACGCTCGGTGCGCCCCTTGGCCGCCTTGTCTTCGGCCTCGGACAACGCTTTTTTCAGGGTGGCCACTTTGGTCATGGCCCCTATTAAAATTCATGATGCTTCTGTTAGCATCCAATATTTTTTCCTTTATATGACATACGGACGGGGTATCACTTACCTTTGTTCTCCTTGAGCTGCCTCTTCACGAGGCCGAGCTCTTCTTCGGCCCTCCCCAGGTCCCGCTTCTGTCCGGCGACCTCCGCAGTGCGGGCGGTAGCGGCCAGCAGCGACGCCTGCTTATTCACATAGAAATTTTCTGTTAGACTCCTGCAGATAATAATTGACCCTCTGTTTGGCTTTTCTTTCCGAACACCAAACAGAGTATCAGGGGCTACTGTCTATAAGGTGATATTTTCTTACACTTTTGTTACTTACCTCAAAGCCTGTTAGGAGGCTGGTGCAGGCTTCGGTCAATCCGCTTTTGGCGGACCGAACCTTCTCAATCACGGTACTCATAAGAGTACGGTGCTCTTCGTTGATGGAAGCGCCGCGAAGCACTTCCAGCATATTGTCCGATGCCTTTGGCTGGACAGTGGTCAACGACACAAACGGATCGCCCCCTTGGCGAGGGGATGCCTACTTGAATCCGGAACCATTGGAGGTTCCGGCATAGTGTCTGGTTGGGGGTCAGACTTGTTGCGGCCCCCATCAGCAGGATCCATGGGGATCTTTTCCCCCATGTGCCCGACGTCTGGGATTTCGTCTTGGGGCATCTCTAGTACTGTTGCCCCCTGCTCCGGTATCCTCTGGGACAACACCTCGGTGTCGTCCGCGGGCCGTGGGGAGGTGGCTGTCGGGAGTGAATTACTATTCATCTCTGATTCACTCAAGGACCCATCCAAAGAGGATACCTCGAGGTGGGCCTTGGCCGGACTGCATATGCGTGCTCGGCGTTATAACAAGCGATAAAGCAAAACATACCGGAAGTATCAGTGTCCGGATACTTATGACTTCGCTCGGGGCTTGTTCCTGGGCAACCACTCCTCGTTGTTGTAGGCAGCTGTTGTTGATTGGTCTGGAGGGAGGGTCCTTCCCTTCTTGGACCCTTCGGCCTCCCCATATGGGGCGGCCTTCCTTTTCTTCTCCTCCCTGGGAGGAACTTCCTCTTCCTCCTCCTCGTCTTCATTGGAGGAGTGCACCTCGGCGTCTTCGGACGATGCGTCTGATGTAGCCTTGCGCCGGAGACCTTTCTTGGTCCCGTAGCCTTCTTCTTGGCCTTCTTCTCCGGCACCTTGTAAGGCGCCAGAACCAGCATCTCCGTCAGGAGCGCGGTTGCTGGATCTTCAGGGAGCGGAGCTGGACAGTCGATCCGCTTCGCCGTCGCCACATAGTCCTCTTTGGTTGGCGTGGTGGCTTAAAATACTCCCACAAATGTACTGGGAAAGGCACATCTTGTGATATCTAGAGAGCTTACCGGATTGGCGGGGCGCTTTGCGCTGAGTCTGCGGTCCTCGGAAGTGGGAGGAGGCACTTCGGCGGCTTTGAACAGCACCTTCCAGACGTCTTTCTGCGTCGTGTTGAAGAGCTCTCGCAGCATCGGGTGTTCTGTTGAATCAAACTCCCACATATTGAACGCCCGTCTTTGACACAGGAGGATCTGGCGGAAGAGCGTGACCTGGACCACACTGACAAGCTTGATCTTCTTGTCTATCATGTTTTTGATGCAGTTCTGGAGTCCGGTCAGCTCCGCAGGTACACCCCAGGCCAAGCCCTTCTTTTCCCAGGAGGTGAGCCGCATGGGGATGCCGGATCAAAATTCAGGGGCCGCCGCCCAGTTGGCATCGCGCGGCTCAGTGATGTAGAACCACCCCGATTGCCACCCATTCACGGTCTCCACGTAGGAGCCTTCAAGCCAGGTAACGTTGGGCATCTTGCCCACCATGGCGCCTCCGCACTCCGCTTGCTAGCCACCCACTATCTTCGGCTTCACGTTGAAGATCTTTAGCCACAGGCCAAAGTGGGGCTTGATGCGATGGAAGGCCTCACACACGACGATAAACACCGAGATGTTGAGGACGAAATTTGGGGTCAGGTCATGTAAATCTAACCCATAGTAAAACATGAGCCCGCAGACAAATGGGTGAAATGGAAAACCCAGTCTGCGGATGAAAAGAGAGAAGAACACTACTCTTTCCCAAGGTTTTGGAGTGGGGATGATCTGCCCTTCCGCCAGAAGCATGTGCGTGATGTTTGCGGCCAGGTATCCGCCTCCCGAAGCTTCATAATGTCCTCCTCCGTAACGGAGGAGGCCATCCACTTGCCTCCCACTCCGGACATGTCGTGAATGGCTTTACGGAGAAGGTGAGAACTTGGGCGCTAGAGCTCGAGGGTGCAAGAATGGATGAGTAAAGGAGGAAGAAGGCGTGGGTGAAAACGGGGAATCCCGATCTCTCTATAAAGGCGGTAGAAATGGTGCCCCTCCCCACTTGCCTGTTAAAATCGCTTATTTTCCAAGCGCCATGATTGATGGTGTGGTTGGGTTACCCATACACGTATTGATGAGAATCCCGCGATAAGGGGACACAATCTCTGCTTCGACAAGACGTGCCATGGAAACCGCCTCGCAATATGTGCGGTAGCCGGTTGTGAAAAACGGTTCGAATAATGACCGAGCTGTGCGTGATGTCACGCTATAAAAAGTTGTCAGCAGATTAGATTCGTGGAATATTGTTCTCTCTACGGTGGTATGTGAAATTTGTTTTGCAGAGCCGGACACGATCCTCATGTTGAAAATCTTCTATGGAGTATTCGGAGATGGAACCCGCCTTGCAATGCTGAAGACAATCTGTGCGCCGGACTCATCGTCATTGAAGCCTGGTTCAGGGGCTACTGAGGGAGTCCTGGATTAGGGGGTATTCGGACAGCCGGACTATATACTTTGGCCAGACTGTTGCACTATGAACACACAAGATTGAAGACTTCGTCCCGTGTCCGGATGGAACTCTCCTTTGTGTGGAAGGCAAGCTTGGCAATTCGGATGTGGAGATCTCCTTCTCTGTAACCGACTCTGTGTAACCCTAGCCCCCTCCGGTGTCTATATAAACCGGAGGGTTTAGTCCGTAGGACAGGAACAATCATAATCATAATCATAGGCTAGCTTCTAGGGTTTAGCCTCTACGATCTCGTGGTAGATCAACTTCTGTAATACTCATATCATCAAGATCAATCAAGCAGGAAGTAGGGTATTACCTCCATCGAGAGGGCCCGAACCTGGGTAAACATCGTGTCCCCAGCCTCATGTTACCATTAGCCTTAGATGCACAGTTCGGGACCCCCTACCCGAGATCCGCCGGTTTTGACACCGACAACACCTGCTGAGATATCTTTGCAAATGGATGATAAATCAATTGCTATACCTGTCGGTATTTGTGAGGACGTGCCTGTTGTTGTTGCGAACATTACTATCTTAGCAGACTTTGTCATTCTTGATATTCCTGAGGACGACAGTATGTCGATTATCCTTGGTAGACCCTTTTTAAATACTGTAGGTCCTGTTATTGATTGCAACAAAGGCAATGTCACCTTCCATGTTAATGGTAATGAGCATACTATACAGTTTCCGAGGAAACAACCTCAAGTTCACAGTATAAATTCCATTGGGAAAATTCCATCAATAATTATTGGAGGTTTAGAATTCCCTCTTCCTACTGTGAAGAAAAAGTATGATATTCTTATTATTGGGGATGTTCATATCCGTGTTGAGGTAACCTAGTGTCACTTTGAAATTTCTCCGGTTTCATGTGATTCGGAATGAGTTTGTTAACAAGACTTGATCAACCTTGTTAGTGGATTCCTTTTGATGAGCATGAGGTGGATGAAGTTAGAAGGCACAACCTTCTGTACCCTTCTTTTACTTTCTGTTACTTAGAATAAATAAAGTAGAAATATTACATTATGTCTGTTTTCTGATTTATCTATGCAATAAAAAATATCCCAAAAATAAAAGTTCTCCAAATGCCATGCCAATTTAAATATGATTTTTTATGGAATATTTGAGAATATTTGACGCTGAGAACACAGTAGGGGGGAGCAAGCACCTGGCCACGAGGGTCCAGGGCGCACCCACCCCTACAGGGCGCGCCCCCTGCCTCATGGGCCCATGGTGGCTCCCCTCCACTTATTCCTGCACCTACACACTCCTTCTCCCTCCCAAAAAATCACTATACAGCTCAAGCACGAGTTCTAGCTCGTTTTGCTGCCATTTTCGATCTCCTTGCTCAAAGCTCCATTTACAAAACTACTTTGGGGGATTGTTCTTTGGTATGTGACTCCTCCAATGATCCAATTAGTTTTTGTTCTAGTGCTTTATTCATTGCAATTTCTTGCTGCTAAGGTGACACTGTTCTTGAGCTTGCATGTTAAATTTATGAGGTCCCAAGTAATTCTAATGCATGACAGAGGCTCTAGGCACTTGTGGGAGTAGTTGCTATCAATTATATTGAGTCTGGTTCACTTTTATTTGGAGTCACTAAAAATTTCAGAAATTTTGCAGAGGAAGAAATATGTCTAGGAAAATGTATCAAGGTGGTGCTTCAAGGAAGAAAGGACCCAGGCTCGCAATGCGTGAGCAAGATGATGAACCACCAAGGGTAGCTGACGTGCGGCCTTGTGAATGGCCGTCAGAGCAGTTTATGGTCGAAGCGGGCATCAAGGATGAATTTGACACATATGTGAGTAATGCTGACCTTGAGGAATTCATGCAAGATAAGTGCCCTCAATACCAATATTTAACTGATTCATTTGTGAGAAGGTTTAAATTTACATCCTCATGCAATTCTCAAAGTGTCATGTTTGATATTTCTGATAAATCATATACCATGGACCTAGAAGATTTTACTACTGCTTGTAAACTCCCGCAGTGGGGAAGTGTTAATGAACCTCGTAAATCTGAATATAAAGACTTTCTTGCTAGTATTATTGTGGAAGAATCTAGAGAAATAGCACAAGCTACCATAGGGAGCATTCATTTTCCTGCTATACATTATTTTGCTCTCTTCATTGGTAGATGCATTAACGATAAAGATGAATCATGTCACATGTGTGTTCATGATCTTTGTGTTCTCAAGAGTGCCGTATTAGGTGATAAACAATACAACTTGGGGGAAATTGTTGCACGTAGGTTGCATCATAATGGTTTAGCTGGAGACTTGTTTGGAGGAATTTATGTGACTCGTGTGGCTAATTATCTTGATATACCTATACATGAAAATGATACGGAGTTGCTTCCCACTTATTTAGATTATAATGCCATGGTTAGCCATCACTTTCTTGAGAGGAATGAACAATTCCTCCAGTATCAACTAATCTTTGACAGGCATCGTGTTGTCCATATTACTCTCCCTGCTCCTGCCCTTTTTGATTATCAGGCAAAAAGAAGATGTGTTATCACCAGGGAGGAGGCAAATGAGTACGAGAGGAGGACGGAGGCAGCTCGCCGCCATGCTGCAGCGCAGGAGGCAATAGCTGCTGCATCTCATTACGACCCCAGTTCCAACTTCGGATATCAGCCAGGCTACCCATGGAGATAAACCAACTTAGGCCAAAAGCCTAAGCTTGGGGGAGTACGTATTCCTCACCGACTTTACATTCATGTTCACACACTCATTCTAGTGTCAGTGCTCATACTCTTTCATTGTACTATCCATGCTAGTTTATTTTATTTTCCAGCTTTCTTCTTGTGTGTGTGGATAAACCTTAAAAAAACAAAAAAAATAGTTAGTTTAATCTCTATGTTGTAGTAGTAATAATTAAAAGAAAAACTCAAAAAGATTTCTCGTTCTTCTTTTGCTTGTTGGGAGCTTTCCCGTGTAAATAGTTTTATTTCTTTTCCTTTGGAGGTCGAGAGGAGAAGACCATAATGAAAATGTCTAAGTGGCTCTCATATGCATAATTGATTTACTTTAACAAAGAGCCCATATTACTTTGTCTTCTCTCTTCAAATGGATGCTTGCAGATTCCAGCTGAGTCCAATACACATGCACTATTATTATTATCCACACCGTTTGGTCGTGCAAGTGAAAGGCAATGATGATGATATATGATGAAATGATTGGGATAAGAGGAGCTAGTATGAACTCGACCTCTCCTGTTTTTGTAAATATGATTAGCTAATCGTTCCTCATTCAACCTATAATGAATAAACATGTTTGCAATGAAAATTAGAGATTATAGTTGCTTATGCCATGCTTAATTAGCTAGGAGCTTATAATGGTTTACCTTGCGTGCCAACATGCTATTAAAATGTTGTGATGTGGTATGATAGGGTGGTATCCTCCTTTGAATGAATTGAGTGACTTGACTTGGAACATGTTCATGCATGTAGTTGAAACAAAATCAACATAGCCTTCACGATATTTATGTTCATGGTGGATTATGTCCTACTCATGCTTGCACTCAGTGTCTATTAATTTTAATGCATGTTCATGATTGTTGTCGCTCTCTCAGTTGGTCGCTTCCCAGTCTTTTTCTAGCCTTCACCTGTACTAAGCGGGAATACTGCTTGTGCATCCAAACTCCATAAACCCCAAAGTTGTTCCATATGAGTCCACCATACCTTCCTATATGCGGTATCTACATGCTGTTCCAAGTAAGTTTGTATGTGCCAACATCCAAACCTTCAAATGAAATTCTGTTTTGTATGCTCGAACAGCTCATGTTACAACTAGAGTTGTCTGTATCTTCCATGCTAGGCGGGTTATTCTCAACAGGAGTGGACTCCGCTCCTCATTCACGAGAAAATGGCTGGTCACTGGGACGCCCGGTCCCATGCTCAAATAAAATCAAAATAATTAAACAAAACTCCCCCATGATTTTTGTTAGTTGGAGGCACCCGTTGTTTCGGGCAAGCCATGGATTGATGCTTGTTGGTGGAGGGGGAGTATAAACTTTACCATTCTGTTTGGGAACCACCTATAATTTGTGTACCATGGAAGATATCGAGATCTCTCAGTTGTTATGTTGATAGTGAAAGTATACCGCCCAAACTGTTATTATCTCTATTTCAAAATCAAGCTCTGGCACCTCTACAAATCCCCGGTTCCCTCTGCGAAGGGCCTAAGTATTTACTTTTATGTTGAGTCATCACCCTCTTATTTAAAAGCACCCACCGGAGAGCACCACTGTCATTTGCATGCATTACTGTTAGTTTATATTGGGTATGACTATGACTGGATCTCTTTTACCATGAATTACAATGTTTAGTCAGTCCTTGATCTTTAAAGGTGCTCTACATTTATGTTTTGTGGTCTCAGAAAGGGCTAGCGAGATACCATCTTGTTATATCATATTATGATTGTTTTGAGAAAGTTTTGTCATCCGAGTTTTATTATTATTGCTCACTAGTTGATTATGCCATTCATATGAGTAAACATGAGACCTAAGTGTTATTATGAATATGGTTAGTTCATAATCTTTGCCGAAAACTTTAATGCTAGCTTTACATATTTACAACAACAAGAGCAAACAGTGGTTATAAAAGTTTTTCTTTATCACTTTCAGTTTATCAACTGAATTGCTTGAGAACAAGCAAAGGTTTAAGCTTGGGGGAGTTGATACGTCTCCGTCGTATCTACTTTTCCAAACAATTTTGCCCTTGTTTTGGACCCTAACTTGCATGATTTGAATGGAACTAACCCGGACTGACGCTGTGTTCAGCAGAACTGGCATGGTGTTATTTTTGTGCAGAAATAAAAGTTCTCAGAATGACATGCAAATCCACAGAGCAACTTTTCAGAATTAATAAAAAATACTGGCGAAAGAATTAGCGTCAGGGGGCCCACACCCTGTTCACAAGGGTGGGGCGCGCCCCCTCCCCTAGGGCACGCCCCCCTGCCTCATGGGCCCCCTGGACGTCCACGACCTCAACTCCAACTCCATATATTTGCTTTCACGGAGAAAAAAATAAGAGAAGAAGGATTCATCACATTTTACGATACGGAGCCGCCGCGAAGCCCTGAAACCTCTCGGGAGGGCTGATCTGGAGTCCGTTCGGGGCTCTGGAGAGGGGAATCCGTCGTCGTCGTCATTATCAACCATCCTTCATGATGCTCACCGCCGTGCATGAGTAATTCCATCGTAGGCTTGCTGGACGGTGATCGGTTATATGAGATTTACCATGTAATCGAGTTAGTTTTGAGAGGATTTGATCCCTAGTATCCACTATGTTCTGAGATTGATGTTGCTATGAATTTGCTATGCTTAATGCTTGTCACTAGGGCCCGAGTGCCATGATTTCAGATCTGAACCTATTATGTTTTCATGAATATATGTGAGTTCTTGGTCCTATCTTGCAAGTCTATAGTCACCTATTATGTGTTATGATCCGTTAACCCCGAAGTGACAATAATCGGGATACTTACTGGTGATGACCGTAGTTTGAGGAGTTCATGTATTCACTAAGTGTTAATGCTTTGGTCCGGTTCTCTATTAAAAGGAGGCCTTAATATCCCTTAGTTTCCATTAGGACCCCGCTGCCGCGGGAGGGTAGGACAAAAGATGTCATGCAAGTTCTTTTCCATAAGCACGTATAACTATATTCGGAATACATGCCTACATTACGTTGATGAACTGGAGCTAGTTTTGTGTCACCCTATGTTATAACTATTACATGAGGAATCGCATCCGACATAATTATCCATCACCTATCCAATGCCTATGAGCTTTTCACATATTGTGCTTTGCTTAGTTACTTTACCGTTGCCACTATTACCATTACTACAAAACTACTACTATTACTTTTGCTATCATTACCGTTACTTCCATACTATTTTGCTACTAAATACTTTGCTGCAGATACTAAGTTATCTAGGTGTGGTTTAATTGACAACTCAACTGCTATACGTGAGAATATTCTTTGGCTCCCCTTGTGTCGAATCAATAAATTTGGGTTGAATACTCTACCCTCGAAAACTGTTGCGATCCCCTATACTTGCGGGTTATCAGTCCCCAACACATCCAATACAATGGCAAATTGTATAGGTGCACTAGTTCGGCGAAGAGATGGCGATAAAAGTGTAATATGGATGGTAGAAATATTTTTTTATAATAAGAATAAATAAAAACGGCAAGATGGCAAATTGTAAATGGGCACAAAAACGGTATTGCAATGCTTGAAAATGAGGCCTAGGGTGCATACTTTCACTAGTGCAATCTCTCAACAATGCTAACATAGCTGGATCATATAACCATCCCTCAAAGTGAGATGAAGAATCACTCAAAAGTTCCTATCTAGCAGAGAACATAAGATGGAATTGTTTGTAGGGTACGAAACCACCTCAAAGCTATTCCTTCCGTTCGATCTATTCAAGAGTTCGTACTAAAATAACACAAAGCTATTCTTTCCATTCGATCTATCTTAGAGTTCGTACTAAAATAATACCTAAGCAAATTCATATTCATACTACTCAATCCAACACAAAGAACTTCAAAGAGTGCCCCAAAATTTCTACCGGAGAAACAAAAGACGAGAACGTGCATCAACCCCTATGCATAGATTACCCCAATGTCACCACGGGAATCCGCGAGTTGAGTGCCAAAACATATATCAAGTGAATCAATACGATACCCCATTGTCACCACAAGTATTCAACTGCAAGACATATATCAAGTGTTCTCAAATCCATAAAAGTATTCAATCTGATAACAATGAAATCTCAAAGGGAAAAACTCAATTGATCACAACAAGATAGAGAGGGGAAAACACCATATGATCCGACTATATTAACAAAGCCCATGATACATCAAGATCGTGACATCTCAAGAACACGAGGAGAGAGATTAAACACATAGCTACTAGTACAAACCCTCAGCCCCGAGGGTGGACTACTCCCTCCTCATCAAGGTAGCCGCTGGGATGATGAAGATGGCCACCGGCAGGGTGCTAGAACAGGGTCTCAATTGGATCTCGTGGATACAGAGGCCTTGCAGCGGCGGAACTTCTGATCTAGGGCTACCCCAAAGGGTTTTGGAATATTTGGGATTTTATAGGGCGAACAAGGGGTGCGGAAGGCCACCGAGGTGGGCACAACCCACCTGGGCGCGCCTAGGGGTCCAGGCGCACCCTGGTGGGTTGTGCCCCCCTCGGGGCACCCCCAGGTGCTTGTTTGGCCCATCTTGGGTGTTCGGGTCCATAAAAATTATCCAAGGAGTTTCGCAGTGTTTGGACTCCGTTTGATATTGATTTCCTGGCGATGTAAAAAATAAGCAAAGAAACAGCAACTGGCACTGGGCACTGGGTCAATAGGTCAGTCCCAAAAACTGATATAAAGTTGCTATAAAATGATTGGAAAACACCCAAGAATGATAATATAACAACATGAATACTTCATAAATTATAGATACATTGGAGACGTATCAGGATCCCCAAGCTTAATTCCTACTCGTCCTCGAGTAGGTAAATGATAAAAGAAATAATTTATGAAGTGTGAATGCTAGCCAAGTGTGTAAGTTTGATCAATGAAAATTTCAATCACTTTTCCAACCATCATAACAGCAATTCTTTCTTATAAAACTTCTCATGTTATAGTAGCAACCAATTCACATGTTAAGGTTCAAACTATGAATTCTCTTGAAACTCAACAACCTATGTTCTCAGTCACCAAGCAATTGTAATTCAACTTATTCAATAGAGTCTAAGTAAGAGCTCCACATACTCAACCATCTTATAGTCTTCTATGATTGCTAACACTCACCGCATACACATGAGCAAAACGTTTCAACTAGACACAGAGAAAGATAGGGGCTTATAATTTCGCCTCCCAACGTATTCATATTTGGGTGATGCCAACAATAATAACTCATGCTACCCATATTCAGCTAGACATATGTGCCTAGATCTTTCCTCACACATGATGCTTAACAAAAGAGAAACATAAAAAGGAATAGAGAGAAAAACTTTGACTCTTTGCATAAAAGTAAATATTGAAAAGTAAAAGATAGGCCCTTCGCAGAGGGAAGCAGAGGTTGACATGCGCTTTGTATGCTCAACCCCTTAGTGCAAAATAACGTCATGTTATATTGCCCCTTATGATAGCAACCTTTATTATGTAGTCTGTTGCTTTTATTCTCTGTCATCACAAGTTCGTACAATGCTCAATTTTCTCTTACATTAAATGATCTAATACTTTTAGAAGCAATTTTTATTGCCTTATTACACCGATGACAACTTACTTGAAGGATCTTGCTCAATCCATAGGTAGGTATGGTGGACTCTCAAAACAAGATTTGGGTTTAAGGGTTTTTGGATGCACAAGTAGTATCTCCACTTGGTGCGGAATGTTTGGCTAGCAAAGATAGGGGCAAACACCACATGTTGAAGCACCTATGACAATATAACTTCTATGTGAATATGAACAAACATAAACCATCATGTTGTCTTCCTTGTCCAATGTCAACAATTTTGGCATATAATATTTTAATGGGGGCTCACAATCACAAAAGATATCCAAGATAGTGTATTTGCATGTGAAAGTTCTCTTCCTTATACTAATTATTCGTGAATTGCTTGTATGACCAATATTGTGATTGTAAAGCCTCAAAAGATTTCACTTTCTAAACCCAATGTGAAGCTGCCACTAGTCATGATATGATTTCAACTTCATGACATTCAATTTATTCAACAATTCGCTCATAGGACGTAAGTGAAGCACTTAGAGCAATTCCATAGAAAAGAGCTTCGTTAACCCGATGTGAATGCCACTTACCTAGCCTCCTATTTGAGGACTCTATTTTATTTAAAAACTTTCAGGTCTAAGTATTTTATTAAAACAGCAAGCAAAATGAAAATAAAATGACATTCTAAGAATAGCACAACTCATGTGAAGAAGCAAAAACTTAGGCTCAACCGATACTAACCGATAATTGTTGAAGAAGAAAGGTCGGATGCCTACTGGGGCATCCCCAAGCTTAGATGCTTGAGACTACTTGGAATATTAGCTTGGGATGCCTTGGGCATCCCCAAGATTGAGCTTTTGTGTCTCCTTAATTCCTGTTATATTACGGTTTCCCTAAATCTTAAAAGCTTCATTCACACAAAACTCAACAAGAACTCATGAGATAAGTTAGTATAAATCCATGAAAAACCTTATCATTCTCTACTGTGCCAAATTACTAAAATTATTATTCAACATTGCATACTAAATGCCTCTGCATATTTAATACTCCTATCCTCAAATAGAATAAACAAGCAAACATATGCAAATAATGCAAACATAACAGCAATCTGCCAAAACAGTACAGTCTGTAAAGAATGCAAGAGTATCAATACTTATTCAACTCCAAAATTATGAAAAAAATTGGACCATGTGTGCAATTTGTATATTAATCTTCTTCAAAAAAGAATCAACTCGAAACCACTCTTCTGTTAAAAATTAGAGTTATTTTTGAAGGAAATATGCCCTAGAGGCAATAATAAAGTTATTATTTATTTTCTTATATCATGATAAATGTTTATTATTCATGCTAGAATTGTATTAACCGGAAAGATAATACATGTGTGAATACATAGACAAACATAGTGTCACTAGTATGCCTCTACTTGACTAGCTCGTTTATCGAAGATGGTTATGTTTCCTAACCATGGACAAAAGAGTTGTCATTTGATTAACGGGATCACATCATTAGGAGACTGATGTGATTGACTTGACCCATTCCGTTAGCTTAGCACTTGATCGTTTAGTATATTGCTATTGCTTTCTTCATGACTTATACATGTTCCTGTAACTATGAGATTATGCAACTCCCGTTTACCGGAGGAACACTTTGGGTGCCACCAAACATCACAACGTAACTGGGTGATTATAAAGGAGTACTACAGGTGTCTCCAAAGGTACATGTTGGGTTGGCGTATTTCGAGATTAGCTTTTGTCACTCCGATTGTCGGAAAGGTATCTCTGGGCCCTCTCGGTAATGCACATCACTATAAGCCTTGCAAGCAATGTAACTAATGAGTTAGTTACGGAATGATGCATTACGTAACGAGTAAAGAGACTTGCCAGTAACGAGATTGAACTAGGTATTGGATACCGACGATCAAATCTCGGGCAAGTAACATACCGATGACAAAGGGAACAATGTATGTTGTTATGCGGTTTGACCGATAAAGATCTTCGTATGTTTCGGTCATGTCTACATTGTTCTCGAACCCGTAGGGTCCGCGCGCTTAAGGTTTCGATGACAGTTATATTATAAGTTTATGAGTTTTGATGTACCGAAGGAGTTCGGAGTCCCAGATGAGATCGGGGACATGACGAGGAGTCTCAAAATGGTCGAGACATAAAGATCGATATATTGGATGACTATATTCGAACTTCGGAAAGGTTCCGAGTGATTCGGGTATTTTTCGGAGTACCGGAGAGTTACGGGAATTCGCCGGGGAGTGTATGGGCCTTATTGGGCCATACGGGAATAGAGGGGAGAGGCCAAAAGGAAGGAGGCCTGCGCCCCCCTCTGGTCCGAATTGAACAAGAGGGGCAGCCCACTTTTCCTTCTCCCTCTCCTCCTCTTTCCTTCTCCAAACAAGGAAAGGAGGAGTCCTACTCCCGGTGGAGTAGGACTCCCCCTTGGTGCGCCTCCTCCATAGGCCGGCCGCCTCCCCCCTTTGCTCCTATATATATGGGGGCAGGGGGGCACCCCAAAGACACAACAACAATTGATCCTTGAGATCTATTAGCCGTGTGCGGTGCCCCCCTCCACCATAGTCCTCCTCGATAATATTGTAGCGGTGCTTAGGCGAAGTCCTGCGACGGTAGAACATCAAGATCGTCACCACGCCGTCGTGCTGACGGAACTCTCCCTCGACACTCAGCTGGATCGGAGTTCGAGGGACGCCATCGAGCTGAACGTGTGCTAGAACTCGGAGGTGCCGTAGTTTCGGTGCTTGATCGGTCGGGCCGTGAAGACGTACGACTACATCAACCGCGTTGTTCTAACGCTTCCACTTTCGGTCTACAAGGGTATGTAGATTACACTCTCCCCTCTCGTTGCTATGCATCACCATGATCTTGCGTGTGCGTAGGAAATTTTTGAAATTACTATGTTCCCCAACTGTGGCATCCGAGCCTAGGTTTTATGCGTTGATATTTATATGCACGAGTAGAACACAAGTGAGTTTTGGGTGATACAAGTCATACTGCTTACCAGCATGTCATACTTTGGTTCGGCAGTATTGTTGGATGAAGCGGCCCAGACCGACATTACGCATACGCTTACGCGAGACTGGTTCTACCGACGTGCTTTGCACATAGGTGGCTGGCGGGTGTCAGTTTCTCCAACTTTAGTTGAACCGAGTGTGGCTACGCCCGGTCCTTGTGAAGGTTAAAACAGCACTAACTTGACAAACTATCATTGTGGTTTTGATGCGTAGGTAAGAACGGTTCTTGCTCAGCCCATAGCAGCCACGTAAAACTTGCAACAACAAAGTAGAGGATGTCTAACTTGTTTTTGCAGGGCATGTTGTGATGTGATATGGTCAAGACGTGATGAGATATAAGTTGTTGTATGAGATGATCATGTTTTGTTGAAGTTATCGGCAACTGGCAGAAGCCCTATGGTTGTCTCTTTGTTGCATAAGATGCAAGTGCCAAATAATTGCTTTACTTTATCGCTATACGATCGCAATAGTTGCAAGAGCAATAGTTGGCGAGACGACCATGTGACGACACATTGATATAGGTCAAGATGATGAAGATCATGGTGTCGTGCCGGTGACGATAGAGACCATGACAGTACTTTGGAGATGGAGATCACAAGCACAAGATGATGATGGCCATATCATATCACTTATATTGATTGCATGTGATGTTTATCTTTTATACATCTTATCTTGCTTTGATTGACGGTAGCATTTTAAGTTGGTCTCTCACTAAATTATCAAGAAGTGTTCTCCCTGAGTATGCACCGTTGCAAAAGTTCTTCGTGCTGAGACACCACGTGATGATCGGGTGTGATAGGTTCTACGTTCAAATACAACGGGTGCAAAACAGTTGCACACGCGGAATACTCAGGTTAAACTTGACGAGCCTAGCATATAAGAGATATGGCCTCGGAACACGGAGACCGAAAGGTCGAGCGTGAATCATATAGTAGATATGATCAACATATTGATGTTCACCGTTGAAACTACTCCATCTCACGTGATGATCGGACATGGTGTAGTTAATATGGATCACGTAATCACTTAGAGGATTAGAGGGATGTCTATCTAAGTGGGAGTTCTTAAGTAATATGATTAATTGAACTTTAGTTTATCATGAACTTAGTCCTGGTAGTATTTTGCAAATTATGTTGTAGATCAATAGCTTGCGTTGCTGCTTTCATATGTTTATTTTGATATGTTCCTAGAGAAAATTGTGTTGAAAGATGTTAGTAGCAATGATGCGGACTGGATCCGTGATCTGAGGTTTATCCTCATTGCTGCACAGAAGAATTATGTCCTTAATGCACCGCTAGGTGACAGACCTATTGCAGGAGAAGATGCAGACGTTATGAACGTTTGGCTAGCTCAATATGATGACTACTTGATAGTTTAGTGCACCATGCTTGACGGCTTAGAACCGGGACTTCAAAGACGTTTTGAACGTCATGGACCATATGAGATGTTCCAGGAGTTGAAGTTAATATTTCAAGCAAATACCCGAGTTGAGAGATATGAAGTCTCCAACAAGTTCTATGGCTAAAAGATGGAGGAGAATCGCTCAACTAGTGAGCATGTGCTCATATTGTCTGGGTACTACAATCGCTTGAATCAAGTGGGAGTTAATATTCCAGATAAGATAGTGATTGACAGAATTCTCTAGTCACCATCACTAAGTTACTAGAACTTCGTGATGAACTATAGTATGCAAGGGATGACGAAAACGATTCCCGAGCTCTTCGTGATGTTGAAATCAACGAAGGTAGAAATCAAGAAAGAGCATCAAGTGTTGATGATTGACAAGATCACTAGTTTCAAGAAAAGGGCAAAGGGAAAGAAAGGGAACTTCAAGTAGAATGACAAGCAAGTTGTCACTCCCATGAAGAAGCCCAAAGCTGGACCAAAGCCTGAAACTAAGTGCTTACACTGCAAAGGAAATGGTCACTGGAAGCGGAAATGCCCTGAATATTTGGTGGATAAGAAGGATGGCAAAGTGAACAATGGTATATTTGATATACAGGTTATTGATGTGTACCTTACTAGTGTTTATAGTAGCCCCTGAGTATTTGATACTTGTTCGGTTGCTAAAAATTAGTAACTCAAAACAGGAGTTACAGAATAAACAGAGACTAGTTGAGGGTGAAGTGACGATGAGTGTTGGAAGTAGTTCCAAGATTGATATGATCATCATCGCACACTCCCTATACTTTCGGGATTAGTGTTGAACCTAAATAAATGTTATTTGGTGTTTGCGTTGAGCATGAATGTGATTTGATCATATTTATTGCAATACGGTTATTCATGTAAGTTAGAGAATAATTGTTGTTCTGTTTACATGAATAAAGCCTTCTATGGTCATACACCCAATGAAAATGGTTTGTTGGATCTCGATCGTATGATACACATATTCATAATATTGAAGCCAAAATATGTAAAGTTAATAATGATAGTGCAACTTATTTGTGGCACTGCCGTTTAGGTCATATTGGTGTAAAGCGCATGAAGAAACTCCATGCTGATGGGCTTTTGGAATCACTTGATTATGAATCACTTGATGCTTGCGAATCGTGCCTTTTGGGCAAGATGACTAAAACTCAGTTCTCCGGAACAATTGAATGAGCTAGTGACTTATTGGAAATAATACATACTGATGTATGCAGTCCAATGAGTATTGATGCTCGTGGCGAGTATCATTATTTTCTGACCTTCACGAGATGATTTGAGCAGATATGAGTATATCTTCTTAATGAAGCACAAGTCTGAGACATTTGAAAAGTTCAAAGAATTTCAGAGTGAAGTGGAGAATCATCGTAACAAGAAAATAAAGTTTCTGCAATTTGATCATAGAGACAAATATTTGAGTTACGAGTTTGGTCTTCAATTAAAACAATGTGGAATAGTTTCACAAACTGATGCCACCTGGAACACCACAGCTTAATGGTGTGTCCGAACGTCATAACCGTACTTTATTGGATATAGTGCAATCTATGATATCTCTTATCGGTTTACCACTATCGTTTTGGGATTATGCATTAGAGACAATTGCATTCACTTTAAATAGGGCACCATCGAAATCCGTTGAGATGACGCCTTATGAACTGTGGTTTGGCAAGAAACCAAAGTTGTCGTTTGTTAAAGTTTGGGGCTGCGATGCTTATGTGAAAAAGTTTCAACCTGATAAGCTTGAACCTAAATCGGAGAAGTGCGTCTTCATAGAATACCCAAAGAAAACTATTGGGTACTCCTTCTATCACAGATTCGAAGGCAAGTCATTTGTTGCTAAGAATGGATCCTTTCTAGAGAAGGAGTTTCTCTCGAAAGAAGTGAGTGGGAGGAAAGTATAACTTGATGAGGTGTCTATACCTGCTCCCTTATTGGAAAGTAGTTCATCACAGAAATCAGTTCCTGTGATTCCTACACCAATTAGTGAGGAAGCTAATGATGATGATCATGAAGCTTCAGATTAAGTTACTACCGAACCTCGTAGGTCTTCCAGAATAAGATCCGCACCAAAGTGGTACGGTAATCCTGTTCTAGAAGTCATGTTACTAGACCATGATGAACCTACGAACTATGAGGAAGCGATGATGAGCCCAGATTCCGCGAAATGGCTTGAGGCCATGAAATCTGAGATGGGATCCATGTATGAGAACAAAGTGTGGACTTTGGTTGTCTTGCCCTATGATCGGCAAGCCATAGAAAATAAATGGATCTTCAAGAGGAAGACGGACACTGATAGTAGTGTTACTATCTACAAAGCTCGACTTGTCACAAAAAGGTTTTCGACAAGTTCAAGGTGTTGACTACAATGAGACTTTCTCAACTGTAGCGATGCTTAAGTCTGTCTGAATCATGTTAGCAATTGCCACATGTTATGAAATCTGGTAAATGGATGTCAAAACTACATTCTTTAATGGGTTTATTAAAGAAGAGTTGTATATGATGCAACCAGAAGGTTTTGTTAATCCTAAAGGTACTAACGAAATGTGGAAGATCCAACGATCCATCAATGGACTGGTGCAAGCATCTCGGAGTTGGAATATACGCTTTGATGAGTTGATCAAAGCATATGGTTTTATACAGACTTTTGGAAAGGCCTGTATTTACAAGAAAGTGAGTGGGAGCTCTGTAGCATTTTTGATATTATATGTGCAAGACATATTGTTGATTGGAAATGATATAGAATTTCTGGATAGCATAAAAGGATACTTGAATAAAAGGTTTTTCAATGAAAGACCTTGGTGAAGCTACTTACATATTGAGCATCAAGATCTATTGAGATAGATCAAGACGCTTGATAAGTTTTTCAATAAGTACATACCTTGTCAAGATTTTGAAATAGTTAAAAATGGAACAGTCAAAGAAAGAGTTCTTGCCTGTGTTGCAAAGGTGTGAAATTGAGTAAGACTCAAGACCCGACCACGGCACAAAAAAGAAAGAGAATGAAAGTCATTCCCTATGCATCAGTCATAGGTTCTATAAAAGTATGCCATGCTATGGACCAGACCTATTGTATACTCTGCCCTGGTTTGGCAAGGGAGTACAATAGTGATCTAGGAGTAGATCACTGGACATTGGTCAAAATTATCCTTAGTAGAATAAGGATATGTTTCTCGATTATGGAGGTGATAAAAGAGTTTGTCGTAAAGAGTTACATCGATGCAAGCTTTTACACCGATCCAGATGACTCTAAGTCTCAATCTGGATACATATTGAAAGTGGGAGCAATTAGCTAGAGTAGCTCCGTGCAAAGCATTGTAGACATAGAATATTTGCAAAATACATACGACTCTGTAATATGACAGACCCGTTGACTAAACTTCTCTCACGAGCAAAACATGATCATACCTTAGTACTCTTTGGGTGTTAATCACATAGCGATGTGAACTAGATTATTGACTCTAGTAAACCCTTTGGGTGTTGATCACATGACGATGTGAACTATGGGTATTAATCACATACAGATGTGAATATTGGTGTTAAATCACATGATGATGTGAACTAGATTATTGACTCTAGTGCAAGTGGGAGACTGAAGGAAATATGCCCTAGAGGTAATAATAAAGTTATTATTTATTTCCTTATATCATGATAAATGTTTATTATTCATGCTAGAATTATATTAACCGGAAACATAAATACATGTGTGAATACATAGACAAACATAGTGTCAGTAGTATGCCTCTACTTGACTAGCTCGTTTATCAAAGATGGTTATGTTTCCTAACCATGGACAAAAGAGTTGTCATTTGATTAACGGGATCACATCATTAGGAGAATGATGTGATTGACTTGACCCATTCCGTTAGCTTAGCACTTGATCGTTTAGTATATTGCTATTGCTTTCTTCATGACTTATACATGTTCCTGTAACTATGAGATTATGCAACTCCCGTTTACCGGAGGAACACTTTGGGTGCTACCAAACGTCACAACGTAACTGGGTGATTATAAAGGAGTACTACAGGTGTCTCCAAAGGTACATGTTGGGTTGGCGTATTTCGAGATTAGGTTTTGTCACTCCGATTGTCGGAAAGGTATCTCTGGGCCCTCTCGGTAATGCACATCACTATAAGCCTTGCAAGCAATGTAACTAATGAGTTAGTTACGGAATGATGCATTATGTAACGAGTAAAGAGACTTGCCAGTAACGAGATTGAACTAGGTATTGGATACCGACAATCGAATCTCGGGCAAGTAACATACCGATGACAAAGGGAACAACGTATGTTGTTATGCGGTTTGACCGATAAAGATCTTCGTAGAATATATGGGAGCCAATATGAGCATCCAGGTTCCGCTATTGGTTATTCACCGTAAACGTGTTTCGGTCATGTCTACATTGTTCTCGAACCCGTAGGGTCTGCACGCTTAAGGTTTCGATGACAGTTATATTATGAGTTTATGAGTTTTGATGTACCGAAGGAGTTTGGAGTCCCAGATGAGATCGGGGACATGACGAGGAGTCTCGAAATGGTCGAGACGTAAAGATCGATATATTGGACGACTATATTCGGACTTCGGAAAGGTTCCGAGTGATTCGGGTATTTTTCGGAGTACCGGAGAGTTACGGGAATTCGCCGGGGAGTATATGGGCCTTATTGGGCCATACGGGAATAGAGGAGAGAGGCCAAAAGGAAGGAGGCCTGCGCCCCCCCCCCTCTGGTCCGAATTGTACAAGGGGGGCAGCCCACTTTTCCTTCTCCCTCTCGTCCTCTTTCCTTCTCCAACAAGGAAAGGAGGAGTCCTACTCCTCCTCTTTCCTTCTCCAGCAAGGAAAGGAGGAGTCCTACTCCCGGTGGGAGTAGGACTCCCCCCTTGGTGCGCCTCCTCCATAGGCCGGCCGCCTCCCCCCTTGCTCCTATATATATGGGGGCAGGGGGGCACCCCAAAGACACAACAACAATTGATCCTTGAGATCTATTAGCCGTGTGCGGTGCCCCCCTCCACCATAGTCCTCCTTGATAATATTGTAGCGGTGCTTAGGCGAAGCCCTGTGACGGTAGAATTTCAAGATCGTCACCACGCCGTCATGCTGACGGAACTCTCCCTCGACACTTGGCTGGATCAGAGTTCGAGGGACGTCATCGAGCTGAACGTGTGCTAGAACTCGGAGGTGCTGTAGTTTCGGTGCTTGATCGGTCGGGCCGTGAAGACGTACGACTACATCAACTGCGTTGTTCTAACTCTTCCGCTTTCGGTCTACAAGGGTATGTAGATTACACTCTCCCCTCTCGTTGCTATGCATCACCATGATCTTGCGTGTGCGTAGGAAATTTTTGAAATTACTACGTTCCCCAACAATTTTCATGAGCGCAAAAGTTTCTGCTTTTCAGCAAGATCAAATTAACTATCACCCAACATGATCCCAAAGGCTTTACTTGGCACTTTATTGAAACAAAGACAATAAAACATGATTACTACAGTAGCCTAATCATGTCAACACACAAAAAAAGTAGGGGTAAATGTTGGGTTGTCTCCCAACAAGCGCTTTTCTTTAATGCCTTTTAAGCTAGGCATGATGATGCTCACATAAAAGATAAGAATTGAAACATAACAAGAGCATCATGAATCATAAGTTCCTCTCTCATAATAATTTTCAGTAGCATCACGAATAGATTCATCCATATAACCATCACATAAAGCATTTTTTTCATGATCCAAAAGCATAGAAAATTTATTACTCTTTATGGCATACATGTCATCATAATAATCATCATAGGTAGCAACTTTGTTCTCATCATAGTCAATTGAAACCTCTTCCAAAATAGTGGATGCATCACTAAATAAAGTCATAACCTCTCCAAATCTACTTTCATCAATATTGTAATAAGATTCAACACCCTCCAAAATAGTGGGATCACTACTACCTAGAGTTGACACTCTTCCAAACCCAGTTTCATCATTGTAATCATCATAAATTGGAGGCATGCTATCATCAAAATAAGTTTTCTTATCAAAAGTAGAAGGAATCAAAGGATCATATTCATTATGCAAAGCATCACCAATCTTGGGACAAGCATTATTTTCAGCAAATAAATCTTCAAACATTTCATACTCATCAAACATAGCATCCTAAAGCTTGTGGTTTTGCATATCATCATAATCATTCTTATCAGTAGCATGAATGGCACCAATAGTATAGCAAACATTATTATCATATTCTTCCAAGCAAGTGCCAAAAAGATCTTCAAGCTCATAAGAGACATCACTGTCTTCCAATCATAATCATCACAACAAGTAGTAGGCATCACAAATCATACTCAATATCACCATCCTCCATCAACATATTTGATTCACTTTCATGAGGCACAATGGTGATAGGAGAAATATTACTTGGGAGAGTTACCTTTTTACCTCTACTTTTTCTTCTTTTATTTTTCTTCTTCACCACCTCATGTGTGGGGTTAATCAATTTTTTTGAGCTTCTCGTGGAAGAGGTTGATTGGTGTCGGGTGTTAGGTGTGACATATGCCAACGGGTGGCCTATAATTGTGGGAGCCAGTAAGACATCGCTGGTGCCTGGAAATGGGATGAGGCGAAGACATGCACGCCGGCGGATCTTACCCAGGTTGAGGGCTCTCCGTGGAGATAATACCCCTACTCCTGCTTTGCGGGGTCTCCGCATGATCACTAGATCAACAAGAAGCTACAAGAGGCTCCTTGAGCTGTTCGGTGTGAGGAGGAAAAAGGGCAAGGCTAGCTCTCTTCTCTCCCTATGGTAGTGTCTAAAACTATATGAGATCAACCCTTTGCATGGGTGCCTCGGGGGGTTTATATAGGCCTACCCCCCGGGGTTACAATGGTAATCCGACTGGGCGCGGGCCCTAGCCGTCAGTGTCAATGGCCGCCGGCTTCTCTACCGGCCGTTGGGGCCTGCCGACTGGTGGGTCCCACCGGCTACCGGCTCACTGGACGACAGGCCGGCCCCACCGCTTGGGGGTCTTGTTAGGGGCTGGTTACTGTTTTTTTGCCTTTGATGACGAGGGCTTTGTCGAGGTAAGCATGGCTACAGTGCCGCCGCCTTGCGGGCTCTCACTGTAGCCTTACCTCATCTTGTCTTCTTAATGGTGTGCGTGCCCCGAGGAGGGGGGCAAGCCGGCCATAGGAAGCTGGCCATGCCCCAGGTCGACTTGGGGAGGCCAGGCCGCCTTCAGGAGTCTCTCTGACCGAAGGGGCCCGCCGCCTACGGGCCGTACTGGCGGCCCGTCATGGAGGGCGTCATGATTAGCATGGCAACAGTGCCACGCCAGACGGGTGATGGCTGCCTCGTACGGCGTACTATAGCCATGCGTGCTCCGGGATTCGAGGGTGGCAGGCTCCACTGTTGCGACGCCCCATCCCATCATCATTATGGGGGTGCAAACTTTTAGGGCACGGCCCTGACCGCTTGCTAGGGGCCGGCCTTTTGGAGTCGATCTTCTTGGGCCGACTTCTTGGAGTCGGTCCCTTCCTGGTCGGCTTCTTGGAGCCGGCCGTATCGTGGCTTCCTCCAAGAGAGTTTTTGGGCTGGGCCACCTTCCGGTAGTCGGCTTGTGAGGTAGCCGGCCGGAGGAAGGCAGCCCTGCATCTTGGGTGCTTCTAGGCTCGATCGGCCTATCGTTTTTTCAAAGGGCCAAAGGGAGCCGGCTTGGCTACCCGTGGTCATTTACTCCGATAGTAGTCCCCGAAGCTGGTTGGGCTTCGTGGCTGAAAGGGGGAACGAGAAGTGCAATCAGCTTCCTATCCCGAAGAGCCGGCAACTAGGAGCCGGCTTCACTTTAGGCATGCCTTCTCGGTGAAGTTTCTTCAAAATATGAAGGCGGGAACCAGCTGGCGCACTAGCCAGGCTGCGGGCTGGCTGCCCGCCTCCTGCGCGCCACGTGGCACCCTTCGGTTGGAAGGGCCGGCCAGCCCACATGCGTGACGGGACGCCGCTGCAGACCGGGGCCCGCCACTTCCATGCCTCGGCCCGGGCGCGGATCTTTTGCGGCCCGAACCGACCGCACGTCTTCCGACGGCGGTTTCCACTCGCTGTAAAAGCGCAATAATTGCGGGATGTGGGGGAGTGGACGCAGTTAATCCCACGCCCCCCCACGCCTCGCCTCCTCGGCTTCACCGCACGAGGCTATAAGTAGGGGCGGGAAGGGGGAGCGGCAGTCGCTCGTATGCTCGCCCTCGCTCCCCCATTCCCTTCTTCTTCTTCCTTTCCGTTGCCGCAACGGCTCTCCACGATGCCACCGTTCCGCCATTCTTATTGGCGTGCTGCGGTCTTGCTGCCGTCGAATCATGCGCTCTACACCGCCGCGCTCTCCATCGCCACGCTCTCCATCGCCTTCCCATCCTCATGGCTCCGATGTCGAGCTCTTGGGACGGCTCCAACATTCGTGAAGACCACATTGACTTCCTCCGCAAGACGCGGCGGTTGCCGAACAGGGATCAAGTGCGGGTCCGCCTCACGCTAGAGCGGGAGATTTTGCCGGCGCCGGAGGAGGGCAAGCGAGTAATCTTTTACTCGCACACCTGCGGCGTCGACGTTCCCGCGAGCGGCTTCTTCCGCTTGTTCTTGAGTTTTATCATCTCCAGCCGCACCACCTCACTCCAAACACGGTGGTGCTACTGTCGGCCTTCTTCACTCTGTGCGAAGGCTTCCTCGGTGTCCTCCCCCACCATCAAACTTTGGGGGAGTTCTTCCAGTCCAAGCTCGGCACGGTCGCCGCGGGCGTGCCGGCTCCATGTGGCGCCTTTATCGCGATATGGAGATCGACAGCCGACAACCCATTTCCGTCCATCATGCTGATCTAGTCGGTGAAGCTTTGGTAGAAATCTTATTTTTATGTGAAGAACATCGCGTCGCAAGGCGACTACGTCAATCTGCCGGCTTATGTAGTCGGCCCGTCGGCTGGGAGACAGCCCTCATGGTCCTACCGGGCCAGGTCACTGACGCCGGCTGAGGCTGGCGCCGTCGCCCGGCTTCGGGTGCTGATCCAGTCGGAGCGCCTGACTGGGTCCGACCTGATAGCCGCCTTCGTGGAGCGCCGGGTGCTCCCGCTCCAAGGCCGCCCTCATTTGATCTGCCAGATGAGCGGCCGCTTCGACCCAAGCCAGCTGAGCACCAAGGAGATGCCGCACGACAAGGTATCTTACATGGTGAACTACATCGCCAACTATAAGCTCACCGAGGAGTGGCGGTACGGCAAGGAGCCGTATTTTCGCGCCAACCCCCCGCTTGTGGTAAGCTTTCCATCTTTTCTTGTTCTCTTGTTGCCGAGTTCTCTCTGGCCGGCTTCTAACCAGTCAGCTCATTTTTTATCAGAACCCCCTCCATCCTTCGGATGGGACCATGGGGGCGGAACGTGAGTTCTCTCCCGACCGCGTGGCGGATGACCTTGACGACCCCGACCTGGGGGCGGCCGCCTTAGACGACGACGCCGTAGGGGGAGGCAGCGAGACAGGCGGCTCCGGGTTCACCGCGGTTTCAATGACTGGCCTGATGATGATGAGACCGATCATATTCCGCGCCGCCAGCCGGCATCCGACCATCAGGGCATGGGCCCTTCTGGCGGGCCGGCTGCACGGGGCGGCGCCGACTCTCTTCGGTGGGCGGCCGAAGAAGCCCAAGGGTTCCGCGGCGGCGACCAAGCGGGACGAGGCGGCCGCGAAGGCGGCCCGCTTTCGCAAGGTGGTGAAGCAGCCGCGGGCAGTTTCGGCGTAAGTGTTAATTTTCGCACGCCTTTATTTCTTCTCTTCAGTCGGCATTCTTCTAAGCCTTTTCTTGTTTTATCAACCAGGGCTCCGCTCTCTCTTGAGCAGAGTACAGTCGCCTCCATAGTCGGAGGGGCGGGAGGATCTGCAAGCTCCCGCGGCGTGGACCCCCGCACCAAGCTCCAAGCGATGATGGAGTGGAACGTGCGGGAGGCGCAGGAGGAGCGGAAGGCGGAGGAGCAGAGGGCAGCCGCCGCCAAGGTGGCTCAGGAAACGACGGCGGAGTCGGCTGAGGCGCCGACCGACATGGCGGTCGAGGCTCAGGCAGAGGCCGCGGCCGCAGAGAGGGCGGCGGAGGTCCTGTGTAGCCAGCCTCCACAACTCTTCATCCCCCTCCGCTCCGTGGCCCTCAAAATCCCGGTGCACCTGTTAGAGCAAGCCAACCGCGACCAGCCGGCGATGGAGAGGGAGGGGGGTGACATAGTCGTCCCGGAGGGAGTGGTGGCACCGCCACCGTCGGCGGGAACAGGCCAAGTCGGCCAGCTCGATGCGTCGCCTGAGCAGCCGGCTGGAGGCGAGCCTACTGCGAGTGCGGACCTAGTGGTCCTGTCGCCGACTCGTCGGCGCGCAGGGAGGGCGACTTCATAGCCGGACCCGCAGAGGGCCGCGGGCTCCAGCTCGTTGTCGCATGACTTGGAGACGGCCAGCGTTAGCTCGCCCGGGTGGACGCCAGGCGGTGGGACAGCCATGCTGAATGTGGCGGCGCAGGATGTCCGAAGCCGGCTCCAGTCTCAGGCCACCGCGCTGAAGCAGTACACCCAAGAATTTCTTGTAACGCGGTCGGCCATTCGGGTGAGTCTTCTTGCTCTTGATTTCTTCCGTGGGGGCGCGTCAGCGCACCCACTAGGTGTAGTCCCCGAGTTCCAAGTCAGCTGCTGAGGAGGCGGCTTGGAACTTCTCAGAAGACTTTGATTTAATGATTTGTTCTTGTTCGCACCTTCGTCCTATTTTTAGGACTATCACAATCTCCACACCGCTACCTTCAACTCCCAGGCCCGGGAGATGAATCAGAAGACCGTCGATCTGACGGAGAGCCGGCGTGAGTGCTTTGTTTTTTATCTCACGTGGGGGCGCGTTAGCGCACCCACTGGGTGTAGTCCCCGAGATTTGGGCCGACTACTGAGTAGCCGAGATGGATCTTTCCTGACGACTTCTTTCCGAATTTCTTCTTCTCCATATCGGTAGGGGCAAATGCCGACTTGAGGGAGCATCTAGGTGTGGCCCAGACCGCCCTTCGCGCCAGGGAGGCCGAGCTCAACACCTTGGCTCAGGAACGTGATCGCCTGGCCAAGAAGTTGGACAACCAGGAGGAGAACCACAAGGCGGCCTTGAAGGCGGCGCAGGACAGCGAAGCCGCCCTCAAAGCCGAGTATGAGACCGAGGCGGCGAGCTGGCCCGAGGCGAGGCAGGCGCTGAGCGAAGGCTACAACCGGGTTGAAGATTTGATCGACGGTAGGCCGTCTTCTTCTTCACTTCTTTGCTCATCCTTGTAATCTGGTTTATCTTCTGATTTGTTCTATTTCTTTCTTCTTTGTGTAGAATACTTCCCCGGCTACTCCGTCGCCGCCAACCAAGCTATCGAAGCTCACCGTGAGGCCTGGCGGCAAGCTGGGGTTGAGATCGCACCGGACGCCAATCGGTCGCTTGAGGAGCAGCTTCTGGCGATTCAAGCCCGCCTTTAGCTGGCCTACCGCGTGCTTCGCCATCTTCAGTGTGCCGGAGCACGGGTGCTGGCCACCATCTGGCCCGGTGAGGTGATTCCCCGCACCCCCAGCCGGACTGCCGACTGGCTAGAGGTAGCAGTCGGCCGCCTGGAGGCCTAGAAGGCTTCAGCAGCTCGGTCCGGCACTCGTCGGGCGCTAGAGTTTGTCCGGGCTTGGTATCCTGGGCTGAATTTGGATCAGCTGCGCACCTGGCGGCAGGAGGCTGACGAGGAGCTGGAGGCGGTGCGGCAGGCTATCATTCAGTGCGCCTTGGCGATCGCCGACTTCACCGACACCAGCGCCTTTGCTCCTAAGGTAAACGAAGACGGCGTTGCTCAGCCGGAGGAATGGTTCGGGCAGACGGTGAAGACTCGGTGGAGGAGATTGACTCCAGTGACGAGGGCGGATAGGAGGAGGAGGAAGATGGCGAAGACATTGTGCCGGATGGTGAAGCAGCCAGCCAGCTTCAGCCTGATCGTGCCTCCAGCAATGAGGCGCGTGCGAACGCACCACCTGCCGCAAGCGACGATCAAGCCGAGACTCGCCAGCCGGCCACTCCTCCAACCAACACTGCCGTCTCCACTGACCTGCCCAACGCCCCAGTTGCTCCCCTGGCCTGACTCGCCATCTTTACTTTCCTGCTCGTTACTCCTTGAACAACTTTTTATTGAATTTGCGCAGTTCCACCCACTGGGGGTGTATTCAAACTATGTCGAATGCCGGCCTTTCAAAGGCCCTTTGTGTAAATATAATTATGCATGTGCTTGGCTTCCTTTCCTACTTGCTTTTCATCTTTCGGCTATTTTCCTTTGTCGTCCGCCCTTTGGTCGCCGCCTTCCCAGCTTGACAGCTGCTCCGCAGTCTGTGACCGGGTAAGGGATTGGCCGTCTGGGAGGGCAAGTACTCAAGCTTTCTTAGATTGTAGCCGAGTAAGAATGGAAGTCGGCCAGCCGGCTGCTCTGATAGCCGGTTGGCGGGGGTGGAGCCGTCTTGGGTTATATAAGTTCGTTAATCCTTAGCCGTTTTTTCGTGTGGGCATACTTTCCTGCTTTTGGCTCTTGCCAGCCGGACAGTCGATTCTTCGAGCTGCGAATTTCAACAAGAGAGGGCTTGGGTGCCGGCGCACTACTTGTCTGACTGCATGTAGAACTTTAAATATAACTCAAGGTGGCAAGTGCCTGGGCCGACTGGTCGAACCTGGTGCCGGACGAAAAAAACGAATGTAGTGGCATAACCATGGGTATGATACCCATCATTCATAGATAAAGGAGGGTAGTCCCCGAGTACTCCTCGGGGGGCCCGTTGTCTCGTACTTTAGTACAAAAGGTAGCGTGGTACATACTGCATTTTAAATGTAAAATCTTCGGAGAAGATTGGCGTTCCATGGTCGCTCCGACTCCTTGCCGGAATCATCTCTCTTTCGTGCCTTCAGCTTCTGCGCGTTGATCAGGTAGTAGGAGTCGTTGCCTAGAGCCCGGCTGATGACGAAGGGGCCTTCCCAAGGGGCCGAGAGCTTGTGCTGGCGGTTGTTCGCTGGATCAGCCGGAGCACAAGATCGCCCTCTTGGAAGGATCGTGGCTTGACCTTCCGGCTGTGGTAACGGCGTAGACCCTGCTGGTAG
This sequence comes from Triticum aestivum, assembly GCF_018294505.1. Lineage (NCBI taxonomy): Eukaryota > Viridiplantae > Streptophyta > Magnoliopsida > Poales > Poaceae > Triticum > Triticum aestivum. The sequence continues at coordinate 638,925,800 of NC_057810.1, forward strand.
ATGGTAGACCGGCTGAGGGCTAACAGCCGGCTTTCTTCCAGCAAGTCGACACCGTCTTCTCGTGCTTCCTTGGCCTCCGCCTCCGTGTACATGGTGACCCGAGGTGAGTCGAACTCGATGTCAGTTGGGATGACAGCCTCGGCACCATATACAAGGAAGAAAGGGGTGAAGTCGGTTGACTTGTTCGGGGTAGTGCGCAGACTCCAGAGGACGGCCGACAGCTCGTCGAGCCAGCAGCTGGCTGAATGCTCCAGTGGCACGACCAGTCGGGGCTTGATGCCGGAGAGGATGAGGTCGTTTGCTCGCTCGACTTGGCCATTTGACTGTGGGTGGGCAACGAATGCTAAGTCCAGTCGGATGCCCTGTGTCGCGTAGAAACGTGCCAGTGCTCCCTTGGCAAAATTCGTGCCATTGTCGGTGATGATGCTGTGTGGTACTCCTTACCGGGTTGTAATATCTGTGATGAATGTCACGGCAGTCGGCCCATTCAGTTTCTTAATTGGCTTTGCTTCAATCGACTTGGTAAATTTGTCGACGGCGACAAGAAGATGTGTCATGCCGCCGCGCGCCGTCTTGAATGGGACCACCATGTCCAGTCCCCAGACGGCGAAAGGCTAGGGGAGGGGGATGGTCTTGAGTGTAGAAGCCGACAGGTGCTGTTTGGAGGCGAAGATTTGGCACCCTTTGAAGTGTTTGACTAACTCCTTGGCGTCCTGGAAAGCAGTTGGCCAGAAGAATCCATGGTGGAAAGCTTTGGCGACAAGTGACCTTGAGGCCGCATGGTGGCCGCATTCACCCTGGTGGATGTCTTCAAGGATTTCTACGCCTCTCTCCGGCTCGACGTAGCACTGGAAAACTCTAGTAACGCTGCACCTAACAAGCTCTTGGTTCATTCTTGTGTATGCTCCGGCTCGGCGTTGGACTTGTCTTGCCGAGATCTCATCAGTCGGCAGTTCTCCGTTTATCAGGAAGTGGAGGATGGGCTGGGCCCATGATGGAGCTGTGACTTTTCTATTGCCAGAACGGCTACTACAACTAGGGAGGGTGGGCTGGGTTGTGAAGAGTTGCAGTCGGCCTCCGCCTGCTGTGTCGGTGCAGTCCTCGGGACGGCTGCAGTAGTCCCCGGGCCGGGTTCGACTATGGCAGTCCCCGAGCCAGCTGTCGAAGTCCCCGAGCCGCCTGCTCGGTTCCCCAAGTCGGATCCGACTGCATCGGGGTCAGGCGGCACGAAGATGGAACTGGAGTCCGGAGATGGCTTGACCGACGACTTGAGGAGGCGCTGGAGGGCGACGCCGGTTGGTATAGCCTGTCGGGTGGAGCCTATTCGTGCCAGTGCATCTGCTTGCTCGTTGTCGGCCTGTGGCACGTGGAGGAACTCGCACCCCTTGAAGTATCCGCTGATTTGCTGAACGAGGAAACGGTAGCTTGCCATGTTTGCATCCTTGGCGTCCCAGTCGCCTGATGGTTGCTGGACCACCAAGTTCGAGTCACCATAACACAGGATCCGGTGGATGCCGAGTTCCTTGGCCAGCCGGAGCCCGTGTATGAGCGCCTCGTACTCGGCTACATTGTTGGAGGCGGCAAAATGGATTTGCAATGTGTATCTGACTTTGCCGCCTTTGGGAGAGGTGAGGACGATGTCGGCTCCCAAGCTAGTGCACATCTTGGATCCATTGAAGTGCGTCCACCAATGAGTGGAGTCGGGGGTCGGTGGTAGGTACTGGGTCTCGGCTTAGTCGACGAGGAAGTCGGCCAATGCTTGGGACTTGATGGCGGTGCAGGGCTGGTAGTAGATCGTGTAAGGAGCCAGTGCAATGGCCCATTTTGCCACTCGGCCAGATGCATCCTGGCTGCCTATGATCTCGGCGAGCGGGGCAGTGCATACGACCGTGATGGGATGCTCTTGAAAGTACGGCTTGAGTTTCTTGGAGGCGAAGTACACACCATAGCACATCTTCTGATAGTGCGGGTAGTTCTGCTTCGAGGTGGACAGTACTTCCCTCAAATAATATACCGACCTCTGGACTAGCTGAGCTCGGCCTTCTTCTGGATGCTGAACCACTATAACTGTGCTGACCACCCGGCTAGTGGCGGCAATGTAGAGGAACATGGGCTCTTTCTCAGTCGGTGCCGCCAAGACAGGCGGCGTGGACAGCATCTTCTTTAGCTCGTGGAAAGCTTGGTCCGCCTGGTCATTCCACTCGAAGTGAGTGGACTTCTTCATGAGTCGGTAGAGGGGGAGAGCCTTCTCTCCGAGATGGCTGATGAAGCGGTTCAAGGATGCCAGGCATCCGGTGAACTTTTGGACGTCTCGCAGTTTGGTAGGAATCTTCATTCTCTCTATGGCCTTCATCTTCACTGGGTTGCATTTGATGCTGCGTTCGGAGACCAGGAAGCCTAGAAGTTGGCCGGCTGGTACCCCGAACATGCATTTCTCAGGGTTGGGCTTGATCTGAAACTGGCGCAAATTTTCAAAGGTCTCCTTGAGATCTTCCAGCAAGGTGTCGCGTTTCTCCGTCTTCACCACAACATCGTCTACATAGACGTGGGCATTTCTGCCGAGTTGCTTGAGGAGGCATTTCTGCATGCAACGCTGAAAAGTGGCACCGGCATTTCTCAAGCCGAATGTCATAGTCAGGTAACAAAAAGCTCCGAATGGGGTGATGAAGGCAGTCATCAAGCGGTCAGCTGGGTCCAATTTTATCTGGTGGTAGCCCGAGTAAGCATCCAAGAAACTCAACAGCTCGCATCCGGCTATGGAGTCTATCACTTGATCAATCCTTGGCAGAGCAAAAGGATCTTTAGGGTAGGCTTTGTTGAGGCTGGTGTAGTCAATGCACATGGGCCACTGCTTGTTCTTCTTTAACACCAGAACCGGGTTAGCAAGCCACTCTGGAAAGAACACCTCCATAATGAAGCCGGCTGCCAGAAGACGGGCTATTTCTTCTCCGACTACTCTTGTCTTCTCTTCTGATAGGCGGCGCAAGGGCTGCTTGACCGGCTTGGCGTCAGATCGGACGTGTAGCTTGTGCTCGGCGAAATCTGTCGGGACACCCGGCATGTCTTTGGGAGACCATGCGAAGATGTCCCAATTCTCACGGAGGCCGGTGCTGTCGAGGCCGGTGCCCATGACAGCGTACCTCTCCGGGTGCTCCGGGTCCAGAGGTATCTTCTTTGTCTCTTTGGCTGGCTGGAAAGAACCTTGAGCATCACATTCCTTGGGGTCAGGGGACAGGGCCGGCTGCTTGCCAGCCATGGCCATGACTCGATCCAGCATCTTCTTCTCTTCAGAAATCATGAGGGACTCGGCCAACCGGCTGCTGGCTGCTGCACACTCGGAGTATTTCTTGTAGTCTCCGGCTATGGTGATGATGCCCTTGGAACTCGGCATCTTCATCTTGAGGTAGGCACAGTGAGGTACAACCATGAAGTTGGCCAAGGCTGGTCGGCCAAGCAATGCGTGGTACGGGCTCTCCAAATCCACTACCTCAAACCATATTGCTTCTCGACGGAAATGATCCTTGCCCCCAAAGAGGACATCCATCTTAATCTTGCCGATTGGTGAGCAGGATAGGTCGGGTACAATGCCATGGAACACAGTCCGACTTGGCATGAGCTGCTTAGGCTTGATGTTGAGCTTCTCCATGGTATCACGGTATAGTATGTTGATGCTGCTCCCGCCATCAATCAGCACGCGGGAGAAACGGGCGGCTCGTCTTTCTGTCGCAAGGGTGGCATCCAAAACCAATGCATAGGAGCCAGGAAACGGCATCACCTCTGGGTGATCGGCTTGGCTCCAGCTGATGGGCTTCTCCGACCAGTACATAAACTCGGGGTTGTTGGAGGCGACCGCGTTGACTTCTTGCTGCTGTCAGCGCCGGCTGCGCCGGTCTTCAGTTTGGCTTGTAAAGACAACATAGGCGGCATGTTCATCGGGGAACTCTTCTTGAATAGCTCCGACCGCTGGCCGAGCGGCCGACTGTTGAGGGGCTGGAGGCGGCTGGCCTGCAGGCGCAGGCGGCAACAACCCTTCGCCCTTGGAGATTCGTGTGAGCCAATGGCACTTCCATTCGTGTGGTTGGACGGCTTCACGCCGTTGTGGAACTTGCAGGGGGCATCAAGGGTTTGCTCGTAGGAGAAAGCCGGTTGCCAAGCCGGCCTGCCTCCCTTCTGCTTCTTGGGTGCCGGCCGCCCTTGAGGTTGTTCGTCTTCGACCGTGGCCACCTGCCGACTGGTGGAAGACGGCATAGGAGCCTTGCGCTTGTGGTCGATCTGGTACGGGCATCGGCTGGATTCTCCAGCCGGCGTCTTGGGAGTCGGCGCCAACACGTTTCCCGAGGCGTCTACTCGGAGCTCAGTCTTCATCGAAGAGTCGGCTGTGGCGTACTTGTTTGCTATGATCAGCAGCTCGTCGAGGGTAGTCGGCTCATCGCAGAGGAGTCAGTGCTTGAGAAGGGTGCCTTCTCTGCACCCGGCGATGAAGTACTCTATGGCTTGAACCTCATGCACCCCCTCGCAGGAGTTGCGGAGCTTGGCCCAACACGTGAGGTAGTCGCGGGTTGATTCATTGGGCCCTTGTACACACAAGGAGAGCTGTCGGGGCTTGGGAGCCCGTTTGTACGTGCTGGTGAAGTTGCGTATGAAGGCTTCTGTGAAGTCCAGCCAGCTGTTGATGCTATAAGGCTGGAGGCTATTGAGCCAGGTGCGTGCCATGCCTTGGAGCATCTGGGGGACATATTTCACGGCAACGCGCCTGTTGTCGTTTGCTAAGCGAACTGCGGTGGAGTAGTCGATCAACCAATCTTCCGGCTTCACGGAGCCGTTGTACTTCGGCGTGTCTCTTGGGAGCGAGAACTCTTTGGGGAAGGGCTCGTCGCGGATGCGGGGGCCGAAGCAAGGCGGGCCGACATCATCTTCTTCTTCTAAAGCCAGGGATCACGCAAGGCGGTCGATCCGATGGCGCATCATTCTCGCCGACTCCTTCACGGTGACCTAGTCGGCCGCTGAGAGTCGGATGCGCGACAGGCGGCGGGGTGGGGTATCTCTCCCCACGAGGCGGAGGATGAGGTGGGTCGCCTCGTCGTTCCACACCTCGAGGGCGGCCTTCTGCGTCGCGCTCGATGGTGACTCGAGTCCGGCTACGGCTAGTAGCCGACTCCTTCTCTTGTCTTGCACGGGCGCCGCCTGCAGTCGGCGTCCGTGATGTCACGTCGTGCTCTCGGCGAGGGGGGCTTCCAGCGCGGACGCCGGCTTCGTGCCGCTCCGCGGCCGCGTCGATCAACTGCTGGATGCGTCGGGTCATGTAGGGGAGCTCGTCGTCCCCGAGTCCATTCAACTCGTCTACGATCGACTGGGCGGCGCGTAGGTTCTCGAGGGGTGTGGCGTAGACTGGGCGGTCCGCTCCCAGCATGCTGGCGATGGCCGCGCCGCGCTTCTTGACGATGCCGGCTCGGCTTGGCCCTTCAGGAGGCGGCGTACCGAAGGCGGCGCAGTCAACTTCGCGCTGGTGAGCTTCAGTGAGGCGTCTCATGGAGGCTATCCTCTGGCCCTCCGCGAGGAGGGCAAGGCAGCGTGCCTCCAGCGTCTCGGCGTCAGCATCGGCCGGGATGGGGGTGGACAGATCGTGCAGCATCGCTTGCAGGGCGTCATGGGCGTTTTTTCCAGAGGTGACGTCGTGGCTGATGACTAGCACCTCGGTGACAGTGCTGCCGCCACTGTCGGCTCGAGGAAGAGGGTCATCGAAGATGATCACATTGGTGGGGAAGGCGTCGAGCGACGCCGTGTCAGAGTCGACAAGCATCGGGTCGGTGGAGCCAACCGACTCCATGTCCACAGTAGGCTCGCTGGAGACGTGGAGTTGGTCGAGGAGGCTGACGAGGCGGCTCTTGGGGCAGCCTGTGCCCGCGTCGGATGCGGGCTCGTCGGAGATACGAGCCTTGCCAAGAAGATCGGTGAGGCAGCTCGCTGCGCAGGCGTCGTCGACGCTTTGCAGCGCGTCGGGGCCAGCGCCATCGGGCGTGCCGGGCTGGATACGCTCGCTGGGGAGAAAAAAGGTTCCCGTCCAGAGCAGGTCTCCGGATGACGGTGCACCTGGCCCCATGGTGGGAGCCAAATGTCGGGTGGTAGGTGCGACATATGTCAACGGGTGGCTTATCATTGTGGGAGCCAGTAAGACATAGCAGGTGCCTGGAAACAGGATGAGGCGAAGACATGCACGCCGGCGGATCTTACCCAGGATGGGGGCTCTCCGTGGAGATAATACCCCTTCTCCTGCTTTGCGGGGTCTCCGCATGATCACTAGATCAACAAGAAGCTACAAGAGGCTCCTTGAGCTGTTCGGTGTGAGGAGGAAGAAGGGCAAGGCTAGCTCTCTTCTCTCCCTATGGTAGTGTCTAAAACTATATGAGATCAACCCTTTGCATGGGTGCCCTAGGGGGTTTATATAGGCCTACCCCCTGGGGGTACAATGGTAATCCGGCTAGGCACGGGCCCTAGCCGTCAGTGTCTATAGCCGTCGGCTTCTCCGTCGGCCGCTGGGGCCCGCCGACTGGTGGGTCCCGCCGGCTGCTGGCTCATTGGACGACAGGTCGGCCCCACCGCTTGGGGGTCTTGTCGGGGGCTGGTTACTGTTGCCTTGCCTCTGATGACGAGGGCTTTGTCGAGGTAAGCATGGCTACAGTGCCACCGCCTTGCAGGCTCTCACTGTAGCCTATCCTCGTCTTGTCTTCTTAATGGTGTGCGTGCCCCGAGGAGAGGGCAAGCCGGCCATAGGAAGCCGGCCACGCCCCAAGACGACTGGGGGAGGCCAGGCCGCCTTCGGGCGTCTCTCTGACCAAAGGGGCCCGCCGCCTGTGGGCCGTACTGGCGGCCCATCGTGGAGGGCGTCATGATTAGGATGGCAATACTGCCACGTCGGACGGCTGATGGCTGCCCCGTACGGCATACTGTAGCCATGCGTGCTACGGGATTCGGGGGTGGCAGGCTCCACTGTTGCCACGCCCCATCCCATCATCATTATGGGGGTGTACACTTTTATGGCATGGCCCTGGCCGCTTGCTAGGGGCCGGCCTTTTGGAGTCGATCTTCTTGGGCCAGCTTCTTGGAGTTGGCCCCTTCCTGGCCGGCTTCTTGGATCCGGCCCTATCATGGCTTCCTCCAAGAGAGTTTTTGGGCTGGGCCGCCTTCCGGTAGTCGGCTTGTGAGGTAGCTGGCCAGAGGAACGCGACCCTGCGTCTTGGGTGCTTCCAGGCTCGATCGGCATGTCATTTTTTCAAAGGGCCAAAGGGAGCCGGCTGGGCTACCCGTGGTCATTTACTCCGACAATTGGATAGGAAGCTCCTCCTCGTTACCTGATTCATCATAAGAAACACTAGGAGGGTATTGGGAAATATTTTCCCTTTCATTAGTACTCTCTTCATACTCTATTTCTTTTCTTTTCTTTAGATAGTTGGCAATATAAGGATTCTCAATGCAATTTACCGCACAAAACATATAAATTTCTTCTAGATCAAAATCAAGAACTCTATTGAGATTAAATTTTGGATTACCCTTAGTTATATGTTTCATTTCTTCATACCCCAAAAGAAGACTAAGCTCTTTATGATGCTCTAGGGTTATCAAGTTATCCCAATTTTTGGACACAATTTTATCATGAAACAAATAGCATTGGAGATTTAAATGACCACATTCATTGCAAATTTCACAAGTATGGCGAAAAATATTAAATCTTTTAGCACAATCATCTAGCCTCTCTTGCAACTTTTTTGTTTCTAAATATTTATGCTTCTTACAAAATCTATCTTCCCTTTTTGGTGCGTGTGTGCACTCCCAATTTACTCCGCAAAAATTTACATCCTTGTAGGATACATCATTATCATGGCTAGTGCACTCATCATTAGCATTTTGGATATTCAAAGAATTCATACTAACAACATTGCCATCATGCTCATTATTCATGCCAATCATTTTATTAAATTCTTCTTCTATCAATTGGGCACAATTTTCCGAACCATCATTTTCAAGAAAGATATTATAAAGATGATCAATAATATGATGCAACCTCAAGTCCATTTTTTGTAGTTTTCTTTTTGTAAACCAAACTAGTGATAACAAGAAACTAAAATATTTGATTGCAAGATCTAAAGATATACCTTCATGCACTCACCTCCCCGGCAACGACGCCAGAAAAGAGCTTGATGTTTACCACGCAACTTTATTCTTGTAGGCACGTGTTGGGCCTCCAAGCGCAGAGTTTTGTAGGACAGTAGCAATTTTCCCTCAAGTGCATGACCTAAGGTTTATCAATCTACGAGAGGTGTAGGATAAAGATGGTCTCTCTCAAATGATCCTGCAACCAAATACAAGAAATCTCTTGTGGCCCCAACACACCCAATACAATGGAATATTGTATAGGTGCACTAGTTCGGCGAAGAGATGGTGATAAAAGTGTAATATGGATGGTAGAAATATATTTTTATCTGAATAAGTAAAAACGGAAAGGTAGCAAATAGTAAACGGGCACAAAAACGGTATTGCAATGCTTGAAAATGAGGCATAGGGTGCATACTTTCACTAGTGCAATCTCTCAACAATGCTAATATAGTTGGATCATATAACCATCCCTCAAAGTGCGATGAAGAATCACTCCAAAGTTACTATCTAGCGGAGAACATAAGACAGAATTGTTTGTAGGGTACAAAACCACCTTAGAGCTATTCTTTGCGTTTGATCTATTCAAGAATTCATACTAAAATAACACAAATCTATTCTTTCCGTTTGATCTATCCTTAACACCAAAGCAAATTCATATTCATAATACTTAATCCAACACAAATAACTTCAAAGAGTGCCCCAAGATTTCTACCGGAGAAACAAAAGACGAGAACGTGCATCAACCCCTATGCATAGATTACCCCAATGTCATCGCGGGAATCCGCGAGTTGAGTGCCAACACATATACCAAGTGAATCAATACGACACCCCATTGTCATCATGAGTATTCAATTGCAAGACATATATCAAGTGTTCTAAAATCCATAAAAGTATTCAATCCGATAACAACGAAATCTCAAAGGGAAAAACTCAATTCAACACAACAAGATAGAGAGGGGAAAACACCATATGATCCGACTATATTAACAAATCGCACAATACATCAAGATCGTGACATCTCAAGAACACGAGAGAGAGAGAGAGAGAGAGAGAGAGATTAAACACATAGCTACTGGTACAAACCCTCAGCCCCGAGGGTGGACTACTCCCTCCCCATCGAGGTGGTTGACGGGATGATGAAGATGGCCACCGGTGATGATTCCCCCCTCCGGCAGGGTGCCAGAACGGGGTCTAGATTGGATCTCGTGGATACAAAGGCCTTGCGGCGGCATAACTTCTGATCTAGGGCTGCCCTGAAGGGTTTTGGAATATTTGGGATTTTATAGGGCGAAGAAGGGGTGAGGGAGGCCACCAAGGTGGGCACAACCCACCTGCGCGCACCTGGGGGCCCAGGCGCGCCCTGGTGGGTTGTACACCCCTCGGGGCACCCCCTAGGTGCTGCTCTAGTCCATAAAAATTCTCCAAGGAGTTTTGCAGTGTTTGGACTCCGTTTGATATTGATTTCCTGCGATGTAAAAAATAAGCAAAAAAATAGCAACTGCCACTGGGCACTGGGTCAATAGGTTAGTCCCAAAAAATGATATAAAGTTGCTATAAAATGATTGTAAAACACCCAGAATGATAATATAACAACATGAATACTTCATAAATTATAGATATGTTGGAGACGTATCACTAGTCCCCTCCTTGCCTCCAGATATGGTCACTCCTAGCTATTCCTCACCTTGGACAGCAGCCGCACCGGCGACCTGGGTTTGGCAAATCAAAAGATCCGACAAAGGTGGTCCCACCATGCTCATCATCCGCCGAGGACGACGTGAAGAGACTGGAAAAAACTGTTGGAGATATGCCCTAGAGGCAATCATGTGATGATGATATTTTGATATGTATTCATGAGTCCTTTATATTGTCCTTGAACATCATCAATGATATGTATCAGTAAGTATGTGACTTGTTTGTGGAACTATGTATTGTATGATGATTGTTCTAATGGTCCCTAGTTGATAAGATTATGCAGACACATATCCTTGACTAGTATACGACTCGGTTGATGACTATGTTTCACAGGTCATGTGCATGGAGATGCTAAACCGATAGTATGGGCTCGGGGATGGAAATCACCAAGTTGGACGGACCCACTTTGAGACACAGCGAGATATAGTCATCTGTTAGTCTCAAGTACAATGCCTATGCCATGTCCTAGACCTAAGGTCCTCGCACGTTCTCGGGATGAGGATCGACTTGAAGGAAATATGTCCTTGAGGCAATAATAAAGTTATTATTTATTTCCTTAATTCATGATAAATGTTTATTATTCATGCTAGAATTGTATTAACCGGAAACTTAGTACATGTGTGAATACATAGACAAAACATATGGTCCCTAGTATGCCTCTACTTGACTAGCTCGTTAATGAAAGATGGTTATGTTTCCTAACTATAGACATGTGTTGTCATTTGATGAACGGGATCACATCATTAGGAGAATGATGTGATGGACATGACCCATCCGTCAGCTTAGAATTATGATCGTTACATTTTCATTGCTACTACTCTCTTCATGACTTATACATGTTCCTCAGACTATGAGATTATGCAACTCCAGAATACCATAGGAACACTTTGTGTGCTACCAAACGTCACAACATATATGGGTGATTATAAAGGTTCTCTACAGGTGTATCCAAAGGTGTTTGTTGGGTTGGCATAGATCGAGATTAGGATTTGTCACTCCGTGTTTCTGAGAGGTATCTCTGGGCCCTCTCGGTAATACTCATCACTATAAGCCTTGCAAGCATTGTGACTAATGAGTTAGTTGCGGGATGAAGTATTATGGAACGAGTAAAGAGACTTGCCGGTAATGAGATTGAACTAGGTATTGAGATACCGACGACCGAATCTCAGGCAAGTAACATACCGATGACAAAGGGAACAACGTATATTGTTATGCGGTTTGATCGATAAAGATCTTCGTAGAATATGTAGGAACCTATATTAGCATCCAGGTTCCGCTATTGGTTATTGACCGGAGACGTGTCTCGCTCATGTCTACATAGTTCTCGAACCCGTAGGGTCCGCACGCTTAACGTTCGATGATGATTGGTATTATGATTTTATGTGATATGGTGTACCAAAGATTGTTCCGAGTCCCGGATGTGATAGCAGACATGATGAGGAGTCTCGAAATGGTCGAGACATAAAGATTGATATATTGGACGACTATATTCAGACACCGGAAGTGTTCCAAAGAAGTTTGGGAAAAACCGGAGTACCAGAGGGTTATCGGAACCCCCCAGGGAACTAATGGACCTCGATGGGCCCTAGTGGAGAGAGAGAGAGAGGCCGGCCAGGGCAGGCCGCACGCCCCCTCCCCTTGAGTCCGAATAGGACAAGGAAGGGGGGCGGCGCCCCCCCTTTCCTTCCCCCTCTCCCTCTCCTTCCTTCCCCCACTCTCCCTTTAGGTGGAAACCTACTAGGACTTGGAGTCCTAGTAGGATTCCCCTATTGGGGGCACGCCCTTGGAGGGCCGGTCGTCCTGCCCCTTGCTCCTTTATATACGGGGGCAGGGGGCACCCCAAAGACACACAAGTTGATTGTTTAGCCGTGTGCGGTTCCCCTCCACAGATTTCCACCTCGTTCATATCATTGTAGTGCTGAGGCAAAGCCCTGTGCCGGTAACTTCATCATCACCATCACCACGCCGTCGTGCTGACGAAGCTCTCCCTCGACCTCAGCTGGATCTAGAGTCCATGGGACATCACTGAGCTGAACATGTGTAGATCGCGGAGGTGCCGTACCTTCGGTGCTAGGATCGGTCAGATCGTGAAGACGCACGACTACATCAACCGCGTTGTCATAACGCTTCTAATTTTGGTCTATGAGGGTATGTAGACAACACTCTCCCCTCTCGTTGCACTGCATCACCTAGAGATAGATATTGCATGATCGTAGGATTTTTTTGAAATTACCATGTTCCCCAACACTGGCATCTGAGCCAGGTCTATGCGTAGATGTTATATGCATGAGTCGAACAAAAACAGTTGTGGGCGATAATAGTCATACTGCTTACTAGTATGTCATACTTTGATTCAGCAGTATTGTTGGATGAAGCGGCTCAGACCGACATTACACGTACGCTTATGCGAGACTAGTTCTACTGACATGCTTTGCACACAGGTGGCTAGTGGGTGTCTGTTTCTCCAACTTTAGTTGAATCAAGTGTGGCTATGCCCGGTCCTTGTTGAAGGTTAAAACAGTTGACGAAAAATCGTTGTGGTTTTGATGCGTAGGTAAGAACGGTTCTTGCTAGAAGCCCGTAGCAGCCACGTAAAACTTGCAACAACAAATTAGAGGACGTCTAACTTGTTTTTGCAGGGCTTGCTATGATGTGATATGGTCAAGGCATGATGCTATATAAATTGTTGTATGAGATGATTATGTTTTGTAACAAAGTTATCGGCAACTGGCAGGAGCCATATGGTTGTTGCTTTATTGTATGCAATGCCATGTAATTGTTTTACTTTATCACTATAGCGATAGTCGTAGTAACAATAGTTGACAAGACGACAACAATGCTACGATGGAGATCAAGGTGTCGCACCGGTGACGATGGAGATCATGGCGATGCTTCGATGATGGAGATCATGAGCACAAAATCATGGTGGCCATATCATGTCACATATTTTGATTGCATATGATGTTTATCCTTTATGCATCTTATTTTGCTTAGTACGGCAGTAGCAATATAAGATGATCCCTTACTAAATTTCAAGGTACAAGTGTTCTCCCTGAGTATGCACTATTGCTACAGTTCTTCGTGCTGAGACACCACGTGACAATCGGGTGTGATAGGCTCCACGTTCACATACAACACGTGCAAGCTAGTTTTGCACACGCAGAATACTTGGGTTAAACTTGACGAGCCTAGCATATGCAGATATGGCCTCGGAACAATGAGACCGAAAGGTCGAGCGTGAATCATATAGTAGATATGATCAACATAGTGATGTTCACCATTGAAAACTACTCCATCTCACGTGATGATCGGACATGGTTTAGTTGATTTGGATCACGTGATCATTTAGATGACTGGAGAGATGTCTATCTAAGTGGGAGTTCTTAAGTAATAAGATTAATTGAACTTTAATTTATCATGAACTTAGTCCTTATAGTATTTTGCAAATTATGTTGTAGATCTATAGCTCGCGTTATAGCTTCCCTATGGTTTTATATGTTCCTATAGAAAACTAAGTTGAAAGATGATAGTAGCAATGATGCGGACTGGGTCCGTGATCTGAGGTGTATCCTCATTGTTGCACAGAAGAATTATGTCCTTGATGCACAAGGTGACAGACCTATTGCAGGAGCAGATGCAGACGTTATGAACGTTTGGCTAGCTCAATATGATGACTACTTGATAGTTTAGTGCACCATGCTTTATGGCTTAGAAACGGGACTTCAAAAATGTTTCTTGAAACATCACGTGACATATGAGATGTTCCAAGAACTGAAATTGGTATTTCAGATTCATGCCCGTGTCAAGAGGTATGAGACCTCTGACAAGTACTTTGCCTAAAAGATGGAGGAGAATTGCTCAACTAGTGAGCATGTGCTAAGAATGTCTGGGTACTACAATTGCTTGAATCAAGTGGGAGTTAATCTTCTAGATAAGATAGTGATTGACAGAGTTCTCTAGTCACCATCACCAAGTTACTGGAACTTCATGATGAATTATAGTGTGCAAGGGATGAAGAAAACAATTCCCGAGCTCTTCGTGATGCTGAAATTGACGAAGGTAGAAATAAAGAAAGAGCATCAAGTGTTGATGATTAGACAAGACCACTAATTTCAAGAAAAGGGCAAAGGGAAAATAAAGGGAACTTCAAAAGAATGTCAAGCAAGTTGTCACTCCCATGAAGAAGCCCAAAGCTAGACCTAAGCCTGAAACTAAGTGCTTCTACTGCAAAGGAAATGGTCACTGGAAGCAGAACTGCCCCGAACATTTTGGCGGATAAGAAGGATGGCAAAGTGAACAAAGGTATATTTGATATACTTGTTATTGATGTGTACCTTACTAGTGCTCGTTGTAACCCCTGGGTATTTAATACTTGTTCGGTTGCTAAGATTAGTAACTCGAAATAGGAGTTGCGGAATATATAGAGAACTAGTTAAGGATGAAGTGACAATGAGTGTTGGAAGTGGTTCCAAGATTGATATGATCATCATCGTACACTCCCTATACTTTTGGGATTAGTGTTGAACCTAAATAAATGTTATTTGGTGTTTGCGTTGAGCATGAATATGATTAGATCATATTTATTGCAATAGAATATGATTAGATCATGTTTATTGCAATACGGTTATTCATTTAAGACAGATAATAATTATTATTATCTTTATATGAAGAAAACCTTCCATGGTCATACACCCAATGTTGATGGTTTATTGAATCTTGACGTGGTAAAACACATATTCATAATATTGATGCCAAAAGATGTAAAGTTGATACTGATAGTGCAACTTATTTGTGGCACTGCTGTTTGGGTCATATCGGTGTAAAGTGCATGAAGAAACTCCATGCTGATGGAATTTTGGAATCACTTGATTATGAATCATTTGATGCTTGCGAACCATGCCTTATGGGTAAGATGACTAAAACTCCGTTCTCCGGAACAATGGAACGAGCTAGTGACTTATTGGAAATAATACATACCGATGTATGCGGCCCAATGAGTGTTGATGCTCGTGGCGGGTATCGTTATTTTCTGACCGTCACAGATGATTTGAGCATATATGGGTATATCTACTTAATGAAACACAAGTCTGAAACATTTGAAAAGTTCAAATAATTTCAAAGTGAAGTGGAGAATCACCGTAACAAGAAAATAAAATTTCTAAAATCTGATCGTGAAGGAGAATATTTGAGTTGTGAGTTTGGCCTTCATTTAAAACAATGTGGAATAGTTTCACAGCTCACGCCACCTGGAACACCACAGCGTAATGGTGTGTCCGAACATCGTAACCGCACTTTATTGGATATGGTGTGATCTATGATGTCTCTTACCGATTTTACACTATTGTTTTGGGGTTACACATTAGAGACATCTACATTCACGTTAAACAGGGCACCATCAAAATCCGTTGAGATGAAGCCTTATGAACTGTGGTTTGGCAAGAAACCAAAGTTGTCGTTTCTTAAAGTTTGGGGTTGCGATGCTTATGTGAAAAAGCTTCAACCTGATAAGCTCGAACCCAAATCGGAGAAGTGCATCTTCATAGGATACCCAAAGGAAACTGTTGGGTACACCTTCTATCACAGATCTGAAGGCAAGATATTCGTTGCTAAGAATGGATCCTTTCTAGAGAAGGAATTTCACTCGAAAGAAGTGAGTGGGAGGAAAGTAGAACTTGATAAGGTAATTGTACCTTCTCCCAAATTGGAAAGTAGTTCATCAAAGAAATTAGTTCCAGTGATTCCTACACCAATTAGTAAGGAAGCTAATGATGATGATCATGACACTTCAGATCAAGTTACTATGGAACTTCGTAGGTCTTCTAGAGTACGGCCCGCACCAGAGTGGTACGGTAATCCTATTCTGGAAGTCATGTTACTTGACCATGATGAACCAACGAACTATGAGGAAGCGATGATGAGCCCAGATTCCGCGAAATCGCTAGAGGCCATGAAATCTGAGATGGGATCCATGTATGAGAACAAAGTGTGGACTTTGGTGGACTTGCCCGACGATCGGCAAGCCATATTAAATAAGTGGATCTTAAAGAGGAAGACGAACACTGATGGTAGTGGTACTATCTACAAAGCTCGACTTGTCGCAAAAAGGTTTTCGACAAGTTCAAGGTGTTGACTACAATGAGATTTTTCTGAACTCTAGCGATTCTTAAATCCGTCTAAATCATGTTAGCAGTTGCCATATTTTATGAAATCTGGCAAACGGATGTCAAAACTGCATTCCTTAAATGGATATTTCTTAAAGAAGAGTTGTATATGATGCAACTAGAAGGTTTTGTCAATCCTAAAGGTACTAACAAAGTGTGCAAGCTCCAGCGATCCATCTATGGACTGGTGCAAGCATCTCGGAGTTAGAATATATGCCTTGATGAGTTGATCAAAGCATATAGTTTTATATAGACTTGAAGTGAAGCCTGTATTAAAAGAAAGTGAGTGGGAGCACTACAGCCTTTCTGATTAGTATATGTGAATGAAATATTGTTGATCGGAAATGATGTAGAATTTTCTGGAAAGCATAAAGGAGAATTTGAAAGGAGTTTTTTAAAGAAAGACCTCGGTGAAGTTGCTTACATATTGGGCGTCAAGATCTATGGAGATAGATCAAGATGCTTGATAAATTTTTTCAATGAGTATATACCTTGACAAGTTTTTGAAAAATTTCAAAATGGATCAGTCAAAGAAGGAGTTCTTGTCTGTATAACAAGGTGTCAAGTTGAGTAAGACTCAAAACCTGACCGCGGCAGAAAATAGAAAGAGAATGAAAGTCATTCTCTATGCCTCAGCCATAGGTTCTATAAAGTATGCTATGCTGTGTACCAGACCTATTGTGTACCTTGCCATGAGTTTGGCAAAGGGGTAAAATAGTGATTTAGGAGTAGATCACTGGACAACGGTCAAAATTATCCTTAGTGAGAACTAAGGAAATGTTTCTCGGTTATGGGGGTGATAAAGACTTCATCGTAAAGAGTACGTCGATGCAAGCTTTTACATCGATTCAGATGACTCTAAGTCTCAATATAGATACATATTGAAAGTGGGAGCAATTAGCTAGAGTAGCTCCATGCAGAGCACTGTAGACATAGAATATTTGCAAAATACATACAGATTTGAATGTGACAGACCCGTTGACTAAACTTCTCTCACGAGCAAAACATGATCACACCTTAGTACTCGTTGGGTGTTAATCACATAGCGATGTGAACTAGATTATTGACTCTAGTAAACCCTTTTGGGTGTTGGTCACATGACGATGTGAACTATGGGTGCTAATCACATACAAATGTGAATACTGGTGTTAAATCACATGGTGATGTGAACTAGATTATTGACTCTAGTGCAAGTGGGAGACTGGAGAAAATATGCCCTACAGGAAATAATAAAGTTATTATTTATTTCCTTAATTCATGATAAATGTTTATTATTGATGCTAGAATTGTATTAACCGGAA
This sequence comes from Triticum aestivum, assembly GCF_018294505.1. NCBI lineage: Eukaryota > Viridiplantae > Streptophyta > Magnoliopsida > Poales > Poaceae > Triticum > Triticum aestivum. The sequence goes on from NC_057810.1 coordinate 638,943,108, forward strand.
ACTTAGTACATGTGGGAATACATAGACAAAACATATGGTCCCTAGTATGCCTCTACTTGACTAGCTCGTTAATCAAAGATGGTTATGTTTCCTAACCATAGACATGTGTTGTCATTTGATGAACGGGATCACATCATTAGGAGAATGCAGTGATGGACATGACCCATCCATTAGCTTAGCATTATGATCGTTACAGTTTCATTGCTACTGCTCTCTTCATGACTTATACATGTTCCTCAGACTATGAGATTATGAAACTCCCGCGGAGGAACACTTTGTGTGCTACCAAATGTCACAACGTAAATGGGTGATTATAAAGGTGCTCTATAGGTGGCTTGATACGTCTCCAAGGACGTGGAGTGCAAGTCAAGAAGCTTCTGAGGCGGCCATGAGGGTGGAGGGCGCCCCCCCGCCCCTACTGGGCGCGCCCCCCTATCTCATGGGCCCCTCGGGCGTCCATCGACGTACTTCTTCCTCCTATATATACCCACATACCCCAAAAACATCAGAGGCGACCATGAAAAGCTATTTCCACCACCGTAACCTTCTGTATCCACGAGATCCCATCTTGGAGCCTTCGCCAATGCTCCGCCGTAGGGGGAATCGACCATGGAGGGCTTCTACATCAACACCATAGCCTCTCCGATGAGTTGTGAGTAGTTTACCACAGACCTTCGGGTCCATAGTTATTAGCTATATGGTTTCTTCTCTCTCTTTGATTCTCAATACAAATTTCTCCTTCCTCTTCTTAGAGATCTATTCGATGTAACTCTTTTTGCGGTGTGTTTGTCGAGATTCGATGAATTGTGGGTTTATGATCAAGTTTATCTATGAGAAATATTTGAATCTCCTCTGAATTCTTTTATGTATGATTAAGTTATCTTTGCAAGTCTCTTTGAATTATCAGTTTGGTTTGGCCTACTAGATTGATCTTTCTTGCAATGGGAGAAGTGCTTAGCTTTGGGTTCAATCTTGCGGTGTCCTTTCCCAGTGACAGCAGGGGCAGCAAGGCACGTATTGTATTGTTGCCATCGAGGATAAAAAGATGGGGTTTATATCATATTGCATGAGTTTATCCCTCTACATCATGTCATCTTTCTTAATGTGTTACTCTGTTCTTATGAACTTAATACTCTAGATGCATGCTGGATAGCGGTCGGTGTGTGGAGTAATAGTAGTAGATGCAGGCAGGAGTCGGTCTACTTGTCACGGACGTCATGCCTATATACATGATCATGCCTAGATAATCTCATAACTATTCGCTTTTCTATCAATTGCTCGACAGTATTTTGTTTACCCACTGTAATACTTATGCTATCTCGAGAGAAGCCACTAGTGAACCCTATGGCCCCCGGGTCTATCTCTTATCATATAAGCTTTCAATCTACTTTTATTTGCATCTTTACTTTTCCAATCTATATTATAAAATACCAAAAATATATTTATCTTATCATATTATCTCTATCAGATCTCACTTTCGCAAGTGGCCGTGAAGGGATTGACAACCCCTTTATCGCGTTGGTTGCGAGTTCTTTGTTTGTTTGTGTAGGTGCGTGGGACTTTGGCGGAGCCTCCTAATGGATTGATACCTTGGTTCTCAAAAACTAAGGGAAATACTTACGCTACTATTGTTGCATCACCCTTTCCTCTTCAAGGAAAACCAACGCAGGCTCAAGACGTAGCAAGAAGGATTTCTCGCGCCGTTGCCGGGTAGGTCTTCGCTCAAGTCAAGACATACCAAGTACCCATCACAAATTCATCTCCCTCGCATTTACATTATTTGCCATTTTCCTCTCGTTTTCCTCTCCCCCACTTCACCCTTGCCATTTTATTCGCCCTCTCTTTCCCAATCTTCTTCTCTCTCTCTCTCGCTTGCCTTTTTCTGTTTGCTTGTGTGTTGGATTACTTGTCGCCATGGCGCAAGGTAATACCAAATTGTGTGATTTATCCAATACCAATAATAATGATTTCCTTAGTACTCCGATTGCTCTTCTTAATGATGTTGAGTCTTGTGAAATCAATGTTGCTTTGCTGAATCTTGTTATGAAAGATCAATTCTCTGGCCTTCCTAGTAAAGATATCGCTACCCATCTAAAGAACTTTGTTGATTTGTGTGAGATGCAAAAGAAAAAAGATACGGATAATGATATTGTTAAATTGAAGTTATTTCCGTTTTCACTTAGAGATTGTGCTAAAATTTAGTTTTCGTCTTTGCCTAAAAATAGTATTGATTCTTGGAACAAGTGCAAAGATGCTTTTATCTCTAAGTATTTTCCTCCCGCTAAGATCATCACTCTTAGGAACGATATTATGAATTTTAAACAACTTGATCATGAGCATGTTGCCCAATCTTGGGAAAGAATGAAATTGATGATTCGCAATTGCCCTACTCATAGTTTGAATTTATGGATGATCATACGAAAAATTTATGCCGGATTGAATTTTGCTTCTAGAAATCTTTTAGATTCATCCACGGGAGGCACGTTTATGGAAATCACCTTAGGAGAAGCTACAAAATTCCTTGATAATATCATGGCTAATTATTCTCAATGGCACACTGAACGATCTACTAGTAAAAAAGTGCATGCTATAGAAGAAATTAATGTTTTGAGTGGAAAGATGGATGAACTTACGAGATTGTTTGCTACTAAGAGTGCTTCTATTGATCCCAATGCTATGCCTTTATCTACCTTGATTGAGAATAATAATGAATCTATGGATGTAAATTTTGTTGGTAGGAATAATTTTGGCAACAATGCTTATAGGGGAAACTTTAATCCTAGACCGTTCCCTAGTAATTCCTTTAATAATTATGGAAATTCCTACAATAATTCGTATGGTAATTTTAATAGATTGCCCTCTGATTTTGATAATAGTGTGAAAGAATTTATGATCTCTCAAAATAATTTTAATGCCTTGCTTGAAGAAAAATTGCTTAAAGTTGATGATTTGACTAGGAACGTTGATAGACTCTCGCTTGAAGTTGATTCTTTGAAACTTAGATCTACTCCTCCTAAGCATGATATCAATGAGTCTCTCAAAGCTATGAGAAGTTCCATTGACGAGTGCAAAGAAAGAACCGCTAGACTGCGTGCTAAGAAAGAGTGCTTTATAAAGGCGTGTTCTTCTAGTTTCCATGAAAAAAATTATGAAGATCTTAAAGTTATTGATGTGTCCCCTATTAGATCTTTGGTTTGCAATATTAATCTTAATAATGATGGGACTGGAGATGAGTCAACTTTAGTTAAAAGGCGTCCCAATAATTCGGAGTTTTTAGATCTTGATGCTAAATTTGGTAAAAGTGGGATTGGAGAGGTCAAGACTTTAAATAGCATTGAACCCACTATCTTGTATTTCAAGGAATTTAATTATGATAATTGCTCTTTAGTTGATTGTATTTCCTTGTTGCAATCCATTGTGAATTCTCCTCATGCTTATAGTCAAAATAAAGCTTTTACCAAACATATTGTTGATGCCTTGATGCAATCTTATGATGAAAAACTTAATTTGGAAGTTTCTATACCTAGAAAACTTAATGATGAGTGGGAACCTACTATAAAGATTAAAATTAAAGATCATGAGTGTTATGCTTTATGTGATTTGGGTGCTAGTGTTTCCATGATTCCGAAAACTTTATGTGATATTCTAGGTTTCCATGATCTTGATGATTGCTCTTTAAATTTGAACCTTGCAGATTCCACCATTAAAAAGCCATTGGGAAGGATCAATGATGTTCTCATTGTTGCAAATAGAAATCTGGTGCCCATAGATTTTATCGTTCTTGATATAGATTGCAATCTTTCTTGTCCAATTATTCTTGGTAGACCTTTCCTTAGAACGATTGGCGCGATTATTGATATGAAGGAAGGGAATATTGCATTCCAATTTCCATTAAGGAAAGGCATGGAGAACTTTCCAAGAAAGAAAATTAAATTACCTTATGAATCTATCATGCTAGCTACTTATGAATCAAGTGATAAAGATGGCACTAGTTAGATCTATCCTCGCTTTTATGCCTAGCTAGGGGCGTTAAACGATAGCGCTAGTTGGGAGGCAACCCAATTTTATTTGTGTTTTTTGTTTTTGTTCCTGTTTAGTAATAAATTTTTCATCTACCTTATGTTTAGATGTGTTTTCGTATTTTATTTAGTGTTTGTGCCAAGTAGAACCTATAGGATAACCTATGGTGATAGTTAATTTGATTCTGCTGAAGAACAGAAACTTTGAGCTCACGAGAAAAAAATCAATAAATCACACAAACGTGCTTTTGCGTTGATTATTTTTGCTGTAGATCAATAGGCAAATTTCCTAAGACGTCTTATTTTTGTAGGATCTTTGGAGTTCAAGAAGTATTCCAAAGTTACAGATTGCTACAGACTATTCTGTTTTTGACAGACTATGCCTTTCGTGTGTTGTTTGCTTATTTTGATGCATCTATGGCTAGTATGTAATGGTATGAACCATAGAGAACTTGGAATACAGTAGATTTAACACCAATATAAATAAATAATGATTTCATTACAGTACCTTATGTGGTGGTTTTTCTTTCTTTCACTAACGAAGCTTATGAGATTTCCTGTTGAGTTTTGTGTTGTGAAGTTTTCAAGTTTTGGGTAAAGATTTGTTGGACTATGGAATAAGGAGTGGCAAGAGCCTAAGCTTGGGGATGCCCATGTCACCCCAAGATATTCAAGCATAGCCAAAAGCCTAAGCTTGGGGATGCCCCGAGAAGGCATCCCCTCTTTCGTCTTCGTTCATTGGTAACTTTACTTGGAGCTATATTTTTATTCGCCACATGATATGTGTTTTGCTTGGAGCGTCGTGTATGATATTAGTCTTTGATTTTTTGTTTGCCACAATCATCCTTGCTGTACACACCTTTTGGGAGAAGCCCACTTGATTGGAATTTATTAGAATACTCTATGTGCTTCACTTATATCTTTTGAGCTAGATAATTTTTCCTCTAGTGCTTCACTTATATCTTTTAGAGCATGGCGGTGGCTTAATTTTGAAGAAATTGTTGATCTCTCACGCTTCACTTATATTATTTTGAGAGTCTCTTAGAACAACATGGTATTTTCTATGGTTATAAAATTGGTCCTAGAATGATGGGCATCCAAATTGGGTATAATAAAAACTATCATAGAAAGTGAATTGGATGCTATGATCAATTTGATACTTGATAATTGTTTTGAGATATAGAGGTGGTGATATTAGAGTCAAGCTAGTTGGGTAATTGTGAATTTAAAGAATACTTGTGTTGAAGTTTGTGATTCCCGTAGCATGCACGTATGGTGAACTGCTTTGTGATGAAGTTGGAGCACAATTTTATTTATTGATTGTCTTCCTTATGAGTGGCGGTCGGGGACGAGCGATGGTCTTTTCCTACCAATCTATCCCCCAAGGAGCATGCACGTAGTACTTTGTTTTCAATGGCTTGTAGATTTTTGCAATAAGTATATGAGTTCTTTATGACTAATGTTGAGTCTATGGATTATACGCACTCTCACCCTTCCACCATTGCTAGCCTCTCTTTTGTCGTGCAACTTTCGCCGGTACCATACACCCACCATATTCCTTCCTCAAAACAGCCACCATACCTATCTATTATGGCATTTCCATAGCCATTCCGAGATATATTGCCATGCAACTTTCCACCGTTCCTTTTATTATGACACACATCATCATTGTCATATTGCTCTTTGCATGATCATGTAGTTGACATCATATTTGTCGCAAAGCCACCTCATAATTTTTCATACATGTCACTCTTGATTCATTGCATATCCCGGTACACCGCCGGAGGCATCTCTATAGAGTCACATCTAGTTCTAAATATCGAGTTGTAAATAAATAAAAGTGTGATGATCTTCATTATTAGAGCATTGTCCCAGTGAGAAAAGGATGATGAAGACTATGATTCCCCCACAAGTCGGGATGAGACTTCATACTTTATTAAAAAAATAGGCCAAAGAACCCCATGAAAAAAGAGAGGCCAAAGAAGCCCACCAAAAAGAAAAGAAAAAAAAAGAGAAAAAGAAAAAAAGAGAAAGGAAAAAAATATAATGAGAGAAAAAGAGAGAAGGGACAATGCTACTATCTCTTTTTCCAGACTTGTGCTTCAAGATAGCACCATGGTCTTCATGATAGAGAGTCTCTTATGTTGTCACTTTCATATACTAGTGGGAATTTTTCATTATATAACTTGGCTTGTATATTCCAATGATGGGCTTCCTCAACATGCCCTAGGTCTTCGTGAGCAAGCAAGTTGGATGCACACCCACTTAGTTTCTTTTGTTGAGCTTTCATACATTTATAGCTCTAGTGCATCCCTTGCATGGCAATCCCTACTCACTCACATTGATATCTATTAATGGGCATCTCCATAGCCCGTTGATACGCCTAGTTGATGTGAGATTATCTTATCCTTTTTGTCTTATCCACAACCACCCTTCTACTCCACATATAGTGCTATGTCCATGGCTCACGCTCATGTATTGCGTGAAAATTGAAAAAGTTTGAGATTACTAAAGTATGAAACAATTTCTTGGCTTGTCATCGGGGTTCTGCATGATTAAATACTTTGTGTGATGAAGATAGAGCAACAGCCAGACTATATGATTTTGTAGGGATAACTTTCTTTAGCCATGTTATTTTGAGAAGACATGATTGCTTTATTAGTATGCTTGAAGTATTATTATTTCTTATGTCAATACGAACTTTTATTTTGAATCATTTGGATCTGAACATTCATGCAACAATAAAGAAAAAATTACATTGAGAAATATGCTAGGTAGCATTCCACATCAAAAATTTTGTTTTTATCATTTACCTACTCGAGGACGAGCAGGAATTAAGCTTGGGGATGCTTGATACGTCTCCAACGTATCTATAATTTTTTATTGTTCCATGCTATTATATTACCTGTTTTGGATGTTTATGGGCTTTACTTTACACTTTTATATCATTTTTGGGACTAACCTACTAACCAGAGGCCCAGCCCGAATTGCTGTTTTTTTTTGCCTATTTCAGTGTTTCGAAGAAAAGGAATATCAAACGGAGTCCAAATGGAATGAAACCTTCGGGAGTGTGATTTTTGGAACGAACATGATCCAGGGGACTTGGAGTGCAAGTCAAGAAGCAGCCAAGGCTCCCACAAGATAGGAGCCCCCCCCCCCCTCGTAGGGCGCGCCCCCTGTCTCGTGGGCCCCTCGGGCGTCCACCGACGTACTTCCTCCTCCTATATAAGCCTACGTACCCCGAAAACATCCAGGAGGCAGACAAAACACAATTTCCACCATCATAACCTTCTGTATCCGCGAGATCCCATCTTGGAGCCTTCGCCGACACTCTACCGGAGGGGGAATCGACCACAAATGGCTTCTACATCAACACCATAGCCCTTCCGATGAGTTGTGAGTAGTTTACCACAGACCTACGGGTCCATAGTTATTAGCTAGATGGCTTCTTATCTATTTTTGGATCTCAATACAATGTTCTCCCCCTCTCTTGTGGAGATCTATTTGATGTAATCTCTTTTTGCGGTGTGTTTGTCTAGATCCGATGAATTGTGGGTTTATGATCAAGTTTATCTATGAATAATATTTGAATCTTCTCCGAATTATTTTATGTATGATTGAGTTATCTTTGCAAGTCTCTTCGAATTATCAGTTTGGTTTGGCCTACTAGATTGATCTTTCTTGACATGGGAGAAGTGCTTAGCTTTGGGTTCAATCTTGTGGTGTCCTTACCCAGTGATAGGAAGGGATGCAAGGCACATATTGTATTGTTGCCATTGAGAATAACAAGATAGGGTTTATATCATATTGCTTGAGTTTATCCCTCTACATCATGTCATCTTGCTTAATGTGTTACTCTGTTCTTATGAACTTAATACTCTAGATGCAGGCAGGAGTCGGTCGATGTGTGGAGTAATAGTAGTAGATGCAGGCAGGAGTCGGTCTACTTGTTATGGACGTGATGCCTATATACATGATCATGCCTAGATAATCTCATAATTATTCGCTTTTCTATCAATTGCTCGTCAGTAATTTGTTCACCCACCGTCATTGTTATGCTATCTTGAGAGAAGCCTCTAGTGAAACCTATGGCCCCGGGTCTATCTCTTATCATATTTGCTTCCAGTCTACTTTTATTTGCATCTTTACTTTTTGCATCTATATTATAAAATACCAAAAATATATTTATCTTATCTTACTATCTTTATTAGATCTCACTTTTGCATGTGGCCGTGAAGGGATTGACGACCCCTTTATCGCGTTGGTTGCGAGTTCTCAATTTTTTTGTGTAGGTGCGTGGGACTTTTGAGGAGCCTCCTACTGGATTGATACCTTGGTTCTCAAAAACTGAGGGAAATACTTACGCTACTATTGTTGCATCACCCTCTCCTCTTCGAGGAAAACCAACGCAAGCTCAAGACGTAGCAAGAAGGATTTCTAGCGCCGTTGCCGGGGAGGTCTTCGCCCAAGTCAAGACATACCAAGTACCCATCACAAGCTCATCTCCCTCGCATTTACATTATTTGCCATTTACCTCTCGTTTTCCACTCCCCCACTTCACCCTTGCCGTTTTATTTGCCCTCTCTTTCCCAATCTTCTCCTCTCTTTTTTTGCTTGCCCTTTCATTTGCTCGTTTGGTTGGAATAGATGCTTATTTATTGCTAAACAGAACCTAAGATCTATGGATCCTCATCCTCTTGCTAATCTTTTTAAGAGATCCAATTATGATGAACCAATTGCTAGTGAGTTTTGTGCACTAGATTATCTTTATAAAGCTTTGCTTGAAATTTGTGAATCTGAAAATTATGATGAAGAAATTTATGAATAGATTCTCGATAACTCTTTGAATAAAAAGCATGATTGCAATGATTTTACAATAAATTCTCTTGATGTCAATTGTGCTAATAATTTTCAAAACCCTAAGCTTGGGGATGCTAGTTTTTCTATGTCTACTACTTGTTGCAATAATCATGATTGGGGTGATTCTTCTTATGATCTTGAGAATTTATTTAAGCCCCATGATGAATATGAGATTGATAATAGTGTTTGCAATATTATTGAAAGTGGGTTTGTAAGAGTGTCAACTTTATATCCCACATATTTGGATAATGTTCAATCTTATGAAATTTTTGAGAAAAGTGGGTTTGGAGAGGTCATGACTTTAGTTAATGATAATCCCACTATTTTGGAAGAGTGTCAACTTTGCATGCATGTGGATCGTGTTGAGAATATGTTATATGATAGCTATTTTGTTGAATTTGCCTATTATCCTACATGTAATTATTATGAGAGAGGAAAATATGGTTGTCGAAATTTTTATCTTACTAAATTACCTCTCGTCATGCTGAGATTGCTATCGTCTCTTTCTTCTTCCTTGCATATGCTAGCTTTTGCTTGCCTTGAAAATTTGTTTGCTTATAATATGCCTATGCATAGGAAGTATGTTAGACTTAGATGTGTTTTGTCACATGTTTCATGATGCTCTCTTTGTGCTTCAGTTCTTGTCTTTCATATGACCATCATTGAAATCTCAATGCCTAGCTAAAAAGTCTTTAAAGAAAAGCACTTGTTGGGAGACAAACCAATATTTTTCCTTGCTGTTATTTAATAAATTTTGCATCTACTTTGTGTTTAGATGTGTTTTTATCTTTTAGTTAGTGTTTGTGCCAAGTAGAACCTATAGGATAAACTATGATGATAGTTGATTTGATTCTGCTAAAAAACAGAAACTTTGCGCTCATGAGAAAATATTCAATAAATCACAGAAACGTGCTCTTGCTTTGATTATTTTTGCTGATGATAAATAAACAAATTTTCCAGTACTTCCTATTTTGGTAGGATTTTTAGAGTTCCAGAAGTTTCCGTTTGTTACAGATTTCTATAGACTGTTCTGTTTTTGACAGATTCTGTTTTTCGTGTGTTGTTTGCTTATTTTGATGCATCTATGGCTAGTAAAATAGTTTATAAACCATATAGAAGTTGGAATACAGTAGGTTTAACACCAAAATAAATAAAGAATGAGTTAATTATAGTACCTTATGTGGTGGTTTTGTTTTCTTTCACTAACGGAGCTTATAAGATTTCCTGTTGAGTTTTGTATTGTGAAGTTTTCAAGTTTTGGGTAAAGCTTTTATGGACTATGGAATAAGGAGTGGCAAGAGCCTAAGCTTGGGGATGACCAAGGCACCCCAATATATTCAAGGATAGCCAAAAGCCTAAGCTTGGGGATGCCCCGGGAAGGCATCCCCTCTTTTGTCTTCGTTCATTGGTAACTTTACTTGGGGCTATATTTTTATTCGCCACATGATATGTGTTTTTCTTGGAGCGTCGTGTATTATATTACTCTTTGCTTTTTAGTTTACCACAATAATCCTTTATGTACACACCTTTTTGGAGAAGCCTATTCGATTAGAATTTTCTAGAATACTCTATGTGCTTCACTTATATCTTTTGAGCTTGATAGTTTTTGCTCTAGTGCTTCACTTATATCTTTTAGAGCACGGTGGTGTCTTAATTTTGGAGAAATTGCTAGTCTCTCATACTTCACTTATATTATTTTGAGAGTCTTTTAGAACAGCATGGTATTTGCTATGGTTATAATTTGGTCCTAGAATGGTAGGCATCCAAGTTGGGTATAATAAAAACTATCATAGGAAGTGAATTGGATGCTGTGATCAATTTGATACTTGATAATTGTTTTGAGATATGGAGGCAGTGATATTAAAGTCATGCTAGTTGGGTGATTATGAATTTAAAGAATGCTTGTGTTGAAGATAGCAAGTCCCGTAGCATGCACGTATGGTTAAAGTTATGTAACAAATTTGAAACATGAAGTGTACCTGGCTTGTGCATCCTTATGAGTGCCGGTCGGGGACGAGCGATGGTCTTTTCCTACCAATCTATCCCGCTAGGAGCATGCGCGTAGTACTTGATTTTTGATGACTTCTAAATGTTTGCAATAAGCATATGAGTTCTTTTGACTAATGTTGAATCCATGGATTATACGCACTTTTACCTTTCCACCATTGCTAGCCTCTTCGGTACCGTGCATTGCCCTTTCTCTCCTTGAGAGTTGGTGCAAACTTCGCCGGTGCATCCAAACCCCGTGATACGATACGCTCTATCACACATAAACCTCCTTATATCTTCCTAAAAACAGCCACCATACCTACCTATTATGCCATTTCCATAGCCATTCCGAGATATATTGCCATGCAACTTTCCACCATTCCGTTTATCATCATGACATACATTACTTTTGTCATATTGCCATTGCATGATCATGTAGTTGATATCGTATTTGTGGCAAAGCCACCATGCATTATTTTTCATACATGTCACTCTTGATTCATTGCACCATCCCGGTACACCGCCGGAGGCATTCATATAGAGTCATATCTTGTTCTAGTTTCGAGTTGTAATTCATATGTTGTAATCAATAGAAGTATGATGATCATCATTATTAGAGCATTGCCCAAAAAGAAAAAAAAGAAAAAAGGCCAAAAGAAAAAAAAGGCCCAAGAAAAAAAAGAGGAAAAGAAAAAAAAAGAAAATAAATGAAAGGGCAATGTTACTATCTCGTTTTCCACACGTGCTTCAAAGTAGCACCTTGTTCTTCATGTAGTGACTCTCATATGTTGTGCTTCAAAGTAGCACCATGTTTTTCATATAGTGAGTCTCGTAAGTTGTATTTTTCATACTAGTGGGAATTTTTCATTATAGAACTTGGCTTGTATATTCCTACGATGGGATTCCTCAAATGCCCTAGGTCTTCGTGAGCAAGCAAGTTGGATGCACACCCACTAGTTTTCTTTTGTTGAGCATTCATTTATAGCTCTAGTGCATCCTTTGCATGGCAATCCCTACTCCTCATGTTGACAAAAATTGATGGGCATCTCCACAGCCCGTTGATTATCCTCGTCAATGTGATACTTTCTCCTTGTTTGTCTTCTCCACACAATCCCCATCATCATATTCTATTCCACCCATAGTGCTATATCCATGGCTCACGCTCATGTATTGCGTGAAGGTTCAAAAAGTTTTAGATTATTTAAGTATGAAACAATTTCTTGGCTTGTCATTGGGGGTATAGAAGTTGGGAACATCTTTGTGTGACGAAAATGAAGCATAGCCTAACTATATGATTTTGTAGGGATGAACTTTCTTTTGCCATGTTATTTTGAGAAGACATGATTACTTTGATTAGTATGCTTGAAGTGTTACTATTTATTTTATCAATATGAACTTTTATTTTGAATCATTTGGATCTAAACATTCATGCCACATTAAAGAAAATTACATTGAGAATTATGCTAGGTAGCATTCCACATCAAAAATTTCTTTTTTATCATTTACCTAATCGAGGACAAGCAGGAATTAAGCTTGGGGATGCTTGATACGTCTCCAACGTATCTATAATTTTTGATTGTTCCATGCTATTATATTACCCCTTTTGGATGTTTATGGGCTTTATTTTACACATTTATATCATTTTTGGGACTAACCTACTAACCGGAGGCCCAGCCCATATTGCTGTTTTTTTGCCTATTTCAGTATTTCGAAGAAAAGGAATATCAAACGGAGTCCAAACGGAATGAAACCTTCGGGAGCGTGATTTTTGGAACGAACGTGATCCAGAGGACTTGGAGTGCAAGTCAAGAAGCAGCTGAGGCTCCCACGAGATAGGAGGGCACCCCTCCCCTGTAGGGCGCGCCCCTTGTCTCGTGGGCCCTTCGGGCGTCCACCGACGTACTTCCTCCTCCTATATAATCCTATGTACCCCGAAAACATCCAGGAGGCAGACGAAACACAATTTCCACCACCATAACCTTCTATATCCGCGAGATCCCATCTTGGAGCCTTCGCCGGCACTCTGCCGGAGGGGGAATCGACCATAGAGGGCTTCTACATCAACACCATAGCCCTTCCGATGAGTTGTGAGTAGTTTACCACAGACCTACGGGTCCATAGTTATTAGCTAGATGGCTTCTTCTCTCTTTTTGGATCTCAATACAATGTTCTCCCCCTCTCTTGTGGAGATCTATTTGATGTAATCTCTTTTTGCAGTGTGTTTGTCGAGATCCGATGAATTGTGGGTTTATGATCAAGTTTATCTACGAATAATATTTGAATATTCTCTGAATTCTTTTATGTATGTTTGAGTTACCTTTGCAAGTCTCTTTGAATTATCAGTTTGGTTTGGCCTACTAGATTGATCTTTCTTGCCATGGGAGAAGTGCTTAGCTTTGGGTTCAATATTGCGGTGTCCTTACCCAGTGACGGAAAGGGTTGCAAGGCACGTATTGTATTGTTGCCATCGAGGATAACAATATGGGGTTTATATCATATTGCTTGAGTTTATCCCTCTACATCATGTCATCTTGCTTAATGTGTTACTCTGTTCTTATGAACTTAATACTCTAGATGCAGGCAGGAGTCGGTCGATGTGTGGAGTAATAGTAGTAGATGCAGGCAGGAGTCGGTCTACTTGTTATGGACGTGATGCCTATATACATGATCATGCCTAGATAATCTCATAATTATTCGCTTTTCTATCAATTGCTCGACAGTAATTTGTTCACCCATCGTAATACTTATTCTATCTTGAGAGAAGCCTCTCGTGAAACCTATGGCCCCCGGGTCTATCTCTTATCATATTTGCTTCCAATCTACTTTTATTTGTATCTTTACTTTTTGCATCTATATTATAAAAATACCAAAAATATATTTATCTTATCTTACTATCTTTATTAGATCTCACTTTTGCAAGTGGTTTTGAAGGGATTGACAGCCCCTTTATCGTGTTGGTTGCGAGTTTTCAGTTTGTTTGTGTAGGTGCGTGGGACTTTTGAGGAGCCTCCTACTGGATTGACACATTGGTTCTCAAAAACTGAGGGAAATACTTACGCTACTATTGCTGCATCACCCTCTCCTCTTCGAGGAAAACCAACGCAAGCTCAAGACGTAGCAATTGACAACCCCTTTATCGCGTTGGTTGCGAGTTCTTTGTTTGTTTGTGTAGGTGCGTGGGACTTTTGAGGAGCCTCTGAAAGTGCAACTATCCCTAGGTGGTTTTGGTAATTCCTAACAACATATAGCTCATTGAGCTAATAGTATTCCAAGATAAATATTTCAGGAAAGCTCAATGATTCGCATGGCATGGATGAGAAACGTGGACCCCTCAAAATGCTAAGGACAAAAGGATTGGCTCAAGCTCAAAGCTCAAGACTCTACATTTTATATTTTAGTGATCCAAGATCACATTGAGTCTATAGGAAAAGCCAATACTATCAAGGAGGGATGAGGTGTTGCTTAATGAGGTTCTTGCTTCAAAGTGCTTACTGATATGCTCAAAAGCCCTCAACTACTTTCTCACATCCACATATGACCTAAACCAAAAGTCAAACTCGGCCCCACCGATTCTTTCTATCCGGTGCCACCGAGTTCAGATGTCATAGCCACTGCCACAAACCCTAGGCAAATCGGTCTCGCTGATAGGGATCTCGGTCTCACCGAGATGGGATTGTAATCCCTCTGCTTCCCTTCATAACATTTCGGTCCCACTGAGATGAGCGATCAGTCCCACCGAGATTGCAATGTAAACTCTCTGTTTCCCCTTTGTAACATTTCGGTCCAACCAAGATGAGTTAATTGGTCCCACCGAGTTTACCTGACCAACTCTCTGGTTATCTTATTACCAAAATCGGTCTCACCGAGTTTGTGTAATCGGTCTCACCGAGATTACGTTATGCCCTAACCCTAACCATATCGGTCCTACCGAGTTGCATGTTGGTCCCACCGAAAATCCTAACGGTCACTAGATTTACTGAATCGGTCTGACCGAGTTTCTCAATTCGGTCCCACCGAGATTGGTAAGTTGTGTGTAATGGTTAGATTTTGTGTGGAGGCTATATATACCCCTCCACCTCCTCTTCATTCGTGGAGAGAGCCATCAGAACAAACCTACACTTCCAACTTACATTTTCTGAGAGAGAACCACCTACACTTGTGTTGAGGTCAAGATATTCCAATCCTACCATATGAATCTTGATCTCTAGCCTTCCCCAAGTTTCTTTCCACTCAAACCTTCTTTCCACCAAATCCAAATCCTGTGAGAGAGAGTTGAGTGTTGGGGAGACTATCATTTGAAGCACAAGAGCAAGGAGTTCATCATCAACGCACCATTTGTTACTTCTTGGAGAGTGGTGTCTCCTAGATTGGCTAGGTGTTACTTGGGAGCCTCCTACAAGATTGTGGAGTTGAACCAAGGAGTTTGTACGGGCAAGGAGATCACCTACTTCGTGAAGATCTACCGCTAGTGAGGCAAGTCCTTCATGGGCGACGGCCATGGTGGGATAGACAAGGTTGCTTCTTCGTGGACCCTTCTTGGGTGGAGCCCTCCGTGGACTCGCGCAGCCGTTACCCTTCGTGGGTTGAAGTCTCCATCAACATGGATGTACAATAGCACCACCTATCGGAACCACGACAAAAACATCTGTGTCTCCTATTGCATTTGCACTCTCCAAACCCTTTCCTTTACATTCTTGCAAGTTGCATGTTTTACTTTCCGCTGCTCATATACTCTTTGCATGCTTTGATTGAATTGTGTTAAGATTGCTTGACTTGTCTATCTTTGTTAAAATCTGTCAAGAATTAAAACTGGGAAAAGGATAAGCTTTTATTTGGTCAAGTAGTCTAATCACCCCCCCCCCCTCTAGACATACTTTCGATCCTACAGCCTCCTACTGGATTGATACCTTGGTTCTCAAAAACTGAGGGAAATGCTTACGCTACTATTGCTATATCACCCTTTCCTCTTCAAGGAAAACCAACGTAAGCTCAATACGTAGCATGTCTCCTAAGGTGTTTGTTGGGTTGGCATAGATCGAGATTAGGATTTGTCACTCAGTGTTTCGTAGAGGTATCTCTGGGCCCTCTTGGTAATACTCATCACTATAAGCCTTGCAAGCATTGTGAATAATGAGTTAGTTGCGGGACGAAGTATTATGGAACGAGCAAAGAGACTTGCCGGTAATGAGATTGAACTAGGTATTGAGATACCGACGATCGAATCTCGGGCAAGTAACATACCGATGACAAAGGGAACAACGTATATTGTTATACGGTTTGACCGATATCTTCATAGAATATGTAAGAACCAACATGAGCATCAAGATTCCGCTATTGGTTATTGACCGGAGACATGCCTCGGTCATGTCTACATAGTTCTCGAACCCGTAGGGTCCGCACACTTAACGTTCGATGATGATTGGTATTATGAGTTTATGTGATATGATGTACCGAAGGTTGTTCGGAGTCCCAAATGTGATCACAGACATGACTAGGAGTCTCAAAATGGTCGAGACATAAAGATTGATATATTAGACGACTATATTCAGACACCGTAAGTGTTCCGGAGAAGTTCCGGATAAAACCGGAGTACCGGAGGGTTACCGGAAACCCCCGGGGAACTAATGGGCCTCAATGGGCCCTAGTGGATAGAGAGAGGGGCCCGCCAGGGCAGGCCGCACTCCCCCTCCCCTTGAGTCCGAATAGGATAAGGAAGGGGGCGGCGCCCCCCTTGCCTTCCCCCTCTCCCTCTCCTTCCTTTCCCCTCTCTCCCTTTAGGTGGAAACCTACTAGGACTTGGAGTCCTAGTAGGATTCCCCTATTGGGGGTGCGCCCTTGGAAGGCCGGCCTGCCTCCCCATTGATCCTTTATATATGGGGGCAGGGGGGCACCCCAAAGACACACAAGTTGATTGTTTAGCCATGTGTGGTGACCCCCTCCACAGATTTCCACCTCGGTCATATCGTCGTAGTGCTTAGGCGAAGCCCTGCGCCGGTAACTTCATCATCACCGTCACCATGCCGTCGTGCTGACGAAGCTCTCCCTCAACTTCAGCTAGATCTAGAGTTCGTAGGATGTCACTGAGTTGAACGTGTGCAGATCGCGGAGGTGCCGTACCTTCAGTGCTAGGATCGGTCGGATCGTGAAGGCGTACGACTACATCAACCACGTTGTCATAATGCATCCGCTTTCGGTCTACGAGGGTACGTAGACAACACTCTCCCCTCTCGTTGCTATGCATCACCTAGAGATAGATCTTGCATGATCATAGGATTTTTTTTGAAATTACCATGTTCCCCAACACGACTCACTTAGGGTCTATCGAACGCTACTCCGTAACTGGGTAGTTATAAAGGTAGCTTTCGGGTGAGTCGTGAAACATGCCTCGAGAGATGGTTGACCAAGATGGGATTTTCCCCTTCTATTTGGAGAGATATTCTCTGGGCCCTCTCGAGTGATCACATCCGGAAAGCATGGCCATGCGACTTGGGTTAAGTGTTAACCCAGTTCGAGAATCTGTATCACGGTTTCGAGAAGAGAGGTCGAGCTATCACAAGGGTGACAAGTACTCGCCTTGAGCTCGACAACAAATATCGTGAGGCAAAAGTAATGATGCATATGACACATTGTCGAGGTTCGTCAAACGACTTTGGCCACACATGGGAGTTGGCACGTTCTGCTAGGAGCCGATACCAACTATGGACTCTAATCGAATCCATGTGTACGTGAACCTATAGGGTCGCACACTTAAGGGGCTGCAGACTGTACGGATTGGATCCAAGTGGAAATGGACACAGACTCCTAGTGGGCTCAAATGTTGAGCCCACCTTGGAGGTCTATATAAAGGGGAGTGGGCACACCACTTAGGGTTGATCTTTCCAACCCTCGATAGTCATTGCCACTCCCCATGCCCATGACGTACTACCGGACCTAGCAGTCCGCCGCTCGACGCTGCACCCCGCACGTGTGGATACCTTGGAGGCATCGCATCTACGGTGCTTGGATGAACCGTTCGAGGGAACCGCGAGGCGCCGGTCGCGGGAAATCACCGTTCACGGGTCTTCGCTATTCGCGGGAGATCGGCAACAAGAGGAGGAGACGGGCCGAGACATCGACTACACGCATCACCAACTCCACTTTAGTTGTGGTGACTGCGCGTCTAGTGGTAAACCCGATCTCGTAATCTATTTCCAGTAGCATGATCTTGGGTGCGCGGTAGAAAATTTTATTTGCTGCTAGCGTAGTGTACTGCGTGTTCCTACAAAAACAGATCCGACAATGGGAATATGGGAAGGTGCGAGGAAGGGAAGGTGGAGGCGGGCGAACCTTATCGAACTAGAACCAGTCGTAGTAGGTTGGGTCAAAGATGCCGTCGATATTGGACTTGCCCTCAGCGGGGAAGGGCACGTCAATCAAGACGAGGTCAAGGCGCGTCGTGACCTCGGCTGGCCACTTTGTCAGTACCTACTTCAGTTGATCTCGTCGTTGGTCCGGAAGCTATGCAGGCATAGGAACCGCGGCCGCCTCACCCCGACCCCGCCGGCGAGGCTGACCGTCAGCGTCTGGATCGTTCCACTCTGCGGCCTGCATGTTCGTCCTTCACATCATACTGCAGCGACTAGTCAACCCAGATGCCCCCTCCCCATCACCGCGGCCACCATGTTCCATTCTCCCAACGGAGGATCGGTGGATCTGATCGGGGATGTGCTTTTCATGCAGTCGCCGCCTCCCACACTCATTGTTCTCCTCCACCCCAGATCCGACTATGCTGAGAAAAGAGAGGAGGTGGTTGCATGGTGTGCGGTGTGAGAGGTTGCGTGTGCGGGTAGAATGAGAGTTGACACTATAGGGAAAACCTTATACATAGAATCTTAGCAGTAGCGCTGGGTAAAATGAGGTGCTGCTGCTACTTAGTAGTAGCGTGTGTCAGTAAGATGCACTAATGATATGCTTTCAGCAGTAGCGCATTTTAGCAAAACGCGCTGCTGCTAAGTTTGTACTAGGCGCATATGGCTAGCCCCACTTAGCAGTAGCGCGTATCCCTATACCATGCTACTACTATGCTCCGTAGTAGTTGCGCCTTTTTTTTCAATACGCGCTGCTACTAACCCTACCTTATCGTCCCCGCGCGACTGACGACCCCCCTCACTCTCCGTCTCACTCACTCTCTCCCCGCACCCCCGTCGTCCACCGCCACCACCGTTCCCCGACGACCATCGTTGCCCGCCGCCGCCGTTCCTCCTTCACTGAGGTAGTCCCTCCTCCTCCCTCCTCCCATCCTCCCTCCTCCATCGGCTGCCCCTCCTCCCTCCTCCACCGGCCGCCCCCTCCGCCCTCCTCCTCCGGCCGCCCCCTCCTCCCTCCTTCTTTCCTGAACCCTAAACTCTTTTTTACTTTTCTTGTATAATGTAATTTTTTTACTATTTTTAGTAAGTGTTCAATAGAATTAGTAAGAAAATTAATAGAACTAGTTGAACTAGTTTATTTTTAGTAAGAATTAGATTATTTTTATTTATAGTAAGTGCTTAGTTGAACTAGTTGAAATAATATAACTAGTTTATTTTTAGTAAGAAAAATTAGGTATATGAGATTTGATGATCTAATTAAAATTTTACTATAGAACTAGTTTATTTTTAGTAAGAACTAGTTTGTTTTTATTTATAGTAAGTTTTTAGTTGAACTAGTTGAATTAAAGAACTAGTTTATTCTTAGTAAGAAAATTTAGGTATATGAGATTTGATGATCTAATTAAAAATTTACTATAGAACTAGTTTATTTTTAGTAAGAAAATTAATAGAACTAGTTTATTTTTTTAGTTAAAGCAATTATTCCCACATCAATGTCGACAATGCATATCCCGCATCCTTGTCATCGACTCGGCGGAGGAGGCATGCTTGATCAGAGGGGCCATGTCCGGGACTGGGCTCTGCCGGGCTGGTACTGGGATGTGCTACCTTCCCGGGGGGCAGCTTGGTGAGGAGCCAGCCCATCGTTGACCCGAACCTTCTTTGGTGGTGGTCGCGTGGGCCAGAGACGGTGCAGAGGCTTGGGGACCCCGTGGAGGTGGTACGTCACCGTGTCAGCGAGGAGGACGAGCACTTCCGTTGCTACATGATTGTGTTGGAGGGCAGGTTCTTCAGGGATCTCACTGGAGCTATGATCCTATGATGGTTCCTTCTCTTTGGGTGTCCACCACCCGGGCCGATACCCGTCGTTCGCTAGGGTTTTAGCTATATTTGTGAGGTTATATTTATGATACTATTCGAGATGTATTAGTGATAATATTCGACGATGTACGGACAGAAGAGATTATTTAGTTTTGCTTATTGAATGCTCAAATTGGAGAACTACTCCTATTTTGAATGCTCAAATTGGAGAGCACTATGCAAGGCGTATGCATTTGATTGGTTGATAGCTTATAGGGTTTCACTAAGTCCTAAGATGAGGATAATAATGTTTTTATTTATATTTTGTTTTTGCAGCCAAATCTCCATGTCATCGTCGCCGTCATCCCTGTCATGGACCCCTTCCGACCTCGAGGTGAGACCAACCAAATCTCCATGTCAACATGAGTCCTATAAGATATTTTGAAATGTTTTTGTTCATATTTTAAACCATTGAAATGCAATGACCATCAAGTTTGAATGCAATGACCATCAAGTTTGAATGCAAATAGGATACGTGCTTGCCCAAGTGGCCATGTTTGCAGGTAACACCTCCGAGTGGCCCATGTTTTGCTGGGGTGTTGATTAATTTCCGTTCCGACAAATTTCAGTCGCTCGATTTGTCCTTTTTTAGCAAAGGTCATGCCGGATTTTTCCGTGAATTTTGGCATGACTTGTGCTAGAATATGTAGGAAATATCGAGTGGCCTGGATTTTCTAGAAAGATAAATTAATGACATTTCAGGTTGACTTTAAGTCTGTCGAGGCTCCATACATGATAATCAAAAAATGAGTGAGGGAGAAAGTATGCACCATAGATGAGAGAGAAAGAATCCCGACTGTTGTCGTGGGGGTCATTTCTCCTTCTTCTCCTTGTGCTAGACCTTTGTTATGCACTAGGGGAAGCAGGAGTAACGACCATCACCGACGGTCGAAAAATCAGTGAGGGAATATGTCCACCATATATGAGAGAAGAAGAATGTCGACTTTTGTTGTGGGGTCGCTTCCCCTTTGTTCCCATGTGCTATACATTTTGGTTTAACGCGCTCGGGGACAAAGGGAGGAGCGACCATCACCAACGGTCGAATATATACACCACGTGAGCTGATAGTTTAAAAAAAAGACTCGGCGGACCGATAGTCAACCCATGCTGAATAATAATGAACTAATTTAGTTTTTGTAGTACATAAATTGAAATTTAGAACTTTAATCTTTGAATTATGAACATAGGAAATATCATCAGACGATGAAAGTCTCGCGGAGTGCTCCTGGTGCAGAGACAACCGGGGTTTCTGCGACAGGCCTCACTTGGTAGAAGGTCGGCACTTCAGCATTAAGCTCCAGGAGACATTCGATGTTGAAACGGTATGCAACGATGCAAAGTTTTTTTTCGTAATTAAGCTTGACTTCATCTTCTTCAACATGTAATTTTTGTCTTTTATAATTCGACTAGCTTATCCTATGCCATGCAATACGCTATGTCTTGGAGAGGATGGATTTTGACGATCATGAAAATATGAAAAGAAAGATAGTTCACCTAAGGACCCATCATGGTTTTGATTTTCCTGTAAATCTATACAATTCTATGAGCATATCCCATTTTGGTTGCCCGAATTGAGAAGCACTTTGCAAGGCATATGATTTTCATGAGGGTTTGCTTGTCACCATGGATCTTGGTGATCCTGACATCGAGGAAGACGATACGGACATTTGAGTCCTTGTTGATACACTTCCAATTCTACCGCTATGTGAGTTTCTCAAACATAGTTATTAAGTAATTTATATTGTTTATTTCAAAATAGTTGACAGCTTATTTCCATTGATAGCTTATTTTCATTCTTCAAAGAATGTGCGAAAGATGGTAGACAGAACGTACTACACCGACGGCGCGGGATTAACTTATCAGAAGAAAAATCATCTGATCTCATTTATTAATGATCTTGAGAATTACAATATCTATAATGAAACACCTGCACATTATGGTCAATACGTGCCACTAGTGCACGTGTTGAACTACGGTAACATCCATGGAGATGGCATGGTAATATTTTTTTACTATTACGACATCCGTGCATCTTTTGCATAAATTCTTCTAAAATTAAACTACATTGCTAACTAAGAAGTCATTACTATATTTTTCAACAGAAAATCCCGAAGGATTGTGTGCCTCATCTGATGTTTCCAAAAGTTTGCCTTGTTGTTATGAGCTTACGACCAGGTCATCCTATGCATCACAGTTGTTCATACTGGATTTCTAAAACCGATGAAGACATGACAATCAAAGATATGAAACAATGTATGGTTAGTCGTAGGGAGGTAATTGGAAGCAACATCGTGTGACGTGCAAGAATTGGAGACATGATAATCTCCATTCTCCATAATGGAGAGTCAGGACCTATCTTGTTTTATGCTATTTTACCTAAGAGAGTGTAGTAGGTCCTATTAGAGAGGAGCAGGTCTGGTACAATGTGTTATTATGTGGTACAATGTGTTAGAGTTGATGAGGAGGAGGAGGAGTTGTGAATATGACTAGTGACCAACTTGTTATATGATGTCTCATTGATGAAAATGATGATCATGAGGAAGTGTTATATGACAATGATGTATTATGATGATAACTTGTTAATGATATGATGATGATGATGATGATATTTATTATATCATTGGGTGAAAGAACCGCGGATGATTATGATGTAATAACTCATTATGATGTAAAAACAATCTCTAAATTGTTACTGTATGAAAACTAGTATAAAGGTGTATGAATACAATATGAAATAAAAGAGAAATAGAATACAGAATAATAGTAGTAGCGCGGGATGCAATAAGCACTACTAGTAATTACCAGTAGCACCCTTTCCGGGAAACACTACTACTAAGTGGATATAGCAGTAGCACGGGTAGACCCACGCTACGGCTAACCTTTAGATGTAGCGTCGTAGCAGTAACGCTGTCACCTGTGCTGCTAGTAGGCCAAAACCCACGCTACTGCTAGGCTTTTCCCTAGTAGTGTCAGGCTGGGTTGTGTGCGAGAGGATGGTGTGTGGGGCATGGGTGAACTAAAAACGTGTCAGGTAGCCCAATTGACGTGATTTCCCCTCCCTCCATCACTATGATGGCCTACCCAATTGTTTTCTCATCATTTTTGTCTCGTAGCCAGTTCTACGTGGACACAACCAGCACTCTCTCCTTCCGCATAGCTTATTGTGTTTGATGGTTCAATGACCAGCGCCCATTCTGACAGTGGGTACATTCGAATGTGTTCTAAATATTTGGTGGTATCTGTTTTGATGCACCGCGGCAGAGTTATCTAGGTATCTCCAAGTCGCTACCTCGTTCCACCGACCGAAGGGCCATCACACCTCTCCCCTCCCCGACCGTTAAATTCTTCCATCTACTTTTCCAGAATAAAGAAACGGAACTTGGCTACTCCGCGGAAAGCCTCGTCATCCACCGACTCATGGGGCCAGAAGAACGTCAAGACCCACTGGTCATGAAGCCAACCGCAAAGAAACCGAGGGGTGGCCGCGGGAAAGGCCTCCCTGATGTCTCTCTGCCACCTTTCCACCTCCCATGGTTTTGGCACAGATTCCCAGCGCTGCCCAAAGCAAACAAAAAATCTCCTGACCTCCCGCCATTACTCACCAGCACCGACGCGCCAGCCCCGCCATTCCCACTGACAAGCAGGCCACACCACCATTGATTTGCTCTGCACTCCAAGGCTGTATCGCTTACACAAGCATGTTGCTGCTACTATGCTTCTCTCTTGCAAGAGTGTTTGACAAAAAACTACTAGTTTAGGGGTTCACGTCCCACAAAACTACCACTTTTTTAGAAGAGCCTAAAAACTACCAAAAAACATAATATTGTGACTAAAAACTACCAGGTTAACGGAATGGTCGTTTTGACCACTTTAACCATGATTCTGACGTGAGTGGTCCACGTGCCAGGCTGGCGGCCCGCCTAATGGCTAACAGCGTGCGCGCGCTGCTGTTAGAGTCGGTCGTTGGTCGCACCTGGTTGGACCAGGCCAGACCTGGCCGGCCAGCTCCCCATTCCCCACCCTCTCTCACTCTCCCCCGAGCTCCTCCCTAGACCTAGCCATCGCCAGCCATGGTGGCTGTGGATGCAAACTCTGGCAGCGATTCAGGCATACCTTCTAACATGGTCGGCAGCGCGGCGCAGCAGCCTTCTCAGTCCGAATCTAATCCTTCTGTGGGTAGCGTGCAATAGAGGTTGGATTGGTCAGCGCCGGCCGGCCACCGTCGATGACAAGAAGCACAGCTCAAGGTCGGTGGAAGATTCCTCATTCTGCGGGCGGCGGCAGGTACGTCATCTCATCCAGTAGATCCCACCATAGATTGTGAGATTCAGAGAATCGGAGAATTAGGAATTTAGGCTAGTTTTTTGGACGGTTAGATTCAGTTTTGGTGATCTTGCAAATTGTTAGTATTGTGCATACTTTGTTGTGTAAGAAACTGAAAAAAAACAGTTTGACAGACACTAAATATTGTGCCTAGTTAGGTTCAGTTATCCAGTTTTCAGTTAATAAAGGTTTTTCTTTTAATAATTTTCAGAATTGATGACCCAAAGTGGTTAATTTGGTTCCATTTCAATGCCAGAGAATTTGTGGTTCGAAATTTGTACCAGTCAGACATATCATATTTGACAATGCTTTCTCTTATTGGGAGTGAGGGCTTTGTGGCTGATGATCATATGTACTATGTAATTGATGAGGAGAAAGGATTAGAAGGTTTAGATAAAATATGATGTGAAGATGATGTGCGGCAGATGTTTACACACTCTCATAATGAAAAGATTCTGAACATAAGTGTAGTGGGAGCTCTTGATGCATGTAATGCAGATGAAAATCATGAAAATAGAGATAGTTATTTTGCTGAACATTGCATTAACACTCAACAAAGTTGCACTAAGGTGGTGGATATAAGCATGGATAGAAAGGAAGAGCTGAAGAAAAGCATGATGCAGAGAGAGGCTGACGTTAACCATTTTAAAGGTGACACTAATGTGTCTGAATTTGTTTCTAATGATGAAGCTGCAAATTAAGATTCAGATGGGAACAATGTGGATTTTCAGTCAGAGTATCCCTCTGAAGATGAAGCTGCAAAACAAGATACAATAGTGGTACATAAACTAAAGGTAGTGAGAAAACCTGGTCCAACCAGTAGATCCCACCATGAGGTTGAGAAAATGGAGAAAGGAGGTTGGTTCCCTGAAGCAGATGAAAGATGTTTCCCTGGTGATTATGGCATCAGCGATGAAGAAGATGAGCCTGAAGGATCCTATAAACTACCAAGTGATAGGAAGAAAAGGAATAAGAAGTTAAAAGAAAGGATAGGGTATGATCACAAACTTCAAGGACCAGTAGAACAGTTCTGTAAGGGCTTGTGCTTCACCACTGTGTATGAGTTCAGAGATGCACTTAGGGATTTTCACATTAGGACTTTCAGAAATTTTCAATACCACAGAAATGCCCTAGATAGGATTATTGTTTGGTGCTCAGAGAGAGCCCAGGGATGTGATTTCTATATATGTGGCTCTAAGTTAGCTCATGAAAAAACATTCTGCATCAAGAAGTGTGATATGTTGCACACTTGTGGAGCATGTTCAGAGTTCACAAAGGTTACTACTAAGTGGATGTCAAGGTCAGTAGAGGCAGCATTGAGAGAATACAATAGATCTCCTATGGATGCATTAATTCAGAAGACCAAGACTAAGTTCTCAGTGGATGTATCAAGAAGTGTGGCATATAGGGCAAGGAGGAAGGTTGTTGATGTAGTTCAAGGTGACCACAAGCAGCAGTACTTGAGGCTCAGGGATTATCTTCAAGCAGTTCTTGACACAAACCCAGGTAGCAGGTGTATAGTAACAACATTTGAAGATCCAGAGAACCCAGCGCCTACTCCTAGATTCAAGTATATGTTCTACTGTTTAGTAGCTTCAAAGGAAGGTTTCCTTAATAGTTGCAGACCATTTATAGGTCTTGATTGATGCTTCATCAAGTTAACCACTGGATAGAAAATTCTTGCAGCCATAGGAAGGGATGGAAACAACAATATTTATCCTATAGCTTTTGGTGTGGTTGACAAGGAAGATGGTGAAAGTTGGAATTGGTTTTTAACTCAATTGAGATGTTGCATTGGCAGTGGCAACAAATTTGGAACATACAGTATCATATCTGACAGGCAAAAGGATGGGAAGAATTTCATTGAGCAATTTAGTGTTATTACTTTTTTTAATTATTTCATTCTTTTCAATTGTAGTAATAATTTGTGAATGTAGAGGGCTTTCTTAAGGCAATAAATGAAGTATTCCCTGATTCACCTCAAAGGTATTGTCTTAGGCACATATATGCAAATTTTCAATCTGCTGGATTAAGAGGCCGGGAACTAAAGAAGTGTATTGACAAGGCTAGCTACTCCTACACTGAACATGGGCATGAACTAGGCATGGCAGAGCTGAAAGCACAGTCTGAGGATGCTTGGAAATGGCTCAAAAAATTGAGGTCTCTACTTGGGCTAGGTTTGCTATGGATCATATTTGCAAAACAGATTTAGTTGTGAACAATCTAAGTGAAGTCTTCAACAAGATGATACTAGACGTTAGGGCCAAACCAACAAGGACAATGTTTGAAGGGACCAGGACCAAGCAAATGATCAAGCGGAAACAAACTATGGAGAAGTTACAGATTAGCAGGTGGACAATCACACCAACCTACTCGGAGATTTTAGAAGAGAACATGCAGTATGCCAAGTATTGCCAGGCTGACAGAGCTGGTCCAATAATTTGGCAAGTTACTAGCAAAGAAAAACAATATGGTGTGGACATGGAAGGGTATACATGTGACTGCAAGAGATGTAACTTGACTGGTGTACCTTGCAGTCATGGCATATCTGTAATGACAAAGCAAAAGTTGCATCCTGAGGACTATGTCAATGACTTTTTCAAGAAGCCACTTTATTTGGAGACATACACAGAAATTATATACCCTGTTCCTGGTCCAAAGTTCTGGCCTCACACAAACACTCCAGACATTGAACCTCCTGTGTTCATTGAAAAGGCAGGCAGAAAATAGACAGCAAGGAGGAAAGGAGAGTTTGAAGTTCTTACCCCAAGAAACACCAGTAGGATGGGAACAATTACCTATGGAAATTGTGGGTTGGAAGGACACAAGTATACAAGTTGCAATAAAACTCTTAGACCTAAACTGCAAATGAGGAAAAACAAACATCAAGTAATTATCAAGCATCAGAGCAATATTTTCTTTTACATAGTCTAATGATTGTGAGGTTGGACCTTTAATGTAGGAAAATAGGGCAATCTATGTACCTGCTCCATCTCCTCCAGTACAAACTCCAAGAGCACCAGCCCCTACTGCAAGAGCACCAGCTACTGCTGCATCAGCACCAGCACCTACTGCAAGAGCACCAACTCTTGCTGCATGTGCACCAGCTCCTACTACAAAGCTAAAAGGGTAGGCTTCAGGTGGAGGGAGAGGCAAGGGATTTAGTGCACCAAGATCTGTTGCTGCAACTTCACATGTTTTGGCTGGTACCAAAAGGAAGAGGTTTGCAAGAAGCAAATTAAAGGGTTACTTCTATGCAAGTGGTAACTGACACAGTGGTGTAGAACTTCTCTCTTTGAACCTGTTTGAATTAGTTTAGAACCTATTTCACTTTGTTTTGAACCTGTCTGTACTTTTCTGCATGAGTCTATCTGAATTTGTGTGAACCCACTACTGCAGGATGCTGCTAACGCGACACTACGATCAGAGACCCTTCGAGAAACTGTGTGCGATGCAATAATCGCAAACGGTGGTGTCAGAGAACCGTCAAAAATGTCTGCTACCTCTTGAGCATGTGTTGGTTTTTCCCTTGAAGAGGAAAGGGTGATGCAGCAAAGTAGTGTAACTATTTCCCTCAGTTTTGAGAACCAAGGTATCAATCCAGTAGGAGGCTCCTCCCAAGTCCCACGTGCCTACATAAGCAAACAAGAACCTTGCAACCAACGTGATAAAGGGGTTGTCAATCCCTTCACGGCCACTTGCGAAAGTGAGATCTGATAGAGATAATATGATAAGATAAATATTTTTGGTATTTTTATGATATAGATTGAAAAGTAAAGATTGCAAAATAAAGTAGATTGGAAAATTATATGATAGAGAATAGACCCGGGGGCCATAGGTTTCACTAGTGGCTTCTCTCAAGATAGCATAAGTATTACGGTGGGTGAACAAATTACTGTCGAGCAAGTGATAGAAAAGTGCATAGTTATGAGAATATCTAGGCATGATCATGTATATAGGCATCACGTCTGCAACAAGTAGACCGAAATGATTCTACATCTACTACTATTACTCCACTCATCGACCAACTCCAGCCTGCATCTAGAGTATTAAGTTCATAAGAACAGAGTAACGCATTAAGCAAGATGACATGATGTAGAGGGATAAACTCAAGCAATATGATATAAACCCCATCTTTTTATCCTCGATGGCAACAATACAATACGTGCCTTGCTGCCCCTGTTGTCACTGGGAAAGGACACCGCAAGATTGAACCCAAAGCTAAGCACTTCTCCCATTGCAAGAAAAATCAATCTTGTAGGCCAAACTAAACTGCTAATTCGAAGAAACTTGCAAAGATAACCAATCATACATAAAAGAATTCAGAGGAGATTCAAATATTACTCATAGATAAACTTGATCATAAACCCACAATTCATCGGATCTCGACAAACACACCACAAAAAGAGTTACATCGAATAGATCTCCAAGAAGATAGAGGAGAACTTTGTATTGAGATTCAAAGAGAGAGAAGAATCCATCTAGCTAATAATTATGGACCCGAAGGTCTATGGTAAACTACTCACAACTCGTCGGAGAGGCCTTGGTGATGATGGAGAGGCCCTCCGTGGTCGATTCCCCCTCCGGCGGAGCGCCAGCGAAGGCTCCAACATGGGATCTCCTGGATACAGAAGGTTGCGGCGGTGGAAATAGTTTTTCATGGTGCTCCTAGATGGTTTCGGGGTACGAAGATATATATAGGCCAAGGAGGTAGGTCAGGGGAGCCACAAGGGTCCCTTGAGGCAGTGGCGCGCCCACCCCCTTATGGCGTGCCGGCCACCCTCGTGGCCACCTCGACTGCTTCTTGATGTCCACTCCAAGTTTCTTGGATTGCATTTGTTCCAAAAAGATCGCTCCCAAAGTTTTCATTCTGTTTGGACTCTGTTTGATATTCCTTTTCTGTGAAACACTGAAATAGGCAAAAAAACAGCAATCGGGTTGGGCCTCTGGTTAGTAGGTTAGTCCCAAAAATGATATATAAGTGTAAAGTAAAGCTCATAAACATCCAAAACAGGTAATATAATAGCATGGAACAATAAAAAATTATAGATACATTGGAGACGTGTCAAGCATCCCCAAGCTTAATTCCTACTCGTCCTCGAGTAGGTAAATGATAAAAATAGAATTTTTGATGTGGAATGCTACCTAGCATATTTCTCAATGTATTTATCTTTATTGTGGCATGAATGTTCAGATCCAAATGATTCAAAATAAAAGTTCATATTGATAAAAGAATAATAATACTTCAAGCATACTAACCAAGCAATCATGTCTTCTAAAAATAACATGGCAAAGGAAAGTTCATCCCTACAAAATCATATAGTTTGGCTATGTTTCATTTTCGTCACACAAAATACTCCCATCAAGAACAACCCCGGTTTTCGCCAAGCAATTGGTTCATACTTTTTAACGCGCTTCAGCCTTTTTCAACTCTCATGCAATACATGAGCGTGAGCCATGGATATAGCACTATGGGTGGAATAGAATATAATGATAGGGATTATGTGGAGAAGACAAAAAATGAGAAAGTATCACATCGACGCGGCTAATCAACGGGCTAGGGAGATGCCCATCAATTGATGTCAATGCAAGGAGTAGGGATTGCCATGCAACGGATGCACTAGAGCTATAAATATATGAAAGGTCAACAAAAGAAACTAAGTGGGTGTGCATCCAACTTGCTTGCTCATGAAGACCTAGGGCATTTTGAGGAAGCCCATCGTTGGAATATAAAAGCCAAGTTCTATAATGAAAGAATCCCACTTAGTAAATAAAAGTGACAATATAGAAGACTTTCTATCATAAAGACCATGGTGCTATTTTGAGCACAAGTGTTGAAAAAGATAGTAGCATTATCCCCCCTTTTTTGGGCCTTTTTTTGGCCTTTCTTTTTTTCTTTTTTTTATTTGGCCTTTCTTTTTTTATTTGGCCTTTCCGTTTTTTTATTAGGGACAATGCTCTAAAAATGATGATCATCACACTTCTATTTTACTTACAACTCATGAATTACAACTCGATACTAGAACAAAATATGACTCTATATGAATGCCTCCAGTGGTGTACCGGGATATGCGATGACTCAAGAGTGACATGTATAAAAATTAAGCATGGTGGCTTTGCCACAAATACGATGTTAACTACATGATCATGCAAAAAGCAATATGACAATGATGAAGCGTGTCATAATAAATGGAACGGTGGAAAGTTGCATGGCAATATATCTCGGAATGGCTATGGAAATGCCAGGTAGGTATGGTGGCTGTTTTGAGGAAGATATAAGGAGGTTTATGTGTGATAGAGCGTATCGTACCACGGGGTTTGGATGCACCGGCGAAGTTTGCACCAACTCTCAAGGTGAGAAAGGGAAATGCACGGTACCATAGATGCTAGCAATGATGGTAAGGTAAAAGTCCGTATAATCCATGGACTCATCATTAGTCATAAAGAACTCATATACTTATTGTAGAAGTTTTATTAGCCCTCTAAGCAAAGTAGTACTATGCATGCTCCTAGGGGGAGGTTGGTAGGAGTTAACCATCGCGTGCCCCCGACCTCCACACATAAGGAAGGCAATCAAAAGAGCACCCTATGCAATAAATTTGTCACAGCTGTTACCATACTTGCATGCTACGGGACTTGCAAACCTCAACACAAGTATTTCTTAAATTCATAATTACATCAACTAGCATGACTCTAATATTACCACCTTCATTTCTCAAAACAATTATTAAGCATCAAGTTGATCATTGTATTCAATTCACTTCTCATGATAGTTTTTATTATACCCAACTTGGATGCGCACCATTCTAGGACCAATTTTATAAACATGGCAAATACCATGTTGTTCTAAAAGACTCTCAAAATAATATAAGTAAAGCATGAGAGATCAATAATTTGTAAAAAGTAAAATCACCACCATGCTCTAAAAAGATATAAGTGAAGCACTAGAGCAAAAACTATCTAGCTCAACAGATATAAGTGAAGCACGTAGAGTGTTCTAATAAATTCCGAATCATGTGAATCTCTCCCAAAAGGTGTGTACAACAAGGATGATTGTGGTAAAATAAAAAGAAAATATCCATATCATACAAGACGCTCTGAGCAAAACACATATCATGTGGTAAATAAAAATATAGCTCCAAGTGAAGTTACCGATAGACAAAGACGAAAGAGGGGATGCCTTCCGGGGCATCCCCCAGCTTAGTATTTTGGTTGTCCTTGAATATCTTGGGGTTCCATGGGCATCCCCAAGCTTAGGATCTTGCCACTACTTATTCCATAGTCCATCAAATCTTTACCCAAAACTTGAAAACTTCACAACACAAAACTCAACAGGAAATCTCATGAGCTCCATTAGTGCAAGAAATAAAAACCACCACTTAAGGTACTTTAATGAACTAAATATTTATTTATATTGGTGTTAAACCTACTGTATTCCAACTTCTCTATGGTTCATACCCCCCCCCCCCCCGATATTAGCCATAGATGCATCAAAATAAGCAAACAACACACGAAAAGCAGAATCTGTCAAAAACAGAACAGTCTGTAGCAATCTGTAACTTTCGAATACTTATGGAACTCCAAAAATCCTACCAAAATAGGAAGTCATAGGTAATTTGTATATTGATCTACTGAAAAAATAATCAACTCAAAATCACGTTTCTGTGATTTATTGAATTGTTTCTTGTGAGCGCAAAGTTTCTGTTTTTCAGCAGAATCAAATTAACTTTCACCCAAGATGATCCTATAGGTTCTACTTGGCACAAACACTAATTAAAAAATAAAATCGTATCTAACCAGAGGCTACTCGAATTATTTATTACTAAACAGGAACAAAAAACAAGGAAAAAAATAAAATATGGTTGCCTCCCAACAAGCGCTATCGTTTAACGCCCCTGGCTAGGCATAAAAGCGAGAATAGATCTAAGTATTGCCATCTTTAGCATTCAATTCATAAGTGGCTCGCATAATAGATTCATAAGGTAATTTAATTTTCTTTCTAGGAAAGTGTTCCATGCCTTTCCTTAATGGAAATTGGAATCTAATATTTCCTTCCTTCATATCTATAATTGCACCAATCGTTCTAAGGAAAGGCCTACCAAGAATAATAGGACATGAAAGATTGCAATCTATATCAAGAACCATAAAATCTGCGGGCACATAATTCCTATTGGCAACAATAAGAACATCATTTATCCTTCCCATAGGTTTCTTAACTGTGGAATCCGCAAGGTGCAAATTTAAAGAGCAATCATCAAATTCACGGAAACCAAGCATATCACATAAAGTTTTTGGAATCATGGAAACACTAGCACCCAAATCACACAAAGCATAGCATTCATGATCTTTTATTTTAATTTTTATTGTAGTTTCCCACTCATCATAAAGTTTTCTAGGGATATAAACTTCTAATTCAAGTTTTTCTTCATAAGATTGCATCAAAGCATCAACGATATGTTTAGTAAAAGCTTTATTTTGGCTATAAGCATGAGGAGAATTCAACACGGATTGCAACAAGGAAATACAATCTATTAAAGAACAATTATCATAATTAAATTCCTTGAAATCCAAAGTAGTGGGTTCATTGCTATGTAAAGTTTTAATCTCTCCAATCCCACTTTTACGAATTTTAACATCAAGATCAAAATTCTCCAAATCATGGGAACGCCTTTTAACTAAAGTTGATTCATCTCCAGTCCCATCATTATTAAGATTCATATTGCAAAACAGGGATTTAATAGGAGACACATCAATAACTTTTAGATCTTCATCATTATTTTCATGAAAACTAGAAGTAAAAGCTCTTACAAAGCAATCTTTCTTAGCACGCATCCTAGCGGTTCTTTCTTTGCACTCATCAATGGAAATTCTCATGGCTTTGAGAGACTCATTGATATCATGCTTAGGTGGAATAGATCTAAGTTTCAAAGAATCAACATAAAGAGAAATTCTATCCACGTTCCTAGCCAATTCATCAACTTTAAGCAATTTTTCTTCAAGCAAAGCATTGAAATTCTTTTGATAATTCATAAATTCTTTAACACTAATCTCAAAATCAGAGGGCATCTTATTAAAATTTCCATAAGAGTTGTTGTAAGAATTACCATAATTAGAGGAATTACTAGGAAACGGCCTAGGATTAAAGTTTCCTCTATAAGCGTTGTTACCAAAATTATTCCTACCAACAAAATTCACATCCATAGATTCATTATTATTCTCAATTAAAGTAGACAAAGGCATATCATTAGGATCAATAGTGGCACTTTTATTAGCAAACAATTTCATAAGTTCATCCATCTTTCCACTCAAAACATTAATTTCTTCTATAGCATGAACCTTTTTACTAGTAGATCTTTCAGTGTGCCATTGAGAATAATTAACCATAATATTATCTAGTAGTTTAGTAGCTTCTCCTAAAGTAATTTCCATAAAAGTGCCTCCCGCGGCTGAATCTAAAAGATTTCTAGAAGCAAAATTCAATCCGGCATAAAAATTTTGTATGATCATCCATAAATTCAAACCGTGTGTAGGACAATTACGTATCATTAATTTCATCCTCTCCCAAGATTGTGCAACATGCTCATGATCAAGTTGCTTAAAATTCATAATATTGTTTCTAAGAGAGATGATCTTAGCGGGAGGAAAATACTTAGAGATAAAAGCATCTTTGCACTTATTCCACGAATCAATACTATTTTTAGGCAAAGATGAAAACCAAGTTTTAGCACGATCTCTAAGTGAAAATGGAAACAACTTCAATTTAACAATATCATTATCCATGTCTTTCTTCTTTTGCATATCACACAAATCAACGAATTTGTTTAGATGAGTAGCGGCATCTTCACTAGGAAGGCCGGAGAATTGATCTTCCATAACAAGGTTCAACAAAGCAACATTGGTTTCACAAGATTCAACATCATTAAGAGGAGCAATCGGAGTGCTAAGGAAATCATTATTATTGGTATTGGAAAAATCACATAATTTAGTATTATCTTGAGCCATTGTGATAAGCAATCCAACACATAAGCACACAAGAGGCAAGAGAAAAAGAGGCAAACGGAAAAGAGAGGGTGAATAAAATGGCTAAGGTAAAGTGGGGGAGAGGAAAACGAGAGGCAAATGGCAAATAATGAAATGCGAGGGAGATGAGTTTGTGATGGGTACTTGGTATGTCCTGACTTGAGCGAAGACCTCTCCGGAAACGGCGCCAGAAAACCTTCTTGCTACCTCTTGAGCATGCGTTGGTTTTTCCCTTGAAGAGGAAAGGGTGATGCAGCAAAGTAGCGTATGTATTTCCCTCAGTTTTGAGAACCAAGGTATCAATCCAATAGGAGGCTCCTCCCAAGTCACACACGCCTACACAAACAAACAAGAACCTCGCAACCAACGCGATAAAGGGGTTGTCAATCCCTTCACGACCACTTGCAAAAGTGAGATCTGATAGAGATAATAAGATAAGATAAATATTGTTGGTATTTTTATGATATACATTAAAAAGTAAAGATTGCAAAATAAAGTAGATTGGAAACTTATATAATAGAGAATAGACTTGGGGCCATAGGTTTCACTAGTGGCTTCTTGCAATATAGCATAAGTATTACGGTGGGTGAACAAATTACTGTCGAGCAATTGATAGAAAAGTGCATAGTTATGAGAATATCTAGGCATGATCATGTATATAGGCATCACGTCCGCAACAACTAGACCGAAACGATTCTGCATCTACTACTATTACTCCACACATCTACCAACTCCTGCCTGCATCTAGAGTATTAAGTTCATAAGAACAGAGTAACGCATTAAGCAAGATGACATGATGTAGAGGGATAAACTCAAGCAATATGATATAAACCCCATGTTTTTATCCTTGATGGCAACAATACAATACGTGCCTTGATGCCCCTGATGTCACTGGGAAAGGACACCGCAAGATTGAACCCAAAGCAAAGTGTCGGTGTCAAAACCGGCGGATCTCGGGTAGGGGGTCCCGAACTCTGCGTCTAAGGCTAATGGTAACAGGAGACTGGGGACACGATGTTTACCCAGGTTCGGGCCCTCTCGATGGAGGTAATACCCTACTTCCGGCTTGATTGATCTTGATGATATGAGTATTACAAGAGTTGATCTACCATGAGATCGTAGAGGCTAAACCCTAGAAGCTAGCCTATGGTATGATTGTTGTTGTGTCCTACGGACTAAACCCTCCGGTTTATATAGACACCGGAAGGGGGCTAGGGTTACACAGAGTCGGTTACTGAGAAGGAGATCTACATCCGAATCGCCAAGATTGCCTTCCACGCTAAGGAGAGTCCAATCCAAACACGGGACGAAGTCTTCAATCTTATATCTTCATAGTCCAACAGTCCGGCCAAAGTACATAGTCCGGATATCTGGATACCCCCTTATCCAGGACTCCCTTAGTAGCCCCTGAACCAGGATTCAATGACGACGAGTCTGGCGCGTAGATTGTCTTTAGCATTGCGAGGCGGGTTCCATCTCCGAATACTCCAAGATAAATTCTGAACACGAGGACCGTGTCCGGCTCTGCAAGACAAATTTCATATACCACCGTAGAGAGAATAATAAACCACGAATCTAATCTGCTGACAACTCTTTGTAGCATGACATCATGCCACGGCCCGGTCATTATTCGAACCGTTTTCTACAACCTGCTTCCGCACATATTGCGAGGCGGTTTTTCTTGGCATGTCTTATCAAAGCAGAGATCGTGCCCCCTTATCGCGGGGTTCTCTTCAATACGGGCATGGGTAACCCAACCGTACCACCAATCGTGATGAGTGGGGAACGAGCAGGTTCCATTAGGAAAGCGGGGAGGCACAAAGTTTTCGTTGCCTCTATAAAGGGGAAAGGCCTCTCCCTTTCTACCCACGCCTTCTTTTCCTTCTGCTTGTCCCTTTCTTTTCGCCCGAGCCCTAGCGCCCAAGCATTCATCTTCCCACCAACAAAGGTTCTCCGAAAATGTCCGGATCCGGAGCAGGAGGCAAGTGGATGGCCTCCTCCGTCCAGGAGAAGGATATTAAAAAACTACAGGCAGTAGGGTATCTGGCCAAGAAAATCGGCCACCGTCTTCCGATAGCGGGACAAATTGTCCCTACTCCGGAGCCCCATGAGAGGGTCGTTTTCCTCCCCCATTTCGTCCGCGGGCTTGGGTTTCCCCTTCACCCATTTGTTCGCGGCATCATGTATTACTACGGGATTGATTTTCGCGATATATCCCCCAATTCCTTCCTCAACACATCGACGTTTATCGTCATGCGCGAGGCCTTTCTCCGCATCTCGCCGCACTTCAGACTATGGCTGAAGATCTTCAATGTGAAGCCCAAGGTGGTGAATGGCGAACACGCCGAGTGAGGAGGCGCCATGGTGAGAAGGATGCCCAAGGTCACATGGCTGACGGGTACTTTCAATGATTCCGTCAAGGAGTGGCAGCAGCAGTGGTTCTACATCACTAAGCCGCACGGCAAAAAATGGGCCGCTGCTCCTGAGTTTCGATCTGGAGCCCCTTGCGGCTTACGTCCTGCCCCAAGAAGGGCGTGAACTGGTTGTTGTTCGATGAACTGTCAATAATCCAGGCTCGTGTCAAAGGTATGGAAACAGGGCCATCAGGCTTGTTAACGTAGTCCAGGTGATGCTAGTCCGCCTGATCCTTCCTTGTCAGCACAGAAGCTGCAATTTGTGGGAGTATGACCCCGGCCAAGCACCAGATCCTCCGGGATCTTTTCGGCTCCTCGCACAAGGACATCTAGAAGGTGCTATTTAAGTCTGAAAAACCGTGGCCGGACTCCGCCGCGGACCACGGGTACCAACTGTCCCACCCCGCAAGTCCGGTAAGTCATCATTATGTCTCGGCCATCCACATGTCTTATTGGTATGTCCTGAGGGAGATGTTTTTTAAGTGCTTTTCCACGATCACCTCCGGGATGGACGAATAAGGCGGGGCGGATTCATTATCCGGCCCCGTTGCTGGAAGAACCAGTCGCCACTTCTGACGAAGATGCTAGTCCCAGCGCCTTACAAGGCACCAAAGAAAGAGGCCAATCAAAAGGCCAAGGAGACCAGGAGCGGCCTCCGTCGTCGCGGTGCCTCAGACACAAAGTCTGAAGACTCAAGTGACCATCCCTCCTCCGAAGAGGATGAGGAGGAGGAAGAGGACGAGGAGGAGGAAAAGGACGAGGAGGAAGAAGAGTACGAGTCCCCTACGAGGGGGAGGAAGAAAAGGACAACCTCCTCATCCTTAGAGGCAGATTCGCCTAAGAGGGGCAGAACACTCATCCCCGAGGCGTCCACCATGGCTACCGATAGCAGCCCGGAGTGGGATCCCAGGGCCCAGCCCTTGGTAAACTCGTAAGTGCATGAAATCCGAACATGTCCATGCATCCGGAATTACTCGAGTGTAATATTTCGGTTTGCACCGTACTTTTCACAGTCCGGCGAGGTCTCCTGCCAAATAGTCCTCATCGGAGGATTCATTGAGTTCTGATGCCTTGGAGAGCGAGACACCTCCAAGGTTCCCTTTGCCAAAGCCTGGTTGTGACACCGAGGTGTCGTCCCAAAAGGACCTAAGCCAGGGGGTATACCTCGGGGGGCGGACACACGGGAGCAGCGGTTCCCATGAACGTCGACGGCGGGGGCGATCTTGGATTCAGCCCACAGTCGGACATAGTCCCGGAGACCCTTGAGGCTCCGGGATTAGGCAGGCAGCCCATATTGACTGGAGGTGGCGATCCTGCTCCACCTGCGACCTCTGTCCAACCAAAGGTGTCGGGCAGCCTATCGACAGTGCTGGAGAGCGCTTCCATCATTGATGAACATCGTGCCCTTATGGGCGCGGTGGTAGAAAAGATTCAGGCCGCCGAGAGCGGACTGAATGAATCCAGCATCAGCCTTATAAAAGGCTTGGAAGTATGTTATAGGAGTTGTTAGAAGACTGTCATAGTATAGATAGTAGCCCCTGATACACTGTTCGGAGAGGACAGGAACCGGACAGGGGATCAAAGTTCCGTCCGCAGGAGACTCAGCTAATGACATATATCTATTGCTTTATGAATCAGGCGTCTGCAGGGACTGCCTCCTCTCATACTGCAGAGGTGTCCGGACTCAAACAGAGTCTGGAGCGGGCCGAAGAGGAACTCGGCGGAGTGAAGAAGCAGCTGGAGGATAAACAAGGTATGTTGAAACTTTAGTAAGTTTTAGCACAAGTAAGTAGTTGTGTCTAACTTAAAGCATTTATATTGCGCACTCTAGGAGCAAATGCCGAAATTGAGGCGCTCAAGAAGGTTGTTGCCTTGGCCAAAAAGAAGGCAGTCGTGGAGTAGGCTCTCCGCAAGAAGCACGAGGCCAGGGTCGTGGAAGCTGAACGAGAGCTTCAGGAGGCCGTGAAGAAAAGCGAGACTTTGGAGCAGAGTCTATTATTGAAAGAATCCAAACTCGTCCAAGCTCTCCGAACCGCAAATGATGCTCGGGAGGAAGCCCAGGCTTCTTTGAAGGATATTTAGGAGGCATGGAAGATTGCGGCTGGTAAGGATTTTTCTTATTCAAAGCGATTTGTATGCGATCGCAGGGAAGATTCATGGTGACCCATTGAATCCTTATTTTTCCAGGGGCGTTTGCAGATCTGCCACGCAGCATATCTGATGCTGCCTAATTCTGCCGAGCTGAGGAGAAGGAAACTATGGAGAAGCTCTTCTGGTCGCAGTATTTGGCGCCGAATTATCCGGTGCCGTTTGTCGACCAGCTGAAGCAGCTGATCGAACTGCATTAGGCGGCCGAACTAGCCATGAAGGATTTGGTTATCCGGCTATGGCCCACCGAGCCCATTCCGAGCAGTTTCTTTTGGCTCGTGAAGTGAATGTGAGTGCCTGACCTCGGTTGGACGCCATTAAGCGGTCGGTGAGGGAGTCCTCGATAAGGGGGTATCCGTACAGCCGGACTATGTACTTTAGCTGGACTGTTGGACTATGAAGATACAAGATTGAAGACTTCGTCCCGTGTCCGGATGGGATTCTCCTTGGCGTGGAAGGCAAGCTTCGCGATTCAGATGTAGATCTCCTTCTCTGTAACCGACTCTGTGTAACCCTAGCCCCCTCCAGTGTCTATATAAACGGGAGGGTTTAGTCCGTAGGACACAACAACAATCATACCATAGGCTAGCTTCTAGGGTTTAGCCTCTATGATCTCGTGGTAGATCAACTCTTGTAATACTCGTATCATCAAGATCAATCAAGAAGGAAGTATGGTATTACCTCCATCGAGAGGGCCCGAACCTGGGTAAACATCATGTCCCTAGTCTCCTGTTACCATTAGCCTTAGATGCACAGTTCAGGAACCCCTACCCAAGATCCGCCGGTTTTGACACCGACATTGGTGCTTTCATTGAGAGTTCCTCTGTGTCGTCGCTGTAAGGCTTGATGGCTTCTCCAACCTTCAACAACACCGTCCAGGGAGAGACTTTTCTCCCCGGATAGATTTTCGTGTTCGGCAGCTTCGCACTGCGGGCCAACTCGCTTGGCCATCTAGAGCAGATCGACAGCTACGCCCCTGGCTCTTAGGTCAGGTTCGGGAACCTAAACTACATTGCCGACATCCACGGAGACTTGATCTTTGACGGATTCAAGCCCACGTCAGGAGCGCCGAACGGTCGCCACGCGCATGACATAGATCTGTCGTCGGACAGTTTGGGATATCGCGCCTGCCATGGCTTCGGACTTTGATCCAGAGCAGATCGTGCCATCTGAGGATGGGTGGATGGACCCCGCCACGGAGGTCGCACACCTATCGGCGTTGGAGCCGAACACAGACTCCGCTTCTGAGGAAATCTGTGTCTCCGGACCCCCCCGAACTTATCTTCGGTCGAAGGTCCCGGCCGCGTGCATCCATGCCCATCGAATGTGATTGGGCTCCGGTCATGGAATTCACCGCCGCGGATATCTTCCAGCACTCCCCCTTTGGCGATGTGCTAAATTCATTAAGGTCTTTCTCTCTGTCAGGAGATTCCTGGCCGAACTATGTTCGGCTCGAGTGGGAAGCAGGCAACGAAGAAATTCGTCACCCACCCACCACCCACTTCATAGCCACGTTCGATGATTTGACCGACGTGCTTAACTTCGAATCCGAAGACATGGACGGAATAGACGACAATGCGGGAGAAGAACAGGAACCACTGCCCATAGGGCGCTGGACTGCCACCTCTTCATATGATATATATATGGTGGATACTCCCAAAGAAAACAATGGCGATGAGGCAACAGGAGATAACCCCTTAGGGAAGAAATCAAAGCATGGGCGTCATCAGCACCGCTCCAAGCCCCGCCACAGCAACACCGGCACTGGAGAAGAAAATAATCCATATGGCACCGAAGAGGAATACAATCTTGATCAGCCTACCTTCATGCAAGCCGAACAAGAACACGGGCAGGTCAACCCAGATGAACAGGCGACGGACGGATACTTGGAGGATGATAACTATATGCCTCCCTCCGAAGACGAGGTCAGCCTCGGTGACGACAAATTCGGCGTACCGGAGGATCCCATAGAGCAGGAGCGCTTCAAGCACCAGCTTATAGCCACTGCAAGAAGCCTAAAGAAGAAGCAACAGCAGCTACAAGCAGACCAGGGTATGCTAACAAACAAACAGACTAAGGCCCCGGCAGCCGAGGAATACGGACTCGACCGCCGAAAACAATATTACCCAAATAGGCTACTACCTCAATTCGAGGAAAAGGCACTAAAGCCCGGACGATAGCCTAAACCCCGCCGCCAACACACTACGTCCAGGGGGCTACACACAAGACATAGCAAGCACCCTAGGCACATCAGTAGCCAGGAACAGCGTCCGCAAACCCTCGCACAACAAATATAAGCGTCCGAAGAGAAGGGACGACACCCAGGACACGGCAGTCAATTCAGGAGCCCGCAGCCCTCAGCCCGTTCAGCGGGAGAAGACATTTCAAACATGGGCCCCTCCAGCCTGAACCGCATACTTGACCGCCCATGTCAAATTCATGGTACCCCAGGAACGGCAGCCAATCATACCAATAGAGAATGTTGGGTCTTTAAACAGGTCGGCAGGCAAACGCCGTAAATAGTAAGAAGGGGTCCCAGGGCAAGAAGCCCAGATCATCAAACAGCACAAGGCAAAAGAAATTTCTTCCGCCAATCAAAGCCGTGAGCACGACAAACACCATCCACATAGGAGCAGATGTACACTCTTCGGGACGTCACCTCAACGAAGCAAGTTGCCCCGTCGTATAAAAATACGACCGATCATCTTCGATCGACTAGACTGTCCGGCCAATATAAACCAGAGGTATTCCCCTATTGGCGGTGACATCGGTCCAAACTTGTTGCACAAGGGCATGGTGCGTCGGATAGCGATTGATCACTCAAGGATCAGAACCACTAAAAAACTGATTTCAGAGTGTGATAACAAGGCGCGAAGGTCATTTAGGCCCCGCCACTCTGGACATGGTCTTCGGATCACCGAAATATTGCCATACCGAATAATAAATCTTCGACATTACACCTCTAGGCAGTGGCTATTCAGCACTGCCAGGATAAACTGTGACTCAACGCATTATAACACAATGCCTACGGCAACCTTAAAACACCAGACCCACGTAATGTAGTCACAATTATGGACAAGACTGAATTTCACCTCGGCGCCGAAAAGTATTTGGCCACCTTAGTAACAGAAGCAGCGAGTCGCGGCTTTTTCAATCGAATCTTGATTCGACAGCCAAACTCCCGGACACCGATAAAGGAGTCTGAACTACTTCATGATACATCAGCCTGATCAGGGCTCAAACAGGCCCTCCGGCATAAGCTGGATGGGCCACATCCCACGGCTCAGCCGCTGTGCGGCATGCACACACCTTTAGCATTTTTTGCAGGTTTGCCTCTACGCATAACCGGACCGGCGACATGGAATCAGCTCGGACGCACAAAGGGGGTATCTTCACCCCACCCGAATACAATCCGGATACTACTTCGGATCTGTGCACAGCTCCCTACCGCCCAGTCCCAACAGGTTCTGCCATCATGCCTCTCTTTTATAACATGCACTGTACTCATACGCGTAGCCGAATTACTTGAATACAACATGTA
This sequence comes from Triticum aestivum, assembly GCF_018294505.1. NCBI lineage: Eukaryota > Viridiplantae > Streptophyta > Magnoliopsida > Poales > Poaceae > Triticum > Triticum aestivum. The sequence continues at coordinate 638,985,628 of NC_057810.1, forward strand.
GAGTCATTTTACGCTTACCTGCTATTATTTCTCACCGGCATTTTGTCATCACGGCATCCAAAACATCATGGAATGCCTTAAAACGCCAGGGGCTTCATTGCGCCCGCACTATGGCAACAAAGGCCGACCACCTTCTCGGTCGTTCGGCACCCCAAACTTATAGCATTATATGCATCAGCCCCGAATCATGTCTTGGGTAATTAGTTGGGTTTGCCTGACTCCCATGTTTTGGTACCTTACGTTCCGCAATATCGGCTAAGGTAGCGCTGGGAGAACTGCTGCAATTGTGTCCCGGTTCTTCCGGATGAACACCTCAGTAGAGAAAGCCGAAAACTGACTGTCATGATAAGGCGAGAGCTGGTCAACTGTTCAAGAGGTTGTAAAATCTTTAAGGATTTATTCTGCATAATGCCATAATAAAATGCAGAGTGCGAAGTATCGATCTATCGATCAGGCGCTATTAGAGCCCCTCATGCGGTCTTCCGAACACCAGGGGTTGCGCCTCCCATACTCGAATTCCTATGGCTAAGTGAGAGTAATAAAGCCCTATAGTCCGATTGCCTGGTTCGCTGTGCTGAACACCTCCTTCATGGACCCAAGAATGGGATAAAGAGTGTTCAGGTCTATCCTGAACACCCCTGTAGTTCCTACGTGGGGGCAGAAGCCAACGACTGGTCAACTCTCAAGATTAACATATAAAACGGCCGCGCAGGAATAAAATTTACACATAACAGGCACATACATAAAAGTGACTTTGTTCCGCCTTACAAAGGATAGCACAACTGCCTTTAGGGAAAAATAATGTCTTTTGCACATTGCTCTACCACAAGGTGGGCCCCTTTCAGGACACCATCATAATATAATTCGGGCTTGCGGTGCTCCTTCCCCTCCGACGGCCCCTCGGTCATCAGCTTCTCAGCATCAAGCTTCCCCCAGTGCACTTTCACACGGGAAAATGCCATTCGTGCACCTTCTATGCAAACCGACCGCTTAATGACGTCCAGCCGAGGGCGGGCACTCACAATTCACTTCACAAGCCCAAAGAAACTGCTCGGAATGGGCTCAGTGGGCCATAGCCGGATAACCAAATCCTTCATGGCTAGTTCGGTCGCCTGATGCAGTTTGATCAGCTGCTTCAGCTGGTCGACAAACGGCACCAGATAATTCGGCGCCAAATACTGCGACTAGAAGATCTTCTCCGCAGTTTCCTTCTCCTCGGCTCAGTAGAATTGGGCAGCATCAGATATGTTGCGTGGCAGATCTGCAAACACCCCTGGAAAAATCAGGATTCAATGAGTCACCATGAATCTTCCCTGCGATCGCATACAAATCGCTTTGAATAAGAAAAACCCTTACCAGTCGCAATCTTTCGCGCCTCCTAAATATCCTTCGGAGAAGCTTGGGCTTCCTCCCGAGCATCATTTGCGGTCCGGAGATCTTGGACGAGTTCGGATTCTTTCAATAATAGACTCTGCTCCAAAGTCTCGCTTTTCTTCATGGCCTCCTGAAGCTCTCATTCAGCTTCCACGACATGGCCTCGTGCTTCTTGCGGAGATCCTGCTCCGCGGTTGCCTTCTTTTCGGCCAAGGCAACAACCTTCTTGAGCACCTCAATTTCGGCATTTGCTCCTAGAGTGCGCAATATAAATGCTTTAAGTTAGACACAACTACTTACTTGTGCTAAAACTTACTAAAGTTTCAACATACCTTGTTTATCCTCCAGCTGCTTCTTCACTCGGCCGAGTTCCTCTTCGGCCCGCTCCAGACTATGCTTGAGTCCAGACACCTCTGTAGTATGAGAGGAGGCAGTCGCTGCAGATGCCTGATTCATAAAGCAATAGATATATGTCATTAGCTAAGTCTCCTGTGGATGGAACTTTGATCCCCTGTCCGGTTCCTGTCCTCTCCGAACAGTTTATCAGGGGCTACTATCTATACTATGATAGACTTCTAACAACTCCTAAAACATACCTCCAAGCCTTTTATAAGGCTGATGCAGGATTCATTTAGTCTGCTCTCGACGGCCTGAATCTTTTCTATCACCACGCCCATAAGGGCGCGATGTTCATCAATGATGGAAGCGCTCTCCAGCGCTGTCGATAGGCCGCCCGGCACCTTTGGTTGGACAGAGGTCACGGGTGGAGCAGGATTGCCCCCTCTAGTCAAGATGGGCTGCCTGCCTAATCCTGGAGCCTCAAGGGTCTCCGGGACTGTGTCCGGCTATGGGCCGAATCCAGGATCGCCCCCGCCATCGACATTCATGGGAACCGCCGCTCCCGCGTGTCCGGCCCCTGAAGTATGCCCCCCTGGCTCAGGTCCTTTTGGGACAACACCTCGGTGTCACAACCAGGCTTTGGGGAAGGGGCCCTTGGAGGTGTCTCGCTCTCCAAGGCATCGGAACTCAACGAATCCTCCGATGAGGACTGTTTGGTAGGAGACCTTGCCGGACTGTAAAATGTACGGTGCAAATCGAAATATTACACTCTAGTAATTCCAGATGCATGGACATGTTCGGATTTCATGCACTTACGAGTTTACCAGGGGCTAGGCCCTGGGATCCCACTCCGGGCTGCTGTCGGTAGCCGTGGTGGACGCCTTGGGGATGAGTGTTCTTCCCCTCTTAGGCGAATCTGCCTCTAAGGATGAGGAGGTTGTCCTTTTCTTCCTCCCCCTTGTAGGGCACTCGTACTCTTCTTCCTCCTCGTCCTCTTCCTCCTCCTTCTCCTCTTCCTCCTTGTCGTCCTCTTTGGAGGAGGGATGGTCACTGGAGTCTTCGTACTTCATGTCCGAGGCACCGCGACGACGGAGGCCACTCCTGGTCTCCTTGGCCTCTTGATTGGCCTCTTTCTTCGGTGCCTCGTAAGGCGCTGGGACCAACATCTTCGTAAGAAGTGGTCCGGCCGGTTCTTCCGGCAACAGGGCCGGGCAATGAATCCGCTCCGCCTTCTTCGTCCATCTCTGAGGTGATGGAAAAGCACGTTAAAAAACATCTCCCTCGGGACATACCAATAAGACATGCGGATGGCCGAGACATAATGATGACTTACCAGACTTACCAGACTTCTGGTCCGAGGCGGAGTCCGGCCACAGTTTTCCGGACTTAAAGAGCACCTTCCAGATGTCCTTGTGCGAGGAGACGAAAAGCTCTCGTAGGATCTGGTGCTCGGCCGGGTCATACTCCCACAAATTGCAGCTTCTGTGCTGGCAAGGAAGGATCAGGCGGACTAGCATCACCTGGACTATGTCAACAAGCCTGATGGCCCTGTCTTCCATACCTTTGACACGTGCCTGGATTACTGAGAGTTCGTCGGATGACGACCAGTTCACGCCCTTCTTGGGCCAGGACGTAAGCCGCAAAGGGGCTCCAGATCGGAACTCAGGAGCAGCGGCCCATTTTTTGCCGTGCGGCTCAGTGATGTAGAACCACTGCTGCTACCACTCCTTGACGGAATCATTGAAAGTGCCCGTCGGACATGTGACCTTGGGCATCTTTCTCACCATGGCGCCTCCGCACTCGACGTGTTGGCCATTCACCACCTTGGGCTTCAGTTTAAGATCTTCAGCCATAGTCCGAAGTATGGCGAGTTGCGGAGAAAGGCCTCGCGCGCGATGATAAATGTCGAGATGTTGAGGAAGGAATTGGGGGATAGATCGTGAAAATCAATCCCGTAGTAATATATGATGCCGCGAACAAAAGGGTGAAGGGGAACCCAAGCCTGTGGACGAAATGGGGGAGGAAAACGACCCTCTCATGGGGCTCCGTAGTAGGAAAATTTGTCTCGCCATCGGAAGACGGTGGCCGATTTTCTTGGCCAGATACTCGGCTGCCCGCAGTTTTTTAATATCCTTCTCCTGGACACAGGAGGCCATCCACTTGCCTCCTGCTCTGGATCCGGACATTTTTGGAGAACCTTTATTGGTGGGAAGATGAATGCTTGGGCGCTTGGGCTCGGGCGAAAAGAAAGGGACGAGCAGAAGGAAAAGATGGCGTGGGTAGAGGGAGAGGCTTTTCCCCTTTATAGAGGCAATGCAAACTTTGTGCCTCCCCGCTTGCCTAATGGAACCTGCTCGTTCCCCACTCACCGCGATTGGTGGTACGGTTGGGTTACCCACGCCCGTATTAAAGAGAACCCCGCGATAAGGGGGCACGATCTCTGCTTTGATAAGACGTGCCAAGGAAACCGCCTCGCAATATGTGCGGAAGCAGGTTGTAGAAAACAGTTCGAATAAGGACCGGGCCGTGGCGTGATGTCACGCTACGAAGAGTTGTCAGCAGATTAGATTCGTGGTTTATTATTCTCTCTATGGTGGTATATGAAATTTGTCTTGCAGAGCTGGACACGGTCCTTGTGTTCGGAATTTATCTTGGTGTATTCGAAGATGGAACCCGGCTTGCAATGCCGAAGACAATCTACGCGCCAGACTCGTCGTCATTGAAGCCTGGTTCAGGGGCTACTGAGGGAGTCCTGGATAAGGGGGTATCCGGACAGCCAAACTATGTACTTTGGCCGGGCTATTGGACTATGAAGATACAAGATTGAAGACTTTGTCCCGTGTCCGAATGGGACTCTCCTTGGCATGGAAGGCAAGCTTGGCGATTCGGATGTAGATCTCCTTCTCTATAACCGACTCTGTGTAACCCTAACCCCCTCCGGTGTCTATATAAACCGGAGGGTTTAGTCCGTAGGACACAACAACAATCATACCATAGGCTAGCTTCTAGGGTTTAGCCTCTACGATCTCGGGATAGATCAACTCTTGTAATACTCATATCATCAAGATCAATCAAGCACGAAGTAGGGTATTACCTCCATCAAGAGGGCCCGAACCTAGGTAAACATCGTGTCCCCAGTCTCCTGTTACCATTAGTCTTAGAATCGCAGTTCGGGACCCCCTACCCGAGATCCGCCGGTTTTGACACCGACAGTCAGTTTGCATAAAAGGTGCACGAATGGCATTTGCCCATGCGAAAGTGCACTGGGGAAGCTTGATGCTGAGAAGTTGATGACCGAGGGGCCGCTGAAGGGGAAGGAGCACCGCAAGCCCGAATTATATTATGATGGTATCCTGAAAGGGGCCCGCCTTGTGGCAGAGCAATGTGCGAAAGACATTATTTTTCCCTAAAGGCAGTTGTGATGTCCTTTGTAAGGCGGAACAAAGTCACTTTTATGTATGTGCCTGTTATGTGTAAATTTTATTCCTGCGCGGCCGTTTTATATGTTAATCTTGAGAGTTAGCCAGTCGTCGGCTTCTACCCCCACATAGGAACTACGGGGGTGTTCGGGATACACTAGAACACTCTTTATCCGATTCTTGGGTCCATGAATGAGGTGTTCAGCACAGCAAACCAGGCAATCGGACTATAGGGTTTTGTTACTCTCACTTAGCCATAGGAATTCGAGTATGGGAGGCGCAGCCCCTGGTGTTCGGAAGGCCGCACGAGGGGCTCTAATAGCGCCTGATCGATAGATTGATCCTTCGCACTCTGCATTTTATTATGGCATTATGCGGAATAAATCCTTAAAGATTTTACAACCTCTCGAATAGCTAAACAGCTCTCGCCTTATCATGATAGTCAGTTTTCGGCTTTCTCTACTGAGGTGTTCGTCCGGAAGAACCAGGACACAATCGCGGCAGTTCTCCCAGCGCTACCTTAGCCAATATTGCAGAACATAAGGTACCAAAACATGGGAGCCAGGCAAACCCAACTAATGGCCCAAGACATGATTCGGAGCTGATGCATATAATGTTATAAGTTCGGGGTGCCGAACGACTGAGAAGGTGGTCGGACTTTGTTGCCATAGTGCGGGTGCAATGAAGCCCCTGGCGTTTTAAGGCATGACACGATGTTTCGGATGCCGTGATGACAAAATGCCGGTGAGAAATGATAGCAGGTAAGCGTCAAATGACTCTACATGTTGTATTCAAGTAATACAGCTATGCATATGAGTACGGTGCATGTTATAAAAGAGAGGCATGAGGGCAGAACCTGTTGGGACTGGGCGGTAGGGAGCTGTGCACCGATCCGAAGTAGTATCCGAATTGTATTCGGGTGGGGTGAAGATACCCCCTTTGTGCCTCCGAGCTGATTCCATGTCGTCGGTCCAGTTATGCGTAAAGGCAAACCTGCAAAAAATGCTAAAGGTGTGTGCGTGCCGCACAGCGGCTGAGCCGTGGGATGTGGCCCGTCTAGCTTATGCCGGAGGGCCTGTTTGAGCCCTGATCAGGCTGAGGTATCATGAAGGAGTTTGGACTCCTTTATCGGTGTCCGGGAGTTTGGCTGTCGAATCAAGATTCGATTGAAAAATCCACGACTCGCTGCTTCTGTTACTAAGGTGGCCGAATAGTTTTCGGCGCCGAGGTGAAGTTCGGTCTTGTCTGTAATTGTGACATTACGTGGGTCTGGTGTTTTAAGGTTGTCGTGGGCATTGTGTTATAATGCGTTGAGTCGCAGTTTATCCTGGCAGTGCTGAATAGCCACTGCCTGTCGAAGATTTATTCTTCGGTATGGCAATCTTTCGGTGATCCGAAGACCATCTCCAGAGTGACGGGGCTTCAATGACCTTCACGCCTAGTTATGACACTCTGAAATGAGTTTTTTAGTGGGTCTGATCCTCGAGTGATCAATCGCTATCCGACGCACCGTGTCCTTATGCAGCAAGTTTGGACTGTTGTCACCGCCAATAGGGGAATACCTCTGGTTTATATTGGCTGGACAGTCTAGTCGATCAAGGATGATCGATCGTATTTTTATACGACGGGGCAACTTTCTTTGTTGAGGTGACGTCTCGAAGAGTGTACATCTGCTCCTATGTGGATGGTGTTTGTCGTGTTCCCGGCTTTGATTAGCGGAAGAAATTTCTTTCGCCCTGTGTTGTTTGATGATTTGGGCTTCTTGCCCTGGGACCCCTTCTTACTATTTTCGGCGTTTGCCTGCCGACCTGTTTAAAGACCCAGCATTCTCTATTGGTATGATTGGCTGCCGTTCCTGGGGTACCATGAATTTGACATGGGTGGTCAAGTATGCGGTTCAGGATGGAGGGGCCCATGTTTTGAAATATCTTCTCCCGCTGAATGGGCTAAGGGTTGCGGGCTCCTGAATTGACTGTCGTGTCCTGGGTGTCGTCCCTTGTCTTTGGACGCTTATATTTGTTGTGCCAGGGTATGCGGACGCTGTTCCTGGCTGCTGATGTGCCCAGGGTGCTTGCTATGTCTTGCGTGTAGACCCTGACCGTAGTGTGTTGGCGGGGGGGTTTAGGCTATCGTCCGGGCTTTAGTGCCTTTTCCTCGAATTAAGGTAGTAGCCTGCGCTTTGGGTAATATTGTTTTCGGCGGTCGAGTCCGTATTCCTCGGCTGCCCAGGCCTTAGTCCGTTTGTCTGTTAGCATATCCTGATCTGCTTGTAGCTGTTGTTGCTTCTTCTTTAGGCTTCTTGCAGTGGCTATAAGCCGGCGCTTGAAGCGCTCCTGCTCTATGGGATCCTCCGGTATGCCGAATTCGTCGTCACTGAGGCTCACCTCGTCTTCGGAGGGAGGCATATAGTTATCGTCCTCCAAGAATCCATCTGTTGCCTGTCCATCTAGGCTGGCCTGCCTGTGTTCTTGTTCGGCTTGCTCCAAGGTAGGCTGATTAGGATTGTATTCCTCTTTGGCGCCATCTGGATTATTTTCCTCTCCAGTGCCGGTGTTGCTGTGGCGGGGCTTGGAGCGGCACCGATGACGCCCATGCTTTGATTTCTTCCCTGAGGGGTTATCTCCTGTTGCCTCATCGCCATTGTTTTCTTTGGGAGTATCCACCATATATATATCATATCAAGAGGTGGTAGTCCAGCGCCCTGTGGGCGGTGGTTCCTGTTCTTCTCCCGCATTGTCGTCTATTCCATCCATGTCTTTGGAGTCGAAGTTAAGCACGTCGGTCAAATCATCGACCGTGGCTATGAAGTGGGTGGTGGGTGGGTGATGAATTTCTTCGTTGCCTGCTTCCCACTCAAGCCGAACATAGTTCGGCCAGGAATCTCCTGACAGAGAGAAAGACCTTAATGAATTTAGCACATCGCCAAAGGGGGAGTGCTGGAAGATATCCGCGGCGGTGAATTCCATGACCGGAGCCCAATCAGATTCGATGGGCATGGATGCACGCGGTCCGGGACCTTCTGTCAGGACCCGGACTCAATGCCACATCGATCTAGCATGTAACACCTCATATCACTTTGTGGCCTCACGCACGGTATTCCCACGGGTGTCGCCTTACCTTTGCCCGGGACCGTTTGTGCCTTTTGGCACACGTATATGATAGTGTCGCTAGCATCCATATGATAAGGAGACCGGGCTGACATGGCTAGTCGTAAACCCAAAGTGGCACAAACCTACAGGGACAGGCATCCATGACCCAGCATCGAACGTGTCGGTCAACAGCGAGTGAATCCAGGCTGTAGCACTGGGCTAGCAGGACTCCGGTGAACCGGGCTGTAGCGGGCTAACAGGACTCTGGTATTCATCGTGTGACATTTCCCCGAGGGGACAGACACAGGAACGAAGAAGGACACATGCCGGCCAGCCTAAGTGTTCCGGAGCAGTAGCAAGCTACCATGGCTCAGTGGAAACACTAGGAGACATTTCCCGGTAAGAGAGGCTACTAAGGATAAACAACTAGATAGTCAGATCCCACACATACCAAGCATTTCAATAACATACACACAATATGCTCGATATGTGCAAATACAACATGGCATCACAACATGACTCTACAACTCAAGTATTTATTCATTAGGCTCCGAGGAGCAAGATATTACAAACAGGGGTCTCATGACCCAACATTCAGAGCATACAAATCAAAGCACAAGCGGAAGTTTAACATGTCTGAGTACAGACATCTACAAATGGAAAAGGCTGAGAAGCCTGACTATCTACCAGATCCTGCCGAGGGCACAAGATCGTAGCTGAGGTAACAAGCTAAACGTCGAAGTCCACGTGAAACTACTAGTGAGACTGAAGTCTCTCTCTGCAAAAACATAAACTAAGCAACGTGAGTACAAATGTACCCAGCAAGACTTACATCAGAACTAACTACATATGCATCATTATCAACAAAGGGGATGGTGGGGTTTAACTGCAGCAAGCCAGCTTTGACTCGGTGGCTATCCTAAACTACGACTGCAAGCAACTCTTTTGAGGTGGCGCACACGAGTCCACATATTCACCAACCAATACACCATTATGGAACCGCTCCCGTCTCCCTACGAGAATGCCATCCATAGCACTCACGCTTATCTTGCGTATTTTAGAGTATCCACTTTCACTTGTCTATGAACTGATATAAGCAACCCAGAAGTCCTTTACCGCGGACACGGCTATTCGAATAGATGATGTTAACCCTGCAGGGGTGTACTTCTTCATACATGTTTCCACCACTTAGCGTCTGCACACGACATGTTCTCGGAAGACTTCAAGCGAAAGCCGACGTGGGTGTAGACCATGACCTACCTAAACACTCAAGTCTCTAGTCCAGGTTTATCGCCTATTCGGGTTCCATCCATGAGGAGATCCGGTCGGAGTTTCGCTCACAGCCCCAAACGATGTGTGCAGGGTTCCCGAGATACCTAACGGGTATCCGGTACACCGTGCCACGTACCTACCGCATCACAGCCCACCCCTACGGTCAGCGCTGTCCACGGCCTCCAGTAAGCTACAAACACCAGAAACTACTTGCAACTCCTGGACAGAGGACTAGGGTGAATAAGAAGTCGAGCGGGGTCATATTTCAGGGCCCAATGTATGGTAGTAGCTGAATCATGGATCACAAACACAGAACTCGGTTCCTAAGGACGGCTTCAATGAGACAACCCACCATGTACTCGTACATGGCCTCTCACCGCTACCTTTACCAAATCGTGTTCACCACTTAGCTCACACACAGTAGGACATGTTCACACACCTCTGATTCATCCCCGATGAATCAGACCTGACTCAACTCTAAGCAGTAGCAGGCATGACAAACAAACATGAATGAGTAGGCACAACAGGGCTCAAACAACTCCTACTCATACTAGTGGGTTTCATCTATTTACTGTGGCAATGACAGGTCATGCAGAGGATAAAGGGGTTCAGCTACCGCAGCAAGTAACAAATGACTCGTTGTTGTTCTAATGCAGTAAAAGAGAGCAGGGCGAGAGAGTAGGATTGTATCGGAATGAACAAGGGGGTTTTGCTTGCCTGGCACTTCTGAAGATAGCATTGAGTCTTCATCAGTGTCAACGATCACGTCATCGGTACAACGTCTATCGAGGGGGAACAACACCGGCAAACACAGAAGAAACACGATCAATGCAATGCACAATATGATGCATGCTATGACATGGCAATATGAATGTGTTTTGTGCTAATGCACCTAGCTATGATTTAAATGAAGTTGGTTTGAATACATGATTCAAATTCCAACTCCATATATGGTTATTTAAATGCCCTTTATTTGTTTTGTCCAAAACAGAGGACAAACATTGTTCAAACATGCATGAAAATGGTACAGATGGGTTCCTTGAATTTTTCTGATAATTTTTCATATATAATTTGTTTAATTTGGAGTCACGGTTGAATTACTATGATTTTTAGAAGTTTTAAACATTTTCTGGAAATAATAAATCATTTAAGATTTATTTAAATTCCAGAAAGGAATTATTGCGTCAGCATGACCTCATAGTGACGTCAGCAGGTCAACAGGTCACTGTCCGGTCAAACCTGACAGTGGGTCCCGCGTGTTAGTGTAATTAGTCTAACTAATTTTTAGTTAGTCCTAATCCTAATTTAATTAGCAGGTGGGTCCCATCTGTCATAGACCAGGGGGGTCAAACTGGGCCCACCCGGGTCAACTCGGTCAGCGGGGTCAATCCCGCCGGCGTTGAGTCGCCGGCGAGGCCGAGACGGCGGAGAGGCTCGGATTTTGTCCTCCGGCGACCAAATTAGCGGCCGAGACCACCTACAGAGAGCTGGCACTCTCGCACATCCATTGGAGCAAGCGAGAGAGGCTGCAGTGGAGTGAGCTCACCGGAGTCGAGCTCGTGGCGGCGGCCGGAGTACGGGCGAGGTCGGGGTTGGCGCTAGGGGCACGGGAGGGGGAGCTGGTGTGTGTGTTAGGTTCCTGGTGAGGTGTGGAGCACGTTGCCGTGCTCGGGAGTTAGCTACGGTGGCTCTGGCCTTGTCTGCGTCATCGCCGGCGGCGAGGAGCTCACGGCCCCGGTGAAAAGGGCGGCTAGAGTGCGGGAACGAGCGCGGGGAGGAGGGGGAATGGAAGAGGAGCTCACAGCGGATCCGGTAGAGGCAACGGCGAGGCCGGGGAGGGGCTGGAGCTCGCGAATCCTCAAAAGTTCGCCGGCGGCCGAAGGTTGGGGACGAGCTCCGGGAAGACGCTACAGGGCTCCTGCGGTCGAATGGGTTGGTGTAGAGGACGCAGAAGGCGATGGCGGTTCCGCTGGACTCATCGGAGAGGCACGGGGTGGACGGTGGCCACGGTGGTGCTCGTCGGCGGCGGCGGGTGTGTTCGGTGGCTACGTGCGAGAGAGCCAGAGGAGGAGAGGAGCTCGGGGAGAGAGTGAGAGGCCTGGGGGGCGCGTGGCTGTCTCCGTGGCGCTGGAAGGGCCTCGAGGGCGTGAGGCAGGCAGGGAGGAGGCCTCGGCGTCGCCAGCGCTCGCCACCGAGCTGCTTCGGGGCGAGGGGAGGAAGGCGACAGGAAGAGGTGGGCTGGGCCGCGCTGGGCCGGTCCTGTTGGGCCACCAGGTAAGTGGACCAGGTGAGAACTGTTCTTTTAATTTTTTTGTTCTGTTACCCTTTTTATTTTATTTTGCCACTGTTTTCAAATTCAAAATAATTTCTAACAGTGCCAAAACATTCTGAAATATTTTATGTTACCTCTCTGGACTATTCCAAAAGTACATAAAACATTTCAAAGCATTTGAAAATATATTCATTATATATTGTGAATATATCCCCAAATTCAAATAGATTATTAATTTAAATTCAGAGACCAAATAATTCCTTAAAAATGTTCCAAAATTTTGGTTTGATATATAATTCTTGCCAAAATTCTCAAAACTATTTTTAGGGCATTTTGGATTCACAGAATGCAATTTAAAGGGTGCTTGCCCTTCTTTTAATTAGATTTCTGAGGTTTCAACAATCCTCAATTCAAGTTTCATTTGAATTTAAACATGATGCTCACATGGAACCTAGCATAGTTCAGGCCAGAACTAGGGATGTGACAACTCACCCCCACTAAACAAGAATCTCGTCCCGAGATTCAAGACGCGAGGTAAGAAGACAAAGGGGACACTAAGTAACACAAACTTCATGATCCAACTGCCTTCTCGAGGTTGTTGGTTGTCCGACTCAAATTGAACTTGATGTCTTGCCTTCGAAATCTCCATCCAACATGACGATGACAGAAGGAAACTCTACGGAATCGATCTTCTCAAAGATCGAACAACTCGGGATCAACTCACGAAAGGAAACATAGCAACATCTCTTGAGCTGAGACACAAAGCACACCTCTAGTGGAAAGGAGTGAAACAAATGACGGAGGTTTACCAGGTAGACTACAATTCCACACTTAAAAAGGTGGTAAACGATTGTCAACGTAGCGAGGAGTTGAGTTGCCATGATACCACAACGAGGAACCTTAGGGATGGTGACTCGTAGATATATCCCCTTAAGTGGCAAAAAGAATTACCTTTGATTCAGAGATCATTGAAACTCTTTAAACCAGCCTAAGGCAATTCTCGAGCGATCGTTTGGAGGGGGTCGGTAGAATGGCATACTCGGACTTGGATGATGTGGATTACCTTGTTGAAAACCACACAAGGGATGATTTTAGTAATTGGGGAGAAGCTCAACAGTAGAGAGTGAGTCCACTATTTGAAAAGTTATAGCATAACCGAGGAAACTGAGAGCATCCCAGTTAGTGTCGATGATAACACCTAGCGCTTGTGCGTGCTCTCAAGAACTTGAGCATTTCCATATTCATCAGGGTTTTACCAACATCCGTGTCAAGGATCCTGGCAACACAACGTACTACCACGATGAATACTGACGGACGATGCGGATGCAAAAGAAGATAACACATTCTCAGATTTCATCTTAGCGAGGCCAAGGGGCAAATCTGGACGATCAACCGAGAGACATTTAGCACTCCGCTTCTAATGCTCTCCTTAATGTGCTAGCGTAATCCATTTATTGAAATGGTTTGGTATCTAGAACATCAAGTAAAGGTCGGACTTCGGAAACACAAAAATCATAAGGCATAACTAGGGAGTAAATCCTACGAAGTCCTTATGGGGAGGTGGCCAAATTCTTCAATCAAGATACTACAATAATAGGTCTTCCGGCGGGGTGTGTTGGCCACGACATCCACTTTACCGGTTACAGAGTGACCAATATTATAATCCTTGGAAAACATTTCAACCATCATATCTGCCTGAGATTCAGATCCGGTTGGTGTCAGAATATTCTAGACTCATCGAGTCTAGAAAGTAAAATGAAAGTTTGCAACACAAATCGACGAGATAACGTTGCGAGATTCTCGGGAATGAACTACGATAGTAAGCTCCAAAACATGAGCTGGTTCTGCTACAAACATGTGAACACGTTGTCCCAGACAAGCATGACCACGTGGTAGTCTTATAATAAAACACTACCGAGTTCAGGTGGGGAAACCATCGACAAGGATATCGAAGTCCTTGCATAAGGCATGCTCTTAAGAAGGAACTTCTTCTCCTTGAACAAATCAATCGGTGGCTTGGTGTGCTCGGGACACATATAGAATGAAGGTTGCAAGTCTCTAGACCACAGAATACTTCGCACGTATGCATGACTGACTTGGGATGATTCCAGAGGAAGCAACATTGACTTCCTCGAATCCAGGCGGCAACTTGCTCCAAGTGCACATGAATTAGAGGAAGTCACTCCTTTCATCAAACAAATACTTCATGAGCTAGCATGAAGAAAATGCTTTCAAAAGTTTCCAACACTAACTTGTTGTCCAACAAGATCATGGAGGAGATAAGGATGTTGTCAATGGGCTCAACAACAACTCATCAGAATTTCCATATCACTGGAATTCCGCCATTATGTGAACAAGGTGATAGTATTGGTCAGACCAAAAGATGGAATGGTGTATGCTCGAGGAATCAACCACGAGTAAGACAACATTACAAACATCGTTGGTTTCTGATTTGACTTGACGATAGCCCATACTCAAATCCATGTTTTGACAAGACAATAGATCCAACAACTGATCACGAGGACCAATTGGTGGAGATATCTTCCTTCTTCAACACACACACACACACACAAGAAGATATCCCTTAACATGAACTAAGTCAGACAAGCTTTTATCTCCCAACTCTCCAAGTTGTTGTCTAGCTCAACCAACTAGCTCAGGAATATCCAACACAAATTCTTGGAGAAGGGGTGATTTATAAGAAAACCAACTTGGTCACGAACTCAACATAGCGGCCAGGTGACAACCTGGTAATATTTCCAAGAAGATATTCGGAAAATCATGAACCACCGATATGTTAGTAAGCTCGAGAACAATCTCGCTTTCTAGAGCAAGACGATATGATCAAATAAGCAAGGATTGGCACTATCCTAACTCATTGATCGGAGAGTGCACCAGAAATAAGGACTAGGTAGCACAATCAACCTTAGGGTGACGATTCAATAATCAACACGCTAAGAATGAGGTTATCGTCCATTTAACTACCAAGCAACGGAGTTGCTAGCAGTATTGATTTCACACACCACGATTCACTTGTCGGCATTCCGGTTACAAAAACACGGAAACCAAGGAATGAACAATGATGGCAAGAAGTATCACTGTACCAAGAGTTCATAGGATGGTGTGCAATTCCCATGACATTCTTGATATAAAGATGGTAATACTCCAAGGTGGAATAGAGCAAAAGCAATATTAGCAATTTGATCTGCGGAGTACGACTGCTTTGACCCAATCCTGGAAATGGACAAGGTACTAGAGTTTGTTTCTCCTAGTCATTCCGGAATAGAATGGCTTTACGGACTACAAGAGTAATAGGAATGCACGCATACTCTTGACTATCAAATGATAGACCAGGGTTAGAAGACAACTAAGAGGGACAACTCAAGAACATATAATTTTCTGAGTTGTGGATGCATAGATTAGTATGTCGAACCAAGTTCAATATGTTTCTTCCGGATAACCCATGCAGAGAGGTAGGACTGGCAGAGTCACGATTTATGAATGGAGAACTCCTCAAGAGTACTCTGATTGTGATCTTTTGGTTCAAATAACTTCTGCCTGAATGGTTCATGGTATTTGGAAGAAGGAAATACCATGGACCTCGAGGACTAATGCAAAAATACTAATTTCCTAAAGGAACTAGCAACACTATCAAGGTAAATGGGGTGAATCTCGGGTTCAGAACCCAGGAATAGAATGCCTACTAACTAAATGGCATCACGGGATGCTTTCGATAATGACGGCCAGAATCATCACACTGGAAACACAGATCATGGCTAGACCACTAGATGATCCCCTAAGCACTTAGGGTCATAATTATTAACTCCAACATATATGTCGAGGCAATAAAGTACCTCAACTCACTAATTTGTGTGATTAATCTGACCAAAAGGACATCGGGAACGGAAAGAAGGGATTTGCAAATGCATCAGACTGTTTAGAAACCTGGGATGACTCGGATAGCATAACGGCTATAAATGCTCAAAAAGATTTGAGACATGCTACAAAAATGGTGGCATAGCCACTCAGAAGCACAATATCAAGGTTTCGAGATCAACAGTTAACATACAGAAGTCGTAGGAACTGAACTCAAGCTTAAATCCAACAATCTTATAAGTCTACGGATTAGTAACACGTGATCCTGATAGAAAGAAGAGAAAGCCTAGTTCCTTAACCCCATAGGAAAGATAAGATGACTCAGATCAGAAGGGCATAAGGTATAAGGAGTAAAAAGAGCCTTACATTCCATCCCACAATCAATTCCCTTATATAACTAAAGAATTTCTAGACTCAACTTCGACCAGTTTGGCTTGGTAATCCTACAGGCAGTCAAGCTCTGATACCAAAGCTGTCAGGACCCCGACTCAATGCCACATCGATCTAGCATGTAACACCTCATATCACTTTGTGGCCTCACGCACGGTATTCCCACGGGTGTCGCCTTACCTTTGCCCGGGACCGTTTGCGCCTTTTGGCACACGTATATGATAGTGTCGCTAGCATCCATATGATAAGGAGCCCGGGCTGACATGGCTAGTCGTAAACCCAAAGTGGCACAAACCTACAGGGACAGGCATCCATGACCCAGCATCGAACGTGTCGGTCATCAGCGAGTGAATCCAGGCTGTAGCACTGGGCTAGCAGGACTCCGGTGAACCGGGCTGTAGCGGGCTAACAGGACTCTGGTATTCATCGCATGACATTTCCCCGAGGGGACAGACACAGGAACGAAGAAGGACACATGCCGGCCAGCCTAAGTGTTCCGGAGCAGTAGCAAGCTACCATGGCAGGGAAACACTAGGAGACATTTCCCGGTAAGAGAGGCTACTAAGGATAAACAACTAGATAGTCAGATCCCACACATACCAAGCATTTCAATAACATACACACAATATGCTCGATATGTGCAAATACAACATGGCATCACAACATGACTCTACAACTCAAGTATTTATTCATAAGGCTCCGAGGAGCGAGATATTACAAACAGGGGTCTCATGACCCAACATTCAGAGCATACAAATCAAATCACAAGCGGAAGCTTAACATGTCTGAGTACAGACATCTACAAATGAAAAAGGCTGAGAAGCCTGACTATCTACCAGATCCTGCCGAGGGCACAAGATCGTAGCTGAGGTAACAAGCTAAACGTCGAAGTCCACGCGGAACTACTAGTGAGACTGAAGTCTCTCTGCAAAAACATAAAATAGGCAACGTGAGTACAAATGTACCCAGCAAGACTTACATCAGAACTAACTACATATGCATCATTATCAACAAAGGGGATGGTGGGGTTTAACTGCAGCAAGCCAGCTTTGATTCGGTGGCTATCCTAAACTACGACTGCAAGCAACTCTTTTGAGGTGGCGCACACGAGTCCACATATTCACCAACCAATACACCACTATGGAACCGCTCCCGTCTCCCTATGAGAACGCCATCCATAGCACTCACGCTTATCTTGCGTATTTTAGAGTATCCACTTTCACTTGTCTATGAACTGATATAAGCAACCCAGAAGTCCTTTACCGCGGACACGGCTATTCGAATAGATGATGTTAACCCTGCAGGGGTGTACTTCTTCATACATGTTTCCACCACTTAGCGTCTGCACACGACATGTGCTCGGCAGACTTCAAGCGAAAGCCGACGTGGGTGTAGACCACGACCTACCTAAACACTCAAGTCTCTAGTCCAGGTTTATCACCTATTCGGGTTCCATCCATGAGGAGATCCGGACGGAGTTTCGCTCATAGCCCCAAACGATGTGTGCAGGGTTCCCGAGATACCTAACGGGTATCCGGTACACCGTGCCACGTACCTACCGCATCACAGCCCACCCCTACGGTCAGCGCTGTCCACGGCCTCCAGTAAGCTACAAACACCAGAAACTACTTGCAACTCCTGGACAGAGGACTAGGGTGAATAAGAAGTCGAGCGGGGTCATATTTCAGGGCCCAATGTATGGTAGTAGCTGAATCATGGATCACAAACACAGAACTCAGTTCCTAAGGACGGCTTCAATGAGACAACCCACCATGTACTCCTACATGGCCTCTCACCGCTACCTTTACCAAATCGTGTTCACCACTTAGCTCACACACAGTAGGACATGTTCACACACCTCTGATTCATCCCCGATGAATCAGACCTGACTCAACTCTAAGCAGTAGCAGGCATGACAAACAAACATGAATGAGTAGGCACAACAGGGCTCAAACAACTCCTACTCATACTAGTGGGCTTCATCTATTTACTATGGCAATGACAGGTCATGCAGAGGATAAAGGGGTTCAGCTACCGCAGCAAGTAACAAATGACTCGTTGTTGTTCTAATGCGGTAAAAGAGAGCAGGGTGAGAGAGTAGGATTGTATCGGAATGAACAAGGGGGTTTTGCTTGCCTGGCACTTCTGAAGATAGCATTGAGTTTTCATCAGTGTCAACGATCACGTTATCGGTACAACGTCTATCGAGGGGGAACAACACCGGCAAACACAGAAGAAACATGATCAATGCAATGCACAATATGATGCATGCTATGACATGGCAATATGAATGTGTTTTGGGCTAATGCACCTAGCTATGATTTAAATGAAGTTGGTTTGAATACATGATTCAAATTCCAACTCCAAAACAGAGGACAAACATTGTTCAAACATGCATGAAAATGGTACAGATGGGTTCCTTGAATTTTTCTGATAATTTTTCATATATAATTTGTTTGATTTGGAGTCACGGTTGAATTACTATGATTTTTAGAAGTTTTAAACATTTTCTGGAAATAATAAATCATTTAAGATTTATTTAAATTCCAGAAAGGAATTATTGCGTCAGCATGACCTCATAGTGACGTCAGCAGGTCAACAGGTCACTGTCCGGTCAAACCTGATAGTGGGTCCCGCGTGTTAGTGTAATTAGTCTAACTAATGTTTAGTTAGTCCTAATCCTAATTTAATTAGCAGGTGGGTCCCATCTGTCATAGACCAGGGGGTCAAACTGGGCCCACCCGGGTCAACTCGGTCAGCAGGGTCAATCCCGCCGGTGTTGAGTCGCCGGCGAGGCCGAGATGGCGGAGAGGCTCGGATTTTGTCCTCCGGCGACCAAATTAGCGGCTGAGACCACCTACAGAGAGCTGGCACTCTCGCGCATCCATTGGAGCAAGCGGGAGAGGCTGCAGTGGAGTGAGCTCGCCGGAGTCGAGCTCGTGGCGGCGGCCGGAGTACGGGCGAGGTCGGGGTTGGCGCTAGGGGGCACGGGAGGGGGAGCTGGTGTGTGTGTTAGGTTCCTGGTGAGGTGTGGAGCACGTTGCTGTCCTCGGGAGTTAGCTACGGTGGCTCTGGCCTTGTCCGCATCATCGCCGACGGCGAGGAGCTCACGGCCTCGGTGAAAAGGGCGGCTAGAGTGCGGGAACGAGCGCGGGGAGGAGGGGGGATGGAAGAGGAGCTCACAGCGGATCCGGTAGAGGCAACGGCGAGGCCGGGGAGGGGCTGGAGCTCGCGAATCCTCGAAAGTTCGCCGGCGGCCGAAGGTTGGGGACGAGCTCCGGGAAGACGCTACAGGGCTCCTGCGGTCGAATGGGTTGGTGTAGAGGACGCAGAAGGCGATGGCGGTTCCGCTGGACTCATCGGAGAGGCACGGGGTGGACGGTGGCCGCGGTGGTGCTCGTCGGTGGCGGCGGGTGTGTTCGGTGGCTACGTGCGAGAGAGCCAGAGGAGGAGAGGAGCTCGGGGAGAGAGTGAGAGGCCTGGGGGGCGCGTGGCTGTCTCCGTGGCGCTGGAAGGGCCTCGAGGGCGTGAGGCAGGCAGGGAGGAGGCCTCGGCGTCGCCAGCGCTCGCCACCGAGCTGCTTCGGGGCGAGGGGAGGAAGGCGACAGGAAGAGGTGGGCTGGGCCGCGCTGGGCCGGTCCTGTTGGGCCACCAGGTAAGTGGACCAGGTGAGAACTGTTGTTTTAATTTTTTTGTTCTGTTACCCTTTTTATTTTATTATGCCACTGTTTTCAAATTCAAAATAATTTCTAACAGTGCCAAAACATTCTGAAATATTTTATGTTACCTCTATGGACTATTCCAAAAGTACATAAAACATTTCAAAGCATTTGAAAATATATTCATTATATATTGTGAATATATCCCCAAATTCAAATAGATTATTAATTTAAATTCAGAGACCAAATAATTCCTTAAAAATGTTCCAAAATTTTGGTTTGATATATAATTCTTGCCAAATTTCTCAAAACTATTTTTAGGGCATTTTGGATTCACAGAATGCAATTTAAAGGGTGCTTGCCCTTCTTTTAATTAGATTTCGGAGGTTTCAACAATCCTCAATTCAAGTTTCATTTGAATTTAAACATGATGCTCACATGGAACCTAGCATAGGTCAGGCCAGAACTAGGGATGTGACACCTTCGACCGAAGATAAGTCCAGGGGTCCGGAGACACAGATATCCTTAGAAGCGGAGTCTGTGTTCGACTCCAACGCCGATAGGTGTGCGACCTCCATGGCGGGGTCCATCCACCTGTCCTTAGATGGCACGATCTGCTTTAGATCAAGGTCTGGAGCCATGGCAGGCGCGATATCCCGAACACTGTCCGACGGGAGATCTAAGTCATGCGCGTGGCGATGTTTAGCGCTCCTGACATGGGCTCAAATCCGTCAAAGATCAAGTCTCCGCGGATGTCGGCAATGTAGTTTAGGTTCCTGAACCTGACCTGACGGCCAGGGGTGTAGCTGTTGATCTGCTCTAGATGGCCAAGCGAGTTGGCCCGCAGTGCGAAGCCGCCGAACACGAAAATCTGTCCGGGGAGAAAAATCTCCCCCTGGACGGCGTTGTTGAAGGTTGGAGAAGCCATCGAGCCTTACAGCGATGACACAGAGGAACTCTCAATGAAAGCACCAATGTCGGTGTCAAAACCGGCGAATCTCGGGTAGGGGGTCCCAAACTGTGCGTCTAAGGCTAATGGTAACAAGAGACTGGGGACACGATGTTTACCCAGGTTCGGGCCCTCTCAATGGAGGTAATACCCTACTTCGTGCTTGATTGATCTTGATGATATGAGTATTACAAGAGTTGATCTACCACGAGATCGTAGAGGCTAAACCCTAGAAGCTAGCCTATGGTATGATTGTTGTTGTGTCCTACGGACTAAACCCTCCGGTTTATATAGACACCGGAGGGGGCTAGGGTTACATAGAGTCGGTTACAGAGAAGGAGATCTACATCCGAATCGCCAAGCTTGCCTTCCCCGCCAAGGAGAGTCCCATCCGGAGACGGGACGAAGTCTTCAATCTTGTATCTTCATAGTCCAACAGTCCGGCCAAAGTACATAGTCCGGCTGTCCGTATACCCCCTTATCCAGGACTCCCTCACTAAGCACTTCTCCTGTTGCAAGAAAGATCAATCTAGTACGCCAAACCAAACTGATGATTCGAAGAGACTTGCAAAGATAACCAATCATACATAAAAGAATTCAGAGGAGTTCAAATGTTTCTCATAGATAAACTTGATCATAAACCCACAATTCATCGGATCTCAACAAACACACCGCAAAAAGAGTTACATCAAATAGATCTCCAAGAAGATCAAGGAGAACTTTGTATTGAGATTCAAAGAGAGAGAAGAAGCCATCTAGCTAATAACTATGGACCCGAAGGTCTATGGTAAACTACTCACAACTCATCGGAGAGGCCTTGGTGATGATGGAGAGGCCCTCCATGCTCGATTCCCCCTCCAGCGGAGCACCGACGAAGGCTCCAAGATGGGATCTTGCGGATGCATAAGGTTGCGGCGGTGAAAATAGTTTTTCGTGGTGCTCCTAGATGGTTTCGGGGTACGAAATATATATAGGCCAAGGAGGTAGGTCAGGGGAGCCACAAGGGGCCCACGAAGCAGGGGGCGCGCCCACCCACTTAGGGAACGTCGGCCACCCTCGTGGCCGCCTCGATTGCTTCTTGACGTCCACTCCAAGTTTCCTGGATTGCATTTATTCCAAAAAGATCGCTGCCAAAGGTTTCATTCCGTTTGGACTCCATTTGTTATTCCTTTTCTGCGAAACACTGAAATAGGCAAAAAAATAGCAATTCGGGCTGGGCCTCCGGTTAGTAGGTTAGTCCCAAAAATGATATAAAAGTGTAAATTAAAGCCCATAAAGATCCAAAACAGGTAATGTAATAGCATGGAACAATCAAAAATTATAGATACGTTGGAGACGTATCAATGTCCAAAACGTTTGCAATGACCGATGCATCAAACACGGTTCAGATTTTAGTTGTGTGTGTGATGCAGGGCATACGGTTGATTCAGCCAAACTGTTTGTGATGAGGAATAACAACATAAATGGGCAGCCATATCAATGTGTTTGTGATATACGGCATACAATTCCCTCTGATGAACTATGTGCTATTAGGGAATGCAACAGAAACGGTCAGCCAGATCAAGGTGTGTGTGATATATGGCATACGGTTCACTCAGACAAACTGTTTTTGATTAGGCAAGAGAACAAAAATGGTTCATCTTAACAAGATGTGTGTGATATGTGGCATTTGCAATCATCCCAAAGAACACAAACGATACGTGTAAACCAGATGTGTGTGATACGCAGTAAACAACCCACTCGGATGAACTATTTGGGATGAGAAATTATAACACAGACGGTTACTATAGTAAGTTCTGTGTGATAGTGGGCAGACACGTACACGTACATCCGAAAACAAGGGCCCACGTTTCGGGCTTCTGATGCATGGCATACAGTTGATCCAAAAGAATTGCTTGCGATGAGACAAAACAACAAAAACGGGGCTTTGTGGGCCCAGAACCATCAATAAACTATGACTTTGTTTCTCCTCACATTGCAGATTACAATGCAATAAGTAATTGTAAATCTGTTCACACACATCAAACGTATATGTGTTCACACTTAGCACCGGGCTATAAAAGCTACCCACTCGAAAATTACTTCACATTTCCTCTCCTCGTCACCTACAAAACTGGTCTTTCCTGTCAAGTCGTTCCGCCATGACCGGTAGGAGGAGTTTCGGGTGGGCATATAACCAGGCAGCAAAGACCAAGGCCACTGAAGCACTAGAGAGGTCCCGCCGCGAAGCGGCAGCCGCAGCCACAGCAGAGATATCCCGGCGTGCTGCGGAGCCCTCGAACGAGCTCTCACGGGCACACGAGGGCTCTCACAAGCGCACTCGCCGCATCGGCGATCGTGATGAGCTGGCATTGCTGAAGTCCTTGGTCGGCGACGACGACATTCTTGCTGGCCTCATTAAGCAGAAGGAGCTGGTCAACGGCTTGATGAAGCTGCTCAAGATTAGCGATGCCTCGATTGACAAGGCGGCCGGCCTTGTCGAGCAACTCATGGGTGCAATGTGAAGCTCCTCAAGGCACTCACCGATAAGGAGGAGGAGGCCGCCGGCTGGAAGATGCTGCATGAGCAGAGCAGTGCCTCGGGGATGACACTGACAGCGGTCATCGAGGAACTAATTGGTGACTTGAGGAAGATCCGGATCGAGCGCGAACAGGAGGTGGAGGAATCCATGGCTACTTTTAAGCAAAGCCGTGAGGAATGAGGATGGAGCTAGAGGATGTCATTGCCCGGCGATCCATCGAAGAGTAGATACAGTAGCGATCTACTCCCTCCGTTTCGATTTACCCATCATGGTTTTAGTTCAAATTTGAACTAAAACCACGACAACTAAATTGGAACAGAGGGAGTAGATCGTTGTCTATGATTTCCTTCTTCTCTTGCCCCTGTGTCTTCCGAACTTTGCCGCATGTGGCATTTAAAATTATCGGAAATATGTAAGACAATTATTATCTGCGCCATTGTAAATTTGTCGTCGTACTATCCATTGCCATTTTATTTGTCGTCCTATTATCCGTTGTCCTATGTGACAATTTAAATTAGGTTGGAATACGAGTTGAAAACACGAACAAAGCAAATGCTGCCATCGGATCACAACCAAACACCCTCCGTCCAGGCGCTTTAATAACCCATTAATGGCGAAGTTTTGAGCGAGGCGAGCTGCGGCCGGTGCATGGAGGTCAAAGAGCTCGCTTCCTGGTGAGCATGGGCGGCCTTGCTGCTCGCACGTGTCCCGTCGGGCCTGCGAGGTGGACAGGATGCATGTGTCCCGTCAAGCCTGCGCGGTGGACTGCTCGCACGCATCCCGTCGAGCCTGCATGCCGGACTTCTCGCGCTTGTCCCGTCTAATTAAACAGCTGCATGCAAGCCACTGAGTATGGTTAAATATTGACACGGTTTGTGAAATTAAAGTGTCAGCTTATTGTTTCAAAAAGGACTTCGTTGGCTACTAATGTGTGCGCCTCTTCTCAAATTGGATGGTTTCTTTACCATGGCATATATGTACCATGACATGAAACCAGGCCAAGTTTCATGTTTTATGGGTGAGTTTTAGATTTACTAGGACTTAAAAACCGAGATTCTCAATGTTTCAGGACGACGACAAGTTTGTAATTCATTCTCATTCCTTAAATGAGACCTAAACATGCACCCAATGACACATGTACAATTTCCCACCCATTTTGTGTGTGTAGTTCAAATTTGAATTATGGACTACATTTAATGCGTAGAAAACTTAGTAATATATACAATGGCCATACGAACCCTAAACATCCACCCAAGGACACATGTACGTTTTTTCTAGCCATTTTGGTGCACTGGAGCATGTATTTGTAGTTCGGATTTGAATTATGGACATTAAATGCCTAGAAAACTCAATTAATGAATAAAAAGGGTCTAACGAACCATGAATACTTTCAAAGTTCAGCGTGAATCTCCCATTGTTCCGTACTTGTTGCGTGTAGAAAACAATACGAGGCTAGAAGAGGGAGCGATTATCGTTTGGCCCACAAGGGGACACGTTTCCCTATTGAAACCACGAGAGTTCTTGCGACAGGCTCCGGTTTGTAAGAGGTTTGT
Source organism: Triticum aestivum (assembly GCF_018294505.1). Taxonomy (NCBI): domain Eukaryota; kingdom Viridiplantae; phylum Streptophyta; class Magnoliopsida; order Poales; family Poaceae; genus Triticum; species Triticum aestivum. The sequence goes on from NC_057810.1 coordinate 639,010,341, forward strand.
AATAAAGCTTTGCTCAAATTGACAATGTTTTTACCATGACATATATGTGCCATGACGTGACACCATGCCAGCTTTAATGACTTTCTGGTGAGTTTTGGATTTATGGGGATTTAAAACCGATATTCCAAATGTTTGAGGACGAGCCAAGACACTGGTCAGGTTGTAATTCATTCCCATTCCTTGCATGGGACCTAAACATGCACCCAAGGACACATGCATGTATAATTATTCTAGCCATTTTGGTGAACTTCGTATGTATTTATACTTCAGATTTGAATTATGGACATTAAATGCCTAGAAAACTCAATTGGTGTATAAAAGGCCAAACGAACCCTGAATAAGTTTAAATTTTAGCATGGATATCATGTCATTCCATGTTACCCGTAGAAGACAATACAAGGCGGAAAGAGGGAGCGACTACGTTTCTCTACAAGGGGAACATGTTTCCCTATCGGAACCATCAGGCTTCCTTGAGAGAAGCTTCGGTTTGTAAGAGGTTTGTAATAAAGCTTCGCCCAAATTGGCAATGTTTTTACCACAACATATATGTGCCATGACGTGACACCATGCCACCTTTGATGACTTTCTGGTGAGTTTTGGATTTTATGGGGATTTAAAACCCGAGATTCCAAATGTTTGAGGACGAGCCAGGACGCCGGTACAGTTGTAATTCGTTCTCATTCCTGGTATGGGACCTAATTAAACATGCACCCAAGGACACATGCATGTACAATTTTTCTAGCCATTTTGGTGAACTAGAGCATGTATTTGTATTTCAAATTTGAATTATGGATATTAAATGTCTAGGAAACTCAATTAGTGTATAAAAAGGCCACACGAACCCTGAATAAGTTTAAATTTTAGCATGGATATCATGTCGTTCCATGTTGCCCGTAGAACACAATACCAGGCAAAAAGAGGGAGTGACTACGTTTCGCCACAAGGGGAACACGTTTCCATATTGGAACCATTAGGCTTCCTTGAGAGAAGCTCTGGTTTGTAAGAGGTTTGTAATAAAGCTTGGCCCAAATTGGCAATGTTTTTACCACGACATATATGTGCCATGACGTGACACCATGCCACCTTTGATGACTTTCTGTTGAGTTTTGGATTTTATGGGGATTTAAAACCCGAGATTCCAAATGTTTGAGGATGACCCAGGACGCCGGTATAGTTGTAATTCGTTCCCATTCCTGGCATGGGACCTAATTAAACATGCACCCAAGGACACATGCATGTGCAATTTTTCTAGCCATTTTGGTGAACTTGAGCATGTATTTGTAGTTTAGATTTGAATTATGGACATTAAATGCATGCCTAGGAAACTCAATTAGTGTATATATAAAAAGGCCAAATGAACCCTGAATAAGTTTAAATTTCAGCATGGATATCATGTAGTTCCATATTGCCCGTAGAAAAAATACAAGGCGAAAATAGGTCATGATTATGTTTCGACAACAAGGGAACATGTTTCCCTATCGGAACCACAAGGCTTCTTGTTGAGAGAAAGCTCCGGTTTGTAAGAGGTTTGTAATAAAGCTTGGCCCAAATTGGCAATGTTTTTACCATGACATATATGAGCCTTGACGTGACACCATGCCACCTTTGATGACTTTCTGTTGAGTTTTGGATTTTATGGGGATTTAAAACCCGAGATTCCAAATGTTTGAGGACGAGCCAGGACGCCAGTACGGTTTCCCTATCGGAACCACAAGCTTCTTGTTGAGAGACTCTCCGATTTGTAAGAGGTCCGTAATGCGGGTGAAATGATGATATGTAGCATGCCAACTTTCAACCATTTCAAAGTTCATTTGAAGTGCTTTTCAATTTCAGGGTCATTTAGCTCAAAAAAATCGCAAATGTATGAAAAATACGAAATGAAGTCAGGAAGGGTTGAAAATTGATGATGTGGCTTTGAATGGTGCATTTTGAACACACAAAAAGTCTGGAGTTCAAATAAGTTCAAAAAAGTGAAATCCCTTTGTAACGGATGAGTTTTCGTTCGAAACCCTAATACTTCGAAAGAGATTGTCCATTCTATACACGAAGTGCATCCAGTTTTTGTCGTAACCCTCTCAACTTTTTAGAACATGCTATATGGGTGAAATGATGATACCATGCCAACTTTCAACCTTTTCAGAGTTCATTTGAGGTTTGTAATAAAGCTTGGCCCAAATTGGACAATGTTTTTACTATGACATATATGTGCCATGACGTGACACCATGCTAACTTTCATGACGTGACACCATGCCAACTTTCATGTATACTTTTTCTAGCCATTTTGGTGAACTGGAGCATGTATTTGAAGTTTAGATTTGAATTATGGACATTAAATGCCTAGGAAACTCAATTAGTGTATAAAAAGGCCAAACGAAAGCCATGTGCCTACCAAACTATGGCCAATGCCGCCCGAGATCTGAGTCATGCGTTCTGATTGGCCAGAACCCAAACCCCACAGATCGTATGTCTGCACTATTGGATGCTCCCAGATCGAACGACAACCCTCAGCCCTTTCGACAGCACATGCAGTACATGGGTAAGCACTGTGCGCATGCATCGTCTAGCTCACGCTTCCTTCTCTTATACGTTTTCTAAACAGGCTACCATTTCTCGCCACTCCTCTCATTGGTTTCCCGCCTCTTCTCCCATCGGTTTCCCGCTACCAGTGTCAGTGCTCGTTGAAGGCTAGGCGGCGACATACCAGCCATCGCACACAGTTTCTAAAAGAACAAATGTGCATGATAGGAGGGAGTAGGTCCCATAGGGTGACCAGTGTGAGCAAAATGGTGCAGGTACTGGCTTAACCGTGTGCGATGCAAGTGCGCTGTAAAATCAGCACGACTGCACAAGCGCGAGCAAATGGTGGAGGTACTGGTTTAACCATGTGTGATGCAAGTGCACCGTGAAATTACCATGACTGCGCAAGCGCGAGCAAAATGGTGCAGGTACTGGCTTAACCGTGTGTGATGCAAGTGCGCTATGAAATCACCACGACTGCGCAAGCGCGAGCAAATAGTGGAGGTACTGGTTTAACCGTGTACGATGCAACTGCACTGTGAAATCACCACGGCTGCGCAAGCACGAGCAAAATGGTGCATGTACTGGCTTAACCGTGTGCGATGCAAGTGTGCTATGAAATCACCATGACTGCGCAATCTTGGCCACTCCCGCCCCGCATCAATTCCTTTACCTAGATTTTAGTAGTCGCCGTACTTCAACCGTCGCCCACACTCCTCCAGCACCGGCCTTATAGTAAAACTGCAGTAGCCGAAGCATTTGAACCGTCGCCCTCCCTCGTCCACCAACATCTCTACCCACCATTACTAAAAGTTTTAGTAGCCGTGTCGTATCCTCAAACACCATAACCCCCCCCACCCGCCCCCTCCCCCTGGAACCCTATCTTGCGCCACCTCTGCCAACCCATGCCGGTCTGCCCGCTCCTCCTAGCTTAGATAATAAACTTCAGGTTACCCAGCGATTCCCATACCGTCACCCCACTCCCTTGAGTTTTTAGATGAGGCCTGCGGTGTGATGTCTACTACACAACCTTCTTCTTGTAGACGTTGTTGGGCCTGCAAGTGCACAGGTTTGTAGGACAGTAGCAAATTTACCTCAAGTGTATGACCTAAGGTTTATCAATCCATGGGAGGTGTAGGATAAAGATGGTCGCTCTCAAACAACCCTGCAACCAAATAACAAAGAGTTTCTTGTGTCCCCAACACACCCAATACAATGGTAGATTGTATAGGTGCACTAGTTCGGCGAAGAGATGGTGATACAAGTGCAATATGGATGGTAGATAAAGGTATTTGTAATCTGAAATTATAAAAACAGCAAGGTAGCAAGCGATAAAAGTGAGCGTAAAAGGTATTGCAATGGTAGGAAACAAGGCATAGGGTTCATACTTTCACTAGTGCAAGTTCTCTCAACAATAATAACATAGATAGATCATATAACAATCCCTCAACATGCAACAAAGAGTCACTCCAAAGCCACTAATAGCGGAGAACAAATGAAGATATTATGGTAGGGTATGAAACCACCTCAAAGTTATTCTTTCGGGTCAATCTATTCAAGAGTTCGTACTAGAATAACACCTTAAGACACAAATCAACCAAAACCCTAATGTCACCTAGATACTCTATTTTCACTTCAAGTATCCGTGGGCATGATTATATGATATGCATCACACAATCTCAGATTCATCTATTCAACCAACACAAAGTACTTCAAGGAATGCCCCAAAGTTTCTACCGGAGAGTCAAGACGAAAACGTGTGCCAACCCCTATGCATAGGTTCATGGGCGGAACCCGCAAGTTGGTCACCAAAACGTACATAAAGTGGCACATGATATCCCATTGTCACCATAGATAAGCACGGCAATACATACATCAAGTGTTCTCAAATCCTTAAAGACTCAATCTGATAAGATAACTTCAAAGGGGAAACTCAATCCATTACAAGAGAGTAGAGGGGGAGAAACATCATAAGATCCAACTATAATAGCAAAGCTCGCGATACATCAAGATCGTGCCATAGAGGGAACACAAGAGAGAACACGACAGAGAGAGAGAGAGAGAGAGAGAGAGAGAGAGAGATCAAACACATAGCTACTGGCACATACCCTCAGCCCGGAGGGTGAACTACTCCCTCCTCGTCATGGATAGCGTCGGGATGATGAAGATGGCCACCGGTGAGGGATCCCCCCTCCGGCAGGGTGCTGGAACGGGCTCCTGAGAGGTTTTTGGTGGCTACAGAGGCTTGCGGCGGCAGAACTCCCGATCTATCTTTGTTGTCGATGTTTTAGGGTACGTGGACTTATATAGGCGAAAGAAGTCGGTCGAGGGGTGCTCGAGGGGCCCACGAGACAGGGGGCATGCCCAGGGGGGTGGGCGCGCCCTCCTATCTCCTGGCTTCCTCGAGGATCTTCTGACGTGAACTCCAAGTCTCCCGGATCATATTCTTCCCAAAAATCACGCTCCCGAAGGTTTCATTCCATTTGGACTCCGTTTGATATTCCTTTTCTTCGAAATACTGAAACAGGCAATAAAACAGCAATATGGCTGGGCCTCCGGTTAATAGGTTAGTCCCAAAAGTAATATAAAAGTGGATAATAAAGCCCGTAATCATTCAAAACATATAATAAAATAGCATGAATGCTTCATAAGTTATAGATACGTTGGAGACGTATCACGGTGTCCCTCCCCGCCAGATCCACATACCCTTCTCCAGAATGTCACAGCCTAAGCTCGACCATGTATCCTAGGGAGCCCGACGAGTGTTCCGCCAAGAAGTGGTTTATCATGGCCTCTCTGGCGGACGTTGGCGAGGTGGTCGTCGTTCGCCCCGACCTGTCGATCCCGAAGCAACACGTCACCGCGGAAGCCGGTGAAGTCGTTGACTACGTTGCCATGTCGAAGGCTTCATGTCAGCAGGCTTGCGTATTACTGTATCTCGGGAAATCTGGCTATGACATCAAGCTCGTCGACAACGATGGCTTCACGCGGGCCATGTCACAGGTTACGTGGTCCATCCCCAACCCCTCTGGTTCAACCTCCATCGATCTCTTTGACGGCCCTGCCGCTGATCTCCTCCGCCGGGCAGTCAAGGATTTGCGATCCTTATACGCCATCGAGCCCATTTGTTCATTTCTGAAGGACACGTTCTACGTCGGCGGCTTGGAATCCTCAATTACCAAGTCAGATCTCATCGACCACGACCATGAGGAGGGCACCCACAAAGGTTCTTCCACCATGGGTCTGTACTCTTCCAACTGGAAGGATCCGGTCCATGAAATGTGAGTCAACATCCTATCAGCAAATCTTACCTTTTCTAGCTTGTCAACCCGTACCCTTTGTTGTAGTAGCATTTGTCGTGCGGTGCTATAACTGTGCCGTATTTAATTATTTCAGTTATGCAAAAATGTATTGTTCAATAGGGCTATGTGATGTTTAAGTATGAATTGTCCAGTTTAGTTTCACGAATGGCTATATTTGGTTGTTTATAGTGAGTAGATGCCTTGTTTATCTGTGTTAGGTTGTTAGGTTGGTTGCAGTGAGCATTTTTCCAGTTATCAAGCCAATGCCTTGTTTATATGTATTTTGTCTTAGTTTGGTTGTAGTGAGCATTTTTATCAAGCATATGCCTTGTTTATCTGTAGTTTGGTTGTTAGGTTGCTTTTTTAGCATTTCCCCAGTTTTCAAGCAGATGCTTTGTTTATCTGTATTTGCTTGTTAGGTTGGTTGCAGTGAGCATTTGTCCAGTTTTCAAGCATATGCCATATTTATCTATATTTGTTTGTTAGGTTGGTTCCAGTGAGACTTTGTCCAGTTTTCAATGGCTATATTTGGTTGTTATACTGATCATTTATGCCTTGTTTATTTCAGTCATTCACAATGTGTTATTCATTATGTGCAAGTCGGAACAGTGTCGCTCGACTGCATCAATACCAGTTTGAATGGTTATATTTGGTTCCAGTTATGCCTGGTGTAGTTAAGAGTTAACACATGCCCTTTATTTCAGATTTACACATTTATCCAGTGATGTTTAAGCATTACCTACGTTCTATTCATTTTCAACAATACCAGTTTGAATTGCAATATTTGATGGCGGTTAAGCCTGCTGTCGGTAACATTGCCTTCCATTTTATATATGCTTTAACAGCATGCTTAAACCAACACATTCAAGCTATCATTTGGAGATGATATTGTTTACCTTTGCTATATTTGTTTGATGTTAAGGTTTCCATACTTATCATGCCTTTCCACTACTTATGTAGGACAAAAACGGGAGTGGCCACTATTTTCCGCCGAGGTTAGCTTCGTCCCTCGGCTTGTACTCCCCCGTCGTTCCATAATGTAGTGCATATAGATCCAGGCATGGACACTTGTTAGGTTCTAATATTGACTTGTTGCTTGTAGGTACATATGCCCTCGGCAGGATCCATGCATCGACCCTTTTTGCGTATGGGGCAATGAGATATTCATGAACAAGCATCAAGTGAGGAAAATGATAAGGATTATTAGCAAAAAGATTCGAATGGTGGCAAGCAAATTATTTGTTTATGCTCTATCCAACACAACAGTGAGCTGTAGGATGGTAACTACAAACTCTGCAGCCTTCTCTTTTTACTTCCCATAATGAGTTGTTAGATAACAATGTCTGAATCTTTTTCGTTCGCAGTGGTTCCCGAAGCAGTTCACTCAAGATTACCTCGCAAAGTACATGATTGGTGGACACGCAATGAAGGTTAAAGTATTCCATCTAGACTACAATGAGCATCGAGAAGTCGTAATGAAGATAGTGAAGGATGGACGGGCAGCCATCACAAGGGGTTGGCCTAGAGTCGTGCATGCATTACGCATGGAGGAGGGCACAATATGGGCATTCCGCTTCCGCTTCTCCAGCAACCAGAATGTCTTTCGCCTCTCTCTTTGCATCTTTAGTACAACTGTGGTCCATCATTCTTTACTTGGTGCTTCTGTAGTTCTTCAGGATATGTACATGTGCATCAAATTATGCATTTGTAGTTGAACCTATATTTGTAATAAACTTGGTTGGATATGAAATAAGTGATTGCCTACTTTCAAATTCAAAAAGCGATTTTTTAACTAGGGATTAATTAGGGATTACACTACACACGCTTTGCAAAAGCGAAACATCTGCGATAGACATGGAGATCAGACACGTTTCTAGGATCCACTACGTGTGTGATCAATCTCCACCGCACACACGATCAGCCAGGAAAAAACTTGTGCGATCAATCTCCACTGCACACACGATCAGCCAAAAAAAACATGCGCGATTAACAACAGCATCGCACACAGTTCTTTCTTATTAAATGTTTGTGATAGTCACCTTACCACACACGCTTCGAAATTATTGACTGTGTGGGTTGTACATACTAACTGAAACATATTCCTTGGATGGATTGTGTGGAATGTACATATGAACGGAAACGTTTAGCAGGGGCTGACTGTGTGGGATGTACTTACGATCAGAAATAATTTCGCCTGTATAATTGTTTTTAGTACTATTGTACGTATAACCGTATTTGCTCGCTTACCGGTCACACACGACCTCATTTTGCCGAGCGTGTGTGCCAGGAGGGCATATCCCCGACAGTTTCTGGGTCGTGTGGGAAGGGCCCATCTATCGCCCACATTCCCTTGGTGACGGTTCCAAATGTCATCACGGAAAGGGGTTTAAAACCGTTTCATATAGCACTGACCCGTACCAGTGACCTGACTATAATTCTATCCAATTTGACGTGTAATGTGGGCCTCATAGTGGGCTTTCATGTTGGACCTAACTAACCCACCAAGCCTGCCACACTGTCTACATAAGAGAAGCCACCAGAAACCACTGGATCCCTACGCCTCATTCCCCTTGACCAAAACCTAGCCGCCACTGATGGATCCACAGTTAGGAGAGGTAATTGATGAACAAGATGAGGTTGCTAGGGCTAAAAGGAGGGCTGAAGGAGAGCCAACCGTCGACCACACGCACAGGAGCGACGCCAGAGATTGCTGCCATGATTATGGCGGAACGCGACAAGAATGACGTGAAGCAGTTCAATGAGGTGTTCCCAGAAGGAACCAACATCACAGATGAACTAATCATTTGGTGGGCTAGAGACAGGGCATCTTTTCCATCGATTCCAAGCAACAAGGAAGAGATGGACTCAGATCCTGGCTGCAGCAGAAGGAAGACATGATTGGGATTAGTTCAACACGGTAGTTTCTGACTAAATTGTGGTGTTCTGAATCTGCTTGTCTTGGTCTGAATATTGCTCTGAATCTTCTTGTCTTCTTCTGAATCTTGTTCTTAGTCTTATTTTGAATCTTGTCTTGTTCTGAACTTTCTGAACTTTATGATTGCAGTGAAGGATGCAATTCAGGAGATGCAACAACCATGATGAAGACGATGCAATGTGGCTGCCTGAATCTATGTTAAAGACTATGCTTATTTCTGAACTATCTATGTTTGGGTTGTTGAAAAATCTATGATAAAGACTGTGATTATTTTGTAAGAAATGTATCCATGGCAGAATATTTTTAAGTCTGAACTTATGCCTGAATCCATCTATCTGCATTTATCTGAATGTTTTTATACTTGGGCTTTGCTGAACTTGGCTGGTGAAATGTGATTTTTTTTGTCACTCTATTTTTTCAAATACTTTGACCAGCAACTGTTCTACTGTTTTAGCACAAGTTCCAATATGTTGGGTTTCAACAAAGACTTTAATTGCAGCACAACTACCACCATTTCTCATCACTCAATCTACCACTTCCCCACTGTCACACTCCACCACACTTCCTCTACTCCAAGATTTAAGTAGCCCAACAACTCACTCTATCTCTCTCTCTCCAAAACCTCACTCTACATACATCCATGGCTCGTTCTTCCTCTATGCCAGACCCATGGCTGAACCCCTTCCCGACCGGAAAGGGCTGGGTTGCCATGCCTTTTGGGTTGGCTCGCAGCGATGAAGACCTGTTCCTCGACTACATGAAGATTGCCATGAGATACAGCAGTGCAGAAGGGCTCATGGATGCATCAGAAGAGGTGAGGAAGAAGGCGACGGCTGAGGAGAAGCAGCGCATGGACCAGCGCTATGGAACCCCAGGTAAGGGTATCATGCCCATCAACATGTTGTTGTGGGCAATGAAGGAGGTAGACTCCGGCGATGTTGGGCAGAGGGAACGGTGGGCAGCCCACCGCTATATCCCTCCAGCACAAGCTACGGCTCCAGCTGCTATGGGCAACGATGACAAGGACCTGTAGATCGTCGCCCCACCAGCACTACTCGCTCGCTGACGTCCTCCTCCCATCATCGTCATCGATGGAAACGAAGAAGAGGTGCCAGAGCTGCCACCTACCATTCAAGTCAAGCAAGAGGTGCAACGGTCAAGTCGCATAGCAGGGCAGGGGCCTAACAATCTAAAACTGTAAGTTTCAGATTCAGTTACATCAGTTATCGCCAGATCTATGTGAGATTCAGTTCTGTCAGTTTAGTTCTGTCAGTTTATCAGGGTGTTTGCAATCTCAGTGAGATTCAGTTCTGTCAGTTTAAGTGCCTTTGAACAACTTCAGTGTCCATGTGCTATCTATGTAAGACTAAATGCTATCTATGGGAGACTAAATGTCTTCCAAACTTCTCTGAATTTGTCTGAACCTGTGATGAAGCAATTTCTGAAGTAAATAGATCTCAGCAAGCACTTATGATACAACACATAGAAATAAACTGCATCAGACTTAGATAATTTAGTTCTTAACTTAACTTAGCACCAGTTCTCAGCGTCAGGATAATATTTGGGCAGTACAGATCAGGGAAAACAGCACCCCCCATACCAACCAAAATGATTTGAACCCATTACAGTTCTTAGGTAGTTAATAGGTAGATCAGGGCATATTTGCATAAGACTGATCATTCATAGGACAATTATATATATAGGCCTCATATATACTTACCATCCAAAGCTGCCACTTCACTCCTCCATCACAACTTCCTTGATCTTGTCTAGCTTTTCCTTGCACCCATGACCAACCCTCAGGAGCTCAGCAATGACATTTTCCAGCTTCTTCTTCTCTTCTATAAGGAGGTCTCTATCCACCTATATCTGCTTCATGGCCTTTCTTGTGTTCTAGATTATATCAGCTTGACTCTGAAGGATGCACCTGTGTTCTTTCTTGAGCTTAAGCTTCTCCATTTGAAGCTCAATCTTTGCCTGCTCCTCAAGTTGCTTCTTCTTCTCCTTCAATTCATTGATTGCCTGGTTTGTGCAATCCATGTCATGAGATTTGATTCCATCCTGATAATCAAACAACTTGGACACATCATCCACCAGCTGGCTATACTGATTGGCCAGAGAATCAAGCTCCTTCTACAGTTTTGCAACCTCTATCCCATGAGCCTCATTATCCTGGGCTCTACCAAGGTTCTGCTCATGATACATATCCCAGAGCTTGCTTAAGCACCTTTGCAGAATTACAGGCCAGGGGGCATCTACCCGCTCCAGAATACGACATTTCACACCATCCTCAAAATCAATTTAAATTCACAGTGAACACCACTGTTAACAAGCAAATTCAGAATAACAAATCATAAACAGTAATGATATACATAGCTACACTAGTTAGTTAGTTCTACACTAAAGATACAATATATCAATATGTTTCATATGTTTCCAATGCTCTTTACTACAAGTACAGTATTCAGACATACCAATGTTTTCACACTTAAGGAAAATTTAGAAAAACAACAACTAAACACTCTATTTCCAGAACTACATAGCAGAAATTCAAGCTAATCAAATCCACACCAACTTGGTCCATTACCTCAGTAGCACACCCCATGAATCTCCTGCCAGTGTTAGTGCCTTTAAATGCCACAAACTTGCCTAGCATCTGCCTATGCAGGATGCACCTTCTCTCAAATTCAGTCACAAGCCCACAGAAACTAGGGTCTATCACAGTGTCAGGAGTTTGCTGAATAGCAAAAACATATCTATATCAACTACAACTCACATATATGAACTTAAATGGAAGAAATCTCAAATATCTTCAAACCCTAACCCTAACCCTAGAACAGACAGGAGGGAGGAAGAGGATAGACTGCGCTGACTTATAAAGTACTCCATCTGCATGCTGCTGAACTCGCTCATGTACTCACCATCATCGTCCGACGTCTCGTTGTTGTTCGGCCATGACGGCATGGTCGCAGCGTCGCCGGAGTGCGAGAAGAAGAAACAGAAGCAGAGGAGAGCAAAGAAGAGTAAAGTGAGCTCGGGGGAGAGTGAGAGAGCTGGTGGGGACGAGCGCCCGGTCGGCCAGGTTATTCCTGGTCCGACCAGGTGCGACTGACGACGACCGGCTCTAACGACCGAACGCGCGCACTGTTAGCCATTAAGCGGGCCGCCAGCCTGGCACATGGGCCACTCACGTTAGAATCGCTGTTAAAACGGTCAAAACGACCATTCCGTCAACCTGGTAGTTTTTAGTCACAAGATTACGTTTTTTTAGTTTTCAGGCACTTTTAAAAAAGTGGTAGTTCTGTGGGATGTGAACCTCTAAACTGGTAGTTCTTTTGTCAAACACTCCTCTTGCAGTCACGAGCCGCACAATTCACTTCAGTCGTCAGTGAGCTCCATGGCCCGACCCCCGACGAAGCTAGCGGCATCTCCCAGGAACGATGATGGGGTTGCCTGCCATCTTCACGGCGGCCGTGTTGGTCGCGATCGTCATGGTGGAGTTGCCGTGTGCGGAGGCGAAGACAATGATCGAGCTGTGCTCGGGGTCGGACTCGTGCCTGGCGCTGCTGGGCTACACGCTCTACACCGACATGAAGGTATCCGAGGTGGTCGTGCTCTTCGCCAACGACCCCTCCACGCTCGACTTTGCCGCCCCGGGCGCCGCGTACCGCATCCTGCCCCTGGGCCTCTTCCTCCGCGTGCCCATGCGCTGCACCGGTGCTGACGGCGTTCGCAGGTCCGTCGCCGTCCGCTATGTCGCGCACCCCGCCAACACGCTCGCCACCATCACCGACATCGTCTTCGCGGGGCTCGCCTCTGCCGACCAGATCTGCGGCGCCAACGGCCTCACGGACGCCGACGCTGATGCGCCGCTCGAGGCGACATCGAGTAGGGATCCTCAAACACCCCCTATACGTCTGGGCGGGGCTCCTCAAATACCCAAGGCTTTGCAACAGTGTTTGATCTGTAGCTTTCTTTTTCTTCGGTGGGTATCAATTTTGTGGGACCTTTTGCTCTCATGGCTTTGTAGTCCCCATATTTGTTTACGATGCCTTTGGTTACTTTCATCGTTTTTTTCCCTTTTGCATACTTGTCCCAATTGGATATGGTTGAGCATATGCAAGCAAAAAACCATCATCTGCATGTTGATTGGTTGCCTGCATCCTCTCTCCCTGCATCGTAGCAATGCCTCTATGCATCGTGTTTGGTTGCTCACATTGGTTGTGTCCATACTTGTGCATGTTGTTTGGTTGCATGCACTGAACATGATTAAGAGTTAACAACTATACATAACACACAGTGTTACACTAAAGTGCCCCAGCGACAGTGGTGGGCGGTGGTCGCGGCACCTCGTCCGACTAGACAAGCACGGAGTTGCCTGCGAGCGATGTCATCGTCGGCACGACGAACTATTTGCTAGCGCCATCACCGCAGAGAAACTCCATGTGGAGTGACAAATAGGAAGGCGTTGAGATAGAGGATGATGGTGAAAAATGCAGTGTGCCTGCCATGGCGTCGTCAGTGTAGTAGGACACGGAGGAGGAGGCCAAAAAGAACAACGATGACGACGGCGTCAGTGTAGTAGGACGTGGAGGAGGAGGTTGAAAAGAACGACAATGACGACGGCACCATTGTAGTAGGATGCGAGCGAGGAGGCCAAGAGGAACGACGCTGGCGATGACTTCAATGTAGTAGGACATGAGAGAGGAGACTGAGAGGAACGACGAGTGCACAAATGTAATAGGACATGGGAGAGGAGGTTGAGAGGAACAACACCGTTGGTGATGCTAATGAAACAACACGCGGGGGAGAACGACGATGGCGACAGCGCCGGTGTAGTAGGACGCGAGCGAGGAGGTTGAGAGGAACGACGCCGACGGTGACGCTAGTGCAACAACACGCGGGAGAGGAGGCCGAGAGGAGCGAGACGCCTAGCAGGACACATGAGAGGAGGCAGAGATTAAGGAGTGTCATTAACACATATCACACATATGCGTATATATGTTTCACGAGGAAGAAGTCAGATTTAATCTTCTATGATCATCGAAACAGAAAATGTGCAACACGAAAGTTGTGTGAAACTGTAAGATGAAGTTACTGATCAAAGGAAATTTCAAACGGTCAACCGTGTGCGATGATTTGACAAAATTCATCCAAAATAGCTCCAAAGATGAACACAAAATTGAACATCTACGGTCGACGAAACTATGAACTAATCACAAAAACGGAATCATAACATCGATGCTCATCTTTTTTATGTAGAGTTTATCTCAAATCGATGCATCGTTGTGTGGATTAAGAGGGACCAAAGAAAGGAGATTAGAGAAGGAGCTTACTCGAGGTGGAGGTGGAAGAAGAAACAACTTACATGCTATATATGGCTCGTATCCTCTCGCGCAAGAGGGCTCACCATGTGCGCTCTATGGCAGCTCGACTCAGAATGGCCCGATAGAAACGGCCGATTTGAGCGCTCCTATGGATGCAAACTCAGAGATTCTTTGTGTTTCGTGTGGATCAACTTTTCAATGCAACCCAGGCAACCAAACAGCCCAAAAACATCTCGTGCGGGCCTGACTGGGCCTAATGCAGGCTACCAAACGCATTCAGTGGGAGGAGACGTTTTCGTCGATGACGAGGCGCCTACGGTGGCTTCGTAAATCTCAAGATGATATGCCGGCTCAGTCTTTCGGAGGTGCTCATAGGGGTAGAGTGTGCGTGTGTGCGTTCATAGGGGTGAGTGTATGCACGTGTATATGAGCGCTTGTGTCTGTATTGATGCTAAAAAAAATTGCAGGCACAAACTTTTACAAATATTATCGGAATTAAGAATTACTCTAGAAAGGAGGGGAGTAGATCTCATAATACTCCTAGTGAAGAACAGCACAAGCCCTTATATTATTAGTATCGCTGAATTGTTTGGTGTACTACTTTTTATCTTCAGTTAATATCACCAGTTTATCGCTTTTGTATTCAGCATTTTCAGAAGATCATATATTAATTTGTGCTCACCTACTCTTCTTTTCAAGACAAGAGAGAGAAACTACGTATGTCTTTATTTGTGCACATTTGTCTCGCCTATATATAACTATGGTGACCTCCAACGACTGAACAGAGTAAGATAAGAGCACGGTGCAAACTAACATATAGTTAGAAAATAATAGTGGAGCAAATATTTCCTGGTTTGCACACCGAGAGAGACAAAAAGACAGGCTACCTAGATTGTTTTAGAACGAATGTTGGGAATGAGTGGCACCAGAAAATAGTCTCGTTGGAGGTGCCAACGATTCGGGGCATCGCCTCCAAATCACGGAATCCATGACCAACTCGTCGCATATACGAGCTACCTCCATCGCACTTTATGGGATACCTGTTAGACTGTATATATACGTAGTCTTGTATAGGCCTTGTGTTGTACCTCTTGATACGTTTATATAATGAGATAGCCACACCCCGTTTTAGGGTGTCGAGCTAGTTTCTCAAACCCTATGTTTTACATGGTATCATTGTGAGTGTTGTCCATAGGCTCATCATCCAGGAGTTCAAGACGGACACCACGTCCAATACCTGCAGCATGGTATCAGTTTAGGTTACAATGTCTTCCGCTGCACCACCTCCCGCCGCCGCCGCGCCGATCTCGACCGCCGCTGCCGTGCCGGCCCTCGCCCCGATGTCGCCCTTCCTGGCCTCCCGGCCCCTCGCGGCGACGTACGGGGCCATGCCGCCACCGCCCGTTTCCCCGCAGGCCTCGGGGCTCCGAACGAGATCGCCCTGCCCGAGACCGCGGCACCGCCAGCCCATGGCGGCCCTCCTCCGCCTATGTCGCACCCATGGTACGGCGCTCCCGCGCCATCCTATGGGGCGCCCCCGCCGCCGTCGTCCCTATGGCCGGGGTCGGCCTATGCTGCGCCGCCGCCGCAACCCTACGAGGCGGTGCCGCACCCACCGCCGTCGCACCACTACTACTCGGCGCCACCGCAGCCGTCCTATGGGGGCGCGGCCGCCTCGCCGTATGGCGCCCCTGCAGTGCCCGGCCAAGGTGCTTCGGCTGCTGCGGGTGCTGGCCCCTACGCCGCGCCTGGCACCTACGGTCCTCCTGCTGCGTCCGGTCATGGCGCTTTGGCTGCCGCCCCTGCCGGATCCTACTCCTCGCCTGGCGCCTACGCGATGGTCCCTCGTCCAGAGATGGCCCTGTCCATGGATCCCTATGCACCCCTGGCGCAGGCATACACTGCTCAAACCGCGGCGCCGTCGCCGTTTTATTTCTCGCACCTGCTGCCGGTGAAGCTTGCGCCGGACAACTACCTGTCATGGCGTGCTCAGGTCTTGCCTCTACTCCGCAGCCGCTACTTGGAGGGCTATGTCGACGGGTCCATCCCATGCCCACCCCCTCACCATCCGGCATATCACACGTGGGTGGCGCAAGATCAGGCCATTCTCTCCGCCATCCAGTCTTCGCTCACGCGAGTGTTTCGTCAGTGGTCATCTTCGCCGCTACGTCCAGGGAGGCCTAGGCGGCCCTCCACACTAGTTTCGCCTCTCAGTCTCAGGCGCGTGCGCACTCTATACGCACCGAGCTGGGTAAGACCAAGCTTGGTGATCTCAGCATCACGGAGTACTTCAACAAGATGACGAGCCTCGCCGACACCTTGGCCTCTATTGGTCAGCCGCTTCAGGACGAGGACTTCATCACCTTTGTGCTTAACGGGCTCGATGATGATTATGACAATCTCATTGAGAACGTCCATGGTCGAGAGGATACGCTCCCGCGTCGTGAGCTCTATGCGCGCCTTCTTGGGCGTGAGCAGCGCATTAAGGCGCGCCGTGTTTCCCCCAGCTTCGTCTCCGCCAACGCCGCCACACGCGGCAAACCTCAGAAGCCGGCCCCATCAGGTGGCAAACCACCGGCTTCCTCGTCACAGGCCTCGCGGGGTAACGTGCCGACCATCACTGGAGGGATTTGCCCAGTTGCTTGCTGTTCTAGTTGCGGTGCTCCTCAGGCTTGTCAGCTTTGTGGCATAGATCGTCATCTCGCCTCTCGCTGTCACAGACGCTACAAGCAAGACTTCCTTGGACTTGGTAACAATGGAAAAGGGAATGATAAGCAGGTTGCAGCTGCTGTGACGGGTCACGAGCACGGGTGCACCCAGTCCTACTCTCTTGATCCGGCGTGGTATATGGATACAGGAGCGACGAATCACCTCACCAGCGAGATGGGCAAGCTCTCCACTCAGGAACCATATCGTGGACATGATCAGGTGCACACCGCCAATGGAGCAGGTATGGCATCTCCCATGTTGGTCAGGCATCACTTCTTGCACACAATTTTCGCAAACTGCGTCTTTCTAGTGTCCTTCGAGTTCCCTCTGCTACACATAGTTTGTTGTCTATTCCTCAACTTACTCGTGATAATAATGTCCTTGCTGAGTTTCACCCTTTTCGTTTCTTTATCAAGGATCGGGACACGAGGGTCGTTCTGCTTAGTGGTCGTCTTCGCCATGGCTTGTATGCACTTGATGCACCGCCTGCATCTCCTACGCCGTCTTCTCCTCAGGTGTTCAGTGTTGTTCGTGTGTCGCCTACGCATTGGCATGCACGCCTTGGTCACCCTGCTGCTCCTATAGTTAGTCATGTGTTGCATCGCCATGGACTACCAGTTGTGTCCAATAAAAGTGCTGAAACTATCTGTGATGCCTGTCAGCAGGGCAAGAGTCACCAATTACCTTTTTCAGAGTCTAGTTGTGTTGTGAAACGTCCTCTTGAGCTTGTGTTTTCTGATGTATGGGGTCATACCTAAACGTCTGTTAGTGGTCACAACTATTATGTCAGTTTCATTGATGCTTACAGTCGGTTTACTTGGCTATATCTTATCAAGCGTAAATCTGATGTGTTTGATGTTTTTGTTCAGTTCCAAGCACACGTTGAGCGTCTCCTTAAGCACAAAATTATTCATGTTCAATCCGACTGGGGGGTGAATACCACAACCTCAACTCGTCTTTTAACAAGCTTGGGATCTCGCATCGCGCATCTTGTCCTCATACACATCAACAAAACGGCACCGCTGAACGTAAGCATCGTCATCTTGTAGAAACTGGACTTACTTTACTAGCTCATGCCTTCATCTCATTTCGGTTCTGGAGTGATGCTTTCTCCACTGCCTGTTTCTTGATAAATAGGCTTCCCTCACGACTGCTGAAAATGAAAACCCCTCTTGAACTCTTGCCCGATGGTATCCCAGACTACACATTTCTCAAAGTGTTTGGGTGCGCGTTTTGGCCGCACTTGCGGACGTACAACAAGCATAAGTTAGAGTTTCGGTCTAAGAAGTGTGAGTTTCTTGGATACAGTTCTCTCCACAGAGGGTACAAGTGTCTTCATGTTCCCACCAATCGTGTCTATATTTCTCGTGACGTTGTGTTTGATGAGAATGTGTTCCCGTTTCATGCTCTTCCAAACCACTCTACTAGTAGTTTACCACCTGTGCACTCAGCTACACCTTCGCCTGATCAATTTGTGGATGTTGCAAATGCTCCTGTGTTGCTTCCTAACCATGCTGCAGGTATTGGACGTGGTGCCCGTCTTGAACTCCTGGATGATGAGCCTATGGACAACACTCGCGATGGTCATGTTGATCCGGTGCATGGACCATGCATGGCGGGTCGTGCCCGCCAGCCCGATGCATCCACAGGCGTCCCGCGGGCGTCGGGAGCGCCTGCAGCTGCACCTGCCTCGCCCGCCCCGTCGCCCGGCTCGCCTGGCTCACCTGCCACGCCGCAGGCGTCGCCCTTGCCTGGCCCAGCGGCATGCGGCCCAGCAGCCACGGCAGCTGCATCGTCCAGCCCCGGCCCAGCAGCCACTGGCCCAGCGGCAGGTGGCCCAGCGGCCACGGCAGCTGCACCGGCCAGCCCCGCCTCGGTCCCCTCGGCTCCTCGCGAGTAAGGCTTGTCGTCGGCTGGGCTCAGCAGCCCCGTCTCGGCCGCGTCGTCTGGTGCTGAGTCTGATGACTCTGGCTCCTCCAGCTCCGGGTCAGTCTTGCCTTCGTCTCCTGTGGCAAGCCCCGTGTTGCCGGCACCGCCTGCTGTGCCCCTTCATCGACCACACACACGCAGCCGGTCTGGTGTTTTTCACCCCAAGGAACGCACAGACGGGAATGTGGCGTGGCTTGCCGCATGTGTGGCTCATGCTGTTGTGGATCCGACGGCTAAGCCGCGTCATTTTCAGGCCACATTGGGTATTCCTCACTGGCGTGCTGTGATGGAGCAAGAATTTCAGGCTTTCTGAAAAATGGCACTTGGCAACTTGTTCCTCCGGTCTCTGGCATCAACATCATTGACTCCAAGTGGGTGTTTAAGGTGAAACGACATGTAGATGGTTCTATTGAGCGCTATAAGGCACGCCTGGTTGCCAAGGGTTTCAAGCAAAGGTACGGTCTTGATTATGAAGACACGTTCAGTTCAGTTATCAAGCCTACTACTATTCGTATATTGTTGTCTCTTGCTGTTACTCGTGGTTGGTCCTTCGTCAGCTTGACGTGCAGAATGCCTTCCTCCATGGAGTTCTTGAGGAAGAGGTTTATATGCATTAACCACCGGGTTTTGTTGATCCTACATGTCTGCATCATCTCTGTCGTCTGGTCAAGTCGTTGTATGGACTTAAACAGGCGCCTCGTGCGTGGCATGCACGCCTTGGTTCTGTTCTCCAGGCTCTTGGGTTTATTCCCTCCACTGCTGACACATCACTGTTCCTCCTCCAGCGTCCTGAGGTGACGATGTATCTATTGGTTTATGTTGATGATATCATCCTTGTCAGTTCCTCTGATGCTGCTGCTGATCGCCTTGTGTCTGCATTGAGTGAGGAGTTTGCTGTCAAGGATTTGGATGCTCTGCATTACTTCCTTGGTTTGGAGGTGTCACGGTCTTCTACTGGGTTGACTCTGACTCAGAAGAAGTATTCCTTGGATTTGTTGCATCATGCTGGGATGCTCAAATGCAAACATGCTCTCACTCCGATGTCTGCGACTGATCGGTTGTCTGCCCTTGATGGAGATCCTCTTTCCAGTGAAGTCTTGTTGGCGGTCTGCAATATCTCACTATCACCAGGCCTGATGTCTCTTATGCAGTCAACCGTGTGTGCCAGTACCTTCATGCACCTCGTACCACTCATCTCTCGGCAGTTAAGCGCATTCTGCGGTATGTCTCTTCCACTGCTTCGTATGGTCTGCTCCTTCAGTCTGCACCATCTTGGAACTTTCGGCTTTCTCTGATGCGGATTGGGCTGGAAGTCCTGATAATCGGCGATCCACGGGGGGATATGCAGTGTTCTTTGGTCCTAACTTGATCGCCTGGAATGCTCGCAAGCAAGCCACTATGTCTCATAGCAGTACTGAAGCTGAGTATAAAGCAGCTGCTGATGCTACCGCTGAGATCTTATGGGTACAGTCCTTATTGCGAGAGTTGAGAATCTCTCCAGGTCATCCTCCACTTCTGTGGTGTGATAACAACGGTGCTACATACCTTTCATCTAATCCGGTGTTTCATGCTAGGACGAAACACATTGAGGTTGACTATCACTTTGTTCGGGAACGTGTTGCACAGAGACTACTTTGTATCAAGTTCATCTCCTCAAAAGATCAACTTGCTGACATCTTCACGAAGCCTCTTCCACAGCCATAGTTTGTAGGCTGTAGGCGCAATCTTAACTTACTTTGTACTTCAGACTATAGTTAAGATTGAGGGAGGATGTTAGACTGTATATATATGTAGTCTTGTATAGGCCTTGTATTGTACCTCTTGGTACGTCTATATAATGAGATAGTCACACCCTGCTTTAGGGTGTCGAGCCAGTTTTCCAAACCCTATGCTTTATAATATCTACTTGTGATGTTAGCATTGGGAATTATCTTAAACCGAACCTGCATGCTACGGGGTCGTGGGTGACAACAAGAACGACCGTGGGAACAAATGTAGATCTATCCACCTCTTTCTTACCCTCGAATGTATACGAACATCAACTTTCTGACGCAGGTGTTAGCCCTTCATTCTAGCTACTAACATCAACACTAGCGTGGAATTACTGGCATGGTACTGTACTAAATCATTGGAGACAGCTTGTAATGTCCTTTCTGTTATGGTTTGGCAAGAAAAATCCCTTTCTATGATGAAGATTTTCTCTTAAAGCTTCTGCGATAAACATTACTTGTATTGTGTTCTTCACTATAGCCTCCAGAAAATCAAACAGTTTTTTCTTTGGGCTGAAATGCTCCATTTAATTATAACTAGACATGTTTACAAAAATTACAAAAGTAATCCCTCAATAGAAAAATACGGTAGCATCATGAGGGTTTAACGGCATGCATGCCGACGCTTGTCTAATAAGTTATGGTGCTCCATCCGTTCCAAAATAATTGTCTCAAACTTAGTACGGAGTACAACTTTGTATTAGACCTTGTACAAAGTTAAGACGTTTATTTTGGGATGGAGGGAGTACTTGACAAAAGCCTTCGTGAACAAACAATGAAGATGTAAAATCCTTCGGTCGCGTGTCGATCTCTTGAATGACATTGATTATTCCCCGAGAGTGCCTCCATTGATATCCGTGATCACAGTCTTGCAATCAGAGGCGATCACAAGTTGAGAAAATCAAACAGAGTTAGAGAGGCCTTTTGGTCCTGCGCGTATGCAAGTGGGCCGCGGCCTAATCTCGCGAAGCTCGCACGCCACACCCGCTCCGTCACCCACTTCGTCGACTAGTCCTTTTCTCCCTTTTTTCTGTTGTTGGCCTGGCAGGAAAAATAAAGGTCGGTTTTTTGTAATACCGTTTAAAAAAATTGAACTGGATTTTCTGTTACAGAGACTTTTTTAAAAATACTAGAGAATTTGAAAAAAAAAGATTGCGAGCTGGAAAAAAGTTCATGAATTTTAAAAAATGTTTGCGAAAAAAGTTCATGATTTTTTGAAAAAAATGGAAAAAGCTGAGGCATTTAAAAAATGTTCATGGATTTGAAAAATATTTGCGAATTTTTAGAAATGACCATATATTGAAAAAAGTTCATGTATTTGGAAATTATCCATTATTTGAAAATATTTGTGAATTTAAAAAAAGTTTGTGAATTTTACAATGGTTCTCAGACTCAAAAAAGTGCATGAATTTGAAAAAAAAGGGAATTTAAATCACAATTTGAGAAATTTCATGAATATAAAACGTTTTCAAAAAATTGAAACAAAACAATAAAAAATTAAACGAATATAAGAGAAAATAATATGAACAATCACTGAAGAAATAATATGGAAGCTTTAGAAGCTTCCAAAAACCGGTCGTAAGCTTCTAAAAGCCATACAAAACTGGTTGGTGACATCTGTAAAAACCGCGACCCTACGGCCCGGTATGTATGAGAGGTATGCGTCCTATAAGAGGCGATATAAGCGGGAGCAACTAATCAAGGGGTACGCTTAGCAGGAGCCTCGAAAGGGTCACTATGGTGGGCTTAGAGCGCGCCACTTCTCGCCACATGTCGCATGCTAGCCGCTCTCTTAGGATTTTGTTTTTCATTTTATTTTTTTGTACGTGTTTTGGTGTTTTGGGTGTTTTTTTTTTTGAAAAAGTCTTGGCATTTTGGTTTTTGCCTGATTTTTCCTATGTTTTGATGAAAAAATGAAAAAAATTAAACATTTTTTTTGGCTTCTCGTGGAGGCATAGGTTGGTTTCCGCAAGCGGCACAATTATGCCTCTCAAAAAAGGAAAAAAATTGTGTTTTCTGCTTTTTGCTTCTAATGGGAGCACAAATTTGCTTCTCGTGGAGGTACAAATTTACTTGCACGAGTGGCACAGTTGTGCTTCTCAAAAAGGAAAAGAAGTTTTATTTTTCTCATTCATGGGATGTGCAGATTTGTTTCTCTTGTAGACATAGATTTGATTCCGTGAGAAACATAGTTAAGCCTAAAAAAACACATTTTCTTTTGCTTTCGTGGGAGGCACGGATTTGCTTCTCCTATAGGCTTGTTTCGGCCAGAGGCACATTTGTGTCTCTCATGAAGAAAAAATGCAGTTTTTTGCTTCCAGGAGTAGTAGAGGTTTGTTTTCGCAAGAGGAACAATTGTGGCTCTCGCAAAGGAATTTTTTTTGTAGAAAACAAAGTGTGCTTCCGACTCATTTTTTCCGGTCTTTTTCAGTTTTTTCATGGAATAAACTTCATAAAAAACTATAAAGAAACTTCTGGGAGTAGCCGAGATTTGTTTTTGCAATATCTTAATGGGAGAAATCCAACTTTGAAAACGGTTTGATATTTTGACGCATGGTTTAAAAGATAAAATATTTCAAATAAATGAGTCTACGAAAAAAGAAAAAAATCCCAGGTAGCGACAAATGGCCAACATGCACTACGCCACTTGTCAATCCCTGAGAAAATGGGAGTGCCCTTTGTAAAGGATACCCCTTAATTAATGCTCTCAAGTATAAGCGCCAAATAGCAATCGGGTATCGGTCGGGGGCGATTGTGCCTTGTCCGCAGTGAAATGCAAGCACGTCTCGCCTCAAGGAAGCCCTAAATGGACCGGTCTGAAATATCACAGGTACACGTACACCTTTTTTATTCATTTTTTGTTTGTTTTGTTAATGTTAAAAATGCATATATTCAAAGAAACTTAATGTACTACAAAATTTTAAAATATCACCGCAAATTTGGAAATGTTTACATGGTGTAAATGATTTGTTAGTATAATTTTAAAATGTGTTTTGATAGCATTAAAAAAATGTTTCTGCCATTTAAATATTGTTCACGTGTTTAAACCAAATGTATATAACATTTTCTTAATGTTATACAATGTACTTCGTGTAATTCAAAAATAAATCATACCATTCAATAAAATGTACATTACATTTCAGAAAATGTTCATGTTTTTCAAACATCTTTTTGTGACATTATAAGAAACAATATAACATGTGGTCATATAGGTTAAAAAATCATAGCATTCAAATGAATGTTTCACGCCATATTTGGAAAACAATAATATATATTAAAAAAATGTTCAAAAATAAAATTATATATTAAAAAATGCTAACCTTTTATATAAAATATTTAAGATGTACAGAAAAATGCATGATTTATATGAACAAATAGACATAGAAGCATATATTTGGAAAATGTTAACCACATATTTGTAAAAATGTAAAACACGTATAAAAGAATGTTCCAAATAGACATGTGTTAGATAAAACAAAAAACAGAGAAAAACAGAAGAATGAAACAAGGAAAAAAAGAAACCCGACGAAAAAAAATGATGAAAACCAATGCAAACAGTATAAACAGAAACAAAAGAACATAGAGAAAAGAAAATAATTCGCGCAGAGGCAGCTAAGTGAATAAAGTCTCTATTTTCTATTCCTTTACTAGATTCACTAGTGATAGCTTGTGTTGGATAAAAAAGTTCTAAAAATTCCTCAACCTATTTTTTTTGGAGCATCTGTATGCATATGCTACGACAATTCATGCCGTCACACTTCTTCACTCCCCAACGGATCGAGATCCAGTGACATGCTGTGAGCATGTCACTAATGAACAATAATGGTAACATGCGCCCCTCTCTGAAACGCCCGATCGAGAATCAGCGGACAAATCTTGAATAAACAGTGTCGGATCTACAGTGTTTTGTCTACGGTATCTCCTCTACAGTGTTCTCTGCTACAGTACCGTCCACAGTGTTCCTCCCCTACGGTATTTAATTTGGACCGTCCCCTTTGCATCCAACGGCTGCCGGCCCGCATTTTACGGCGTGACTGCTGTGGGCATGTCACCGGATCCCTGTCCCTCCCCGACCGTTAAATTCTTCCTCCACTTTTTTTAAATAAAGAAACGGAACTCGGCCACTCCTTAGAAAGTCTTCGTCTTCCACCGACCCATGGGCCCAGTGGACCGCCGAGACCCACCGGTAAATGAGCCAACTGCAAAGCAACCGAGGGGTGGCCACGGGAAAGCCCTCCCTGACCTGGAGTCTCTCTGCCACCTTTCCCTCCTCCCATGGTTTTGGCACAGATTCCCAGCGCTGCCAAAAGCAAACAAAAACTCTCCTCTCCTGATCCTCCCGCCATTACTCACGAGCACCGACGCGCCAGCCCCGCCGCTCCCACTGACAAGCAGGCCACGCCTCCATCGATTTGCTCTGCTCTCCTGGCCTGCGCAGCTTACACATGCATGCTCTCGCAGTCACGAGCCGCACAGTTCACCTCAGTCGTCAGTGAGCTCCACGGCCCGACGAAGCTAGCATCTCTCGGGAACGACGATGGGGCTGCCCGCCATCTTCGCGGTGGCCGTGATGGTGGCGATCGCCGTGGTGGCGTCGGAGGCGAAGACGACGATCGAGCCGTGCTCGGGGTCGGACTCGTGCCCGGCGCTGCTGGGCTACACGCTCTACGCCGACATGAAGGTCTCCGAGGTGGCCGCGCTCTTCGCCACCGACCCCTCCGCGCTCCTCGCCGCCAACGCGCTCGACTTCGCCGCCCCGGGCGCCGCGCACCGCATCCTGCCCATGGGCCTCTTCCTCCGCGTGCCCACGCGCTGCGCCTGCGCCGACGGCGTCCGCAAGTCCGTCGCCGTCCGCTACGCCGCGCGCCCCGCCGACACGCTCGCCACCGTCGCCGACGTCGTCTTCGCGGGGCTCGCCTCCGCCGACCAGATCCGCGGCGCCAACGGCCTCGCCGACGCCGACGCCGACGCGCCGCTCGACGCGGGCCAGCGGCTCGTCGTGCCGCTCCCATGCGTCTGCTTCAACTCCTCCGACAGCAACCTCCCCGCGGTGTACCTCTCCTACGTGGTGCAGGTCGGGGACACGGTGCCCGCCATCGCCGCCGCCTACGAGACCACCGTCACGGACGTCATGAACGTCAACGCCATGGGCAGCCCCGTCGCCGCGCCGGGCGACATCCTCGCCATCCCATTGCCAGGTACTACGCGTGATCAAATTGCTTTTCCTGTACGTGCTACACACACATTTTCTAAATATAAGAGTCATGTGCCCAGCGAAGTTCTGGTAATGATGGCATGGCACTGTTGGACACATACAGTAGAGCAGAGTTTTTAGTTGGCACTTTCAGTTAACCATCACTGCTTGGGAAAGGCCGAATTACATGCATTCAGGTTAGGAGTTAATACTTTTATATACTATAATCCCTATTCCCTATTAAATCAACAACACTTATTTTTGCGGCGGAGGGAGTATGATATTGTGACAGTTTTTCTAGAACTCATCTAGATGAGATATAATTTGGTCTCATTCACCTTTTATAGCCATTAGATGTGACGCTATAAGATGCGTGTGTGCTGACGTGGGTTGCATCTGTTCTTGTTTTCAAAGTGAATGAGACCAAATTATATCTCATCTAGATGAGTTCTAACAACGCTATAAGATGCGTGTGTGCTGACGTGGGTTGCATCTGTTATTGTTTTCAACGTAAATGAGACCAAATTATATCTCATAGATGAGTTTTAGGTACTCCCATTTTTGTATGCTCTGCTTTTGCCGATTACTGATTCTCCGACTCCACAGCTGAACAGAACTTTGTTTGCTCTTTTCTGAACATCAGCATATGCCTAATATTTTCCTGATGATGGTCGTTCTTTATCTTTATATACAGCATGTGCATCTTCATTTCCAAAGACCGCTTCAGACCATGGACTGCTAGTAGCAAATGGAACCTATGCACTTACCGCAGGCAACTGCGTGCAGTGCAGCTGTGGGCCGGGCAATCTCAAGTAAAATTCAGCTTACAACTTTTCAGTTCACAAAGCAGCATTACTGACGAAATACATTATGGATCATTGCTGTAACCCCTGTCTTTCCTTCTGTGGCAGTTTATATTGCACACCGGCTTCACTGTCAGGATCATGCCCGAGCACGCAGTGCAGTAACAGCAATGTGTTGCTCGGCAACGCGAGCACCCACGCCACGAGTGCGGGCTGCAATGTCTCTTCATGCACCTATGGAGGTTTTGTCAATGGGACTATTACAACTCTGTAAGCAATGTGTTTCAGAACGCTTTTCGGTTCATTGCTGTTTTCTGCAATCAAGATTGATGTATCTTACTTTTTCATTGCAGGCTCAACACTGGTCTTCAACCGACATGCCCAGGTAACTCTTGTTGCTGTAATCCTGTCTTCAGATTCAGACCCAAGGCTGTGATGGCATTCCATTCCTCCATTGTAGACTCTGCACAAACTATGTCGTAGACTACGCACAAACTATAAGCATTAGAAAAGGGGGTTTCAATTTGAAAATGCTTGCATTCTTAGAGGAAAAAGCCTGGCAATTTCCATTCTGAACCCGAACACTCCATGCAACTGACACTGCCCTTTGAAAGCACCCACTGCAGTGTGCAAACTGTATCTCCAGAATCTATCACATACTGCCTCCGTTCCGATTTACTCATCGTGGTTTTAGTTCAAATTTGAACTAAAACCACGACGGAGGGAGTACATAAGACTGCACAATTTGTGTTGCAATGTCCAAACTGTATCGTTAGTACACACAAAAAGGAGCAAATGTTACAACTAAATTCACACAACTTCTGTTGCACACTGCACCCCGGTTACATGCAGTTGCACTTCTGAAGTAACCAACATTTTTTTTTTCCGAATGAATACAGTAAAGCCTTAACCCTCAACAAAGTTTACAGTCCTAAACAGCACACCTGAAAACTCACGAGATCTTCAAACTGAACACCGGAAACAACACACTTTGTTCTATGTTCCATGCTCTTTAATTTTACTAGCTCATCCAATCATCACAGCCAGTTTTTATCTTCGCATATCTCCTGTTTCTGACAGTTTGCTCCGTGCAGGACCACACCAAGTTCCTCTACTCACAGACCCACCGACGACGGTGAACCGCGACTACTCGACCTCTCTTGCCCCGCTATCAGCGCCCGTGCCCACAGAAGCGGGCGGCGTCATGGCGGAGCCCCCGCCGAAGTCGTCGGAGCACGGAGGGTCCTTCACGCTCCCAAAGGTTTCTCCGACGCATGGCCCCGCTGGAAGCGTCTCGGGGGCACCACCTCCTCCAATGAGCAAACCGCGGCGAATCCTATCCGGGTTCATCTTGTGCCTTCTTCTCCAGCACTTCCATGTGTGAACCGCACCGCTTCAAGAAATTCTTTTGAGCTGTATTCTCTGTAACTGTAAACAACTGGTAGTGGTAGTAACATCATTTTGTAAGGTATTTGACAGTATGATGATGGCCATGTTTTTGCATGCAGCTATCCTCGTCCTTTCGGGGGGCATCATCACGTTCACGTGTGACTTTATCTCATGGAGACGAGATCTCCTGGTTGTTGTTGTATGTAAGCAGCAGCATCTAGGAGGATGTGTTTTGCTGCCTTTTGGACGCACTGATGAACGGGCACTGGATAATGATCATGTTTTTGCCAAGGAAACGAGAGAGCTTTATTGTTTTGATTGATTATAATCAGCACCTAAGAGGAGGTACATGCATGCACTTTCAAGAGGCGCAGATCAGTTTAAACCCCATGAAGATCACACTTGTTTCTAGATCGATGTACTAGCAGCCGTGCAGGGGAATCTCCCCTCTATAGTTGACCATGCAGGGGAAGGGCGACACCGCAGGCGACTCC
This sequence comes from Triticum aestivum, assembly GCF_018294505.1. Classification (NCBI taxonomy): domain Eukaryota; kingdom Viridiplantae; phylum Streptophyta; class Magnoliopsida; order Poales; family Poaceae; genus Triticum; species Triticum aestivum. Next base: position 639,038,710 of record NC_057810.1, read on the forward strand.
GCGGGCGACTCCGCGGTCGTCCCCTCGGGCGAAGCGGCGGGCGGCGGCCGGGATCCTCCGGCGCTGCCTATCCTGCCGGAGCCTCCACCGCGGCCCATTTCCTCTCCACCGCTCCTCCGCCGTGCGGATCCGCGGCGACTTGCGCCGGATCCGATCCGAAGTGCGAGGACGCCGGTTTTGGAGACGGCGCCCGATCTCTCCCCTGTCTCGTCGTCTTGCCCGGATCCCTCGGCGGCAGATCGGGATCGGGTGTTTTTGAATTTTACTAAATGGTACTCCCTCTGTAAACTAATATAAGAGCGTTTAGATAACTAAAGTAGTAATCTAAACGCTCTTATATTACTTTACGAAGGGAGTATGTGCGTTTTCAGGACGATAGAAAGGCGGGGACGTGGATCAATGGCCTGATCTACTCGCGCAAGTCTCGGTGGATGACGATCCGCGATGAAGAAGGAGATATATTAGCCGGACAACATCTGAACGTTGACGAAGATCTTGCTGTTGGTAAGAGGTTTATTATTGATTTTTTCCATATCGAAGTTCTTGAGTGTGTGCAGGAACCCAGAGAATGCGATGAACAAATTGAGTCTGTGGATCTCACAAGTGATGCCGAGGAGCCCAAGCCTGCGCGCCGGGTTGGGGGCGCTTTTGGATACTAGCCGATGATGAAGAAGATGATGTTGAGTATCTGCCGGAGGCGCCGGTGCAGTCACCATCTCCACTTGTTGTGGCCACATCTACTTCGGTGTCTAAACCTAAGGTGAGTTATAAGAACTCGAGTTCGTTGGATACGTCGGCTCCTTCCCATAAGTCGAAGGGGAAACCATGGAAGGGACCATTGCCAAAGGATGGGCCGTCGGCCATCACTTTGTCAGATTTTTTTCATCCCGACTGTTGGACGAGAGTGACTCGGCGTAAGAAAATGGGTGGTTCGAGGGTGTCACAGAGTTCGCCGGCGGTGGCCGTGCCGTGTGACATCCGAACGGCAAGATTGGAGCATTTGAACGAGTTGTTGGGCTCGGTTGGGCTGCCTGGCAGTACCTGCGATGTTGGCTTGGTCAGTACTGGGCTTGAGGCCCAGGGGGCTGGCCAGGCACAGGACGCAAGGGAGGCTTGCGTGCATGAGGGGGCCTTGGATCGATCGCCCCCGCATGCACGTACCCCTTCTCTCCCTCCGCTTATCCCTGCTAGGGTTCGGCGCTGTGGACGTGTGGGTTTTCCATCTGCCTCCTTGTGTCGTTCCTCGCGAGAGTTAGCCGGAGTCAACCGGCGCCTGCCCCTTGTCTCCCAACACCCGGCCATGCCGCCCAAGCCGCCGCCGCCGCGGATGCCTCCTGCGGCGAGAAGCCAGTCCGGGGCCGCGGGCGGTTCGGCCTCTTCGGCGGCGGGCGCTGCTGCGCCGGGTTCTGCGCGTGCGGCACCTCCGCCCCGAGCGGTTCCGCCGCCGCATCGTGCTGCTCCTACGCCGCCTCGGGCGGCGCCTCCACCGCCCGCTCGGGCCCTACCCCCGCCGCCACAGCAGCCTAGGGCTGACCCGCCGCCTCCGCCTAGGGCTGAGCCGAGGCCGTGGCCGAGGCAAATGGCGGTCGGCCGCGGTGGCCCTGGCCAAGGCCCGCTCGGCCGTGGGGTTGGGGCGTCACCGGGAGATGATCAGAATCCCCCGCGTGGCCAGTGGGGTGATGACGGTTACGACGCCTACGGTGCTGGTTTGCATCGGGGATCTTCGTCCTCCGGCGGTGGCCGTGGCTATGCTTGGATGGATGACGGCAATGCCAACTGGGGCTTTCAGGGTCCGCCCGGCAACTTCGTGGAGGGGGCGGTTGCTCCTAATAACCGCCCCTTTCGGGGCCGATTCCGCGGAGGTCGGGGTGGGCACAGACATAACTACCCGCCTAGGCATCCGAAGGCTACGGTTGAGACTGAGGTGGTGGCCGACGAAGGTTCGGTTCTACCGCAGGTGGCGGTGGAAACGGTTCAGGCCTTGGCCGAAGTCACTTTGCCGGAAACCATGCAGACTGGTGATTCTGCTTCTGAGCATGGTACGGACAGATCAGAGGCTGACAAGTTGTCCAAGTGGGCGGCTAAGAAGAAGAAGCTTACTTGTTTTCGATGTGGTGACACGGGACACTTTATGGCTGAGTGCACTATGGAATTATGTGACCTGTGCCGAAAACCGAAGCATGCTGCTGCTGAGTGCCCTCTTATGCTTGGGCCTAAGCCTACTGTTCAGATATACGGGGTCTGCTGCTCGGAGTTGATGTTCTTCGAGTCTCCCAGTGTGGCACCTCTGGCACCAGCGGTAGAGACTTCTTTTCCAGGGGTGGTGAAGATAGTTCATGGACCGTTGACCGAGGCGCAAATCATTCAGCAGCTGCGGGAACTCGCTCCGGGTAACTTTCAGTGGTCGTCACTCAAGCTTAATGATACGTCTTTCAAAGTTGATTTTCTGTCTAAAGAGGATCAGGCGCGAATCCTCAAGTTTGGTATGAGCAGGGTCACAGGCACTAGTTTTGTGTTGCAGTTTGATGAGTGGAAGAAGAAGGAGCCACAGGGCATGCCTTTGAGGCAGATTTGGGTTCGTTTTTCCGGGGCGCCATCTGATCCCTTGGATAGCTTCTTGGTGACGTGGAGTTTGGGGTCTTTGATCGGCAAGACTGAACAGGTGGATATGCCATTCACTAGGGCCAACGGAGTGGCGCGTTTACTTGTCAGTGTGGCTAATATTGAGTTCTTGCCGAATGTGGTGCCTTGGACGTACGATGGTGTTATGTATCAGCTAGATGTTCTGTATGAGGATCCTAATTTATTCGACGAGTTTGAGGATGACAACCCTATGGACACGACTGAGGGAGGAGGTGCCCCGGGAAACCAGGATGGTTCGGCTATGGGTGATGATAACGGGGCCAAGGGTCCGGTAGGTCCGTCTGACTCTACTAATATTGCTCCTGCTAGTTCTTCTGGGGTTGCTCTGACGTCCATGTTGCAGCTTGGGTCCTTGGGACCTTTTTCTGCTCCACCTCGCCTTCGGGGTGTTTCTCCGGGTTCCGTGGATCCCGTGGCTCCTCTTTGTGCGCCCGCGGTTGAGGTGGGAGGTCCCGAGGGGCAGGCGACCCTTCCCACATCTCCTACTTCGATGTTGCCTACGGTGGATGGTGCAGCGCTTGTGGCCGTGGCTAGAGGTGACGGGCAGGAGGCCCGGTCTCCCGTGATGCCGTCGCCGCCGGCGCCCCCCGAGGACTCGACGCTCTTCTCCACATCGCCGCGCGCGGGAGGAGGGGTGGCCGTGCAGATGGCCGCCAGCCCTCTTTGCCCCGCTGCGGTGTGCGGGTCAGGTGGTGCGCCCATCTCCCCGGCTCCCTCTCCGGAGCGTCGTGCGCGGGTCTCCCCCGCTCCTGCTGCCGGCGGATCGCCCATGGACAGGATGCGGGTGTCGTCGTCGTGTTGCTCTCCTGCCCCGGTGGCTAAGGCCCGGGGTGCCGCTACTGGGGGATGGGCAGGAGGCCTTTCCCCTAGCAGAGCTTCACGCGAGGAGGTCATCGCCTTTGGCGGTATCCCGGACCCAGTCTCCCAGGGGAGGCGGGTCAGCGGGAGGCTACAGGAGCAGCCGGACGTTGATGACATGCAGCTGAGGTCTGTTTTGAGAGCTGCCAAGCTGCGCGATGTCAAAACCTCCACTGGTATGTCGGTTAATCAGTCCAATTCCATTTTGCATTTTACTGATGCTGAAATTATTCATAATGCAAATCAAATTGGAGTTTCACTTGGTAACAATGAGTTTGAGGTCTCTAGGTCGGTTAATGACATTCTTGATTTGGAAGCTGATCGTGCGGTACATATGATCCGTCACATTGCTGCTGTTAAACCTATGAACGACTCGGAGATAGAGGCGCTGGGGGTTAGGGTTCTTGATGACTTGTGTGTCGATCTTGACCCTACACTACCCGAGACGGAGGAGGATACCATTCCTGAGGTGTCTCTCTATGTAGATGAGCCCGAGGCGATAGAAGCTGAGAATGCCTGTGCTGACCAGGCTGATGGTCACCATAAGCCAAAGCGGACGTGGAAACGGAAGGTTTATCCAGTCTCGGTTGCCGTAGGAGTGCTAGGATCCGCACTGCAAAAAAATTTATGATGAATTATGAGAGGCATTTTCTGGAATAGCAGAGGTCTTAGAGACTTGGCTAAAAGAAGATTTCTAGCGGAGGCTTCTCTTGAACATCGTTTAGATTTTATTGCTTTGTCTGAGACTGGAAGAAGTAACTTCACTTCACAATTTCTTGCCACTTTGTCCGGGGGGGTAGATTTTGATTGGCATTGCCTCCCCCCTCGAGGAAGATCCGGTGGGGTTTTACTTGGGGTTAAGTGCGAAACCTTGGAAGTCCGGAGTGTAGTTTTGGGGGATTTTGCCGTCAAGTTCCGAGTTCGAACTAAGGCAGATGGATTTGATTGGGCTTTGGTGGCGGTGTACGGAGCTGCGCAACCAGAGCTCAAGCCAGACTTTTTGGCGGATCTGGTTCGTATTTGTGGTAACGAACAGCTACCCCTCTTAGTGGGGGGGATTTCAACATTATTCGTAGGAAGGAGGAGAAGAATAATGACAATTTTGACGGCCGATGGTCGTTTATGTTCAACACTATTATTGAAAGTTTGGATCTCAGAGAGATAGAGCTTTCGGGTAGGAAATTCACTTGGGCTAATTCGTTACAGGTCCCGACGTTTGAGAAACTAGACCGTGTCTTAGCAAGTGTCGAATGGGAACAGAAGTTTCCTCTGGTAACCGTGCAGGCATTGACAAGGGGTGTCTCTGACCATACACCGTTACTAGTTGATTCAGGGGTTCAAACGTTTGTGGGCAACAAGAACATTTTCTCGTTTGAACTTGCCTGGTTTGAAAGAGAAGGTTTCCTTGAGTTGTTAGCTCGGGAGTGGGCTAATGACTCAGGAGGAAGGACGCCTATCGAGCAATGGCAATGTAAGATTCGTCATCTCTGAAGGTTCCTTCGAGGATGGGCTAAGCACACGCATGGTATTTATAAGGCGGAGAAGGAGAGACTTCTTCTACTTATTCAAAACCTTGAAGTTAAAGCTAAAACTTCTATCTTGGATTCCAGTGAGTTGGAAACAAAGATAGAGGCGGAGATGCGACTTAAACAACTTCTTCGCAAGGAGGAATTGAACTGGGTGTTGCGAGCTAAGGTTCGCAAGATAGTACAAGGAGAGGACAATACTCAATTCTTTCATTTGATCGCTAATTGGAAGCATCGTAAAAAGAGAATTTTTCAGTTAGAACAAGATGAAGGGACAATATTTGGTCAAGACAATCTGAAAGTTTATATTACCAATTATTATAAACAGTTGTTTGGTCCCCCGGAAGAGAATTTTGTGTCCTTAGATGAGTCTAGGGTTGAGGATGTTCCTCAACTTGAGACTGCCGAGAATGAGCTCCTGACTGCTCCTTTCTCTGAGAAAGAGGTGTTTGAAGCGATTGCACAGATGGAGAATAATAAGGCTCCAGGACCGGATGGGTTTCCGGCGGAGTTCTACAAAAAGTGTTGGCATTTTATTAAGGGTGATTTGATGCCCATGTTCCAGGAGTTTTTTGAGGGACAGCTTCAGTTGTTTAAGCTGAATTTTGGAACGATAACTCTTCTTCCTAAGAAGATAGACGCGGTTCGCATTGAGCAGTTCAGACCTATATGTCTGCTTAATGTGAGTTTCAAAATCTTCACCAAGGTCGGGACGAACAGACTTACGCAGATTGCGCACTCTGTGGTTCATCCGTCCCAGACTGCTTTCATGCCTGATCGAAACATCCTTGAAGGGGTTGTTGTCTTGCATGAAACGCTCCATGAAATCCACTCAAAAAAACTTGATGGCGTAGTTTTTAAAGTGGATTTGGAAAAGCATATGATAAAGTTAAATGGCCTTTTCTTCAACAAGCTTTGCGTATGAAAGGTTTTGATCCAGCCTGGAGAAACCAGATTGATTCCTTTACGCAAAAAGGGAGTGTAGGGATTAAAGTGAATGACGACATAGGTCACTATTTCCAAACACACAAGGGGCTAAGGTAAGGAGACCCGATGTCACTGATCCTGTTTAATTTAGTGGCTGATATGCTCACTATCTTAATAGGTCGGGCAAAGGATGCAGGGCAGGTAGGTGGCCTGGTCCCACATCTAGTTGACGGAGGGATTTCCATTCTTCAGTATGCTGATGATACAATCATCTTTATGGAGTACGACTTGGCGAAAGCAAGAAACATGAAGCTGCTGTTATGCTTATTTGAATAACTATATGGCCTCAAAATTAACTTTCACAAGAGCGAATTGTTTTGCTTTGGAAGAGCAAAGGAGGACCAGGACACGTATAAACAATTGTTCGGATGTGAATTGGGTTCCTTACCGTTTACGTACTTAGGTATACATATTCATCATCGTAAGCTGACTAACAGTGAGTGGAAATGCATCGAGGATCGCTTTAAAAAAAAACTGAGCTGTTGGAAAGGAAAGCTCATGTCATATGGAGGATGACTGATTCTGATTAATTCGGTCCTTACCAGTATGCCTATGTTTCTCTTATCCTTTTTCCAGGTTCCGGTGGGAGTCAGGAAAAGGTTAGATTTCTACCAATCTCGGTTCTTTTGGCAGATTGACGACCTCAAACGAAAGTATAGGCTTGCTAAGTGGGATATAATATGTAGGCCGAAGGACCAAGGGGGTCTAGGCATTGAAAATTTGGAAGTTAAAAACATATGTCTCCTTAGCAAATGGCTTTTAAAACTTTCGTCCGAGACGGAAGCTACTTGGGCTCAGATTTTGCGTAATAAGTATCTTTATGCTAAAACCTTGGCCCAGGTAAATGTGAGGCCTTCCGACTCACCTTTTTGGAAGGGTTTGATGAGAGTCAAACATCTTTTTTTCAACAAGTCAAAATTTATTGTCGGGAATGGAGCCACTACGAGATTTTGGGAGGATACGTGGCTTGAGGAGATTCCCCTTGCACTTCATATCCTACTTTGTACAACATTGTGCGACGTAGAGAAGCCTACGTTGCATCTGTTCTACAATCCACTCCCCTCAATATTAGTTTTCGGAGGACGCTAGTCGGAAATCGTTGGGAGGCTTGGCTCCACCTTGTTAGACGTTTAATGGAGGTTCGGCTGACCCAGCAACCAGATCAGCTGCATTGGAAACTTACTAAGAACGGTGCATTCTCGGTTAAGTCTATGTATCTGGATGTCATTAACTCTAGCGTTGTCCCTTCCTCGATTCACGTTTGGAGAGTAAAGGTTCCCTTACGCATCAAAGTGTTTATGTGGTTTGTGCATAAACAAGTCATTTTGACTAAGAATAACCTGGCAAAACGCAACTGGATGGGCTCATCTAGCTGTAGCTTTTGCGATAATAACGAAAACGTCAAACACCTCTTCCTCGATTGTCCGTTGGCTAAGATTCTGTGGCGGTCGATTCATATTGTGTTTAATATTAATCAGCCCATCTCTATCAACATGTTATTTGGACCATGGCTTGATGGGGTTGATTCCAATACTACAAGACACATTCGTGTTGGCGTTTGTGCTTTACTTTGGGCAGTATGGAACTGCAGAAATGATTTAGTATTTAACAGATCAACAAACATTCACTTTTTGCAGGTTATCTTCAGGGCCACGGCATTCATCCGTATGTGGTCGCTACTCACTCCGACGGAGGCCAGGGAGCGTTTGGTTACTGCGTCTACCCGATGGAAGATGGTAGCGCGGGATATTTTCAACCGGTTTGGATGACGGTCATGTAATAGGATAGGCATATAGTGCTCCTATTGTGTTTGCCAGCCGGTTGTGGCTTAGGATTTCAGCTCTTTCGAGCTTTTACTTTTTTTTGCACCTCGATACTTGGAGACTTTGTTACTGGATTTATTTTTAATAATATGAGCCGTATGCATCTTTCTGATGCAGAGGCTGGGATAAACCCCCTTTTCGAAAAAAACTAGCAGCTGTGCATGCATGGGCGTGCTTCTTTTCGTGGGGCGGCGAGGCCATCTTGGCCGGCTTCATCAGAAAAGATAAATTCTCGGTGTATGCACTGATTGCGCCACTACAAAGCAGTAGTTCTAGAGGAGTCATGCATATGCTGTTTGCTTTATTGATCTCTCTCTTTAGTTTCTCTTCTTCTCCTTCTCTTTGACGCTTTGACTTCACCTTTAGGACCAGCCAAATCCCTCGTCCCCACTGTCTAGCGGATCGAGCTTCCGACTAGGGCTGTCAAAAAAGTTCGGGCTCGACAAACTGTTTGAGTTCGGCTTGTTAAAAGCTCGATTCGATCTCGGCTCGAAGTCTTAACAAGCCAAACTCAAGCCTAACGTGTAGCCCGCGAGCCATTCGAGCTCGAGCTCGAACAGTTCGGCAAAGCTCGGTCAAACACATGCAATGGAGCACGCATCGCTAAACTATGCACATTTTGTAGGAACATAGGCTAAATCTAGGACGTGCAACTTGTCTTTTGCGACGTCCAAAACTAGTCCATGTCCATGTAGCCAAGTGCTACACTAACAACACGATAGCTCGGATCCACCACATGAAGAAAAAAAGAGCAAAAAGAATGCCTGATCGCAGTTTACTTTTTTTTATTGCTATATTTAGCTGTATGTTCGGGATTGACAGACTGTTTGAGTTCGGCTTGTTAAAAGCTCGATTCGAGCTCGACTCGAAGTCTTAACAAGCCAAACTCAAGCCTAACGTGTAGCTCGAAGGTCAACCTGGGCTCGCTCGAGCTCGACTCGAACTCCTACCAGTGGAAATTGTAGGATGATAATATAGTGTTGTATCTATTGTATTGATCTGACCCTCATATGGGGTATATATAGAGTACACGAGGGGGTAGAGTCTTGGAGTACAAGATAAGTAATACATGGTTTAAACCTATTCGATCTACTCCTTATCTCTATCTTTAAACCCAAACTATATTCTAACATTTCCCCTCAGTCGTAGCGGGAGTGAAATGGACGTTTGCGACTAGATTTGAAGTATATCGTGCTCGCGTCATCTTCTCCACTTCACCATCATCACCTGCATCTCTGATGGGTCGACACCTGGGGCGGTGACTGTGTCCCCTTCCGGTGCCTTCCTTGTCTCTCCTCTATTCCCTCCCGCAGTCACAGCGGGAAAGGCGTGGATGCTAGTGACGACTCGGACGCTGTTGACTGGAGTTGTTGCCGATGAGTTGTAGACGTAGCCCTATATGTCCATGTCGATGTAGCCGATCATGATGTAGCCGTGGTCGATGATGTAGTCGTCGTGGATGATAAAGGCGCACAAAGCCGGAGGCGCAAAAAAATGAGTATGACGAAGCTGCAGACGTGGACGATGCACCTTACGGATGTCAGAGGGTGTCGTCGGCGATGAGTCCACTGGTTTGCCAAGACCGAAGGAAGCCCATTGAGCACACATCGTTTTTGCCAGAACCATGTGGCTGTGTAGGGTCGTCGCTGTAGTGACGCCATGTCGATGCAGTCGTGCCGTCGTGGATGACGCGGTTGATGTCGTCATCGTGACGCGGTCATTGCCATCGTCGAGGTCGCGTCTTACAGAAAAGTCTGTCAGAGAACGCTAGGTGTCCATCTTGTGGACAAGGCAGTGGCGGTGTGTTGACGAAGATGTTGATGAAGACCTTGGCGATGAAGTGTCGACGATGGCGTCGCAGCGGCGTGTCGACGATGATGCGTCGCTTGAAGGCGTCCCTCCGTGACGAGGAAGTATTGATACCGTACCGTGCCGAAGAAGTAGGTTGACATGTTGCCCGGTGTAGTCTCATACAGCTTGATGTTGTTGGGCTCAGAAGGAGTCCTTGCAGTTGCAGATCGGTGGCTTGATGCAGAATAACCCATGCAAACCCCACATGTGGATGCGTGCAGGCGTTGACCCTCCCGTGATCGATGCACGGCTAGTTCGCTCGGTGAAGACGGGTGATGCAGATGTCCTCGGCGCGCATGGGTGAAGATCCTCGGCTGGTGCTGGAGTCGGCGTGTAGCAGGCTTGGAGATGGCTCGGACCTGCGGCAGATCAGATCGCGACGATCGTGTCGACGCGTCTGCGTTTGCAGAAGTGCTCCGGCTCCGGCGCACGTCGTGTCGCGGAAGCCCGAAGCTCGATGTATGCATGCATCCGCTAGTGCTTAGCAGCCCATGCATGCCTGGCCTGCCATGGCTTTTATATGTATTGGCCGCACCCGTGTTGGAGTAGATGTGCGCCAGAGGGCTGCTGCTTGACGGCTCGTCGGTGCATCCAGAGAACATACGGGAACTTCGTGGTCGATGGAGACTGTTGCTGGCCGCCCGAGTCGATCCCCTGAAGACGCCGTGACCTCCAGTTTTGCGCGTTGATGTTGCGTTTGCCCCACAGGGAGCACAGCTCGGAGGCAACCCATGTGGATCGGCATGGAGGACGGCCGGTGTAGATGGCGTGTACGGACGCCTGGGGCTCGCATGGCCGCTGCTGCCGAGGGGCCCGCTGCAGGATGTATGAACATGGCTATCTTGCCTTCGTTGGTGGATGCATGCACCACGGATCGAGGTAGCTTGGAGGCTGGGGCTGATGGCGCGGATCTATGAAGTCGCGCTCCGTGGAGCCGTGTAGACGCGAGTCCCGACGGCGCGAGTCGATGCAGATTGGGCGGCGCTCCTGTTGCCCGCCTGGTGTCGACGCGCTCCTACGCGGCCGACTGGTGACCGCCGTCGTCGCCCGCGGCGTTGACGTAGATCGCGTTGGGAACGGGCAGAGATGCAGGGAACCGGAGCCGCTGCTTGCATGCGTTAGCGCGGCTCGAGGGCTTGGAGAACTTTCGATCTTGCAAGGAACAATGGATCTGCACTGATTTTTCACAAAGATTGAAGGGTCGATCGAGTTTATTTGGTGGCTATAAAAAAAGGGTCTGTCTAGAACTCAATCGACTGAGACTTAACCAAGTCTCAGTCAAGTGACGTCAGCATAGTTTTTTTGCTGCAAGCGGCACGGCTAGATGCTACAACCGATGATGAAAAATGTTGCAACGGTTTTACAAGCAATGAAAATTGGTGCTGCAGCCTGTGTGATTAAAATGCTACAACCGTCAATGACAAATGTTACAACCGGTGAGACGATATGCTACAATCGATGAGGGACAACATGCTACAACCAACAAGACAAATGCTGCAACCGGTATAAAAAAAAGTTACAACTGTTGAGAAAAAATGTTGCATGGTCGACTGAGACTTGGTTAAATCTCAGTCGACTGATTTTTAGCAAGCCCGATAAAAAAAGGGTTTGTCTAGGTCTCAGTCGACTGAGACTTCGCGAAGTCTCAGTCGGCTGACGTCACCTGTTTTTTTTTCTTTATTGTCCAGCCCATACCATGTCACCTCTGGTTGCTTTTTGGGCTGCCCTGTTTGTCTTTGCTTTATGTGTTTTTGAGCTGAGTTGGGCCAGAGATTGGGCAGTATTTTTGTTCCGTGTTGCTGTTCCATTGACTACATGTGGTGCACCAGCCGGATGTATTAGCTTGTTTTTCGTGCAAAAAAATAATATGCGGTTACTATCAATTTTGTCCGGTTTTACTTTTCATTTTTGTCCTTCCATTCTTATTTATACTATTTTTGTTTCTAGAAAATGTAAGCATTAGTCGTGATCTTTTTTTAAGAAATATGTTCATGCATTTTTACAAATATGAATCATGTATTTTAAAAAAATTAGAGTGCCATTAGAAAATGTACAATATTGTTTAAAAATATTCATCATGAAATTAGAAAAATGTTTAGCATTATTTAATTATGGTTTTTCCTTGCATTTTTTTTAGATTGGGTCTCATCTATTTGTAATTTTGCTATCATCCACAAATTGACAATTGTACTACTAACAAAATAAGAGAGCCAATCATATTCAGTTACACATGCGATGCAGAGGTGCAACTGGATTGGTGTGTCACGTTTAAAAAAAAATCAAAACACCTCTTTTTAGAGAAACGGAAAAAATAAATAAAAATATATTAAATAAGAAAAACAAAGTAAATAATGGGGTGTGGATACGGTTCAGTCGAGTGAGATTTAAATAAGTCTTAATCAGCAGGCATCAGGGCAACATGCAGGTGTAGTCCGAGATGACATTTGCAATTGTAGGCCTAGGTGCGACACTTGCAGTTGCATTCCTAGTGTCGGACGTGCAACTGGCCCATTCCCTCTCCCGCCGCCCCCTCCAACAAAACAAAGGTCCAGTTGCAACCATGTTGGGGGACATGCAGTTGCGGTTGGGTGCGGCGCTTGCAGTTGCGGGGCTGTTGTCGAGCTTGCAACTGACCAGCCCCCTCTCCCGGCATCCCCTCTGACAGAACAAAAAAGTCCAGTTGCGGTTGGGTTAAAAGACATGCAATTGCGATCGAATGCGGCACTTACAGTTGCGGGGCTGTTGTCGGGCTTGCAACTGGCCCACCCCCTCTCCCGGCGCCCCCTCCGACAAAATAAAAGTTGAGTTGCAACCATGTTGGGGGACATGCAGTTGCGGTCGGGTGCGGCACTTGCAGTTGTGGGGTTGTTATCGGGCTTGCAAGTGGCCGGCCCCTCTCCCTGCGCCCCCTTCGACAAAACAAAAATCGAGTTGCAACCATGTTGGGGGCATGCAGTTGCGGGGCTGTTGTCAAGCTTGCAACTGGTCCGCCCCCTCTCCCGGCGCCCCCTCTTACAAAACAAAAGTAGAGTTGCAACCATGTTGGGGGACATGCAGTTGCGGTCGGGTGCGGCACTTGCAGTTGCGGTGCTGTTGTCGGGCTTGCAACTGGCCCGCCCCCTCTCCCGATGCCCCCTCCGACAAAACAAAAGTCGAGTTGCAACCATGTTGGGGGACATGCAGTTGCGGGGCTGTTGTCGGGATTGCAACTGGCCCGCCCCCTCTCCCGGTGCCCCCTCTGACAAAACAAAAGAAGAGTTGCAACCATGTTGGGGACATGCAGTTGCGGGGCTGTTGTCGGGCAACTGGCCCGCCCCTCCGACAAAACAAAAGTCGAGTTGCAACCATGTTGGGGGACATGCAGTTGTGGGGCTGTTGTCGGGATTGCAATTGGCCCACCCCCTCTCCCGGTGCCCCCTCTGACAAAACAAAAGAAGAGTTGCAACCATGTTGGGGACATGCAGTTGCTGTTGTCGGGCTTGCAACTGACCCGCCCCCTCTCTCGACGCCCCCTCTGACATAACAAAAAAGTCTAGTTGCGGTCGGGTTAGAAGACATGCACTTGCGGCCGGGTGCATGAAAAAATATATGCTAATATTCTTTTACGCATAAACAAGAAAAATAATATGAAAATGCCGGTCCTATACAAAACAAAAGTCATGGTTTAAAAACCCGCTAACAACCAACATACCCACTAACATTTATGTCTACATGGTTCAAAAATCCCCGGTCATCGAAGAAAAAAGCATTTCCTACCTTATGCAAGCATAAAAAATCTAAATGCATACATAAATAAATTCACAAATAGAGATCTGGCATAAAAGAGGGGAAAACAGAAGAAAAAAATGCAACTGAAGAACCCCGAGGGACGAAGACCCCCTCCCTTGAGACAAGTACTCCGCGGTAGATATGGTGTGTACATGGCAATTAAAAAGTCCAACAAAAACAATGAAAAACGCTTCTCACAACCAGCACATCGCGCATCAATACCGAACACGAGAAAAGTAAAGAAAGAAGAAGCGGGCGCTAAACAAGTTGGGGTAACACTAGACAAGCAGTGTTGCGTGAATCTTACGGAAAATGTGATCTAACTGCCATATATGTGTACCGGGACTTCGGTTAAACTCAATCGACTAAATTTTAGCAATCCAGGTAATAAAATTTCAACTACCGCAACCAACATTTACTTATAAAGCATCTGATGGATGTGTAACTAAAAATGATTAACAAAAAATTGGTAGGAAATTTCGTTGCTAAAATAGGGCTACTCGAAATTTGGAAAATATGCTAAAATCAAATAGAATAAAACATAACATTAATAAGCAAGGACAAAAGGAAAAATTAAATTAAATAAACAAAAAGAAAAAATGAAACGGGATAAGCAAATAATAAGTAAAAATAAATAAAATAAAAGTTAAAGACTTATAAAAAGTAAATGAAAAGTAAAACAATAAAAAGAAGAAAAAGGTAAAGAAAAAAAGAAAAATGAAAATTTCTTTTGGGAAAAAGAGAAGCCACTGTGACTTCCTCTCCGACAGGCAAACCTCACTTGTGTAGTGTGAGAAACAAAACAAAGTACTTTTCTTGTAGGCTAACAAAAATAACTAAAAAACACACTCGAGAAACTTGGGCTGCACAGCAAAGGTAACAAGGCCCAGAAGAAAAATAAAAGAAAGGCTCTCTCTTCTCCACCGGCCCGTGCAGCGACAAAGAAAAGAGCTGGTTCGAGTCAACTTACACGTACACAGGGATTGTTATCGACTGAGACTTCGCCAAAAAATTTAGCGTAGCCGATAAAAAAACTACTAGATGGAATTTCTAAATTTATCTAATCTAATCTATTGAACCAATCCGATTTTTGATCGATCAGGTGTTGTGCCCCCGGGGAGAGAAGATTAGTCTCCCCGGGAGCGACGCTCTGCGGAAGTGGTGGAAGGTCCTAGGATCGGTGTCGTTGGACAAACCGCTCTAATACCATGTGAAAATTGTAGGATGATAATATTGTGTTGTATCTGTTGTATTGATCTGACCCTTATATGGGGTATATATAGAGTACACGAGGGGGTAGAGTCTTGGAGTACAAGATAAATAATACATGGTTTAAACCTATTCGATCTACTCCTTATCTCTATCTTTAAACCCAAACTATATTCTAACACTACCAAGCTCAAGCCGAGCCCGCCTGTGTTCGCTCGAGTTCGGCTCGTTGACAGGCCTACTTCCGACGCTTTAACACGCAGCTTTCCGCTGAGCTCAGCACATTTTCATCATGGAACCGTAGTACCAAAATGTACTGGTGGGCTGTGTGTCACGTTGTGATCTGCACATTTGCGTGGCCAAATTAAGCCAGGGAAAACGGCACGATACACTGCACATCCCAACCGACGAACCAATCCGCCGGGAATAGTAGGAGCGTAGCCGTAGCTAGCTAGGAGGACCACCTCACCACCGTATCAGGCACAAGTGAAATGCCACTGCTCTTTCTGTGCAGTGCGGATGCCCGTCTCCAGGCCAAACATCGAGCATTTCCACGAGCATCACAAGTGGCTGTTGACCCCTGTAGCCAGTAGCGCCCCTTGAGAACCGAATGGACCCTGTGACGAAATTGCCTCCTGCGAACTGTCGATGCATGCATGCATGGTCGCTCCAGATCGGAATATAAATCGGTGACACGCAAGGTATATCCAACGGTGCAGGGCGGGCTTTCCGCGGTGAGAATAATGCCGCTTACTGCTGTAGGATGTCTCGCCACTTATGCTAAAGGGCGTGATAAGCACGCTTTGGGTTAGAACTTGGAAGATGGGGGTGATTTGGCTTATCGCCTTAAGATGCCGATGCCGCCTCCACACGAACGTACGTGGTCGCTATCCAGATCTGGTAATGGTTGCCATCCATCCCTCGCTCCAGAAGCTGGTCAATAGTTGTCCACCCCTTTTTTTTCATCTTTGTAGCCCGATCCTAATAGTACGTACTGTACTTACTAACGCTACAAACCTAGGTAACGTGCAATTTTGCTATGAACGTGTCTAGTGGTGTATTGGTTACGCCAAGTCCAATCAACTCCCCGAGTGAGAAAACACTCACGATCGAACGTACGTGCAGATGCTCGCCGTTCAGCCGCAGGGCCGGCCCTGGGGTATGGCCGGAGGGGCGACGGCCCAGGGCCCAGGCCGGGGAGGGGGCCCATGATGTACTATAAGTATAGTACAGCAAAAATAAGTAAGAAAAAAATTCCAGAGAAAAGAAACGAATCTAGCGATTAGCGAAGCGTCCGGAGGCGTGACTCACGCCTGATGCGAGGCACGGCCGCTCGTTTTCCTTGTGAAACAAATCAATCGAAGGTCTCAATCCTTTCGCTCGTCTTCGTCCTCTCGTCGGTTCGTCTTCGACTGTGCGTCCTCTCGTCGGTCACCGTCAGCCTGTCTGTTTCTCGGCCGCCGCTGCATGCGCCGCGCGGCAGTCCGCAGCCCGGCCATCCGGCATCGGCCAAGGCGGCAATACATTATACGTATGTGAGCCGTGAGCACACCACAGTATGTACTGCTAATAACGTATAGGGTACATATTGATCCATGTTCCTGATTCATCCCCCCAAACGCCAATTTTAGTAGTTTATTTTTTTCTTTACTTAGTATGTATGTATTCAACTATTCATCCGAGATCCATCCTTAAATTTCAGTGTCATGAAGTTTCAAAATTTTAATGTATAATTTTCTAATTCAATCTTTCACAGTACGTACTCAGTTATGCTAATTTTTTGTCAGTCTGTAAATGTCTAGGGTTCCAATCGTCCTATGTATAAATTTTTGCATTGAGAAGGATATCCTGGACAATGTTGATCTTGATTGTGCCCTTAATGACTTTGCATCAACATATGCCCGAAGAAACTTTTTCTGAAGCACTAAAGTATTATTGTTGTCGATGGAATTAGTCGAATTTGGTTCTTATTTGAGCTAATCATGTCATGTTAGTTTCATTTTGCTATCTTTTTAGTATTTCTGTCGTAAAATGGCATTGTCCAACAATTATTGTAGTCAAATCTTAAACTAAAGATGCGTGGTTGAAAGTTTAATGAAGTTTATGTATCACGCACGCGCATATATATATATGGTCTTAGGACATAGGGATCCATGTCGTCGAGTTCGCCTAGGGCCTTCTGAAACATAAGGCCGGCCCTATTCAGCCGGCCCCTGTCCCGTCGATGGCCTGTTACGTGCCCAACTCGACTGCACTAGCACCACACTCCACTCCGCCACCGTGCTTTTTGTCTGTGTGCTTGACCTGACCGGCACCGCACCGTACGTGTCGTCGGAAGACTGGCCGGCGCCCGAGCCCTAGGGTTTCGTGCTGCGCCGCCGTGTGCTTCATCCATCCATCGACCCCTTGCCCCTCTCGCTTGACAGATCGCGCAGATGCACCGTCGCCTCGCGCCCTACTATTTCCCCAGCCGATCTCCCGTCACCGAAAAGCGCCAGAAAGCCCCTTTCACCGGCTCCGAGTTTCAAAGGAAATCACTGTGCCATTGATAGACAGGCCACGCCACTAGCTACATCGCGTCCCGTACCAGTCCGGCCTCGACGTCGATGTGTCTAGCGCAGCCTCAGTGGTCACCTGACACGACGACGCAAGAAGCCATGGCAGTATATTTTGTTTTGTTTCTCGGTGCCTTGCTAGCTACGGCTGGGCTAGCACTCCTAGTGAGAGCAGCACTGGATCGAACTTGCACCGTATGCACGTCCCCGTCTCACGTCTGACGATGTTGGCCTAACCTTGTAGTGCCAACCTTCAGTGACAACTGATACTAAGGCTAATAGCTCGGTTCAATCCGTCACATTTCCCTTCACTAGAGTAGTACAGTAGAAGTACGTTCTGCCCAATATTCTTTGCCGGCTACAAGTGTAGACTAGAATACAACATCTCTAGATAGTGCTGGCAAATGCGCGCTTCCGCTACCGAGATCGCGACGAGCCGTCCAATGACGACTCGTTACGCCGGCGAGGGCTCCGAAATTCCGATCCCCACACTGCCTATGAACAAGGGATTCCTTCTCTCTCTCTTTCCCCCTGCTTCGTGCACCCGCATTCCTTCTCTCTCTCTCTTTTTGGCGCTGATAGAAGAGTTTTTTTTTTTGCGAAAAAAACTTCCAGTGTATTCATCTTCAATCATGGCAGTACAACGAATACCAGAAATAAAAATTACATCCAGATTCGTAGACCACTTAGCGACGACTACAAGCACTGAAGCGAGCCGAAGGCGCGCCGCCGTCATCGCCCCTCCGTCGCCGGAGCCAGGCACAACTTGTTGTAGTAGACAGTCGGGAAGTCGTCGTGCTAAGGCCCCATAGGACCAGCACCCCAGAACAGCAACCGCCGCCGATGAAAAATAACGTAGATCGGAAGAATCCAAACCGAAAACACACGAACGTAGACGAACAACGATGAGATCTGAGCAAATCCACCAAAGATAGGTCTGCTGGAGACACACCTCCACACGCCCACCAACGATGCTAGACGCACCGCCGGAACGGGGGCTAGGCGGGGAGACCTTTATTCCATCTTCAGGGAGCCGCCGCCGTCTCGCCTTCCTGAGATCCTCAATACACGGCGGACCTCGTCCAAGCCATACAACAGTTGTACGCTCTGTACGACTATACAGGGCCAAACGATCCGCTACCCTATTTTGCACACGACTAATTTTCGAAGGAATGGAAACTCTATCTACCATAAGGTGACGAATCTCAACAACTAAATGCCCATAGGCAGATCTAGATAAGCTGTCGCCCGATAAGGCGGAGAGGGCGACAAACGAGTTCGACTGGACTATGAGAGGTAGCTCACAATGTTGGATTGCTAGCGACATACCTTGCATTAGCGCATGCAGCTCCGCTTCCAACACTTCATTGCAGTTAAAGATGTATCGGTAAGCCGAGAAGATAACGCTTCCATCATGATTCCTCAATACCATCCCTGCCGCTGCTGAGCCATCGGAATGTAGAAAGGCACTATCCACCGATAGGGCCACCTTCCCCGGTGGTGGCGTCGGCCATGGTTGAGTTGTGGCCTCCGACCGCGTGGCAGACGGTACACCTTGCCCCAACGGCATTTTCCCTTTGATTATCTCCTCTGTAGAGAATTTCCTGGAGAGGCCTAAGGACTGCATGTAGCTCTGCAGATATGAGACCGTTGTAGTCACAGAAGGTACTTCCTTGCCATGAGTCACATCTGAGCGGAGAGACCAAATGTGCCAAATCTCTACTCCTAATGGACGAATTGGTTGAATAGTCCCCCCCTTTCAACCGGTTTATTTTCAACCGGTTTTTCTTCGTCCCACCTCCCACCACCTCCCTCCCACCGGTTTTTCTCTTTCTCGTCTGGCCGACAATACCCAACGTATTTATGGTAATCAATCACAATTAATCCACGCATGGTAAGGCTATAAACTTAGAAATCTCAAATATGATAATTATAGTAATAAATCAATCCATTTATGATAAGGCTATAACTAAGAAATTTCGAATATGGTAATTATCACCAGAATCAAAGCTTTCCAAAAAAGTTCTTCTTGCCATACCCTAATCGCGACCTCCTCATCCTGAGGCATTATTTCCATCTATTTCTCAGCTGAATCAGAACTTTCCAAAACTTTGTCTGACTAAATCACAATTTTCCTTCCTTCCCTATCATCTCAATCGAATCATGAGCTATAGGTAAGTCATTTCATTCTCCACCTCGCACGGGTTGTACTGATTTTTATCATGGTTTGGCCCCCTGCCGTACAAGCCGCTCGATTCCTCCTCCCTCGCTCAATTCCTCCACCCTATCTTCTTCTTCATGGTGAGCGATGCAGGCAGCGATGCGTGCCCGTTATGCATCAGCGAGGAGGACCAGGAAACGTTGATTGCCAGCCCCGCGCTCGTCACGTGAACCCGTTCACCGTCAGGTCATGCTGGTGTGTTACGGGTGTAGGTGCACCTTACCTTAGCCATGGAGGTTTGCCGGTGGACAACAGAGGCCTCACGATGGACAGCAGTATCCCTCTCCTCTTCCTGCGCCCTACCTCTCCTTCCTCAGTCTCTACCTCTCTCTCTTTTTCTCTGTGCCAGGAGATCTGCAGCCGACGCCGCAGGCCCTGCCCGTTCGCTGCCGGTCACCTCCCCTCGCTGTTCGATCTCACCGCTGGATATGCACGACTCCGCCGCCCTGTGCCGCCCTCGTCGGGCACCATCATGGCGGCGCGAACACTGTATGCAGTGGCTACAATCAGCGGTAGTTGGTAGTGGTAGTTGGTAGTGGTAGTAGTATATATCTTTATGTGATTGGTCACAAGTTGTAGTTGGTAGTGGTAGTAGTATATATTCACTATAATTGTTTGTACGAAATCACATTAAAAAAAATCACACATAAATCACAACAATTGCGTGCAAAAACACATAATCTTACCATATTTCATAGGGTGCTATCATTTTTCATGTTTGTAGTTGTATGAGAATATTAAATGTATTATTAACATGATTATTAAATGTATGAGAATATTAACATGATTAATATTGAACTCTTAAAGTTAACATGATTAATATTGAACTCTTACCATATTTTCATATGTCACTTGATATGTATGAGAATATTAAATGTACTATTAACATGATTAATATTGAACTCTTAAAGTTAATGTGGCCCCGTTGCAACGCACGGGCGTTCTTCTAGTCAGCATAATAACACAATCCTTCATGAACTCATCACAGTTTGTCAACACATTTAGTAACCATTCCTGCCATGTGTCTTGCAGAAGTTCCTGGCGTGGTAAGTTCCATACCGTCCTCATTTGTCGCCAAACCTCCTGCGCATGATCACATGTGACCAGGGCATGGAAATTGGACTCCTCCTCCCTCGCACACAAGGGGCAAGTATCTCTTGTAGAAATATGCCGATACTTTTTGCAAGAGTTTGTTGCTAGTGCTCCCGAGACTACTTTCCACGCCAAGATCCTCATCTTAAGGGGTACTTTGGCTGCCCAAATACACTGCCACACCGGCCGTTCCCCCGAAGGGTTGCTACTGGTCGCAGGTGCCATCTCCAGGGTGGCACCTAGAGTAGCAAGCCGGTATGCACTCCTCACTGTAAACTGTCCGTTTCTTTCCGGGAACCAGGCTATGAAGTCTTGACCATTCCTCGGTGAAGTACGGATCTTAAGAATTTCTCATACGTCCATGTCCCCAAAGTGTTCTCTCAATCTTTGCTCACTCCAAGCACCGTCTTCATTCAAGAAATCCACCACCCAATTAAGTCTGCAGTTACGCTTCGGTGTTATTGGCCGAAGGTTATGACCCCTTGGGATCCAAGCATCTCTCCAAGTTCTTATTAGCATCCCGTCACCCACACGCCAAATAATCCCTTTCTTCACCAACTCAAGGCCATGTACAATCCCCTTCCACACCGCGGACGAGCTGGTTGGAAACACCGTATCCAACATATT
This sequence comes from Triticum aestivum, assembly GCF_018294505.1. Taxonomy (NCBI): domain Eukaryota; kingdom Viridiplantae; phylum Streptophyta; class Magnoliopsida; order Poales; family Poaceae; genus Triticum; species Triticum aestivum. The sequence goes on from NC_057810.1 coordinate 639,059,870, forward strand.
ACCATGGGGATAATATTTAGCTCTGAGCACTCTTGCACACAGTCTGTTTGGACAATCCAATAAACGCCAAGCCTGCTTAGCAAGCAAGGCCTGGTTGAATGCTCTCATGTCCCGAAATCCCATGCCCCCCATAGACCTGGGGACCACCATCTTCTTCCAACTAAGCGAGGCCATTTTCCTCTTGCCGTTCTCCACACCCCACCAGTACTGCCTCATCATTCATGTTAAGTCGTCACACACGGACGCCGACAGTCGAAAGACACTCATCACATATGTAGGGATGGCATGTGCAACACCTTTGATTAAAATTTCTTTATTTCCCACAGATACAAATTGTTCACTCCAATCAATCAACCTTGCTCGCAATCTCTCGTGAACCGTTTCAAATTGCCCTGTGTGCACTCTTCCTTCCGGCACAGGTAAGCCCAAATATTTAGGCTCAAACACTTGCTGTGAGACTTCTAATATGCCTTTTACCTGATCCGCCACCATCGCGTTGCAGTTGTCAGAGAAGAGGATGGAAAACTTTTCGGGGTTAATGAGTTGACCCGTCGCCGCAGTGTAAGTGTTCAACAACCCTTTGACAATGCTTGCTTGCTGGCTCGACGCCTCAAAGAACATCATTGTATCATCCGCAAAAAGCAAGTGAGATATTTCCGGAGCACCTCGACAGATGGTAACACCCTTCAACTCCCCATCCTCAACTGATTTGGTGATAAGAGCAGACAGGACATCAGCAACAAACAGAAAAAGGAAAGGGGACAGTGGATCACCTTGCAGTAGCCCCCTCGACAGGTAGAATTCCTCAAGTAATTTTCCATTGAACTTCACCGAGTATGTCACTGATTTAACACAGGCCATGATCCAGGTAATCCATGTTGCAGAAAAACCCCACCTGCGCAAGGCTTTCTCTAGGAACTCCCAATCCACCCGATCGTACGCTTTTGACAGGTCCAGCTTGTATGCACATGCCGCTGGATTGTTATTCTTCATTGTCTGAATATGATTAATACACTCGAAGGCTATAATTGAGCTATCCGATATCAGCCTACCAGGTATGAAAGCACTCTGGTTTTGTGAGATCAATTCAGCCAACATAGGACGTAGACGGTTCACCAAGCACTTAGACACAATCTTATAGATCACATTACACAAACTTATTGGACGAAAATCCTTGAGCTCCTTAGGGAAAGGGACTTTCAGAATTAGTACAATAGTTGTTTCGTTAACACCCTCCGGCATTACCCCCGTGCTGAAAAACTCTAGAACCGCCGCAGTGATCTCACGTTTCATGACAACCCAATTACGTTGATAGAATCGAGCAGGGAATCCATCCGTACCTGGTGCCTTTAGGGGCCCTATTTGAAACAGGGCGTTAGATACCTCTTCATCACTAAACGGCGCGCATAACGCCGCGCTCATCCCCTGTGTAACTCGCGGTGCTATCCTCTCTAGGACTGAATCCAAAGAGAGGGTCGGATCCTTCGTGAACACCTCCTTGAAGTAGGATGTTGCCATCAACTCCATGTCGGAGGGAGACGAGCACCATGTTCCATCAAGATGCCTCATCCTCTGAATATGATTAGGTCGAGCGCGCCACACTGCCCGTCGATGAAGATATGCAGTGTTTCTCTCACCCTCCTTGAGCCATGTTATTCGTGACCGTTGCAGCCACAACATCTCTTCACGGTACATCAACTCATCCAATTAATACTTTTTCTGTCGGATGGCCACCCTATCTGCATCATGCAACTACAGATCTGCCAATTCAGACCTTAGTTTTTCGATCTTAGACATGACATGGCCGAAGTTTTCCTTGCTCCATGCTCGCAGTCGCTGCATCATCTCTTTCAGGGCATCTCGGACCGACCCCAAGTGCCCATTCGGCTTGCTCTTGCCCCAACTTTCCGCTATCATTGCCTCGAGATGAGGGTGCCTTTCCCACATTATTTCATACCTGGGTACACTCATGGCGCGCCGGGGTTCTACATGTGCTAACTGAACCATGATGGGAACATGATCGGAACACGAGGACGCCAAGTGCACAACTTGCGCAAACGGGAAGATTTCCTTGAAGGCTTCATCCGCACATGCTCTGTCAAGAAGAACCCGAACATTCCGTTCACCCTGCTGGCCATTATCATATGTAAACGGTGTACCCGAGAAGCCCAAGTCCATAAGCTCACAGTCCTCCAAGCAGACCCGGAAGTGGAGCATCTGGTTTTCAGACCGCGGTGATCGAGAAAAATGTTCATGTTAAAGTCACCACAAACCAGCCACGGTTCAGACGACATTGCCCGTAGGCCTGACATTGCACTCCATATACGATGTCGGTGTTCTACTCTTGGTTCACTGTACACAAACGTAGTTCTCCACGTTTTTTCATTCGCATTATCAGCAATTCTCACATCAATATACCGCTCGCACGAGTCCAGCACGGTTACTTGCAGATTCTCATCCCAAAATAATGCAAGCCCCCCACTGAGGCCCGCACTAGAGACACAAGCAAATCCTTTCATATTCAATCTCCTTTTAAGGTTTTCCATCTGACTAGAGGCTTGACGTGTTTCTGATAGGAAGATCACCCCGGGGAATTGGCTTTTGAGAGGGCCAAAACCTCACGAACTGTCCGGCGCCCCCCCCCCCCCGGGGCATTTCCACATTAGGATACTCATTGTACCCGACGGTCCTCCTCGAAGGAGGCCGCCGATCTCTCATTCGAAAAACCTTGGGAATCTATCCTTGCCTTCTTACTGTTTGAACTATTGCATGGTGACGAGGGAGTATCACCATCCTCACCTAGCCCTTGAGTCAGGGCTAACTTAGCCACCGGTATGTTGGGCAACTCCTGCCCTGACTTGTCCATGGCCAGTCTCTTACGAGCCGGGGGGTCAACCTGCATCTCCCTAGTGCCAATTTTTGATGGGCTAGAAGCAGTATCAGCCAAGTTCGGGTCGATAACTTTCTTCGTATCCTTTCCTTTGGTTGGGGTACACTGCTTCTGACCTTGTTTGTCATTGCTACGTTCGAACTTGTCAGTTCTTGCCTTGTTCGGACCATCTGCGTACAACCAGCTCCCAAATTTCATATCCTTTACCTCATGGACCCCGGTGCCACATTCTTTGCAGTCATGCCCAATCAGTCCACGAACACTGCAAAAGTGTGCAAGCTTTTCATAATGGATCAGGTAAACCTGCCTTGCTTCACCTCTAACAATACTAACGAATTTTGTGAGGGGTCGGCGGATGTCATGACGAACCCTAACCCTCACATAATCACCGCGAGTGTTGCCGTTTAACCTCATCTCCAAAATATCCCCAGACTTATTTTAGCAGCGATTCCACAATATTTTTCCTATAGAAACCCTCAGGAAGCTTATGGATCTGAAGCCATATTGGCATGAAAAGCATGAGAACCTCTTCTGCCTTAGTAAATCCATCATAAGGGCACATGAGTAACACCCAATTTCTGAAGAGCCATGGACCAAGTTCCACCATACGCTCCCAATCACCAAGGCACTCCGCCTGAACGACGAACATGTTTGGTCCGACAGGCTTGAACCTTACCTGCTTCACCGGATTCCAGGCTGCACGCATCTCACGGTAAAACACCGTCGGGCTGAAGGTTTTCTCCGTGTGAACCCTAGCGAGGGCCAACCAGCGAACACCTTCATTAACCACAGGGTCATCCTCCTCGATCACCAGATCATTAAACTCTTCATCCTCTAAGTTAAGCTACTCCATGAAATCACCAAGATCTGATTTGCTGGTGCGGCGCTTCCGCTACCACTAGTCCCGGACATAGCATCCGCCATCAGATCCGTCACCAGAAGCCGAGCCGAGGGGCACGATCCTCTAGGGCACGAACCGTAGGCTTCTATCGCTCAAAACCCAGCCGGGGAGGGGTTTTCGATGGGTAGGGGACTCTCAGGCGATGGGGCGCCCGAGAGGAGAGAAACCCTAGCCTTAGAGTAGGGGAAAAAACTGTGCACCCGCATTCCTTCGTGAGTAAAGGGAAGCGTATGCTTTCTTATCATTTTTTTAAAATAGAGGCAAAAGCTTTGCCTTTTTCATTAATTAAGAAGAAGGTAGTTACCCGGTTAATTGATGGAAAACCGGGCAAAAACCGATACATCTAGGGCCAAAACCCACAAGACTCAAAACCAACGGAGATATCACAGATGTCACACAACAACAAGCCATCTCACGAAACCACAAGCGGACTACTCCCAAAATGACAGCCACCGGAGAAACAAACGCGTGACGGTGACTAACATCCTGTAGAGTTATCCCCCAAGGGGGCACTGATCCGCTGGTTGACCTTCTTGATCTTCTTCGCATTGACTAGGCGACACAAACCTTGGATAATTGGAGTAAGACCTGTGAGTGAGTTCTGACGTATCTCATAAAAAATCGGAGTTATATTTCCTTTATGTATGCACACCAGAAATTTTTTTGCCCCTCAGTGAAATCATTTGTAGGCTGTAAATGAACTTAAATTAATTTTAAGCTGAAGTCCGATGACCTTGTTAAACGGGAGAAAGAGGATTGGTGAAATTGTTCATTATATTGCTTGAGCCTCGTGGGCATATATATATATAGGAGTACATGGTCATCTTGGAGTACAAGACAAGACAAAATATTTCATAGTCTATGCTATGTTTCCAATCTAATCAATATACTCAACATCCCCCCGCAGTCACAACGGTAGCGACGAAGACGGTGGGACTGGAGAAGAATCCGAAGGCAAGCCGACAAACACCCCCCACAGTCGTAACGGTTGATGCATCGTGGAGTCGTGGCTGGAGTGACAACCGACGAGGTTGCTCAAGCAAAGCGGTAGCCCTTTGTGTCGTTGTCGATGTAGCCGAGAGTGTGTGTGGTGGAGCCGTGGTCGAGGTAGCCATCAAAAAATGCCGTGGTCGATGTCGAGTCGGGGTAGCCGGTGTCGAGGAAGTCACCGTGGAGCCGCTGGCGCAAGGAGGTGTGAGTTAGCCATGGGCGCAGTGGTATCGAGGTAGTGGTGCGCCAGAAGGAGGATGGTGTTGACGAGGCATCGCAGCGGGTTTGCCAAGCCCGGGGATACGTCGTGGACGAAGGCACGCACCAGTGTTGCCAGCACCGGGCATGCGTAGACAGACGGAGGCAAAGTTGATGAAGCGCCGCACCAGGCTTGCCAGACCCGGGGACACGTCGTGGATGAAGGCACGCATCAGTGTTGCCAGCAGCGAGCATGCATAGATGAGGGACTTGCATGAGTTGTACGCCATGTCACTAGTGCAGAACCGAGATATAGCACCGGTTCGTAAGGGCCTTTAGTGCCGGTTCTGTAACTGGCACTAAAGGGTGGGGACTAAAGCCCCCCCTTTAGTACTGATTCTGCATGAACCGCCGCTAAAGGGCCACCACGTGGCACGAGCCAGGGTCGGGTGTGGGGAGACCTTTAGTACCGGTTGGTAACACCAACCGGTACTAAAAATTGAGGGGGGGAGGGTTATTATTTATTTTAACTTTAATTTTGTGTTTTCCATTTAATTCTTTTTCGTTTGCTGGTATTTTACGATATTACATATTGTACATGTTATGCATATATATAAATAGAATTTCTTGTAGAACCGATCATATATACACGTGTATATATGATCGAATGTCTCACAACCACACCATTATTCACACATACACATGTATATATATACAGTTTTTTCTACATGTTGCTTTCAGAGCCAGTGGCATTTGCCTTGGTGCCTTCGGAGCATGATGACAATTGGGAGTGGTTCATTGGGGCGGTAGCTCGTAATAGAATTCCCCTTTGGGATCTATGACCTGGTCGAGCAAAAATCCCGCTATTTCCTTTTGAAGTGCTCGTATGCGCTCCTCTGGTAGGAGCTTCTCTCGCACCGATTCAAACTATTAAGAAGGAGATCAATATGCATGTGTATTAGTTATGTGACTAGATATCGATAATGATGTAAAAATTATGAATATTGTTCTGTCAAACATACACATAGCTGTCTATCAGTTTTGGTCCTTTCGGACGTCATCATGCGAATGTTCTCGAAAACGTAGTATGCACACATCAGTCCCCGGCGCCTGCTTTAGAGCCTTTATGAGAATAGAATTTAATCAGATAATAATTAATCAAGCTTGGTAATTAATGGTATTGAAACTAGAATTAAAGAGATGCATGATAACTAGCTAGTACTACTTAATTAATTATACCTTGGGTCGAAACCAATACAACTTTTCTCTCCATTCGCCTAGACCTTTTTTGAATTCCTGAAATTTTCTCAAGCCCTGCCCGCCAACAAAGAAAATGAGTAAACGAGTTATTAAATAGTTGATATCAGGAAATGACGAACTAAAGAGGCCGACATATAGTTAATAATGATTGAAATTACCTGTCGACTATCCCCTCCACGATTGAGTAGTCTCTTTTTTTAAGTAGTGAGTCCAGTACTTCAACCGTTCCTTCGTCAACTTTAATGATTAACAAGATCCAATGGTAACTGCATGCACGCACATGTTTGCATGTCTTAATTAAGCGGGCATGTGCATAACACTCATTATTGATAGTAATAATTATTAACATCTAGCTAGCTAGTAAGTAAAAACAGAATTTGTAGTACAAGACAGTGTGACTCACAAGAAGTTGTAAGGAAGTAGTATATCTTCATTGGTATTGAGGCGCTTCAAGAACTCTAGCATGTTTTTCTCTACATCTGCTTGATACCATGGATATTTCCATGTTTCTTCATTAACGGTATTTGGGTCAATGAACCCAATGCCATAGCGTCCACCTTTTTTCATTCCATACAACTTCATCCTGCATAATACCACAGAAAAGAATATAGAGAGGATATTTACAGGTAATGATCGATCAATGAGCACTACAGCTAGCTTGAGACTTAAATTACAAAAAGAAATCACTTAGAGACAATAGCAACTGACGAGAGATTTGTCGAGTGTGTCTTGATTGAATAACTGAAATAGTTCTGAATACTCAACGGACAGAGCTAGCTTAAGGAAGTAATACTCTTCCTTGACTTTCACCATGAGGGACTCTCGATTGGTACTCTTGGTAATTTTCATGTACCAATCATGCAATTCATACATTCTCGTTGGGAGGTTCTTGACCTCCTCAGGCTTAACCAAAGGTTGGCCGCGGACATATTTCTGTTTTATGTCCTCCTCTCTAAGCAGAGGCATGGGCTCAATCTTGAGGAGTTGTCCAACAGTGATACCGAGCATTTCAGCCTGCCTTCTATGCTCGTCGATTATTATCAGCTGACCGGCGCCGGTGCTCTCATGTGTTGGTACAACAAGCGGGGGGATCAATTGTGCCGCCTGTTCTCCTAGCTGGGGGACGGTTTTCCCGCATTTCTGGCCAGCTGCTTGGGCTCGAGTTCGATCTCGACTCCTCTTGTCATGCTCGATGTGCCTTCCTGACTTGGCGCTCATAGTCTGAGTCAACAAGCTTGGGAGCTGGTGGTTTAGCCATACGAATAAAGTGGTGAATCTTATCCTCGGGCATTTTCTCCCTTGGCGGCGGTGGCGGTTTTGGTCCAAAATGGACGTCCACTTGGGTCTTCACTATGGCTTCATTTTGCTCCTTGGTCATGTCGTAAGGCCTCTACGGAAGAGGCATGAGGCTTGGATCATATTGAAATCGCTTGCCTCCGCCTGTACCTCCTATACTACCTCGACTTGTAGCACTATGCACCATAGCTGTGGCGGCTCTCTTCCGCGATTGCTGAGGCAGCGGAGACGGCTGACGCGGTGTTGGACTTGGAGGAGGAGTGGCACGCGTTGGTGGACTCGGAGGAGGAGGAGTGGCCTCACGCGTTGGCTGAGTTGAAGCAGGAGGAGTGGCCTCACGCATTGGCTGAGTTGAAGCAGGAGGAGTGGCCTCACATGTTGGCTGAGTTGAAGCAGGAGGAGTGTCCTGAAGCTGTGTCGGACTAGGAGCGGCGGTAGTCATCTGCTCCTCATCACCTCCTGGGATGTCAAACTCTAGCTGACGCGGTGTCCGTGGCCTTCAAAAGATGATGCAATCCTTTCTCCATAGGATGATATGATGTATGGCCTCTCCCAGTGTGTGCTCTCGTCACATCCAGGAATGTCAAGCTGTAGCCCCGAATATTGGTCCACCACCTCATCAACCACGACACGAGCATAGCCGACTGGAATCATTCTACAATGGAAGGTTGCTCTGGGGGGATTTGTATAAGCAACGGCGTCCGCCGCCTTCACGGATATGTTCTTTATTTTGAAGTTTAGCTCACAGTTATTATTCTCCATGATGTCATCCACAGGGTATCTATCCAGCAGTGCGTCGCCCGGGGCGGAACCCATGCTACTTCTCAGCATGGATGGGATGGTGCTATCCAATGCTGGATCATCCGCTAGATGCTGCCGCTGCTGAGACCCCCTTTCCTGGCTAAGTGAGTCGATCTGCTGCTGCTGCCGCTACAATTTGAGTGCCAAGTCCACATGCGCTGATTCTAGGCCTTGAAGGTGTTCTGCTTCCTGCTTCCTCTGCTCGTCCTCTAGGTTCTTCTTCTTCTCCTCCTCCATCTTCCTTCTCGCACGACTTCTGTAGTCGGTGTTCCAGTCAGAAAAGCCCTCATACCACAGAATAATGCCCTTGCCTCGTGTTCTTCCCGGGTGTTCAGGATTTCCCAGGGCGGGCGTAAGCCCGTCGTTCTCTCCGTTGGGCATGAACACCCCCTTTCGAGCTTCTTCTATTGCTTGAACTAACTTAACATCCGCTCCTTTAAGACATGCCTTCTTTGAAACCTGGCCTGTCTTCGGGTCCAACGCCCCCCATGCGCATAGAACCAATTTCTACACTTGGGGGGCCAGATCAATGTAACCAGAGTGACCTGTGCAGCCAACATCTCTTGCTCAGACTTGTCCCACTTAGGCATTGCCACCTCGTAGCCACCTGGCCCCAGCCTATGGAATTGCTCCTTTTTGCGGCATTGGCCTTGTTTTTTCTGGACCGTTCCTTAGATAATTCCGATTCCTTGAATTTCACAAAAGCGGGCCAGTGTTCTCTTTGGTTCTCGAGTGTTCCCTTGAATTCTGGAGTCTTCTTTCCTACTTTGACATAGTTATTCCATACAGTTTTCTTGTGGTTATTGAATGCAATTGCCATCTTCCTAAGAGCAACATCCTTGACTTTCTCCACATCTGCATCTATGAAATGATCTGGTAGGGTGAAATGTTCCATGAGATTTTCCCAAAGCACAGTTTTTGCTCCGTCGTCGACAAAAGTAAGATCTGGACGGGGCTTTGATGGCTCTTACCATTCTTAAAGGGAGATCGGGAGTTTGTCCTTCACAAGAACTCTGCACTAACGAACAAACTTGTTCGCAATGTTCTTAGGCGCTATTGGTTCGCCATTAGTTTTGATGGCATCGATGTTGTACTTTACGCCCTCCTTTAACTTTTTGCCTGGGCCTTGCACTCTGCCTGTTGAAGATTTTCTCGATCCGGAGGGCTGAAAGAAGAAAGATCGATTCGTTAATATATCTTCAAATCATTTAAAACATGTGAGATCACCAGATGCCTGCTTATATAAATATACCTCGCCGGTCTCTGGTATTTCAAGATCAACATTTTCTTTCCCAATTTCAAGATCAACATTTTCTTCGCCATCATAATCATAGTCGTCGTCCATGACTTCATCAATACGGTCGTCGCGATCGAATATCAGCTCATCATCACCCTCCCCGGTATTGTTCAGATATTGGCAGCCATCATCTTCTTCATTTTGATCATCTGGCCCGCGAGGGTAGCGTATGATCTCGAACAGGGCCTCTTCTCCCTCTCTGCCGGTATTGTCTGCCATAGCTTTTATTTAACTAATCCAGAAGAAATATAAAACAATTTAGTATTTAAATTACAATGCATGCATGCAATCTATAAGGAAATCCTGAATCATAGTACATAATATGCATCGTCTCGAATAATATATAATCTCGAATACATCGTCTTGTATAATATATATCGAATACATCACTAGCTAGGTAGCTAATAAAGATCGAATACTACAGAATAATCTAGGCCACCCACGGTTCCTGAGGCGCGGGCAGTGGACACCCAAAGAGAAGGAACCATCACCGGATCATAGTTCCGGTGATCTCCCCAAAGACTCTACCAGGTATTGGAGAACCTGACGTCCATAGCAACCATGTTGCGACGGACTTCGTCCTCCTCCCTGACACGGCGACGCACCACCTCCGGTGGGGCTGGCTCCCTCTGCACCGAAAGTGGCCCATGGGAACGCCACCAAAGGAGCTCAGGGTCGATGACGGGACCCGGGTTCCTCACCAAGCGGCGAGCCCCTGAAGGTAGCACCTCCCGGTGCCAGCCCGGCGGAGCCCAGTCCCGGACATGGGTCCTCTGAAGCAGGACGTCGTCACGAACGGGTCGACGGCGAGGTTGCGGGCTGGGCATCGTTGAGAACAAATACTATACGCCGCAAAAGTAACAATTTTTAAATGATTGAATTGTGATTTCTTATATGCAAATTCTAAATTTCTATAACTAAAATTATAAAAAACTAAAAACTAACAGTTCTATAACATTTCTAACATTTCTATAACAATTTGAAATTAATCTAATTCATCTAGCTAAAACTAACATTTCTATAACATTTCTAACATTTTTATATATACTATTTGACATTAATCTAATTTAATTAGTTAATTCATCTAAAACATTTGTATAAAAAACAGAAAAAACAGAAGAAGAAAAAACTAAAAACTAAAAACAAGATCGTGTGTGTGTGTGTGCGCGCGCGTGTGTGTGCACCTACGGCACCAGTGGCGTGGCGGCTTCGATTGGAGGGAGGAGAGGGGCTGGGGAGAGGGGCTTACAGCATAGGCGAGGTCGAGGTGATGGCGACGACGATGGTGACGGCGAGGCGAGGGGACGGCGAGGCAGAAGGGACGGCGATGGACGGTGACGGGGAGCAGCGACGAGGGGCGGCGGTGACGGCGACAGGGGCGGTGACGAGGGGTGGCGGCGACTGGGCAGAGGAGAAGAAGCAGAGAGAGAGATGAGAAACTGATTTTTTTTTGAAGTGTTTTCTTATATAGAACACCCTTTAGTACCAGTTGTATCCACCAACCGGTACTAAAGGGCTGTTTTGGCTAGGCAAGGCGGCGGGAAGCGCCCCCCCTTAGTACCGGGTGGTGGCAACAACCGGTACTAAAGACCCCCCTCTTTAGTACCGGTTGGGGCCACCACCCGATACTAAAGGGGGTGCGCTGGCGCAGGTGTGGTGCAGGCAAGTTTAGTCCCACCTCGCTAGCCGAGGGGCGTCTGCACCTCTTTAAAAGCCCCGGCGCGGCTGCTCTCTCGAACTCCTCTCTATAGCAGGCTTATGGGCCTAACTCTACCGCTCTGTCCTGTGGGCCTATTGGGCCTTGCGGGTCTGCATCCTGGCCCAACTACAAGTTGGGTTACTAGTCGTATGCAGGCCGCTGTGGCCCAGTAGGTGGGCTTTTTTTATTTAGTTTTTGTCTAAAAAATCAATTTTTTCTTTTCTACTTTATTTATTTCTGAATATTTGTTCTTTAGGTACAAAAAATTACAAACTTTCTGTTAGTGCCAGTAGTTTTCAAATTTGAATTATTTGACGAACTAATTTGTAGACGAAGTGCATCCAGTTTTTGCACATAAAATTTCTTCGCGTTTCAAATGCCAAAACACATAAGTACCCTAACCCTAACTATTACAAAGATTCCCTCCATTTTTTTCGAAATGGCAATTTACAGATATATAAGTCTGGAAAGTCACTACAGAAGAAAGTGATGACGGTGAAGCCTATCACATCCCAGAGTGGGATCTTTGGGTGTTCGCGTATGTCCCTTTGTGCGGTAACCATGGACAATATTCACTGTGAATGGAGCAATTTCATGAAACTTTTCATAATCTTCTGACATGTCTGTCTTGTCATCCACTCCCACGATGTTTCTTTTCCCTCAAAGAACTATGAGGTGCTTTGGTTCATCGTATGATGCATTCACTTTCTTATCTTTTCTTTTTGTCGGCTTGGTAGACATGTCTTTCACATAGAAAACCTACACCACATCATTGGCTAGGACGAATGGTTCGTCTACATACGCAAGATTGTTGAGATCCACTATTGTCATTCCATACTGCGGGTCTTCCGTTACCCCTCCTCGTGTCATATTGACCCGTTTGCACCGAAACAAAGGGACCTTCAAACCACCTCCATAGTTAAGTACCCATATGCCCTCTATGTAACCATAATATGTTTCATTTCCCGTCTTGGTTGTTGCATCAAAGTGGACACCACTGTTTTAGTTTGTGCTCTTCTTATCTTGGGCGATCGTGTAAAATGTATTCCCATTTATCTCGTACCCTTTGAAAGTCATTATATTCGAAGATGGTAACTGGGACAGCAAGTACAAGTCATCTTCAATATCGCCATCATACATGGCACGTGTCTGCAACCAACCGGCGAAAGTCCCCGTTTGTTCACGTGTAATCCAGTCGTCAGACTACTCCAGGTGTTTGGAGTGTAGAAAATTCTTGTGTTCCTCCATATACGGAGCCACCAAGGTGGAATCCTGTAGAACTGTGTAGTGTGCTTTAGTGAGAGAATGCCCGTCCATAAATATTATTTTATCCCCTCCTAGCGTGCCTTTTCCATCCAGTCTGCCCTTATGCCGCGATTCAGGAACACCAATCGGCTTAAGGTCAAGAATAAAGTCAATACAAAACTCAATGACCTCCTCATTTTCATGGCCCTTCGAGATGCTTCCTTTTGGCCTAGCATGGTTATGAACATATTTCTTCAAGACTCCCATGAACCTCTTAAAGGGGAACATATTGTGTAGAAATACAGGACGCAAAGCGTTAATATCTTCGCATAGGTGAACTAGGACGTGCGTCATGATGTTGAAGAAGGATGGTGGGAACACCAACTCGAAACTGACAAGACATTGCACCAAATCATTATGTAACCTTAGTATGATTTCTGGATCGATTACCTTCTGAGAGATTGCATTGAGGAATGCACATAGCTTCACAATGGCTAATCGAACGTTTTCCGGTAGAAGCCCCCTCAATGCAACCGGAAGCAGTTGCGTCATAATCACATGACAGTCATGAGACTTTAGGTTCTAGAACCTTTTCTCTGCCATATTTATTATTCCTTTTATATTCGATGAGAAGCCAGACGGTACCTTCATACTGAGCAGGCATTCAAAGAATATTTCCTTCTCTTCTTTGGTAAGAGCATAGCTGGCATGCCCCTGATGTATGCCATCTTTTCTGTGCATACGTTGCTGGTCCTCCCGTGCCTCCGGTGTATCTTTTGTCTTCCCATACACGCCCAAGAAGCCAAGCAGGGTCACACAAAGATTATTTATCACATGCATCACGTCGATTGCGGAGCGGACCTCTAGGTATTTCCAATAGGGAAGGTCCCAAAATATAGATTTCTTCTTCCATATGGGTGAAGGAAATATGCCCTAGAGGCAATAATAAAGTTATTATTTATTTCCTTATTTCATGATAAATGTTTATTATTCATGCTAGAATTGTATTAACCAGAAACATGATACATGCGTGAATACATAGACAAACATATAGTCACTAGTATGCCTCTACTTGACTAGCTCATTAATCAAAGATGGTTATGTTTCCTAACCATAGACATGTGTTGTCATTTGATTAATGGGATCACATCATTAGGAGAATGATGTGATTGACATGACCCATTCCGTTAGCCTAGCACTTGATCGTTTAGTATATTGCTATTGCTTTTTTCATGACTTATACATGTTCCTGTAACTATGAGATTATGCAACTCCCGTTTACCGGAGGAACACTTTGGGTACTACCAAACGTCACAACGTAATTGGGTGATTATAAAGGAGTACTACAGGTGTCTCCGAAGGTACATGTTGAGTTGGCGTATTTCGAGATTAGGTTTTGTCATTCCGATTGTCGGAGAGGTATCTCTGGGCCCTCTCGGTAATGCACATCACTATAAGCCTTGCAAACAATGTGACTAATGAGTTAGTTGCAGGATGATGCATTACGTAACGAGTAAAGGGACTTGCCGGTAACGAGATTGAACTAGGTATTGGATACCGACGATCGAATCTCAGGCAAGTAACATACCGATGACAAAGGGAACAACGTATGTTGTTATGCGGTTTGACCGATAAAGATCTTCGTAGAATATGTGGGAGCCAATATGAGCATCCAGGTTCTGCTATTGGTTATTGACCGAGAATAGTTCTAGGTCATGTCTACATTGTTCTCGAACCCGTAGGGTCCGCACGCTTAAGGTTTCGATGGCAGTTATATTATGAGTTGATGAGTTTTGATGTACCGAAGGAGTTCGGAGTCCCGGATGAGATCAGGGAACTGACGAGGAGTCTCGAAATGGTCGAGACGTAAAGATCGATATATTGGACGACTATATTCGGAGTTCGGAAAGGTTCCGGGTGATTCGGGTATTTTTCGGAGTACGGGAGAGTTACGGGAATTCGCCGGGGAGTATATGGGCATTATTGGGCCGTACGGGAATAGAGGAGAGAGGCCGAAAGGAAGGAGGCGCGCAGACCCCCTCTGGTCCGAATTGGACAAGGGGTGCGGCCCCCTTTTCCTTCCTCCTCTCCCCCTCTTTCCCCCTTCTCCTACTCCAACAAGGAAGGAGGGAGTCCTACTCCTGGTGGGAGTAGGACTCCCCTTGGCGCGCCCCTACTAGGCCGGCCGCCCCCTCCCCCCTTGCTCCTTTATATACGGGGGCAGGGGGGCACCTCTAGGCACAACAACAATTGATCCCTTGGATCTCTTAGTCGTGTGCGGTGCCCCCCTCCACCATATTCCACCTCGATAATATCGTAGCGGCGCTTAGGCAAAGTCCTGCATCGGTAGTACATCAAGATTGTCACCACGCCGTCGTGCTGACGGAACTCTCCCTCGACACTCGGCTGGATCGGAGTTCGAGGGACGTCATCGAGCTGAACGTGTGCTAGAACTCGGAGGTGCCGTAGTTTCGGTGCTTGATCGGTCGGGCCGTGAAGACGTACGACTACATCAACCGCGTTGTTCTAACGCTTCCACTTACGGTCTACGAGGGTACGTGGACAATACTCTTCCCTCTCGTTGCTATGCCATCACCATGATCTTGCGTGTACGTAGGATTTTTTTTTGAAATTACTACGTTCCCCAACAGTGGTATCAGAGCCTAGATTTTATGCGTTGATGTTATATGCACGAGTAGAACACAAGTGAGTTGTGGGCGATACAAGTCATACTGCTTACCAACATGTCATACTTTGGTTCGGCGGTATTGTGAGATGAAGCGGTCCGGACCGACATTACACATACGCTTACGCGAGACTGGTTTCACCGTTACGAGCACTCGTGCTTAAAGGTGGCTGGCGGGTGTCTGTCTCTCTCACTTTAGCTGAATCGACTGTGGCTACGCCCGGTCCTTGCGAAGGTTAAAACAGCACTAACTTGACGAACTATCGTTGTGGTTTTGATGCGTAGGTAAGAACGGTTCTTGCTAAGCCCGTAGCAGCCACGTAAAACTTGCAACAACAAAGTAGAGGACGTCTAACTTGTTTTTGCAGGGCATGTTGTGATGTGATATGGTCAAGACGTGATGCTATATTTTATTGTATGAGATGATCATGTTTTGTAACCGAAGTTATCGGCAACTGGCAGGAGCCATATGGTTGTCGCTTTATTATATGAAATGCAAAACGCCCTGTAATTGCTTTACTTTATCACTAAGCGGTAGCGATAGTCGTAGAAGCAATAGATGGCGTAAACGACAACGATGCTACGATGGAGATCAAGGTGTCGCGCCGGTGACGATGGTGATCACGATGGTGCTTCAGAGATGGAGATCACAAGCACAAGATGATGATGGCCATATCATATCACTTATATTGATTGCATGTGATGTTTATCCTTTATGCATCTTATCTTGCTTTGATTGACGGTAGCATTTTAAGATGATCTCTCACTAAAATTATCAAGAAGTGTTCTCCCTGAGTATGCACCGTTGCGAAAGTTCTTCGTGCCGAGACACCACGTGATGATCGGGTGTGATAAGCTCTACGTTCAAATACAACGGGTGCAAAACAGTTTGCACACGCGGAATACTCAGGTTAAACTTGACGAGCCTAGCATATACAGATATGGCCTCGGAACACGGAGACCGAAAGGTCGAACGTGAATCATATAGTAGATATGATCAACATAGTGATGTTCACCATTGAAACTACTCCATCTCACGTGATGATCGGACATGGTTTAGTTGATTTGGATCACGTAATCACTTAGATGACTAGAGAGATGTCTGTCTAAGTGGGAGTTCTTAAGTAATATGATTAATTGAACTTAAATTTATCATGAACTTAGTCCTAGTAGTATTTTGCAAATTATGTTGTAGATCAATAGCTCGCGTTGTTGCTTTCATATGTTTATTTTGATATGTTCCTAGAGAAAATAGTGTTGAAAGATGTTAGTAGCAATGATGCGGATTGGATCCGTGATCTGAGGTTTATCCTCATTGCTGCACAGAAGAATTATGTCCTCAATGCACCGCTAGGTGACAGACCTATTGCAGGAGCAGATGCAGACGTTATGAACGTTTGGCTAGCTCAGTATGATGACTACTTGATAGTTTAGTGCACCATGCTTAACGGCTTAGAATCGGGACTTCAAAAACGTTTTGAACGTCATGGATCATATGAGATGTTCCAGGAGTTGAAGTTAATATTTCAAGCAAATACCCGAGTTGAGAGATATGAAGTCTCCAACAAGTTCTATAGCTAAAATATGGAGGAGAATCGCTCAACTAGTGAGCATGTGCTCAGATTGTCTGGGTACTTCAATCGCTTGAATCAAGTGGGAGTTAATCTTCCAGATAAGATAGTGATTGACAGAATTCTCTAGTCACCATCACCAAGTTAGTAGAACTTCGTGATGAACAATAGTATGCAAGGGATGACGAAAACAATTCCCAAGCTCTTCGCGATGCAAAAATCGGCGAAAGGTAGAAATCAAAGAAAAACATCAAAGTGTTGATGGTGGACAAGATCACTAGTTTCAAGAAAAAGGGCAAAGGGAAGAAGGGGAACTTCAAGAAGAACAGCAAGCAAGTTGCTGCTCAAGTGAAGAAGCCCAAGTCTGGACCTAAGCCTAAGACTAAGTGATTCTACTTCAAAGGGACTGGTCACTGGAAGTGGAACTACCCCAAGTATTTGGCGGATAAGAAGGATGGCAAAGTGAACATAGGTATATTTGATATACATGCTATTGATGTGTACTTTACTAGTGTTTATAGCAACCCCTTGGTATTTGATACTAGTTCAGTTGCTAAGAGTAGTAACTCGAAACGGGAGTTGCAGAATAAACAGAAACTAGTTGAGGGTGAGGTGACGATGAATGTTGGAAGTAGTTCCAAGATTGATATGATCATCATCGCACACTCCCTATACTTTTGGGATTAGTGTTGAACCTAAATAAATGTTATTTGGCGTTTGCGTTGAGCATGAATATGATTTGATCATGTTTATTACAATACGGTTATTCATGTAAGTTAGAGAATAATTATTGTTCTGTGTACATGAATAAAACCTTCTATGGTCATACACCCAATGAAAATGGTTTGTTGGATCTCGATCGTGTGATACACATATTCATAATATTGAAACCAAAAGATGTAAAGTTAATAATGATAGTGCAACTTATTTGTGGCACTGCCGTTTAGGTCATATTGGTGTAAAGCGCATGAAGAAACTCCATAAAAGATGGATTTTCGGAATCACTTGGTTATGAATCATTTGATGCTTGCGAACCGTGCCTTTTGGGCAAGATGACTAAAACTCCGTTCTTCGGAACAATGGAACAAGCTACTGACTTATTGGAAATAATACATACCGATGTATGCGATCCAATGAGTGTTGATGCTCGTGGCAAGTATCGTTATTTTCTGACCTTCACAAGATGATTTGAGCAGATATGGGTATATCTACTTGATGAAACATGAGTCTGAAATAATTGAAAGGTTCAAAGAATTTCAGAGTGAAGTGGAAAAATCATCGTAACAAGAAAATAAAGTTTCTGTGATCTGATCGCGGAGACAAATATTTGAGTTACGAGTTTGGTCTTCAATTAAAACAATGTGGAATAGTTTCACAGCTCACGCCACCTGGAACACCACAACGTTATGGTGTGTCCGAACGTCGTAACCTCACTTTATTGGATATGGTGCGATCTATGATGTCTCTTACCGATTTACCGCTATCGTTTTGGGGTTATGCATTAGAGACAGCTGCATTCACTTTAAATTGGGCACCATCAAAATCCGTTGAGACGACGCCTTATGAACTATGGTTTGGCAAGAAACCGAAGTTGTCGTTTCTTAAAGTTTGGAGTTGCGATGCTTATATGAAAAAGGTTTTCAACCTGATAAGCTCGAACCCAAATCGGAGAAGTGCGTCTTCATAGAATACCCAAAGGAAACTGTTGGGTACTCCTTCTATCACAAATCCAAAGGCAAAACATTCGTTGCTAAGAATGGATCCTTTCTAGAGAAGGAGTTTCTCTCGAAAGAAGTGAGTGGGAGGAAAGTAGAACTTGATGAGGTAACTGTACCTGCTCCTGTGACGCCGTCGATTCAATCGTACACTAATCATGCACGCAAATGTGTACGATCAAGATCAGGGACTCACGGGAAGATATCACAACACAACTCTAGACACAAATTAAAATAATACAAGCTTTATATTACAAGCCAGGAGCCTCGAGGGCTCGAATACATAAGCTCGAAAACATAAGAGTCAGCGAAAGCAACAATATCTGAGTACAGACATAAGTTAGACAAGTTTGCCTTAAGGAGGCTAGCACAAAAGCAACATTGATCGAAAAGGCAAGGCCTCCTGCCTGGGAGCCTCCTAACTACTCCTGGTCATCGGCGGTCTCCGTTACGTGATAGTAGACGCACTCGGTGTAGTAGCAGTCGTCAAAGGTGGCATCTGGCTTCTGGACTCCACCATCTGGTTGCATCAACCAGAAAGAAGAAAGAAGGGGAAAGGGGGAGCAAAGCAACCGTGAGTACTCATCCAAAGTACTCGCAAGCAAGGATCTACACTACATATGCAACATTATCAAAGAAAGGCTGTATATGTGGACTAGGCTGCAGAAATGCCAGAGTAGAGAGAAGGCCTAGTCCTATCGAAGACTAGCATCTTCTAGAAACCACCATCTTGCAGCAAACAGGAGGGAGTAGAGTAGCATAAAGTAAAGTAGTAGTAGTGTTATCAACCTCGGCCAGAGATCCTTTCTCGACTCCCTGCGAGAAAGCAATCCCAGAGCCATACTATCCAATTATCATCACAATTCAATTCTCATCACCATCCAATTCTCATCACAAGTATCCAGTTCTAGTTGTATCGACCGGGATACAACTCCGAGTGTCCGTTACCATAGGACAGGCTATCGATAGATGTTTTCTTCCCTGCAGGGGTGCACCAACTTACCCACCATGCTTGATTAACTCCGGCCGGACACACTTTCCTGGGTCATGCCCGGCCTCGGCCAAACAATACGTCGCAACCCGACCTAGACCTAACAGAGAGGTCAGCACGCCGGACTAAACCTATGCCCCCAGGGGTCATGGGCCATCTCCCCGGAAACTCCTGCACGTTGCGTACGCGGCCGGTGAGCAGACCTAGCCTCCCTTATACAAGAGAAGGCGTAACCAGTCCAACCCGGCGCGCGCCGCTCAGTCGCTGACGTCTATTAAGCTTCGGCTGATGCATACGACGCAGAACGCCCATACTATGCCCACGTGATGGTTAGTGCTATCAGGCCAGAGGCCCCTCGGATCAAATATCCAAATCGTAGTGGATTGGGAACGCGCGGTAACAAGTAGAGACTCACGAAAGATGTGACCCCGTTGCTCCGTCTTGAGGACTTGCGGCAAGGGCTAAGAATGCCTGGCCACGCCTCATAATTATCTCACGGGCACCTTCCAGGCCAACCCGACTCCTCATCACTCGCAATTATGCTCGCGCGGGCACCCCTCAGGATCGACCCGTCTTTAGTAACATGGTTCAGTGTAAAGTCATAGTAACCATAGTAACTGTGTGTTTAAACATCAAGGGTAAAACCCGAGGAATCACCCCCGGTGAATTCCACTCAATGTAATCATCAAGGTGAACGTAAGAGGAATCACCCCCGAGGTTCACACTTGAGGGGTTGCACGACAGAGTCATATCGGAAGTGGTTAAAGCCACTTCTCTGTTGCAGGTTATCTACAGATGTACCGGGACTCTTCGTTTATGGTCCTCTCTACAACGCGTGGAGAATCGAGGCCTATTTACGGAGGTGTGTACACGATTGGAGGCTACGGCGAGGGATACTTTTACCCAACATGGGTGGCAGCATGATCTAAGGATTGGCCCCCTCCATATTAGGCGTTATACGGACTCTACATGTTTCGTTGTAATTCGCCTTTCTATTTTTATTTTGTGTGAGAGGATCTTATTTGGCTGTGTGCATCTTAGTCATGCAGAGGCCGGGTGTAATGCTTAAATCTTTTAAGTAATAAAGCGCCCCTTTTCGAAAAAAAATATCAGAAGTGGTTAAGGTGGAATCACCCTCGATGACCACGACCGAATAGCTACACTATAGGGTTAACATCAGAAGTGCTGTAGAGGTCTCACCCTCGGCGCTCGATAGTAACCCAGCAGTGTCGAGCAACTAAGGGGAAAGTGATGTGCGGTGCCGGGGCCTGGTCTTCAATCCCGTTGATCGGGTCTTCAATGATGAAGCAGGGGCAACAAGGACAAGGTGGGGGTCACTGATGGATCACTAACCAACCTATACTAAGCAGTTTAGGATAAGCATGTAAGGTACAATAACAGATACAAAAGCAGGCTATGCATCAGAATAGGAGCATACAATAACAATAGCAAAATCTAATGCAAGCATGAGAGAAAGGAATGGGCGATATCGGGATGATCAAAGGGGGGGCTTGCCTGGTTGCTCAGACAAGAAGGAGGGGTCGTCGGTGACGTAGTCGATCACAGCAGCATCGGCAGCCGCCACGGGGTCTACCGAAGAGAAGAGGAGGGAGAAACAGTAAATACATAGTAAGCAAGTGCATAACAGGACAACAGGCATAGCTAGACATGTTCTAACGCGGTGCTACACGATGCCAGCAAGGGGGGAAGTCAACCGGGAAT
The DNA here is from genome assembly GCF_018294505.1 of Triticum aestivum. NCBI lineage: Eukaryota > Viridiplantae > Streptophyta > Magnoliopsida > Poales > Poaceae > Triticum > Triticum aestivum. Next base: position 639,081,132 of record NC_057810.1, read on the forward strand.
GTTTTCCCGGTTCCGGACCTGTGTCAGACAGATGACCAGAGGGGAAAAGTTCCATGTTCAGCATGCTAGGGGCATGTGGCAGATGAACGAACCACGTATTCAGATTCGTTGGATTTTTCTGACCAACTTTGATGTAGAAAACATTTTCATCAGAGCTACGGTTTATTTTCTATTAATTTTCTAAGTTTTATTGAATTTCCAAATTACTGGATTTATTTTAAATTCGAAAAATAAAAGCAGATTAAACTTTTGTTACCTAGTGCTATTCTAGCCATAGAGTATGACAGTGGGGTCAGGGTCAAAGTCAAAGGTCTAGTCAGATGTTGACTGAGTCAACAGTGAACAGTGCAGTGGGGGCCATCTGTCATTGGCTAGGTGATATACAGTCAGCACTTTGACTGGTCAACTAGTCAAGGTGGGGCCACATGTCATGGACATCAACTAAACTATTCTAGTTAATTATATTAACTAGCCGGGGTCCACTTGCAAAAGCCTTAGACTAATTAACACCTAATTTAGCCTAAACTAATCAAACCTACTAATTAGGCCGGCCATTGGCAGCGGCACAGCCAGTCCTGGCTGTGTGGTTGCCATGGCTAGCACGCAGGAGGCTCAAGCCACGGCGGCCATGGCCAACCGTGGCAGTAGCACTAGGGAGCAGCAGTAGCGGTAGAGAGCAGCGGCCGTGAGCAACAGCAAGCGGAGCAGGAGTGCAGCGACAGCAGTAGCAAGCAGAGCAGAGTAGCCATAGGAGCAGCAACGCAGCACAAGGAGCAGCAGGGGTGCGCTAGGCGGCGGCAGGCGACGCCCAGCGAGCAGCGGCAGGCGGAGGCGAGGCCAGGACGGGCGCGCGGCAGCAGCAGTATGCCGCAGCAACAGACGGCAGTTAAGTAGCAGCAGTTCACGCACGCACATATGTACGCCTGTACGCGTATGCGTACGCGTGATGCGAGCTCGGATGTGCTCGGGGACGGCAAACGTCGACCGAATCGAGGCAGAGGAAGGGGGATCTGGAGGAGGGCTCACCCTGGGGATGCCGTGGACGAGCTTGGCGAGGCCGGGAGGCGCCGGTGGTGGAGATCGACGGTGAGGTCGCGCGATGGCCGTAGATGAGGAGGAGAAAGAATGTGACGGCGGTGGCGCCCCCGGTCCCGATCCAGTGTCGAGGAAGAAGAGCCGGACCACGACGGAGCTCCCGGACTTGTCGGAGCGGCGAACGGGCGACGGTGGCCGCGGGCTTCACGTTGGCGAGGCCATGGCGGAGAGGAGAAGCAGAAGCGCGTGGGGGAAGGGGTTCTGGTAGGGAGAGGGAGAGGCGGAGAGGGCGAGGGGAAGTAGATAGAGTTGCCAGGGGTGTCGAGGGCGAGGCCCTTATCCATCCACGGGCTCCTGTAGCGGCGCGGACGACAAGCTGGCTTGGCGAGGACAAGCGAGCGCGGGCACAGTCGGAGGAGCAGTAGGAAGGAGGAGACACGGGTGTTGCGGGCTGGTCCGTCCAGTTTGTTAGATGGGCCATAGTGCCTAGTAGATTAGGCCATTTTATTTTGTACTTTCCATTTATTTATTTATTTCCTACTTGTATTATAATTGAGCTACTAAAAGACTTTTGTTTAACACAAAACTTGGCACAAAAATACCGCGCAATATTCTGGGTTGCTACAAAAAGTTTCCAAGCATTTGGGAGTGCTTAACTATTTTTGGAAATTGAAAAGGCCAATTTAAATGTTTCTAGACCACTAAATAAATTTCAGTGTCACTTTGGGAATCCAAAAGGGGTTGGTTTCAACATGACAATGATCAAGGGAATTTATAGAATATTGTGAACATTTTAGTTTTGATATTTTGAAGACTTTAAATTTTGACTTCTACTTAAATTTGAATTGAACCGGATTGAATCAAAGGCGGATGTAGCAACAGTGAAAATGATGACATGGCACCATTAACTTGGGATTACTGTAGCTTAATTATCCGGGCGTTACAAATCTCCTCCACTATAAAAAATCTCGTCCCGAGATTTAAGTGAGGAAGTAAAGAGTAACTTCGGGAGAACTGACCCTTATAGGGTTAATTATCTGGTGAACAATTTAGGGAATGAGGCAGAAGTATCTCTCGAGTTGAAACTTAATAAAACATCAAGAGCAAAGTATGATGGTACAATAGGAAGCTTCAAGCGAATGGACAAACGATTAATACCTGAACAGAGTGTGAGAAAGGGATTCAGAGCATCGAGAATAGATCATCTCTCGGAAGGTAGCTCGTGACATGATACGAAGCCAAATGCAAGAATATTTCAAAATCAAAGATATACAGGAGATTCAGGTTTCGATCCTGTGGAACTGTGGGTTATGGGCCCACCATGTGGGTTAAAAGTGAAAGGGCGCTGATATCTTGCACGATCATGATAGCAAGGCAGGTCAAAGGATAGCCTGTCAGTTATGTCGGCAACAACGTCGGTACCAAGGGCAAGGGACGAAGAGAACCGTTTTCCTGCTCGTTGAAACGAGAAGGACCAATAGGCAAAGTTCTCGTCCATCGGTGGTTACCAGAATGTCATCAACAATAGTAACAAGGTCTTACTGACAAAGTTGTACACCGAGGTGTTTACATCAGCAGGGAATTATTACTGTTTATATCATACAAATCACAAGGAGGGTTAAACAAACCAATGAAAAGGAAAAGTGATTATCAGATTTAAACAAAACAATGGAAAGGAAAAGGGTGTATACACGAGTATTAGGTGTATCTCCTTCCCAGGAGCAAGCAGAGCGGGATAATCATGACATGACTGCAAGTAGTTAACCAACTAGGGAAAAGGGGGGAAACTCATGATGTTACGCATACAATGGTGTTTGGATAGTTGATAAGGAAACATTTAGCATGAAGCTTACAATGTTCTTGTTGATGAACGAAGTACCATAGTCATGCTTCGGGATAGCACTGACATGGTCACCAGGTAAAGGTCAGACTTTGGATACACAAATGATCTATCGGAAACAACTTATAAGGTAAGTCATACAATTTCGGCAAGGAAAAGATGAGGATGGGGCCCACGGGCTCAGCAACAGTTCATCGAGGGGGCAAGGATGGTATTTCTCATCATGAATTGGATTGATAACCTGGAAGAGCTCATAATATTGATGGTGATCACCACATATTTATCGAGAGGTTTCATGAAGATGTAATCAATCGACGATGACATCAAGTCAAAGGAATGATGAAGCGAAAGGTTATTGGAACCACGGGTACAACACAAACTCAAAATCAAGCTTGTTATTCAAGGCAAAATGATATGACGAGGAAGATCGACGTAGGCTTAGCTCATCGTCTAAAATTGTTCTGGGAAGAAGGACCAGGTAGCACAGTTAAAATTGAACACGATAATGATATAACCGATCAGACTAGGAATGAGTTGAAGGGCTATTAAACTCTCAAGCAACGAAAATTGCTTAAGAGTTATTGAATTAGGGTGTGGAATTTATTCACTTATCGGTGTTCTCGAGTGACTAATAACTTAGAACCCGGGGAAATCTGAAATCGATGAGAAGCAATACTAGATGAAGACTCATAGGAAGCAACACATTTCTTTGTTATTCTCAAAATACCGGATGGTAATACTCGAAGGAAGATCAAAATAGAGGTTACGGAGATGTATTGATCTATAAAAGGCAAGTGCTTAAACTTGTCTGAGAAATGAAATCGAAGGAGAACAATTTGGTCAGAACCACCTTTGTAAATGATTAGACCATAGATACAAGATGAACTTATAACAAGGGGGGTAATAATATTTTTTTTACGAGAAGCTTCCATGATAAGACCTACATCGTCTCCATGGGCATGAACGCAAAGGTTCAAGGTCGACTCCCACTTCATCAATGCATAACTTTTCATTCACTTCACATTTTCAAAGAAGTCGCAATGTTGGAATTTTATCTAGCAAAACACCAGAAGAGTAAGACTCGTGAAAAAAATCTTGAGTTCACATGGATTAAGGAAGGCATAAGTTCAACCCATCGGGGCATTTTTACGAATCTATACAACCATCAACCAAGCAAAAGATACGAGTTCGAAAGCAGAGTATCGAAGTCAAAGCAGATGATACAATATACCGAAGGTATTATGTATCAGGGAAAAACTGATAAGATTTTGGATGCGAAGGACACTGTCGGATAACAACCCAGCAAAGGATCTGGAGATTCATGACAGAGTTGATGTGAGTATCGGCAATCAATCAGATGAAGAAGGGGATGCAAAGGCATTGGCTTATAAAAACATCTGAATAATTCGATGCTTGAGTACAAAGGAGTTATGATTTCAAGACGAAGGATCAGAAGTAGAGGCTCTGATCAAAAGATGAGTAAGTTGAAAATACTTAGAGGTGTACCCGATCAAATCTAGATTGGACAAGAACCATCTCATATCTGGAAGGATGTCTAAGCCGGAAAGAAAATTTCCAAGGATTAATTGATGATTGCGAGTATTGGCACACACACTGAATCCATAGGACTAGAATGACAATCACAAAGAATTTTAAAGAATATTGCTAGACATATGGAATTAATCCTAATGCAAGCAAGCAAGGAGGATCAAGAGCAATAGGTTGCAGAGGATTTTGAAAGATCAGATAGCATTTTCAGGTATTTGGAAAGGAAATAAACAACTGGGGATGAACGAACCCCGGTTAAGTGAATTATCCGCAGTACAAAAATAAGCTGCAAAGCACAAGGCACAAAGGATCCTCGAAACAACAGAGAGTACTAGTGGTATCTTGTAATAACAGGAGCAACTAGGGATGAAGGTACAAGCGGCAAGGCTGTTATTCAGGGGGATTATCGATGGTCAGGAACTGCAAGGCAGTTGGCACAAGGTCTCGAGAAACATCGAGGAGTATCCGCAGAATCTTCTGGTAAAGCAAGCGGTCATCGGTAATGCCGGGGCTCTCCGGGAGGAAGTGGGTACGAGAACCTAATGTCAGAGCTAGTAAAAAGTTTAACCCGAATAGACGAGAGATCAGAGTCCCAGAGTATAGACGAGGAATAAAAGATACTAAGACCACCCAATGGCGATGTGGGCCCGTAAGACACACAGCCATGTTAGTAAAAGTTTTGTAGTGACTAGACTCGACTTCGGCCACGGAGTTGGAAAGGGGGCTACCTACAGGCAGTTAGTTCTGATACCAACTTGTGATGCCCTCGATTCAATCGTACACTAATCATGCACGCAAATGTGTACGATCAAGATCAGGGACTCACGGGAAGATATCACAACACAACTCTAGACACAAATTAAAATAATACAAGCTTTATATTACAAGCCAGGGGCCTCGAGGGCTCGAATACATAAGCTCGAAAACACAAGAGTCAGCGAAAGCAACAATATCTGAGTACAGACATAAGTTAGACAAGTTTGCCTTAAGGAGGCTAGCACAAAAGCAACATTGATCGAAAAGGCAAGGCCTCCTGCCTGGGAGCCTCCTAACTACTCCTGGTCATCGGCGGTCTCCGTCACGTGATAGTAGATGCCCTCGGTGTAGTAGCAGTCGTCAAAGGTGGCATCTGGCTCCTGGACTCCACCATCTGGTTGCATCAACCAGAAAGAAGAAAGAAGGGGAAAGGGGGAGCAAAGCAACCGTGAGTACTCATCCAAAGTACTCGCAAGCAAGGATCTACACTACATATGCAACATTATCAAAGAAAGGTTGTATATGTGGACTAGGCTGCAGAAATGCCAGAGTAGAGAGAAGGCCTAGTCCTATCGAAGACTAGCATCTTCTGGAAATCACCATCTTGCAGCAAACAGGAGGGAGTAGAGTAGCATAAAGTAAAGTAGTAGTAGTGTTATCAACCTCGGCCAGAGATCCTTTCTCGACTCCCTGCGAGAAAGCAATCCCAGAGCCATACTATCCAATTATCATCACAATTCAATTCTCATCACCATCCAATTCTCATCACAAGTATCCAGTTCTAGTTGTATCGATCGGGATACAACTCCGAGTGTCCGTTACCATAGGACAGGCTATCGATAGATGTTTTCTTCCCTGCAGGGGTGCACCAACTTACCCACCATGCTTGATTAACTCCGGCCGGACACACTTTCCTGGGTCATGCCCGGCCTCGGCCAAACAATACGCCGCAACCCGACCTAGACCTAACAGAGAGGTCAGCATGCCGGACTAAACCTATGCCCCCAGGGGTCATGGGCCATCTCCCCAAAAACTCCTGCACGTTGCGTACGCGGCCGGTGAGCAGACCTAGCCTCCCTTATACAAGAGAAGGCGTAACCAGTCCAACCCGGCGCGCGACGCTCAGTCGCTGACGTCTATTAAGCTTCGGCTGATGCATACGACGCAGAACGCCCATACTATGCCCACGTGATGGTTAGTGCTATCAGGCCAGAGGCCCCTCGGATCAAATATCCAAATCGTAGTGGATTGGGAACGCGCGGTAACAAGCAGAGACTCACGAAAGATGTGACCCTGTTGCCCCATCTCGAGGACTTGCGGCAAGGGCTAAGAATGCCCGGCCACGCCTCGTAATTATCTCACGGGCACCTTCCAGGTCAACCCGACTCCTCATCACTCGCAATTATGCTCGCGCGGGCACCCCTCAGGGTCGACCCGTCTTTAATAACATGGTTCAGTGTAAAGTCATAGTAACCATAGTAACTGTGTGTTTAAAAATCAAGGGGAAAACCCGAGGAATCACCCCGGTGAATTCCACTCAATGTAATCATCAAGGTGAACGTAAGAGGAATCACCCCCGAGGTTCACAGTTGAGGGGTTGCACGACAGAGTCATATCGGAAGTGGTTAAGGTGGAATCACCCTCGATGACCACGACCGAATAGCTACACTATAGGGTTAACATCAGAAGTGCTGTAGAGGTCTCACCCTCGGCACTCGATAGTAACCCAGCAGTGTCGAGCAACTAAGGGGAAAGTGATGTGCGGTGCCGGGGCCTGGTCTTCAATCCCGTTGATCGGGTCTTCAATGATGAAGCAGGGGCAACAAGGATAAGGTGGGGGTCGCTGATGGATCACTAACCAACCTATACTAAGCAGTTTAGGATAAGAAGGTAAGGTACAATAACAGATACAAAAGCAGGCTATGCATCAGAATAGGAGCATACAATAACAATAGCAAAATCTAATGCAAGCATGAGAGAAAGGAATGGGCGATATCGGGATGATCAAAGGGGGGGCTTACCTGGTTGCTCAGACAAGAAGGAGGGGTCGTCGGTGACGTAGTCGATCACAGCGGCATCGGCAGCCGCCACGGGGTCTACCAAAGAGAAGAGGGGGGAGAAACAGTAAATACATAGTAAGCAAGTGCATAACAGGACAACAGGCATAGCTAGACATGTTCTAACGCGGTGCTACACGATACCAGCAAGGGGGGAAGTCAACCGGGAACGTTTTCCCGGTTCCGGACCTGTGTCAGACAGATGACCGGAGGGGAAAAGTTCCATGTTCAGCATGCTAGGGGCATGTGGTAGATGAACGAACCACGTATTCAGATTCGTTGGATTTTTCTGAGTAACTTTCATGTAGAAAACATTTTCATCAGAGCTATGGTTTATTTTCTATTAATTTTCTAAGATTTATTGAATTTCCAAATTACTGGATTTATTTTAAATTCGAAAAATAAAAGCAGATTAAACTTTTGTTACCTAGCGCTATTCCAGCCATAGAGTATGACAGTGGGGTCAGGGTCAAAGTCAAAGGTCCAATCAGATGTTGACTGAGTCAACAGTGAACAGTGCAGTGGGTCCATCTGTCATTGGCTAGGTGATATACAGTCAGCACTTTGACTGGTCAACTAGTCAAGGTGGGGCCACATGTCATGGACAGCAACTAAACTATTCTAGTTAATTATATTAACTAGCCGGGGTCCACTTGCAAAAGCCTTAGACTAATTAACACCTAATTTAGCCTAAACTAATCAAACCTACTAATTAGGCCAGCCATTGGCAGCAGCACAGCCAGGCCTGGCTGTGTGCTTGCCATGGCTAGCACGCACGAGGCTCAAGCCACGGCGGCCATGGCCAACAGTGGCAGTAGCACTAGGGAGCAACAACAGCGGTAGAGAGCAGCGGCCGTGAGCAAAGGCAAGCGGAGCAGGAGTGCAGCGACAGCAGTAGCAAGCAGAGCAGAGTAGCCATAGGAGCAGCAACGTAGCACAAGGAGCAGCAGGGGTGCGCTAGGCGGTGGCAGGCGATGCCCAGCGAGCAGCGGCAGTCGGAGGCGAGGCCAGGACGGGCGCGCGGCAGCAGCAGTATGCCGCAGCAACAGACGATAGTTAAGTAGCAGCAGTTCATGCACGCACATATGTACGCCTGTACGCGTATGCGTACGCGCGATGCGAGCTCGGATGTGCTCGGGGATGGCAAACGTCGACCGAATCGAGGCAGAGGAAGGGGGATCCGGAGGAGGGCTCACCCTGGGGATGCCGTGGATGAGCTTGGCGAGGCCGGGAGGCGCCGGTGGTGGAGATCGACGGTGAGGTCGCGCGATGGCCGTAGATGAGGAGGAGGAAGAATGTGACGGCGGTGGCGCCCCCGGTCCCGATCCAGTGTCGAGGAAGAAGAGCCGGACCACGACGGAGCTCCCGGACTTGTCGGAGCGGCGAACGGGCGACGGTGGCCGCGGGCTTCACGTTGGCGAGGCCATGGCGGAGAGGAGAAGCAGAAGCGCGTGGGGGAAGGGGTTCTGGTGGGGAGAGGGAGAGGCGGAGAGGGAGAGGGGAAGTAGATAGAGTTGCCAGGGGTGTCGAGGGCGAGGCCCTTATCCATCCACGGGCTCCTGTAGCGGCGCGGACGGCAAGCTGGCTTGGCGGGGACGAGCGAGCGCGGGCACAGTCGGAGGAGCAGTAGGAAGGAGGAGACACGGGTGTTGCGGGCTGGTCCGTCCAGTTTGTTAGATGGGCCATAGTGCCTAGTAGATTAGGCCATTTTATTTTGTACTTTCCATTTATTTATTTATTTCCTACTTGTATTATAATTGAGCTACTAAAAGAGTTTTGTTTAACACAAAACTTGGCACAAAAATACCGCGCAATATTCTGGGTTGCTACAAAAAGTTTCCAAGCATTTGGGAGTGCTTAACTATTTTTGGAAATTAAAAAGGCCAATTTTAAATGTTGCTAGACCACTAAATAAATTTCAGTGTCACTTTGGGAATCCAAAAGGGGTTGGTTTCAACATGACAATGATCAAGGGAATTTATAGAATATTGTGAACATTTTAGTTTTGATATTTTGAAGACTTTATATTTTGACTTCTACTTAAATTTGAATTGAACCGGATTGAATCAAAGGCGGATTTAGCAACAGTGAAAATGATGACATGGCACCATTAACTTGGGATTACTGTAGCTTAATTATCCGGGCGTTACAGCTCCCTCATTTCAAAGTAGTTCGTCACAGAAATCTGTTCCTGTGACTAGTACACCAATTAGTGAGGAAGTTAATGATGATGATCATGAAACTTCAGATTAAGTTACTACAGAATCTCGTAGGTCTTACAGAGTAAGATCCGCACCAGAGTGGTACGGTAATCCTGTTCTGGAAGTTATGTTACTAGACCATGACGAACCTACGAACTATGAAGAAGCGATGGTGAGCCCAGATTCCGCAAAATGGCTTGAGGCCATGAGATCTGAGATAAGATCCATGTATGAAAACAAAGTATGGACTTTGATTGACTTGCCCAATGATCGGCAAGACATTGAGATTAAATGGATCTTCAAGAGGAAGACAGACGCTGATAGTGTTACTATCTACAAAGCTAGAATTGTCGCAAAAGGTTTTCGACAAGTTCAAGGTGTTGACTACGATGAGAGTTTTTCACTCGTATCTATGCTTAAGTCTGTCTGAATCATGTTAGCAATTGCCGCATTTTATGAAATCTGGCAAATGGATAAACAAAACTGCATTCCTTAATGGTTTTATTAAAGAAGAGTTGTATATGATGCAACCAGAAGGTTTTGTCAATCCTAAAGGTTCTAACAAATTGTGCAAGCTCCAGCGATCCATCTATGGACTGGTGCAAGCATCTCGGAGTTGGAATATATGCTTTGATGAGTTGATCAAAGCATATGGTTTTATACAGACTTTTGAAGAAGTCTGTATTTACAAGAAAGTGAGTGGGAGCTCTGTAGCATTTCTAATATTATATGTGGATGACATATTGTTAATTGGAAATGATATGGAAATTCTGGATAGCATGAAAGGATACTTGAATAAGAGTTTTTCAAAGCAAGACCTCGGTGAAGCTGCTTACACATTGAGCATCAAGATCTATATAGATAGATCAAGACGCTTGATAAGATTTTTCAATGAGTACATACCTTGATAAATTTTTGAAATAGTTCAAAATGGAACAGTCAAAGAAGGAGTTCTTGCCTGTGTTACAAGGTGTGAAGTTGAGTAAGACTCAAGACCCGACCATTGCAGAAAATAGAAAGAGAATGAAAAGTCATTCCCTATGCCTCAGTCATAGGTTCTATAAAGTATGCTATGCTGTGAACCAGACCTATTGTATACCTTGCTCTGTGTTTGGCAAAGGAATACAATTTTGATCTAATAAGTAGATCACTGGACATGGGTCAAGAATATCCTTAATAAGGACTAAGGAGATGTTTCTCGATTATGGAGATGATAAAAGAGCCCTCCGTTAAAGTTACAACGATGCAAGCTTTTACACCAATCCAAATGAATCTAAGTCTCAATCTGGATACATATTGAAAGTGAGAGCAATTAGCTAGAGTAGCTCCGTGCAGAGCATTGTGGACATAGAATATTTGCGAAATACATACGGCTCTGAATATGACAGGCCCGTTGACTAAGCTTCTCTCACGAGCAAAACATGATCATACCTTAGTACTCTTTTGGGTGTTAATCACATAGCGATGTGAACTAGATTATTGACTCTAGTAAACCCTTTGGGTGTTGATCACATGATGACGTGAACTATGGGTATTAATCACATGCAGATGTGAATATTAGTGTTACATCACATAGCGATGTGAACTAGATTATTGACTCTAGTGCAAGTGGGAGACTGAAGGAAATATGCCCTAGAGGCAATAATAAAGTTATTATTTATTTCCTTATTTCATGATAAATGTTTATTATTCATGCTAGAATTGTATTAACCGGAAACATGATACATGTGTGAATACATAGACAAACATATAGTCACTAGTATGCCTCTACTTGACTAGCTCATTAATCAAAGATGGTTATGTTTCCTAACCATAGAAATGTGTTGTCATTTGATTAATGGGATCACATCATTAGGAGAATGATGTGATTGACATGACCCATTCCGTTAGCGTAGCACTTGATCGTTTAGTATATTGCTATTGGTTTTTTCATGACTTATACATGTTCCTGTAACTATGAGATTATGCAACTCCCGTTTACCGGAGGAACACTTTGGGTACTACCAAACGTCACAACGTAATTGGGTGATTATAAAGGAGTACTACAGGTGTCTCCGAAGGTACATGTTGAGTTGGCGTATTTCGAGATTAGGTTTTGTCACTCCGATTGTCGGAGAGGTATCTCTGGGCCCTCTCAGTAATGCACATCACTATAAGCCTTGCAAGCAATGTGACTAATGAGTTAGTTGCAGGATGATGCATTACGTAACGAGTAAAGAGACTTGCCGTTAACGAGATTGAACTAGGTATTGGATACCGACGATCGAATCTCGGGCAAGTAACATACCGATGACAAAGGGAACAATGTATGTTGTTATGCGGTTTGACCGATAAAGATCTTCGTAGAATATGTGGGAGCCAATATGAGCATCCAGGTTCCTCTATTGGTTATTGACCGAGAATAGCTCTAGGTCATGTCTACATTGTTCTCGAACCCGTAGGGTCCGCACGCTTAAGGTTTCGATGATAGTTATATTATGAGTTTATGAGTTTTGATGTACCGAAGGAGTTCGGAGTCCCGGATGAGATCAGGGACACGACGAGGAGTCTCGAAATGGTCGAGACGTAAAGATCGATATATTGGACGACTATATTCGGAGTTTGGAAAGGTTCCGAGTGATTCGGGTATTTTTCGGAGTACCTGAGAGTTACGGGAATTCGCCGGGGAGTATATGGGCCTTATTGGGCCATACGGGAATAGAGGAGAGAGGCCGAAAGGAAGGAGGCGCGCAGCCCCCCTCTGGTCCGAATTGGACAAGGGGTGCGGCCCCCTTTTCCTTCCTCCTCTCCCCCTCTTTCCCCCTTCTCCTACTCCAACAAGGAAGGAGGGAGTCCTACTCCCGGTGGGAGTAGGACTCCCCTTGGCGCGCCCCTATTAGGCTGGCCGCCCCCTCCCCCCTTGCTCCTTTATATACGGGGGCAGGGGGGCACCTCTAGGCACAACAACAATTGATCCCTTGGATCTCTTAGCCGTGTTCGGTGCCCCCCTCTACCATAATCCACCTCGATATTATCGTAGCGGCGCTTAGGCGAAGCCCTGCGTCGGTAGTACATCAAGATCGTCACCACGCCGTCGTGCTGACGGAACTCTCCCTCGACACTCGACTGGATCGGAGTTCGAGGGACGTCATCGAGCTGAACGTGTGCTAGAACTCGGAGGTGCCGTAGTTTCTGTGCTTGACCGGTCGGGCCGTGAAGACGTACGACTACATCAACCGCGTTGTTCTAACGCTTCCGCTTACGGTCTACGAGGGTACGTGGACAACACTCTCCCCTCTCGTTGCTATGCCATCACCATGATCTTGCGTGTACGTAGGAATTTTTTTGAAATTACTACGTTCCCCAACAATGGGTGCACGTCCGTTAGCGTCCTTCGAAACAGGTTGTTCGCCAGGATCCTTTCCAAAGATTACCTTCAAAATCCTTGACCATATCATGTACATCAGCACTAGTACAGTGGCGAGGCTTCGTCCGGTGATCCGCCTCACCTTTGAAATGCTTGCCTTTCTTTCTTACGGGATGCCTGCTCGGAAGAAATCGGCGACGTCCCAGGTACACATTCTTCCTACAACTATCCAAATACATACCGTCGGTATCATCCAAACAGTGCGTGCATCTGCGGTGTCCCTTGTTTGTCTATCCTGAAAGGTTATCGAGAGCAGACCAATCATTGATGGTCACGAACAGCAACGCCTTTAGGTCAAATTCTTCCTGTTTGTGCTCATCGCGCGCACGTACACCTTTTCCATTCCACAGCTGTAATAGTTATTCAACTAATGGCCTTAGGTACATATCAATGTCATTGTCGGGTTGCTTAGGGCCTTGGATGAGCACTGGCATCATAATGAACTTCTGCTTCATGCACAACCAAGGAGGAAAGTTATACAAACATAGAGTCACAGGCTACGTACTACGGTTGCTGCTCTGCTCCCCAAAAGGATTAATGCCATCTGAGCTTAGACCAAACCATACGTTCTTTGGGTCACCTGCAAACTCTTCCCTGTACTTTCTCTCGATTTTTCTCCACTGCGACCCATCAGCGGGTACTCTCAACTTTCCGTCTTTCTTACGGTCTTCTCCGTGCCATCGCATCGCCTTGGCATGCTCTTTGTTTTGGAACAAACATTTCAACCGTGGTATTATAGGAGCATACCACATCACCTTGGCAGGAATCTTCTTCCTGGGGCGCTCGCCCTCGACATAACCAGGGTCATCGCGGCTGATCTTATAGCGCAATGCACTGCATACCAGACACGCTTTCAAATCCTTGTACTCACCGCAGTAGAGGATGCAGTCATTAGGGCATGCATGTATCTTCTACACCTCTAACCCTAGAGGGCAGACAACATTCTTTGCTTCATACGTACTCTCGGGCAATTCGTTGTCCTTTGGAAGCATATTCTTTATCATTACCAGCAACTTTCCAAATCCCTTGTCAGATACACCGTTCTCTGCCTTCCATTGCAGCAATTCCAGTGTGGTGCCCAGCTTTTTCTTGTCACCTTCGCAATTCGGGTACAATAAGTTCTTGTTATTCTAACATGCGCTGCAACTTCCTCTTCTTCTTTTCACTTGCGCAGTTTCTCTTTGCATCGGCAATGGCCCGACCTAGATCATCAGCGGGCGCATCTGATGCCTCTTCTTCAGCTTCTTCCCGCATTGCCGGCTCAGCTTCTTCTTGCATTTCCGGCTCAGCTTCTTCTCGCATTGCCGGCTCAGCTTCTTCCCCCATTGTTGTACCATCGTATTCAGGGAACCCATGGCCAGGATAGCTATCGTCGTCCTCTTCTTCTTTATTGTCTTCCATCATAACCCCTCTTTCTTCGTGCTTGGTCCAAACATTATAGTGGGACATGAAACCAGACTCAAACAGGTGGACGTGAATGGTTCTTGAGTTAGAGTAATTGTGATCATTCTTACAGCCAGCACATGGACAAGGCATAAAACCATCCGCCCGCTTGTTTGCCTGAGCCGCAATCAGAAAAGTATGCACACTGATGTCTACTACACAACCTTCTTCTTGTATACGTTGTTGGGCCTCCAAGTGCAGAGGTTTGTAGGACAATAGCAAATTTCCCTCAAGTGGATGACCTAAGGTTTATTAATCTGTGGGAGGCATAGGGTGAAGATGGTCTCTCTCAAACAACCCTGCAACAAAATAATAAAGAGTCTCTTGTGTCCCCAACACACCCAATACAATGGTAAATTGTATAGGTGCACTAGTTCGGCGAAGAGATGGTGATACAAGTGCAATATGGATGGTAGATAAAGGTATTTGTAATCTGAAATTATAAAAACAGCAAGGTAACAAGTGGTAAAAGTGAGCGTAAACGGTAATGCAATGCTTGGAAACAAGGCCTAAGGTTCATATTTTCACTAGTGCAAGTTCTCTCAATAATAATAACATAATTGGATCATATAACTATCCCTCAACATGCAACAAAGAGTCACTCCAAAGTCACTAATAGTGGAGAACAAACGAAGAGATTATGGTAGGGTATGAAACCACCTCAAAGTTATCCCTTTTGATCTATCTATTCAAGAGTCCGTAGTAAAATAACATGAAGCTATTCTTTCCGTTCAATCTATCATAGAGTTCATACTAGAATAACACCTTAAGATACAAATCAACCAAAACCCTAATGTCACCTAGATACTCCATTGTCACCTCAAGTATTCGTGGGCTTGATTATACGATATGCATGACACAATCTCAGATTCATCTATTCAACCAACACAAAGTACTTCAAAGAGTGCCCCAAAGTTTCTACCTGAGAGTCAAGACGAAAACGTGTGCCAACCCCTATGCATAGATTCCCAAGGTCACGGAACCCGCAAGTTGATCACCAAAACATACATCAAGTAGATCACGTGAATATCCCATTGTCACCACAGATAAGCACGAGAAGACATACATCAAGTGTTCTCAAATCCTTAAAGACTCAATCCGATAAGATAACTTCAAAGGGAAAACTCAGTCCATTACAAGAGAGTAGAGGGGGAGAAACATCATAAGATCCAACTATAATAGCAAAGCTCACGATACATCAAGATTGTGCCAAATCAAGAACACGAGAGAGAGAGAGCGATCAAACACATAGCTAATGGTACATACCCTCAGCCCCGAGGGTGAACTACTCCCCCCTCGTCATGGAAAGCGCCGGGATGATGAAGATGGCCACCGGTGAGGGATCCCCCCTCCAGCAGGGTGCCGGAACAGGGTCCCGATTGGTTTTTGGTGGCTATAGAGGCTTGCAGCGGCGGAACTCCCGATCTATCTTTCGTTTCGATGTTTTCGGGGTATATGGAGTTATATACGTGAAAGAATTCGGTCGGGGGACGCTCGAGGGGCCCACAAGACAGGGGGCGCGCCTAGTAGGGGGGGGGGTGGCGCCCCACCCTCGTGGCCACCTCGAAGCTTCCATGACTTGAAGTCCAAGTATCCTGGATCACGTTCGTTCCAAAAATCACGCTCCCGAAGGTTTCATTCCGTTTGGACTCCGTTTGATATTCCTTTTCTTCGAAACAATGAAATAGGCAAGAAAACAACAATATGGGCTGGGCCTCCGGTTAATAGGTTAGTCCCAAAAATAATATAAAAGTGTATAATAGAGCCCATAAACATTCAAAACAGATAATATAATAGCATAAATGCTTCATAAATTATAGATACGTTGGAGACGTATCAGCATCCCCAAGCTTAATTACTGCTCGTCCTCGAGTAGGTAAATGATAAAAGAAAGAATTTATGAAGTGTGAATGCTAGCAGGTGCACAAGTTTGTTCAATGATAATTTCAATCACCTTTTCTAGCATCATTATATGTCATAACAGTAGCTCATCTCATAAAGCTTTTCATGATCAAGTAACAAGCTTTTCACATGTTAAAGCATAGACCATAAACTTTCTTGAAAACTAGCAAACTTCATTCTCAGTCATCAAACAATTACAATTCATCTTATTTTCAGGAAGGGTCTATATCAGAGCTTTGATTTAGCAAACTCCACATACTCAACTATCATATAGTCTTCTACAATTGCTAACACTCACACAATACTTATGGTTATGGAGTTTTAATCGGACACTGAGAAAGATAGGGGCTTATAATTTTGCCTCCAAATGTATTCACCTTTGGGTGATGTCAACAATAATAGTTCATGCTAACATACATCCAATTGGTGAAGATGACCTTGACTCTTGCATAAAGTAAAAGACATAAAGTAAAAGATAGGCCCTTCGCAGAGGGAAGCAGAGGTTTTCATGCGCTTTTATGATTGGATGCACAAAATCTTAGTGCAAAAGAACGTCACTTTATATAGCCACTTGTTGGACCTTTATTATGCAGTCCATTGCTTTTATTTCTTCCATAACAATATCGTATAAAGCTTATTTTCTTCACACTAATAAGTCATACATATTTAGTGAGCAATTTTTATTGCATGCACCGATGACAACTTACTTGAAGGATCTTACTCAATCCATAGGTAGGTATGGTGGACTCTCATGGCAAAAACTGGGTTTAAGGATATTTGGAAGGACAAGTAGTATCTCTACTTGGTGCAAGGAATTTTGGCTAGCATGAGGGGTAAAGGCAAGCTCAACATGTTTGAATGATCCATGACAATATACTTTAACTGAGATGTGAGAAAACATAACCCATTACGTTGTCTTTCTTGTCCAACATCAACTCTTTAGCATGTCATACTTAATTAGTGCTCACAATTATAAAAGATGTCCAAGATAGTATATTTATATGTGAAATCTCTCTTCCTTCAATATTCTTTCATGAATTGTTCAAATGACCAATACAATGCTTGCTAACCTTCAATAAATTTACAACCTCTACTTCTTATATGTGAAGTCATTACTCCCCATGGGATAAGCATATGAAGCATATATAATTTCAGATTTATGACATTCAACTCATTCAACCATTTACTCATAGGATATAAGTGAAGCACACGAGTAAATGACAAACTACTCCAAAAAGATATAAGTGAAGATCAATGAGTAGTTAAATAACTATGTAACTATGTGAAGACTCTCTCTCATTTAAGAATTTCAGATCTTGGTATTTTATTCAAACAGCAAGCAAAACAAAACAAAATGACATTGGAACGATAGCAAAACTCATGTGAAGAAGCAAAAACTCAGGCTCAACCGATACTAACCGTTAACTGTTGAAGAAGAAAGGTGGGATGCCTACCGGGGCATCCCCAAGCTTGAGCTTTTGTGTCTCCTTAATTCCTTTTATATCTCGGTTTCCTAAATCTCAAAAGCTTCATTCACACCAAACTCAACAAGAACTCGTGAGATAAGTTAGTATAAACCAATGCAAAAACCTTATCATTTTCTACTGTAACAAATTACTAACATTATTATTCAACATTGCATACTAAATGTCTCTGCGTATTTAATACTCCTATCCTCAAATAGAATCATTAAATAAGCAAACAAATGCAAACAATGCAAACATAACAGCAATCTGCCAAAACAGTATAGTCTATAAAGAATGCAAGATTCATCATACTTAACTAACTCCAAAAATTGTAAGAAAAATACTAAGCTGTAGAATATTTATCAAAGCTCAATATGCCAAAATATTCAACATTATATCATTCTCTGACTTTTCTAGGGAACTTTTGCAACAGCGGTAAACTTTTTGTTTTGAAACAGCAACATGTATACTTGCAAAATAAGCATGGTAAAGGCTATCCTTGACATTTTTATTGAAAATATAGATGCAACATTATTACAAATAAAAGCAAGCAAATATTAACACAATAAAATGACGCTCCAAGCAAAACACATATCATGTGGTGAATAAAAATATAGCTCCAAGTAAAGTTACCGATGAACGAAGACGAAAAAGGGGATGCCTTCTGGGGCATTCCCAAGCTTAGGCTCTTGGTTGTCCTTGAATATTAACTTGGGGTGCCTTCGGCATCCCCAAGCTTAGGCTCTTGGTTGTCCTTGAATATTAACTTGGGGTGCCTTCGGCATCCCCAAGCTTATGGCATATATATCATCATAATAATCATCATAAATAGGAGGCATGCTTTAATCATAATAAATTTGTTCATCAAAACTTGGGGGACAAGAAATATCATCTTCATCAAACATAGCATACCCAAGCTTGTGGCTTTGCATATCATTAGCATCATAGGTATTCAAAGAATTCATACTAATAACATCGCAATCATGCTTATCATTCAAAGATTTAGTTCCGAACATTTTATAGATTTCTTCTTCTTGCACTTGAGCGCAGTTTTCCTTACCATCATTCTCACGAAATATATTTAAAACATGAAGCATATGAGACAAACTCAATCCCATTTTTTGTAGTTTTCTGTTATAGACTAAACTAGTGATAAAACAAGAAACAAAAAGATTCGATTGCAAGATCTAAAGATATACCTTCAAGCACTCACCTCCCCGGCAACGGTGTCAGAAAAGAGCTTGATGTCTACTACACAACCTTCTTCTTGTAGACGTTGTTGGGCCTCCAAGTGTAGAGGTTTGTAGGACAATAGCAAATTTCCCTCAAGTGGATGACCTAAGGTTTATCAATCTGTGGGAGGCGTAGGATGATGATGGTCTCTCTCAAACAACCCTGCAACCAAATAACAAAGAGTCTCTTGTGTCCCCAACACACCCAATACAATGGTAAATTGTATAGGTGCACTAGTTCAGCGAAGAGATGGTGATACAAGTGCAATATGGATGGTAGATAAAGGTATTTGTAATCTGAAATTACAAAAACAGCAAGGTAACAAGTGGTAAAAGTGAGCGTAAACGGTACTGCAATGCTTGGAAACAAGGACTAAGGTTCATACTTTCACTAGTGCAAGTTCTCTCAACAATAATAACATAATTGGATCATATAAATATCCCTGAACATGCAACAAAGAGTCACTCCAAAGTCACTAATAGCAGAGAACAAACGAAGAGAATATGCTAGGGTACAAAACCACCTCAAAGTTATCCCTTTTGATCTATCTATTCAAGAGTCCGTAGTAAAATAACATGAAGCTATTCTTTTCGTTCAATCTATCATAGAGTTCATACTAGAATAACACCTTAAGATACAAATCAACCAAAACCCTAATACCACCTAGATAATCCATTGTCACCTAAAGTATCCATGTGCATGATTATACGATATGCATCACACAATCTCAGATTCATCTTTTCAACCAACACAAAGTACTTCAAAGAGTGCCCCAAAGTTTCTACCGGAGAGTCAAGACGAAAACGTGTGCCAACCCCTATGCATAGATTCCCAAGGTCACGGAACCCGCGGGTTGATCACCAAAACATACATCAAGTAGATCACATGAATATCCCATTGTCACCACAGACAAGCACGGCAAGACATACATCAAGTGTTCTCAAATCCTTAAAGACTCAATCCGATAAGATAACTTTAAAGGGAAAACTCAATCCATTACAAGGGAGTAGAGGGGGAGAAACATCATAAGATCCAACTATAATAGCAAAGCTCGCGATACATCAAGATTGTGCCAAATCTAGAACACGAGAGAGAGAGAGAGATCAAACACATAGCTACTGGTACATACCCTCAGCCCCAAGGGTGAACTACACCCTCCTCGTCATGGAGAGCCGGGATGATGAAGATGGCCACCGGTGAGGGATCCCCCCTCCAGCAGGGTGTCGGAACAGGGTCCCAATTGTTTTTGGTGGCTACAGAGGCTTGCGGCGGCGGAACTCCCGATCTATCTTTCGTTTTGATGTTTTCGCGGTATATGGAGATCTATAGGTGAAAGAAGTTGGCCGGGGGACGCTCGAGGGGCCCACGAGACAGGGGGCATGCCCAGTAGGGAGGGGGCGCCCCCCACCCTCGTGGCCACCTCAAAGCTACCTTGACTTGAACTCCAAGTCTCCTGGATCATGTTCATTCCAAAAATCACGCTCCCGAAGGTTTTATTCCGTTTGGACTCCGTTTGATATTCCTTTTCTTCGAAACACTGAAATAGGCAAGAAAACAACAATATGGGTTGGGCCTCCAGTTAATAGGTTAGTCCCAAAAATAATATAAAAGTGTATAATAGAGCTCATAAACATTCAAAACAGATAATATAATAGCATGAATGCTTCATAAATTATAGATACGTTGGAGACGTATCACACGCCATCAACGAACTGGGGAGAGCATCGATCATCGTACATCCATTGCCGGCGCATCTTCATTACACACCACCGAATAGACCAAATTAATACAAATTCATACATAAAGTTCATACAGCACTTAAATGCAACATACAAATAACTCTCTAGCTAAAGCATTTAAATGGAACAACAAATGCGATCAAGATCGCAACTAAGGTAACAATTGATCCAACAGCATAATGATATCAAGACTCACTATCAATGGCATATTTTCTAATCTTTCTAATCTTCAACCGCATTTTCTCCATCTTGATCTTGTGATCATCGACGACATCGGTAACATGCAACTCCAATTCCATATCTCCCCGTCAACTCTTTTCAATTTTTCTTTCAAATACTCGTTTTCTCTTTCAACTAAATTTAACCTCTCGACAATAGGGTCGGTTGGAATTTCTGGTTCACATACCTCCTAGATAAAAATATAGATGTTAACTTGATGGGCATAATTTGTCATAAACACGAAATGCAACAAATAGTTTTAAAATAGAATATACCACATTCGAATCATAACACGGACGAGGGCCGACAGGGACGGATATCAAAACCATGGCACTATATATAACAAACAACGTACATGTAAGATAATTATACAATTAAATATATATCTAAATCACACAAACATGATTTTTTTATATAAGAAAGATAAGAACAAGAGGCTCACCACAAGGTCGTGCCAGCGATGGGTCGGTGCGGACGATCGACGGTGGTTACGACGGAGACGGGAAGGCACTAAGTAAACCACACCTACATACGCAAACTAAAGAGTTATTTTAAGCTCAAATTGCATATAAATCAAATAAACTATCACATATAATTCCTCCCAAATTACTAAAACCCACAAATTAATCAGTATATAAAGCATTGCAAGAGCTAATCTAGCAACGAGAGATGAAAGGACAAAGTTGCTAACCTTTGTGATCACTTGAATGGATGGGGGCCTTCAAATCTTAACAAAATTTGGGCAAAATGTGTGATGAGCTCGAGGGGAAGAGAGGAAGAACAGAGAGAAGAGGGGAAAGGGGGAAGAACAGAGCGGGCTGGACGAAGGGTTTATATGTAGGATGACCAGTAGTACCGGTTCGTGACATGAACTAGTACTAAAGATGCTGGACGGGCCCCAGTCTGACAACATCCTGCCACCACACTCTTTAGTACCGGTTCGTGGCATGAACCTGTGCTAAAGGTTCACCACAAACCGGTACTACTGAGAGCGGCCCGCCTAGCCGTTGGAACTGGCACTAATGGTCATATTAGTGCCGGCTCAATTTCAAATCGGGACTAATGAGCTGCACATTAGACCCTTTTTCTACTAGTGTGTCGAAGAAGTCAGAGGGGCCAGCGGAGAAGAACTCGACGACAGTTGCGGCGCCAATCGGCATGGGGCCCATGTTGCCCGCGGTTGTCGAAGTAGACGAAGTGGTCGGGGTAGATGACGGCGATGCTGGCGATGGGCTGGTGCTGGACGAAGACGAAGGGGGGTGGACGGGCGACGGCGGCGGCTACGGGGGCAGCGGCGGCGGCCAAAGTAGAGCGGCGGTGGCGGCCTGACGGTGGTGGCGGCGACTATGTTAGGAGCACGGCGGCGGTGCTCGAAGTAGGCGAAAAACCCTGACAGCGTGACGAGACCGGCGCGGATGGTGGCATTCCCGCGCCAAAGGAGGCGGCGCAGCATATGCCATGGGAAGTCGACGCGCGGGGATGTCGGTGGACCGCGGGCCGCAACGCTGCGACCCAAAGGGGTGAAGCAGTGGCGGCGGGCAAGCCGGGGCGACGGCGGGAAGACCTCGGGGTGGCGGCGGGCAGGTCGGGGCGATGGCGGGAAGACCTCGGGGCGGTGGCGGGGACCGCGGGCCGGGACGCTACGACCCGAAGGGGTGGCGCAACGGCGAAACTCGGGTCGGTGCAACCGCGGGAACGAACTTGAGACGGCGGCGTGGACCGCGTGCCACGCTCGCTATGGCCCGACGAGGCGACGCAACGGCGGCGCGAGGGTCTGCAGCCATGGGACGGCCTCGGGGCAGCGGGGGACCGCGGGCCGCGGCACTACGGCCTGAAGGGGTGATGCAGTGGTGACGCGGGTCGGTGTAGTCGAAGAAGAAACACGGGGCGGTGGCGCTGCGGCCCGACGGGATGACGCAACGGCAGCCCGATGCTCGATCGGTGGAGGGGCACGCTATACTCGGAGATGATCTTTACGGGACCTGCGGAGGCACGTGCAAACAACGGGCCAGATCATTCACGTGGCACGGATGAAGCGGAGCAGCGGACATGTGATCAATCTAACCGCTTGCGGGGTCGAGGATGCGACTGCTGGACGGACCGATGAAGTCGGTGTAGCTGTTTATGGCCGGATGTAGCATGAGGCAGGCCAGCGAGACACGCGCGAGCCAGAGGCGTCAAGGACAACGTAGTACTCACGTACACGTGACACGGAAGTGCCATGCACCCAACGCGTTCACGTACTTGACCTGGGGCTATATGCCTACCGCGTGGATCAGCTAGCCACATCATGCGCGAGTAGTGGACCCACCAGCACACCTTCCGTGACGCGTGCAGCCTGGCGTCTGTGAAACAGCTGGTCTGATGGAGACGGGAGTGTTGGTGCAGGACCCCGATAGAATCAAGGCGGGGACGACCGGCGCAGAGTGACCGATGGACGGATGCGCGGACGGCGGCCGTCGGGCCGCCGTGTGCCACGCGAGACCGCCAAGTCGAAGAAGACGCCGATGCAATCGATGCCAAAGTTGGAGTAGAGACGCGGTGGTCGATGGTGGCGGTGGGCGACGCAAATCGATCAAGCTTAAATCGAAAACCCGAAAAGAAAACGCCGATCAAACTAACCGGCGGGAGACAGAGAAACCCGGAGCAAGGGCTCGGGAAAAGACTCTCTAGGGTAGCCGATCAACACGACCGGCGGACAAACCCTAGGTACGGGCGGCGCGGCCTCTGGCGGCGGTCAAGGAGGCCGACTGCCCCGGGGGCGGCGCGCGGGTGCGAAAGCGGCGGCGACGGCTCTGATACCATGTTAAACGGAAGAAAGAGGATTGGTGAAATTGTTCGTTGTATTGCTTGAGCCTTGTGGGCATATATATATGAGTACATGGTCATCTTGGAGTAGAAGACAAGACAGAATATTTCCTAGTTTATCCTATGTTTCCAATCTAATCAATATACTCAACAACCTCGATCTGTAAACTGAGCATGAGAGAAGTGATTGGTTAATTGTAGAAAAATCAAGCGAGACATCAGATTACAACCGTCGAAATTCGCCCACTGTGAAGCATGACAACCCTAACTGAACACTTGCAAACATATAAATGATAAGACAAGTGTCATCATGATCACATAGCACACACACCACCCTTGATCTAGTGAGTGACCCCAACTCCACCGCAAGCGACCACTCGTGAAGTGATCACCACAATGTGGCGTGAGTCTCGCTTTAGCCCATGCCAATAGTTGCTTAAACGCCACGACAACGACTAAGCAGTTTTGATTTGAATGATGAGCTTCGCAGGGTGAGTATGAAAGATCCGGTCAACCAGCACCGCTGCAACATGTATGCCCATGACCTTGACGACACCATCGCAACTTCGACTTCACAACTACGAATGAAAAACAAACGCGGAGACCTCTTGGACACGTTAGAACACGGACTACCAAGACCTTGCCATGACCATCACTATGATTATAAATTTTATAGGATTTTGCAAGTCCACGCATAAAATATATAGCATTTACACAGTACACGGCTGTTATCACTTAAATTTCTAGAATTGTCGCCATTCCTAACGAAAAAATCCAACTCTAAACTACAAGAGGGCATCTACAGTATCATGAGCAAAAATAAAAATAAATAATGTGTTTTTCTTCCGAGTGAAACATCACTATCTCCGTGGTCCTTGATACTTTGATAGGTACCTATCTCCTGTATATATAGTTACCTATCTTGTCAATGAACGAGCTCCGCACTTGGATATTTTTTTCTCTTTGCTTTACTCGGGAAATCAAAATTAAGCAGCTCAGCTACGCGCATGCGTACACAAACGGGCGGACTAAAACGACCTTCCTCGATACGTGCGTGTGCCTGCAATTGGGCTGGCGGTATGGCATATACGGCGTTTTGCACCAGTTGACAGTGCGGCGATCGCTTATTAAACAATTGCTACAGCCACCGGCGACTTTGTTGATACGCAGACTTCGGCAACGAAAACCCTTGCATGCTATCGACCGATCGTCTGCCTGCTTGGCTGCTTCCTTGGGGCTTGGGCTACCAATTAATTAACGGTAGTTTAATCAGTATTATCATTATTTTAACTGAGAATCAGAGGCTTAGGCCTATCACATCGCTTAGTACAAATAATCGTGATTATTTTACCAGGAAAATTGCACTTAGTACATTATGTAGTTGTATCGAGAATCGCCAAGCACGTCAAGCAATCGTAATAAGTTCCAGGACCCCGCATGTCAAAGAGCATTATGTTGAGTTTATACCGAATCAAAATGGTGATGCACGACCGCACGTACGCGTAATTGTCGTATGTACTGGCTAGTTGCTGCATGACTTTATCCACTACTCCCTCCGTTCCTAAATACTTGTCTTTTTAGGCATTTCAACAAGTGACTATATACGGAGCAAAATGAGTGAATCTACACTCTAAAATATGTCTACATACATCTGTATGTAGTAGTTATTTGAAATGTCTAGAAAGACAAATATTTAGGAACGGAGGGAGTACGTCGCAATGAGTTAATTGAATGTCGTTTAAAACAAGTAAAAGTGCAACCCGTCGCACAAAAAAGCAGACAAGAATTAGGTGAAATCTGTACATTCAAAAATCTTTGTGCCACTGAAACTGTACTACAACTCTCCGTCAAAAAATGACGGAGGTGCGTACGTAGGCGTGCATGGTGAGGTACGCGTGTGTATCATGCGTTGCGTTGGCCTGGCTTTGCATCAAGAAAGCCAAGTAGGGGTTCGAATAATAATCCAGAAAGCAAGAAAGAGATAGCTAGCTAGAGGTAGATATGGAAGATGTGCCGGGCATCAGGCCTGAAGCGAGTGCTGCCTGTTCCCACCTCTTTCCTCACCTCCTCCTCCTCTCAGACTCAATGCTGATCAAGTGATGATCGAACCCCCACCCCGAGCGAGACGACATGAATCCACCAGCGGAAAGAAACGCGGCACCCGAAATTCCCCAAGGACCCCGTGCATGCTTCATCATGATTAATTGGAATGTACGATTGCTTTCCTGAAAGGATTGAGGCGACACAAGATCAGCCGTACCTCGCCTATCCAACTCGAAGCCTGTCCGCCATATAGTAATACTCCCTCCGTCCGAAAATACTTGTCGCACAAATAAATAAAATTGAATGTATCTAGAACTAAAATACATCTAGATATATCCATTTCCCCGACAAGTATTTTCGGACGGAGGGAGTACTTGTCTTGCTTCCTCGCTGGTTTGACATAAGCACTGCTGAACTATGTGTTCCATTTTGAACTTGATCTTGTTCAGTTTTGGGCTCCAAGTTTGCAGAATGATATGGAAGCAAGTCGAGCAGACCAAGTTGCATATGAAAACGGGGCTGTATATGTATGACGCTGTGCTCGAATTCAACTGTTAATTATACATCGGTGCTCTGTTAATTAATCAATCTAGTAGTAGTATACATGCGCATGGGCAAGAATCAGAAGCAACAATGCGAGCCGGGGGTTAAAAGGTCGGAGACCACGGCCGGACGTTCGTCAGTTAACGAGCTTCTTACTAGTTACTTTTATTTGCTTTATTTACTGAAAAATTGAAACTAAGCAGCTCAACTACGCTCGTACTCCTTCCGTCCGGAAATACTTATCATCAATATGAATAAAAGGGGCTGTATCTAGATGTATTTTAGTTCTAAATGCATCCTTTTTTGTCCATTTTAATGACAAGTATTTTCGAACGGAGGGAATACGTACAAACTAGAGAAACGGACGGACTAAAGAGAAATGTGCGACGGCACCCGGGTGCCCCGGCACCCGGTTATCCTGTCCGTCCAGCGGCAAGAGGATCCGTGCTGAGCACTGTAGAGGCGCAGAGTGGTTGGAGCATTAGAGTATTTTGGATCCTTTTTAAGGAGACAAAGAGAGAAGGGAGGGGGACGGCAGGTTTCAGGGTTAGACAGGGCAGGTCTAGGCATGTCAGGAATCATTTAACCCCACGAGATGGATGAAATGACCGCATACAGCTGTTGCATGCGCCCGTTCGTTTCAGAGGAGATTCTCGTTCGCCACGTGTTGTTACTAGTTAGAAAGTGCAGCTTGCCGCACCCGGCAGCAGTCGCTGCCGGATAGTTGTATCCAATCCGTTTATACAACAGTGAAGCATTTCAAGTATAAAAAAATGTAAATTACAAAAAAAGGTCATGTTGAGATGGTATTCATTCAGGGAAGAACTGTCATGATATGCAAACAACAGACATTGCAAAAACCGATCACTCGGGAGCAAGGGCCTATGCACCCGTTCATAATACATAAAAATTGTAGTAGATTAAGACTTCATGTCATGATAGGTTGTAGTGCGGCAAGGAGATTCATATCAATAATCGAACACCAAGAAAAGACATGGAAGAACATTTCCCAAACCCAATATTTAATTCCCTCATTTCAAAGCTTAAATAGAAGATTGCACAAATAGTTCATAGTCGTATAGATCCAGTTGAATAAATCGTCTATTCCAACATTCACTGAACAAACAAAATAAAAAGGGCATAGGAGTGATAGTACATAGAGGCATCATCGACATTTGAGGCAAAGAGAGAGGCCACAACTCCTTCAACACGGCCATGTACGCCTAACTTTGAGCAATGCCATCTCTATCTATGCATCCTGGATGTTGGGGATGAAAAAGCAATTAGATGTGAACATTCAAAGACATATCTACATGTGACACTTCAGTATGCAACACCAGATAAATATAGTACTCCTGAGCTCATTGATCATATGTATCCAACAATATACAAGCAAGCTAACACAATTATTATGCTACATTTTGATGCTTTATGTCCAGGCTTGGCCAGTGTGCTCTACTCCCTCCTTTCCGGTTTATAGGGCTTATCTCAAAATTTTAGTTTTTCCATTTTATAAGGCTCAATTTGGTTGTTCCCCATCACATGTTCAGATTCCAAGGTGCATTAAATCATTGCATGCAAGTATTGAGAGAAAATTGATCAATGCATGTACTTTATGCATGCATGCATTGCAATAAATGCATTGATAAACATAATTTTTCAGAAAAACAAGAGCATTAATTAGGTGCTTTTACAAACTACAAAAAATATTCCACCACTCACCATCTACGTTGGTTGGTGAGATTTTTGAATTGAGCCTTATAAACTGGAAAGGAGGGAGTATATCCTGAAAGAAAATCTCTATTTGTTTTTTGGATCACATCATGCTCAACATACCGGTAATGCATTGATAAGGGTGATTAATTCTGGAAAACAAAGAACAGAAAGTCATAGCATGTGTTGAAGAAATTGAGCATATCTATTTCTTAAATCTTGAGGAGGATACAAACTTTTGCTAAAGTGAACTATATATGTCGCAAAGAGAGTGGTGATGACAAACATGCTATATGCAATTTTAAAGGAGAATATATATAGCGACAATGCATCACCGAGATTTATATACAGCAAGCCAGAAGGATCACAAGATGACATTTTTACACAAGGCTAACAAGGCTTGAGCAATGCATCTGCTGACTAACATTTACTAAGCAGAAACGATACTACGAAACGATTTTAGAAATTGGCTCACATGTGATCTATGCATTTAGTCTTTACCTGTGGAAGCCCCTTGACTATTAAATCATCATCATCCATCAGGTTGATAGTGCCTGCAAGCTGGGCCTAGAGAAATTTTGGCATGGAAATAAATCCCAAGTTAGGGTCTATCGGTAATATAGATACTTAGGTAAGTAAAACTGTAGAAACGTGATAGTAAATGCAGAATGTTGAGATAAACCCAGAAGCATAAGAGTGCAATTTGATACATGATTTAAATATAGCAGTGCGCAGCGAAACATATAGACAAACCATTAAGTTCTAGTAGCAGATCTGGGATAACCGAGAGTGACATGGCACTGAGAAAGATGGAGGCAGAGCACGACATCAATGCATCCTGAGTGCAAGGAATAAGTTACTAGCAAGGCGAGAGAAGTAGGAGGCAAGGGCAAAGCATACAAACCCGTTTGGAAGTGTGGTGTGGGGTGGCAGGGAGGGCGACAACGGCAGTGGCGGCGGCGGTATCCAGTTGCCGGCGGACAGGGAGGCCTCCACCGGCGCTATGGCCGGCGGTGTTTCCCTTTTGGGCTGTCTCGATGCCATGGTCCTCACTGGTCCCTATAGAGCAGTGGCATAAGCGGCGGCCTACACAACCCTTCTAGCAATGGCGACGGGCGAACCGGCAGGGGACACATCGGCAACCAGCAAGCCAAGATGATGGGATGGGCGGTCAGAGAGAGAGAGAGAGAGAGAGAGAGAGAGAGAGAGAGAGAGAGAGAGAGAGAGAGAGAGAGAGAGAGAGAGAGAGAGAGAGAGAGAGAGAGAGAGAGAGAGAGAGAGAGAGAGAGAGAGAGAGAGAGAGATGACACGGTGGTGGCCTGCAAGCATATGATTTCAATGTAGAACGGCCCCAAAATATATCTCGTTAGTAAATATCACGTTGCATTCTGAGTGAAAAACTGAAGACTCAAATAAGGACCAGAGCTGACCTTTTTAAAGTTATATGGATTCCAATGTAGAACGGCCCACACAACCCTCCCGACGATGGTAAGGGACGATCCAGCAGGAGACACAGCGGTGACCAGCATGCCAAGTCAATGGGAGGAGGGCCAATCAGATAGAGAGATGATAGACATCGACCTGCAAGCATATTATTTATAGTTCAAAGTTAAATAATAAATACCATATGCTTATCAAATAGGAAATATGGTGGTCCAAATGCTATCCTAGGAAAGCAAGATCAACTATATGGTACTCCCTCCATCCCAAAATAAGTGTCACTTATTCTACAACTTTTTACTAAATCAGCGACACTTATTTTGGGACGGAGGGAGTATTATAAAGTTAAATCTGTTGAAGCTTCTCAAAGTTGAGTAATTCCAATTGCTTTATTGGATATGTTTAGTTCCATCTTATTCTATACAGAAAACATTAGCTATTGTATTGGAAAACTAAACCCACCAACACTTACAGAGCTACATATATGTGAATGTTAATACAAAAACACTTTGACTGATTAGCACAGAGAAATGAAAAGTAATATCATCTCCATATAGAAGATGCCTCATAAATAATACTTCCTCCGTTCCGATTTACTTGTCGTGGTTTTAGTTAAAATTTGAACTAAAACCACGACGAGTAAATAAGAACGAAGGGAATAAATACAAAAAGGTAGGGGTTGCACCTATCAGTGTCAAGGAACAATACCAAAAGAGTGTCACGGTCCTGGACCCCTGGTCCTGTCAAATCCCAGCAAATACAAAAACATCACACCTGAGTCATGGCCATCAAACATGGAGAATATCTACACCAAATGGGTGGAGACAACATGGTTCTTACTTTCTTACTTTAATAAAAGTGAATATTAAACATTAGTAGAACTGTTGCATATGAAGTACTGCAGAAATAAGCACATAATATTGGGGAATTGCCCCTGTTTCTTTGCCACTACATAACAGGAAGGAAAAAAAAAATATTGACAATGGCATACTAAAAACCTCTCTAAATTATGGAGGCACAATCAGGCAAGCTAGACGAGTCGTGAAAATAGGAGAGGCAAGCTATATGATAAAAGGAGTCAAGAGTTTCTTGGCATACTCTAATGTCCAAAGAGCTTATTTATCATCATCACAACAAAAGTTATTTAATCTTTTGATCTAATAGCTTTAGAAATAGTTGGAAGTGTGTCTCTTCTAAGGCGATCAGCAAATTGGACCTTCACAAAAGAGCTAACGTAGCAGAGATAAAAACTAATGAACTAAAGATAAGCTCAATCAGGACCACTGAACCTCTCAGAGGCCATGGAGGCAAACCATCTTGTACAGATCATCACCAACTTTCGTCTTGAATATAAGTAGGACATTCGTACCAACCTCAAGTCCTATTTTCAGAAGAAATTTCTTGCATCCATGCTTGTTCGTCATACTCAGTCCTAGTAAAGCTCTGCTCGCCAAACCATAGTCCCACCAGTCTTCCTTTGGTATTTTCTGGACGACCATAGATTACACACAAAAAAGAGCGAGTGTTATGATCCCAGTTATGAAAATAGCACAAGAACAAAAAAATGAGAACTGGAAAAATAAATCCATCCCATGGAGCGGTTTTATATACAAATAGAAACATAAGAAGTGGTTTTAGAAAATATATCAAGTTGTAAACATAAATAAAACTACTTTGAATATATATATATATATATATATATATATATATATATATATATAGTAGACACCAATGCAAGCGATGCACAGTTGAATCTGATTAGGTGGCAACACAGTGAGGCCAATCATTATATCGGATTGTGAGCCAAAGAAAGAAGGGAAGTAAGTTGTGATGGTTAAAGATACCTGAAATTCTTTCCACTTTATCCACATGCAGTGCAGTAGTAGCCATCTCCATGTGGCAAAGATTTTTTGCCACATCTATTGCAGGCAACAAACCACCTGGGTGCCACATCTCCACAAGGACCATATTTTTATGATGACAGTGCATCTGAAACCTTCAAGCTTCACAAGAAGATACACAGTGAGGCCAATCATTACATAGACCAACTGGGTGCATGCATAATAACCAGCAAAATATAGGAGATATGAAGTAACCAAAACCGGTACGGTCTCAATGCACAGAGCTCTGTCAGTGTCTTATGCTCAATCTGGTTTGCAGGGATGTGCACCTTTGCTAGTTTGTTAGTAGATTCAAGAAGTGCAAGTGGCTCACCGGCTCAAAACGATCCATGAATCTTACAGAATCAAGAGAGATTGTTTAATCTAATGACCAAACTTCAACAAAAGAAATACTAACATGTACAAGTGGGATACTGTATCAAAAAACAGGGTAATGCATGTGTTATACCTAATATATGCAAATATATTAAACTCGCATAACTGAGAACTGGAAGATGTTATTAAGCTAAAACGGTAGCAAAGCCAGTGAATCAGAAATACAATTAGTTCTAGAAGTTATATATGATGATCTGCCGATGGTCAAATGCAACAATGTTAGCAATTACTTTGCGGCTGACTGAAATTTATTTAACCTCCCTAAAACATGAACCAAACCTGCTCTGAGGTGCAAGCTTTGTTAGTCGAGCAAGTGCGTGTGTACTCTTTTTATGATTTCCTTATGATGTAGGAAATATGGAGTTTTACTACCTCACTCCCAAATAACGCATATCCAGCAGCAGACAACATCATCTGGAGTTGATTTACTCCCTAACTCTCACAGAAAGCACATACATCATGCTCATACAAATGTAAAGAGCCGGCGAAGCTTACATCGGCAATGACACCATGAATAACCATGGAAAACTCATCTAAACCTTTAAATTCCCAAGCGTTTTCCTTTCTCTCATCAAGTTAAGCTTTAGTATCTTTGCAGGATATATATTCTAAAGTACGCAAATACAAGGATCACATTATTAGCTAAAAGATAATGAAATACCAACAAATGGAGGCAAGATCCAGAAGGACAAAAGAAGCAAAGGGAAAGTGAAACATGGACTTATGAGGTGAATAATTTATCCTAGAAATATTAGTACTAATTAAAATGACACTTATAATTATTTAGTGACCAAGGAATTATATAGGCGAGCATATGTATGGCAACATTCTTTAGATGTTGCAATAATATTTTAACGCCTAGTTTGTGAATAACAGAGCTAAACTAAAAAGGGAGACCCTCGATGGAGTCCGAGAGCATGAACTAACTATAAAAATAAACAAATACTTTTCCAAACACAAAGAAACCGAGATCAGAAAAAAGAGGCATCACATACCGGTATCGATGTGCTTCAATATCGCTAAAAGAAATACATTCCATTGCTTGATTTGCCCAGCTGTGAAAGTCATTCAAGATACAATATGTCTGAATCAACCAAATCGTAGCAATAATCCAGTTAAACGTGGGAATATACCTGCAGTTTTAGAAAAGAATGAAGCAGCCAAATATAAATGACAATCTCAAACTATCCATATAAAAGTTGTTGAAACACAAATCAAACATGGAAACCAGCCCGATTATAGAAAGAACTCAACCCCTTACACGCGCAACCCTCCGAAAGAAGTACTCAACGGCAACATGGGAGTATATCAACTGCCATACTGGGATCATGTTAGAACCATAGGAGGGAAGATATACAATCCTTATTATGAAAAGCAAACTATTTCTGAATCTCTCATGGCAATCTAGCATTTTAAATGTAATGAGTTATAATGTGTCGATATACACAACAATATCTCTCTCAGGTTACAACTATCAAATACTGGGGTTTCATATGAATGCTTGTTCAACATTTAGAAGGTAGTAGTAATAAAAGAAAATACACTCTGGTTTGGGCCACATCATTGTGAAATAGTCCATGGAACACACAGAGGGAGCTCTAGCTCCCACATGGGTAGGTGATATTTTCTTACATGAGCTAGTGCTACTGGTTCTTGTCGCACCTTCCGCTCTTGAGCATACGGAGGCAGCTTATGCCTCAAACCCACAACACAACGGTGTCAACTGACTCAACACCACCAAAGAGCCACAAAAAAAGTTTACTAATTTGACATTGCCCAGAGCACAAAAAAGTTGCTTGACTACTACTACTAAGCTGCCAATTATACAACAAAACATAAAAGCTACACCAAAATGTCTTGATGAATTTAAGGTCAAACACAGACCTTTCAATAACTACACAAAATATTAAACACACAATATGATTACCCTCTTCTATATGTAAACCAAAAATAAATTGTGTGTCTAAGTTGAAACTGAAATTGCATGCTCAATATTTATGAAACTGCATGCTCATTCACAACTCAATGAAACATACAGATGTCTAGAGAAGATATAGGAAAACAGCACAAATCTTGATTAAGATGGGGGAAGATTGCTAACCTTAAGTTAAAATAATTGGCAGCCACCAATGCAGTCAAATAACCAATCTGGATTAATGACCTACCTTAAAGAACAAAATGGAGGCAGTCAAAAAAGGCCATCATATAGCTATTTAAAAATAACCAAATACGAAAGAGAAGAAAAGCAAATCAACATATATGGCCTTGTGAATGAGGCAAGCACATCGATGAAGCCTCTGACCAAACGTGTCACCTCCTAAAATTGTTCTATTTTTCGAGGCCAATAACAATCAAAGCCATGATCATGTAGTATTTTTTTCTAAAATTAACACCAAAGGGTAAATCAGTAGCTAGTAGGTAATTCACTAACATAGGATATGCACATGAAAGAGACTTAGCTGCAAGACAAATCATGAGACTGAGAGCACATGTTAGCTAGCTAGTATACCTAAATTTTTCAAGTAAACATAGATCTGCAGATCTTCTACTTATCCTTTCGTCTACTAAATAAATATACAAGAGCAATAGGAGCTTACCCATCTTCTTCTTCCCAGCAGCTCCGGAGGACTGCATCTTTGCCCCTCGGGATCTAACCACCTTGCAAATGAACAAGTCGGCATATCAAATTTCAAGAGGATGAACTGGTAAATCAGCGAGAGAGAGGGAAGGGGGAGCGACGGTGCTCACCACTGACTTCCCACGGTGGATCAGAAGCTGGTCACCCAGCCGCCACTCCTCCAGCCGATGGCGCCGTCTCCAGGCAAAGACGCTCCCCCTCCCGGTGATGAACATGCATGTTGTGGAGGAGAAGGAGGAGTGGTGGGCCTCCTGTCAGTGGGTGGTGGTGGAGGTGGACATGGTTGACCTGGGGCAATGACCTCTCTCGTGAGGGTCGGCGGCGAGCCATGCTCCGACGGTGAGCCGCGCTCCTCCTGCTGAGCAGTGAGAGGGCGGGGAGAAGGGGAAGGCGCGAGGGTGCGGGGACGAGCGAGGGCGACGGCGCAAGGGCGAGCGGGGGCAACGGTGCAAGGGCGAGCGGGGGCTGTCGTGGTTCTAAGTCTGACAGTAGAATCGGGGGTAGGTATGGAGAGGCAAGATCCTAGCTATGGAGCAGTTGTGCACACAAGTGTTTTACGAGTTCAGGCCCTTCTAGGAAGAAGTAACAGCCCTACGTCTCGGAGCCCGGAGGCGGTCGACTGGATTATATGTGTGAGAGTTACAGGGGTGCGAACCCTTCTACCAGTGGAGGGGGGTGGCTTATATAGAGGACGCCAAGACCCCAGCCAGCCCACGTAGCGGAGGGTTAAAGTACATTAAGATCTAGCGTTACTAGTAACGCCCTACATAAAGTGTCATCATGACCATTAAGACTACTTAATTACAGACCATTTGGATACAGAGTAGATCCTGAACTTCTGGTGGTCGAGTGAGTCTTCATGGTCGAGTGTCTTCAGGTTCATCGAGTGTCTTCTAGTCCGTCGAGTGGAGTTCCTCTCAGTCGACTGGAAGACGGCTTCTTCTAAAAAGATGTCCTTGGGGAGGGTACCTTGGACAGGTCCATAACCCTACCCTAGGTACATGACTTCATAAGTAGCCCCCGAATGGATCGAGGTTTGAGTGAGGAAGGAGTTGGCAATCTTTCCGACCTGCTTTCTGGTACTGTAAAGGTGTTTTTGCTCTGGATCAATGACTTTCAAGTGAGGGTGTCAACTTTTTGTTCAGTCGCCTTGATCCATTCTTTATATCTGTCGAGTGAACTTTATGAACTTGGAGATTTCCGAGCGATGGATCGCAGGAGATCTTCCGTATGACAAGTTTCCCTGTGGTTAGCGGATTTAGTGCGATCCGAATTTTGGGAAGCGCGCGAAGCGGAGAAGGCCGCAGAACTCGGATGGGATAAGGCAGGGACGCCTCGATTCCCGCGCCGCCTTTTTCGCCACGTATCGCGTGTGCGACTATTTTGGGATTTGACAGGATTGCCTGGGCCTACCCGTCA
Source organism: Triticum aestivum (assembly GCF_018294505.1). Taxonomy (NCBI): domain Eukaryota; kingdom Viridiplantae; phylum Streptophyta; class Magnoliopsida; order Poales; family Poaceae; genus Triticum; species Triticum aestivum. The sequence goes on from NC_057810.1 coordinate 639,116,857, forward strand.
ACCACTCGGAAGTGACCCCATATAAGGAACCGGGCGGAGATTTTCCGAACAGTGCCTCCTCATTTTCCCCTCCCTCGTCTCCAGATTCATCTGCTGCGCTCGCCAACTGCCCGGCGCTACTGCTCCATTCTAGCCTCATCGGAGACAATGGTGAAGGAGAAGATGGCGGCTTTGGAGCGGGCGAAGAAGGCGACGGCGCAAGCGAAGGGGAGAGTGCCCAGTTGGGGTGGATCCTCATCGCGGTCTCGCCTGCCACAGGGTTGGATCCAAGGGGATTGGATCCGCTCGACCATCACCCAGAAGGACCTCGACGACCTAGCCAATGAGGGGCTGATCGAGCACGGAGCAGCGAGGCTTCCGGGGCGGAGTGGCAACCGCAACCTCAGGAGGGTGAGTGCGTCCTCTTGGCGACTCATGTAGATCGAGGGTTATCTCTGCCACCGCATCTTTTCTTTCGAGGGTTTCTGAATTTCTTTGGAGCTCAGCTTCACCACTTTACCCCAAATTCCATTGCCTATCTCTCCGCCTTTGTATCTTTGTGTGAGAACTTCTTGGGTTGTCGGCCGTAATGGGGCCTCTTCAAACACATATTCACTTGTCGTTCTCAGACGGTGAAAAAGGCCAGCCCCAATGTCGAGAGAACTCAGGTAATCCAGATGTGTGGGGGTCTCGGGGTCCAGATGAGGAGTAAGAGCGCTTTCCCAGCTATGACCCTTCCCGAGTCAGTCAGAGGGTGGCAGTCGACCTGGTTCTACTGCCAAGACCAGTCGACGCCAGGGCAGTCGACTGGGCTCCCTCCCTTCTCTATGAGTCGAGTGAACAAGCCATCTTCTCTGAAAGTAGTTCCGAAGGAGAAGGCTCAGGTAAAAATGTTGATGGAGCGAGTAGTTCAGTTGATTCGTGACGGTGTGACTGGCATGGATCTTCTGGAGGTTTTCCTTCAGCAGCACATCCAACCACTCCAGTACCGGGGCCACCCAATGTGGCTGTATTCTGGTACTGAAGACACCAGTTGGGTCCACCCAGAGGAGGTCGATGATGCCACACTGGAGAGGTGGATGACTGCCATCACGGGGAACAAGGAAAATCCTCGTGGAGCTAGGAGGATCCCGCCACTCGACCAATCTTATGAGGCGGACAAGGTACGACCGCTTTCGCCTCCGATTGCTCCATCTGTTCTATTTTGTCATAGATCAGTCGATTGACTTTTGTCTTGCTTGCTGCTTTTCAGGAAACTACCGAGTTGTACTCGATGCCCAACGGGGCGCAGGCACAGGCCGAAGAGGAGGAAGGAAGCGGAGGCAAAAGCCAAGAGGAGTGGGAGTCAGATGCCGATGAAGGTGACAAAGATGCAAGCTCTGATGAGGAGGAAGAGGAGGAGGAAGAGGAGGAGGAAGTTGCGCCTCCTCGTTCCGAAAGGAGGTCCAAGCTCGCCCACGATCCTGCGGCTGATCGTGGCAACAGAGTCGTGCCTGCTGGGCAGTCGACGAAACACCCTCGGACAACTTCACCGGCGCCGACTGAGAAGGCGTCGAAGCAACCCCGAGCGGCCCCGACAAAACCGGCGAAGGCCCTACCGAAGATGAGGATGGAAATTACGACAGTTTCTGGGTAACAACATAACTCATGCTTTTCCTTTTATAATGGATACACTCTTGGTCGACTCAATTGTTGACAGACTGATTTTTGAAATCGCAGCGCTGCTACTTCTGAAACTTCAGCCAGGCATGAGGACCAAGAAATGGAAGATGCTGCTACTTCTCATCCTGGTATGATCTACGCAGTTTCACTTTCGGTCGATTGAATCTTTTATTTTTGACTTTGAACTTTTTCTGCAGCTCCACCTAACGTTGTCATCAATCTTCCTGACGATGACGATGAAGCGCCATTGAGGCAGAGGAGGAGCAGGAAGGCAACTGTTGGCAAGGCTGCTCAGGTTGTGTCAGCACCTGGACCACAGATTCCGGAGGGGAGCAACGTTGCTCGGGCTACCATGTCCTTTGCGGAGCCGTTGACGGTTGCCCGCCCTTCGTCATCGAGTGCTAACCCGCCTTCTCTCTTCTCCACCTACCACGTCCCGGAGGACCAAGCAAGCGCTGCCAAGGAAGCTATACGCTAGGCCGGGATTATGATGGAGCAGGTGAAGGCGATCCGAACCGCCAGCCAAGCAGCTTATGATGCGATCTCAGCTCTCTAGAGCAATGTCCTGGTTAGTTAAACACCGACTGGAAATCTTGATATTTGTCATGCACCCGCTGGGTGTGTCAATTCTACAGTGTACTGCTGGCAGTCGACTATAGTCTTTGTGTCTTGAGATTACTCACTTTAATTGTTTCACTCGAGCGTGGTTGAGTGGAACAATAAAACTGGTGGGGGCACGCTGAGTGCACCCACTGGGTGTAGTCCCCGAGATCGTGGTCGATTGCTGGCAATCGGCTATAGTCTGATTTTTTTTTGATAGTTAACTGCTTCCGGTCGACTGGTCGACTCTGAGTCTAGCTGATAGAACTAGTGGGGGCACGCTGAGTGCACCCACTGGGTGTAGTCCCCGAGACTACGGTTGAATGTTTAGATTCAGCTGTAGTCTTAGAAATACTACGATTTTTCCTTTAGTAACTCGGAAGTGATTTGTCGTTGATGTCTGTCGGTTGATCTTTCACATAAATCTTGTGACCTTGTTTCTCGCTATACCGAATTGGAGAACAAGCATATCCAGCTTGAACTTGACCAGGAGCTTGTCCAAGAGAACCTTACGAAGTCGAAGGAGGAGGCAAAAGGTATGTTTGGTGAGAATCTTGACGACTGTCCTTGCTTCTTGCCTGTCTCCGAGTCTGATCTTATTGTGATTTTTTAGAAAAACTGAGGGATGCTTTGAAGAAGAAAGACCTTGACCTCGCCGCGGCGCAGAAAGCGGCTTCGGACAAGATAAAACTTGCGGAAGAGAAGTTGGCTTCCATCAACAAGCTTGAAGAAGAAAACACTAATCTGAAATCTGCTCTCGACGTGGCCAACCAAGAAGTCGTTCGACTGAAGAGCGCCCACATGGCCATGAGCGACAAAGCTGGCGAACTGGCGGGAAAGAAGAATGACTTGGAGGTTTATCTGGGAGGACTCGCCAAGAAGCTATTCCTCATGCTCGAAGGTAACCCCTTATATCCGATTGGTAATTACTGACTTGCTGTAAGGGCGTTAGCTTATCTTTGAACCGTGTCCACATAATTCTGCCAAGACTTTGAAGAGGAGACTAGTCGAGTGGAGACTGGCTTGGATCCCATCAATTCTCCAGTGAAGGATGAAACCGCTATGAACGTACTCCGCCTCGAGTCTCGCATTGCTGCGGTGGTCGATTATCTTGCAAGACTGAAGGCCGCAATGTCGCGCATCGACACATCGCTCTGGCCAGAAGAAACGCTTCAGAACGACCTTGAGTCGCTGATGACTCGACTGAACGAAGTTCCAAGTCGAGTGCAAGAATGGAAGAAGTCTTCTGCCAGGTGTGGTGCTGATGTCGCCCTGTCCTTGGTCCGTGTCCACTGCAAAGAAGCGAGGGAAGACAAGCTGGTGTCTCTCAAGGTGGCCAACACTAGGAAGCATGACTTCCGTTCTTTCATGGAGATCTTCATCGCGGCTGCCACTCGGATCGCAGACAGGATCGACCTGGACGAGTTTGTTGCGCCTTCCAGCCCTCCGCGGGAGGGGTAAAAAACTTCTATGGTCGATGATTTGAATTTGCCTCGGAATGCCGAGTGATTTCTGTAACCGCCAAACTTTAACAAGCTTGATGCCTGAGTACTTCTGGGTCCGTAGGACGTTATCCGAACCTTATTTGCCGTCGAAATACGTTTGCTTCTTTCGGACAACCATCTTCTTTGGATTGGAGTATATACTAGCATCTGTAATGCTCTTTTTGCAGGTGGGAGTGAAGCACAAATTGCAGTCGACTTGTGCTCATCATGTTTGGGAGAGTGCTGGGTTGCAGCTAAGCCCCCGAGTGGGAGGTTTGCTCTCCACTCGGTAGTATTTTAGAAACTTAGGCGAGCATTGGGCTGCAGCTAAGCCCCCGAGTGGGAGGTTTGCTCTCCACTCGGTAGGTTTTTTAGAAACTTAGGCGAGCACTGGGCTGCAGCTAAGCCCCCGAGTGGGAGGTTTGCTCTCCACTCGGTAGGTTTTTTAGAAACTTAGGCGAGCACTGGGCTGCAGCTAAGCCCCCGAGTGGGAGGTTTGCTCTCCACTCGGTAAGTTTTTTAGAAACTTAGGCGAGCACTGGGCTGCAGCTAAGCCCCCGAGTGGGAGGTTTGCTCTCCACTCGGTAGGTTTTTTATAAACTTAGGCGAGCACTGGGCTGCAGCTAAGCCCCCGAGTGGGAGGTTTGCTCTCCACTCGGTAGGTTTTTTAGAAACTTAGGCGAGCACTAGGCTGCAGCTAAGCCCCCGAGTGGGAGGTTTGCTCTCCACTCGGTAGGTTTTTTAGAAACTTAGGCGAGCACTGGGCTGCAGCTAAGCCCCCGAGTGGAAGGCTGGCTTAACACTCGGTAGGATTTTGTTTACTTAGGCGAGTACTTGGACTGCAGCTAAGCCTCCGAGTGGAAGACTGGCTTATCACTCGGTAGGATTTTCAAAAACTTAGGCGAGCACTGGGCTGCAACTAAGCCCCCGAGTGGAAGACTGGCTTATCACTCGGTAGGATTTTCAAAAACTTAGGCGAGCACTGGGCTGCAGCTAAGCCCCCGAGTGGAAGGATGGCTTACCACTCGGTAGGATTTTGTTTACTTAGGCAAAACGGATTCGCAGCTAAGCCTCCGAGTGGAAGGCTGGCTTACCACTCGGTAGGATTTTTTACAAGCTTAGGCGAAACGGGTTCGCAGCTAAGCCACCCACTGGGGGACAGATTTATGAGAGCAAAAAGCAATAACAATTTTTAAGAAAATTATGAAACTCTTGTCTTTGATGAATACACTACAGGAGTACTTTTATTACAACTCATCCGAGTGGAAAACTTAAGTATAAAAAGAGCGGAGTAAGTCCGCGTTCCATGCTCTGGGCTCGTCAATCTGGTGCTCGACATTGTAAAGCCGGTATGCCCCATTATGGAGAACCTTGGTGACGATGAAGGGACCTTCCCAAGTAGGAGCAAGCTTGTGTGGTTTCTGGTGATCCACTCGGAGAACTAAATCTCCCTCCTGGAAAGCTCGACTCTTCACATTTCTGGCATAGAAGCGACGCAAGTCCTGCTGGTAAATGGTCGATCGGATCAAGGCCATCTCTCTCTCTTCTTCTAGAAGGTCGACCGCGTCCTGTCGGGCTTGCTCTGCTTCAGCTTCGGTGTAGAGTTCGACTCGGGGTGCGTTGTGAAGCAGGTCACTCGGCAGGACTGCTTCAGCTCCATAGACCAAGAAGAACAGAGTCCTCCCAGTCGACCGGTTTGGCGTGGTCCTTAATCCCCAAAGTACCGATGGAAGTTCGTCGACCCATGCTCCAGCTGCATGCTTGAGGTCGCGCATCAGTCGGGGTTTCAACCCTTTGAGAATTAAGCCATTTGCTTGTTCTGCTTGCCCATTCGACTGAGGGTGGGCGACTGAAGCATAATCGACTCACGTACCCTGAGATGTCCAAAAGGCTCTGAATTCTTTGGAGTCGAAGTTTGACCCATTGTCTGTGATGATACTATGGGGAACTATATATTTGAATACCAACTCCCTGATGAAACTGACGGCAGTGCCGGCATCCAGGTTCTTGATGGGTTTAGCCTCAATCCATTTAGTGAACTTGTCGACTGCAACCAATACATGGGTGTATCCGTTTCTGCCTGTTCTCAGTGGTCCAACCATATCCAACCCCCATACAGCGAAAGGCCAGACGAGTGGAATGGTCTTCAAGGGGTGGGTTTGTGTGACATATTGGAGTAGAATTGACATCCTTCGCACTTGTCGACTATCTCTTTCGCCATCTCATTCGCTCTGGGCCAGTAAAACCCCGCTCGGTATGCTTTAGCCACGATGGTCCGAGAGGACGCATGATGGCCACAGGTCCCCGAGTGGATGTCGTTGAGAATCATTCGACCTTTTTCCCGTGTTATGCATTTCTGGCTGACTCCAGTCGCACTTTCTCTGTACAACTGTCCCCTCATGACGGTGAAGGCTTTGGATCGGCGGACGATCTCTCGAGCCTCTTCTTCATTCTCGGGGAGCTCCTTCCTCAGAATATAAGCGATATAGGGCACTGTCTAGTCGGGAGTGATGACTAGAACTTCCATGATTAAGTCGACCACAGCTGGGACCTCGACTTCAGTCGGATCCGTGGCGCTTTTTGGCTGCGGGGCTTCCTCAGTAAAAGGATCTTCTTGAACCGATGGCGTGTGAACATGCTCCAAAAACACACCACTCGGAATGGCTTCCCTCCTGGAACCTATCTTCGCCAAGTCATCGGCTGCTTGATTTTTCAGTCGGGGAACGTGATGGAGCTCTAATCCCTCAAACTTCTTCTCCAGCTTTCTGACTGCATTGCAGTATCCAGTCATGGCTGGGCTTCTGACGTCACACTCCTTCATCACTTGGTTAACCACTAAATCTGAGTCACCGTAGACCATGAGGCGACGGACGCCGAGTGATATGGCCATACACAACCCATACAAGAGTGCTTCTGTAACGCCCCGGATCCGATGCGCCAGGTGTCCTTCAGTTATTCGCTGTTATTGCCATGTCATTTGTTTGTGTGTTGCATATTGTCATGTCATCATGTGTATTTCATTTTGCATACGTGTTCGTCTCCCGCATCCAAGCCTTTTCCCCGTTGTCCGTTTTGCAATCCGGCACTCCTATGTCCTCCGGCGTTCCCCTTTTGTCTCCTGTTGTGAGCGGATGTTAAACGTTCTCGGAATGGACCGAGCCTTGCCAAGCGGCCTTGGTATAGAACCGCTAGACCGCCTGTCAAGTTTCGTGCCATTTGGAGGTTGTTTGATACTCCAATGGTTAACCGGGTAACCGCAAAAGCCTCTCTCTCTTTGCAGCCCAACACCCCTTCCAAAGTGGCCCAAAACCCATCTAACTCCCCTCCATGCTCTCGGTCGTTTGATCACGATCGCGTGGCCGAAAACCGCTCCTCATTTGGACTCTCCTAGCTCCCTCTACCTATAAATATGTGCCCCTCCCCGAATTTTCGCAGTCCAAACCCTAGCCCCGCTCCTCTCCGCCGCCGGACATGTCCGCGCCGCCCGCCGCAGCGAATCCCAGAGCGCCACGTGGCCTCCCGCCGCCGCCCCGCGCCGCCGGCCCGCGGAGCCCATCGCGGGTCCACGAAGGCCCGGTCGGTCACCGCCGCCGCCCGCAGGCGCGCCGCCTCCGCGCCTTCGGCCTCCCCGCCGGCCGCCGCCTCCTCGCCGGCTGCGCCGCTGCAGGTGCCGCTCCGCCCGAGCGCCGGTGCCGCTGCACCGCCCTTCCCTCCGCTGCCTCCGCCGCCCCGGCGCTCGCCTCCGCCCGGCCATGCCCGTGCCCCGAGCGCGCCGTCCCCGACCCTGCTCCGGTCGCCGCGACTCCGTCCGCCGGCATGGATGCCCGCGCCGCCCTCCGCCGCCGCCGCGCCGGATCCGGCCGGATCCAGCCGGGGAAGCTCCTCTCCGCCCGCCGGCCGCCTCCCCGTCCTCTGCTCCGGCGATCCTCGAAGTTCGTGCGGATCTGGATCCATATGAGGTTGACCCCGAAAATTCCACTAAGTCTCTGTTTTTTTGTCATCATCATGCCATATTCATCGCGTTGTATCTTTGAATCCGTAGCTCCGTTTTGTGCGTGTAATAGGTAAAATTGTTCGATTCAACGAGTACATCATTTCATTTCATTGCATCATATTCATTTGAGGTCATCTAGATGCACGAATCATCGTTGTAAGAGTGCTTCATAATGTTTTCCGCTGTCTGTCATCAGAACGAGCTCTTTTGTCATTTTTGCCATGATTGATGTGTGCATCCTATGAGGTTGATGTCTACATGTGTTTTGAACTATGCTATGTCTTCTTTACAGTGGTGTATGCCATGCATTTTTGTGATCAATGTGGTGACTAGCACAAGCATGCAAACTAGGCATCGTGATGTTACTGATTTTAGTCCCCGTTCTGCTGTTATTTTGATGCCATGTAAACTTGATGCTACAGAGAGATGCATGCATATTTTGAGATACTTCAGTAAGGGTGTTTTGAACATATGGTTATGCTCTATCCATCCCTGCCCTTGGTTGCAATTATGGAGTAGTCTAGCATGTCATTTTCGTGCTCTACTTTTGCTTCAAAATGTTTCCTGGCAGATTGTTTACGTATTATTCAATTTGGCCAAGGTTGCTATAGTTGATCCTTGCATGCTATGGACTAGTTCTTGCCTTGGTTTGTTACAAAAACATGTCTTCTTGATGATGCTATGCTTATATTGTCATGCCATGACTTGTGGTGAGTGAATCGAGCTTGTTAAGTAGTGTACATGATGTTGCTGTTTTGCTAGGCTGAATCTGTTATTTCGTGATGCGATGTAAACATGTTGCTACTAATCATTCTATGCATAATCTGGAGATGATCACTAAATATGTTTTGATCTACATGTCATCCTCTAACCATTCATACCCCTGGTTGTATTTATAGGTTTCTGTAGCTTGTTCATATCTTGTTCCAAAGTTGCTTGATAATGTTGCTGTCAGCCTGTTAACATTAAGTTCAGTTGTTTCCATGATTGTTGCTAGTGTTCCATGCACCCTATGACCTTGCTCTTGCCATGCTTGGCTTCACAAATATTTCTTCTTACTGTTGGTTGCCTTGCCATGCCATGTTTTGCTCTGTGGTGAGTGGTACAAGCTCATCTACATGCCTTCATAATGCTGTTTCTGCCATGTTTGAATCTGTATTATAACTTGCCATGTTTACATGGGTGCCATCATATTTTCTGATCCTTTTTGGCTTATGGTCACTAAGGGACTTTTGATCTATGCTTTTAGTAGATTCATTCCATGCGTTTGTTTTCCATTATAAGTTCCTGTAACATATTGTTTGATAGCTCTAAACATTGCATCATGATGTTATTTTCTGCAAAGTCTGAAATTGTTATAACTCGCAATATTACCATGTGTGTTTGAGCATGTTCTAGTGATTTCTGGAGATAGCTCAGTGTTCACGTTTTGTTGTGCTTTACCTGTAAATCATGCCCATGTCTTTTGTTTTCATGTTGAGATGCTTTAGCTTGTTGTTTTGATGCTTGCAATATGCCTAGTTGCTGTTTTGGACAGATTGTAGCTATAACTTGTTTCATGTGTGTGTGTGTTGAACCGTTGCTCCGTTTTGAGTGTGCTCTATATGAAACTTGCTTGATTTCGCATATAGTTTCATATTATCATGTTGCATCCTTGTTTTGGTGTGTTTGCTTGATGTTTGGGTGCATTTTGCATCAATGCCATGTTTAACTTGTTTTGCTCATATCTTCTAGGCCGTAGCACCGAACTAAATGAACTTTATATGAAACTTGACTAGAATCTCGTGTAGATCATCTTGGTGCATCTTAACTTGATGTTTAACAACTTGAAAATAAGGTTTGTTCAGATCTGGACCAACTTTGATATACGCATATGAGGACTTACCGGAATTGTTATATGTTGTTCCCGGCCTCATTTAAACTTGCTTTGATGTGTTGTTCTTGTTTGCATCATCTCTTGCCATGAGTAGCTTCATGTAGCCTTGTCATGCATCATGCTTGTTGTGCATCATGTCATGTTCATGAGTGGTGTGTTTACCATGTTGTGTGCTTCTTCTCGATAGTTCCTGTTTCGTTGCGATCGTGAGGATTCGTTCGTCTACGCTTGGTTCAGCTTCATCCGTTCGTCTTCTTCATGGACTCGTTCTTCTTCCTAGCGGGATTTCAGGCAAGATGACCGCTACCCTGGATCTCACTACTATCATTGCTATGCTAGTTGCTTCGTTCTATCGCTATGCTGCGTTACCTATCATTTGTTCTTCAAGCCTCCCAAATTGCCATGAACCTCTAACCTTTGACACCTTTCCTATGCAAACCGTTGTTTGGCTATGTTACCGCTTTGCTCAGCCCTCTTATAGCGTTGCTAGTTGCAGGTGAAGTTGAAGATTGCTCCATGGTGGACAGGATTTTGTTGGGATATCACAATATCTCTTATATTATTAATGCATCTATATACTTGGTAAAGGGTGGAAGACTCGACCTTTTGCCTAGTGTTTTGTTCCACTCTTGCTGCCCTAGTTTCCGTCATACCGGTGTTATGTTCCCGGATTTTGCGTTCCTTACGCGGTCGGGTGATTTATGGGACCCCCTTGACAGTTCACTTTGAATAAAACTCCTCCAGCAAGGCCCAACCTTGGTTTTACCATTTGTCTCACCAGCACCTATACCTTTCCCTTGGGTCGGCCAACCCAAGGGTCATCTTTATTTTAGCCCCCCCAGGCCAGTGCTTGTCTAAGTGTTGGTCCGAACTGAGCAGCCTGCGGGGCCACCTCGGGGCAACTCGAGGGCTGGTTTTACTCGTAGCTTGACTTATCTGGTGTTGCCCTAAGAACGAGATATGTGCAGCTCCTATCGGGATTGTCGGCGCATCGGGCGGCTTTGCTGGTCTTGTTTTACCATTGTCGAAATGTCTTGTAAACCGGGATTCCGAGTCTGATCGGGTCTTCCTGGGAGAAGGTCTATTCCTTCATTGATCGCGAGAGCTTGTCATGGGCTAAGTTGGGACACCCCTACAGGGTATAATCTTTCGGAAGCCGTGCCTCCGGTTATAGGCAGATGGGAATTTGTTAATGTCCGGTTATAGATAACTTGACACCTGATCCGAATTAAAACGCATCAACCGCGTGTGTAGCCGTGATGGTCTCTTCTCGGTGGAGTCCGGGAAGTGAACACGGTTTCTGGGTTATGTTTGACGTAAGTAGGAGTTCATGATCAGTTCTTGATCATTACTAGTTGACGACCGTTCCGCTTGCTCTCTTCTCGCTCTTATTTGCGTATGTTAGCCACCATATATGCTTAGTCACTGCTGCAACCTCACCACTTTACCCCTTCCTTTCCCTTTAAGCTTTGCTAGTCTTGATACCCATGGTAATGGGATTGCTGAGTCCTCGTGGCTCACAGATTACTACAACAACAGTTGCAGGTACAGGTTATGCGATGATCATGACGCGAGAGCGGTGCTTGCTTGCGTTGAGTTCTTCTTCTGCTTCTTCGATCAGGGGATAGGTTCCAGGTCGGCAGCCTAGGCTAGCAGGGTGGATGTCGTGTGAGTTTCCATTTGTGTTTCATCCGTAGTCGGATGATGCTCTGATGTATTGTGATGTTGTATTCGTGTGGCATTGTATGCCTCTTGTATGTATCCCCATCTATTATGTAATGTTGATGTAATGATATCCACCTTGCAAAAGCATTTCAATATGCGGCTCTATCCTTGGTGGGACCTTCGAGTCTCTTTTGGATAGGGTCGCATATTGGGCGTGACAAGTTGGTAATCAGATCCTCGACCGACCCTAGGAGCCCCCTTGATTGATCGTGTAGTTCGGCCATTGTTGAGTCTAGAAGAAAACTATTTTCAGAGTCTAGTTATATCGGAGAGTAGGAATTCTTTTTACTCCTCAGTCCCTTCGTCACTCTGGTAAGGAATCTTGACGTAGGTGTTTTGAATTACTCCTCTTCCCTTTCAAACTTCCTTTAGGATCACGCAGTCGGTTTTCCGATCGTTGTTCCTCAGCTCTTTTCATCCGGTGCATTTCTCGTCAAGTTGACTCGAGCCTCTTTATCGTTGCCAAGTTCAATCCTCAGTTGTTTTCTTTCCCACCCGCCCACCCTTCTTCTTCTCGGAACCGGAGTCCGTAATCGAATATCCATCCTACTCGTGCGAAGTTTTGCTCTCTCTCCTCTATGATTTCAACCGGTGTTGTCTCTTCAAGATATTCGTCGTTTCCCCTCCCGAGTTGCCTTTGTTTTTCCCGCCCTCCCACCCTTTTTCTTCCCGGAGTCTGACTCTCTCGACCATCTATTTCATTCGTGCGGAGCCTCTTCAGTCTTCCCTCAATTATTTCAACCGGTGAATTCTCGTCTCGGTGGACATTCTTCATCCCTTTCTTTTTCCGGTGGATTCGATTCTAATTTTTGGTAGTGATTATATTATTTTCCTCGAAGTGTTCTCCCTGCTCATTCGTCTCTCGCCAGTTTATCCTTCCGGAGTGTTCAAGACATCTCAGGAGAGGCGTCTGTGTTCCTATTAATTCGAGGTTGTCACCTCATTCAAATATTTCAATTGTTCCGGTGCATCATCTATCTCTTCAACAATCCTTTTCAACATTATTTTTTCTCTTCAGTGGGCCCTAACCCACAGGTCTTTTCTCAGGATCTTACCTGACTCTTCTGATTCCCCCGGAGTTATTCTCAAATTCTTTTCAAGTGTGACATACGAATGTATTTCATCAGTCAGATGCTTTTCCAAGATCGATTTCAAATCATTTCATTGTTGGCTCAACCTCTTCGCTTTTCGTTCTCCCGGAGTATCTCAGTAATTTCGGTGGTGTTTCTCGTCGATCGCAGAAGAGTTTTCCTTTAAATCTTGCCCGTCCTCCCGAAGATTCGCGGTTCTAGCTTCATATTATCCCCTCGAATTATTCCATTTATCAGATATTCCTTTTCTTACCCATCCGGAGTATTTCAGGAGTTGATTTCTGTTTCTTTTCACCGGAGGCCATCTTTCCATAAGAATTCTTCGTCCTCATGTTTCAGCTACCGTTATCCAATTATCCCGGTGCCTCGTTCAAGTGTTCTCTAATCAGCTCATGATCTCTTTATTCTTTTGCATCTAAATCCCCTCTAGAATATTTGTTCTTCTAATTCTTCCCGGCGATTCATCCTCTTTAGTCAGTCATTTTCATTTCTAACGGTGGTTCATTCAAGATTCTTTTTCCTTGATTATCATTTTAATCCATTCCTTCTTCCAATCCTACCGGCGGTTCATGAAGACCTTCTCAAGTTTTTGTTATGTCACTTCTCAATCCCTTTTTCAAGAAGAATAAGTAGTATGCAAATCCATTGTTTGTCATCATTTTAACTTGATGAAGGATAAGCATACAATAAATCTTATTATTATTTCATCCAAGTGAGTAATCCTTTCCTTCGGAGTTTGTTCTTGATGAACAAATTCTAGTTCGAAGTGTTTCCCATCTTTTCTTTTTCCGGAGTTCATTTTCCTCGGTCATTTCGTCGGAACCTCCATCTAAATCATCGCAAGGCCTTAATCTTATTCTTTCCATCCTTGGATTCTATCTCATCATCCTTTATTTTACCAGAGTTCTTCACGGTGGTTCTTCATGTTTTAATTCATTCTTCAAGAGTTCATCAAGATCTTGTTAGTGGAGTTTTGCATTTCTTCGTTCTTCTCAGATATTCAAATCTGTTCAATCCTTCCTTCTAAATTCTTTCCATTCAATTCTCTTTCAATTCTTTCTGGAGGTTTTGTGTCATGTCTTCATCAAGTATCATTCCATCCTCTCAAGTTCATGTTCTATTCTTTCCTTGTTCAACCGGAGTGCTGCCTAAATCCTTTCAGTCTTATTCGTTTCTTATCTCGTTCTAACCGGAGTGTTTTCATAGTCTATCTGATTCCGTGAGTTTTCGATTCTCGCCATTCTCGTCATTCCTCTCTTATTCTCGAGTGCTCTCGATTCTTTGCTTCTTCTCTTTAGTTCTTGTTTCACCTCATCCCTTTTCCCTTTCGTCTCGGTCCTAAGATCTCGGGACGAGAAATCTTGTTAGTGGAGGAGTGTTGTAACGCCCCGGATCCGATGCGCCAGGTGTCCTTCAGTTATTCGCCGTTATTGCCATGTCATTTGTTTGCGTGTTGCATATTGTCATGTCATCATGTGCATTTCATTTTGCATACGTGTTCGTCTCCCGCATCCGAGCCTTTTCCCCGCTGTCCGTTTTGCAATCCGGCACTCCTATGTCCTCCAGCGTTCCCCTTTTGCCTCCTATTGTGAGCGGGTGTTAAACGTTCTCGGAACGGACCGAGCCTTGCCGAGCGGCCTTGGTATAGCACCAGTAGACCGCCTGTCAAGTTTCGAGCCATTTGGAGGTCGTTTGATACTCCAACGGTTAACCGGGTAACTGCAAAAGCCTCTCTCTCTTTGCAGCCCAACACCCCTTCCAAAGTGGCCCAAAACCCATCTAACTCCCCTCCATGCTCTCGGTCGTTCGATCACGATCGCGTGGCCGAAAACTGCTCCTCATTTGGACTCTCCTAGCTCCCTCTACCTATAAATATGTGCCCCTCCCCGAATTTTCACAGTCCAAACCCTAGCCCCGCTCCTCTCCGCCGCCGGACATGTCCGCGTCGCGCCGGACATGTCCGTGCCGCCTGCCGCAGCGAATCCCAGAGTGCCACGTGGCCTCCCGCCGCCGCCCCGCGCCGCCGGCCCGCGGAGCCCATCGCAGGCCCACGCAGGCCCGGTCGGTCGCCGCCGCCGCCCGCAGCCCGCAGGCGCGCCGCCTCCGCGCCTTCGGCCTCCCCGCCGGCCGCCGCCGCGGGTGCCGCTCCGCCAGAGCGCCGGCGCCGCCGCGCCGCCCCTCCCCTCCGCCGCCTCCGCCGCCCCGGCGCTCGCCTCCGCCCGGCCATGCCCGTGCCCCGAGCGCGCCGTCCCCGACCCTGCTCCGGTCGCCGCGGCTCCGTCCGCCGGCATGGATGCCCGCGCCGCCCTCCGCCGCCGCCACGCCGGATCCGGCCGGATCCGGCTGGGGAAGCTCCTCTCTGCCCCGCCGGCCGCCTCCCCGTCCTCTACTCCGGCGATCCTCGAAGTTCGTGCGGATCTGGGTCCATATGAGGTTGACCTCGAAAATTCCACTAAGTCCCTGTTTTTTGTCATCATCATGCCATATTCATCGCGTTGTATCTTTGCATCCGCAGCTCTGTTTTGTGCATGTAATATGTCAAATTGTTCGACTCAACGAGTACATCATTTCATTCCATTGCATCATATTCATTTGAGGTCATCTAGATGCCCGAATCATCGTTGTAAGAGTGCTTCATAATGTTTTCTGCTGTCTGTCATCAGAACGAGCTCTTTTGTCATTTTTGCCATGATTGATGTGTGCATCCTATGAGGTTGATGTCTACATGTGTTTTGAACTATGCTATGTCTTCTTTACAGTGGTGTATGCCATGCATTTTTGTGATCAATGTGGTGACTAGCACAAGCATGCAAACTAGGCATCGTGATGTTACTGATTTTAGTCCCTGTTCTGCTGTTATTTTGATGCCATGTAAACTTGATGCTACAGAGAGATGCATGCATATTTTGAGATACTTCAGTAAGGGTGTTTTGAACATATGGTTATGCTCTATCCATCCCTGCCCTTGGTTGCAATTATGGAGTAGTCTAGCATGTCATTTTCGTGCTCTACTTTTGCTTCAAAATGTTTCCTGGCAGATTGTTTACGTATTATTCAATTTGGCCAAGGTTGCTATAGTTGATCCTTGCATGCTATGGACTAGTTCTTGCCTTGGTTTGTTACAAAAACATGTCTTCTTGATGATGATATGCTTATATTGTCATGCCATGACTTGATGTGAGTGAATCGAGCTTGTTAAGTAGTGTACATGATGTTGCTGTTTTGCTAGGCTGAATCTGTTATTTCGTGATGCGATGTAAACATGTTGCTACTAATCATTCTATGCATAATCTGGAGATGATCACTAAATATGTTTTGATCTACATGTCATCCTCTAACCATTCATGCCCCTGGTTGTATTTATAGGTTTCTGTAGCTTGTTCATATCTTGGTCCAAAGTTGCTTGATAATGTTGCTGTCAGCCTGTTAACATTAAGTTCAGTTGTTTCCATGATTGTTGCTAGTGTTCCATGCACCCTATGACCTTGCTCTTGCCATGCTTGGCTTCACAAATATTTCTTCTTACTGTTGGTTGCCTTGCCATGCCATGTTTTGTTCTGTGGTGAGTGGTACAAGCTCATCTACATGCCTTCATAATTCTGTTTCTGCCATGTTTGAATCTGTATTATAACTTGCCATGTTTACATGGGTGCCCATCATATTTTCTGATCCTTTTTGGCTTATGGTCACTAAGGGACTTTTGATCTATGCTTTTAGTAGATTCATTCCATGCCTTTGTTTGCCATTATAAGTTCCTGTAACATGTTGTTTGATAGCTCTAAACATTGCATGGTGATGTTATTTTCTGCAAAGTCTGAAATTGTTATAACTCGCAATCTTACCATGTGTGTTTGAGCATGTTCTAGTGATTTCTGGAGATAGCTCAGTGTTCATGTTTTGTTGTGCTTTACCTGTACATCATGCCCATGTCTTTTGTTTTCATGTTGAGATGCTGTAGCTTGTTGTTTGATGCTTGCAATATGCCTAGTTGCTGTTTTGGACAGATTGTAGCTATAACTTGTTTCATGTGTGTGTTGAACCGTTGCTCCGTTTTGAGTGTGCTCTATATGAAACTTGCTTGATTTAGCATATAGTTTCATATTATCATGTTGCATCCTTGTTTTGGTGTGTTTGCTTGATGTTTGGGTGCATTTTGCATCAATGCCATGTTTAACTTGTTTTGCTCATATCTTCTAGGCCGTAGTACCGAACTAAATGAACTTTATATGAAACTTGACTAGAATCTTGTGTAGATCATCTTGGTGCATCTTAACTTGATGTTTAACAACTTGAACATAAGGTTTGTTCAGATCTGGACCAACTTCGAAATACGCATATGAGGACTTACCGGAATTGTTATATGTTGTTACCGGCCTCATTTAAACTTGCTTTGATGTGTTGTTCTTGTTTGCATCATCTCTTGCCATGAGTAGCTTCATGTAGCCTTGTCATGCATCATGCTTGTTGTGCATCATGTCATGTTCATGAGTGGTGTGTTTACCATGTTGTGTGCTTCTTCTCGATAGTTCCTGTTTCGTTGCGATCGTGAGGATTCGTTCGTCTACGCTTGGTTCGGCTTCATCCGTTCGTCTTCTTCATGGACTCTTCTTCTTCCTAGCGGGATTTCAGGCAAGATGACCGCTACCCTGGATCTCACTACTATCATTGCTATGCTAGTTGCTTCGTTCTATCGCTATGCTGCGTTACCTATCATTTGTTCTTCAAGCCTCCCAAATTGCCATGAACCTCTAACCTTTGACACCTTTCCTATGCAAACCGTTGTTTGCCTATGTTACCGCTTTGATCAGCCCTCTTATAGCATTGCTAGTTGCAGGTGAAGTTGAAGATTGCTCCATGGTTGACAGGATTTTGTTGGGATATCACAATATCTCTTATATTATTAATGCATCTATATACTTGGTAAAGGGTGGAAGACTCGGCCTTTTGCCTAGTGTTTTGTTCCACTCTTGCCACCCTAGTTTCCATCATACCGGTGTTATGTTCCCGGATTTTGCGTTCCTTACGCGGTCGGGTGATTTATGGGACCCCCTTGACAGTTCGCTTTGAATAAAACTCCTCCAGCAAGGCCCAACCTTGGTTTTACCATTTGCCTCACCACCACCTATACCTTTCCCTTGGGTCGGCCAACCCGAGGTCATCTTTATTTTAGCCCCCCCGGGCCAGTGCTTGTCTAAGTGTTGGTCCGAACTGAGCAGCCTGCGGGGCCACCTCGGGGCAACTCGAGGGCTGGCTTTACTCGTAGCTTGACTTATCCGGTGTTGCCCTGAGAACGAGATATGTGCAGCTCCTATCGGGATTGTCGGCGCATCAGGCGGCTTTGCTGGTCTTGTTTTACCATTGTCGAAATGTCTTGTAAACCGGGATTCCGAGTCTGATCGGGTCTTCCTGGGAGAAGGTCTATTCCTTCATTGATCGCGAGAGCTTGTCATGGGCTAAGTTGGGACACCCCTGCAGGGTATAATCTTTCGAAAGTCGTGCCTGTGGTTATAGGCAGATGGGAATTTGTTAATGTCCGGTTGTAGATAACTTGACACCTGATCTGAATTAAAACGCATCAACCGCGTGTGTAGCCGTGATGGTCTCTTCTCGTTGGAGTCCGGGAAGTGAACACGGTTTTTGGGTTATGTTTGACATAAGTAGGAGTTCAGGATCACTTCTTGATCATTACTAGTTGACGACCGTTCCGCTTGCTCTCTTCTCGCTCTTATTTGCGTATGTTAGCCACCATATATGCTCAGTCGCTGCTGCAACCTCACCATTTTACCCCTTCCTTTCCCTTTAAGCTTTGCTAGTCTTGATACCCATGGTAATGGGATTGCTGAGTCCTCGTGGCTCACAGATTACTACACCAACAGTTGCAGGTACAGGTTATGCGATGATCATGACGCGAGAGCGATGCTTGCTTGCGTTGAGTTCCTCTTCTGCTTCTTCGATCAGGGGATAGGTTCCAGGTCGGCAGCCTGGGCTAGCAGGGTGGATGTCGTGTGAGTTTTTGTTTGTGTTTCATCCGTAGTTGGATGATGCTCTGATGTATTATGATGTTGTATTCGTGTGGCATTGTATGCCTCTTGTATGTATCCCCATCTATTATGTAATGTTGATGTAATGATATCCACCTTGCAAAAGTGTTTCAATATGCGGTTCTATCCTTGGTGGGACCTTCGAGTATCTTTTGGATAGGGTCGCATATTGGGCGTGACAAGGGCGAGCGGGGGCTGTCGTGGTTCTAAGTCTGACAGTAGAATAGGGGGTAGGTATGGAGAGGCAAGATCCTAGCTATGGAGCAGTTGTGCACACAAGTGTTTTACGAGTTCAGGCCCTTCTCGGAAGAAGTAACAGCCCTACGTCTCGGAGCCCGGAGGCGGTCGACTAGATTATATGTGTGAGAGTTACAGGGGTGCGAACCCTTCTACAAGTGGAGGGGTGGCTTATATAGAGGACGCCAAGACCCCAGCCAGCCCACGTAGCGGAGGGTTAAAGTACATTAAGATCTAGCGTTACTGGTAACGCCCTACATAAAGTGTCATCATGACCATTAAGACTACTTAATTACAGACTGTTTGGATACAGAGTAGATCCTGAACTTCTGGTGGTCGAGTGAGTCTTCATGGTCGAGTGTCTTCAGGTTCGTCGAGTGTCTTCTAGTCCGTCGAGTGGAGTTCCTCTTAGTCGACTGGAAGACGGCTTCTTCTAAAAAAATGTCCTTGGGGAGGGTACCTTGGACAGGTCCATAACCCTACCCTAGGTACATGACTTCATCAGGGGCGACGGCGCAAGGGCGAGCAGGGGAGACGGCGCGGGCGGGGAGGAGGGGAAGGCGCGAGGGTGAGCGGGGGAAACCCAATCGGGGCGAGGGGCGATAGTTGGGGAGTGGGAAAGGAGGGAGGAGGCTAGGGTTACACGGGGGTGCTGCCTTTTATACGCTTGCGTGTAAAAATACGATAATGCCATCGGTGGGGCATGGGATTTATAGGCGGTGGCATCATACTATTCATTGTAGCAGTGTCGAGCTCGATCCGACAACCAGAATCGCTCTGAATGAAGATCCGACGGTCAGGATCGGTTTGGACAAAGATCCGACGGCCCTAGTCAGTTTGGAAGGCCAATCCAACGGCTGAAAATCCAAATGCATGGGGAGGCTTCATTTGTGTCCACACTCTGACAATGGGATGCTTGCTCACTCCAGCTTCCAGCTTCTCTCCTGGGATGTTTTTAATTAGGATGTTTCTCCTGGGATTTAAGTGAGAGAGAGAGAGAGTAAACAGAGAAAAATAATATTCGGTCTCAGAGGAGATGTGTGAGAGAGAGACAAGAATTTCTTAGGACGCTTCTTTTCCTGAAATTTAAAAGAGAAAAGGAAGAGAGAGAGAGGTGCAGTGAGATGGCAGACTCAAAGGATGAGAAAAAGAAGAGAGAGAGGTGTTGTGTGTCAGAGAGAAAAGGAAGAGAGAGAGGTGCTGTGAGAGATAGAATAGAAATATAGAGTGAAGACATGTATTGCGTGATAGTCTGAGAGAAGAAAGGAGAGAAATGTGGACCAACACCGTTTGCATCTTTTCTTTACTACTGGCCGAGATGTCATATCCTGCTCCCTTTCAAATCCTCCCAAATTCCCTCGATTAACAACCAGTACATCTACTAATTTGCTGTTTGCTACAGTACACGGCACATATACCCAAACGCTGCAATCTCTACCAACGGTGCTGATAAGGGGGTGCCTAGGCACCCAGGTGCTGAAAATCCACTCTCACGGACTAAAACGACTTTCTTTGATTCTTACCTTTGCCCGTAAAAGATGGACGAACTTGTTTTGAGCTTTGGGTTATGATGTATCTCACAAAAAAATCCAGAGTTATATTTCCTTCATGTATGCATTTATGTTACGTTTACGCGATGTGCACGGGATCTTTTTTGCCCCTAAGTAAATCATTTGTAGGTTGTAAATGAAAGTAGTTTAGTTTTAAGCCCAAGTCCAATGACCTCGATCTGTAAACTGAGCATGAGAGGAATGCTTGGTTAATTGGAGAAAAACCAAAAGATTACAATTGTCCAAATTCGGCCGCCGTGAAGCATGACAACCCTAACTGAGCGCTTGAAAACACATACTAACTGATAAGACAGGTGTCACCATGAATCACACACCACTGTTGATCTAGTGACTGACTCCAACTCCATCGCAAGCGACCACTTGCGGAGTGATCACCACAATATGGTGTGAGTCTCACTCTGGCCCATGCCAATAGTTGATTAAATGCGCGCCAACGACTAGGCAATTTTGATTTGAATGATGAGCTTCGCAGGCAGCATTCGGTCGACCAGTACAGTTGCAACATGTATGCCCATGATCTTGACGACATCGTAACTTCGATTTCACAGCTACGAATGAAAAACGAACACGGAGACCTCTTGGACACGTAAGAACATGCACTACCAAAAGACCTTGCATCACTATGATCATAATTTTATGAGATTTTTCAAGTCCACACATAAAACATAGCATTTATAAAGTAGATGATCGTTATCACTTAAATTTCTAG